>NC_059120.1:16547445-17226820 GCF_020740685.1 Jaculus jaculus
GTTGACCATAAGTAACATATATAAGTATGACAATATATAAATTTGTTCATAGCTTACTGACTGGTCAAGGCCAAAATGTAGAAACCACCATATATGCCAGCCTAGAGGTAAATGAAAATCCTGAGTTGCAGTGTGGGCATGCAAACGCTATTGCTGCAGTGATACCAGGCTACTACTACATGCCAAAAATTAAGGATTTGCCTCAGTATCATTGCACTGCATAAGAGAAGTCACAGTCCTGCCTAAGGAAGTGTAATTCTAGTAACCTAACATAGAAGAAAGTACAAACTAGTGTTTAAAGAGGAAAATCCATAAATGATTGCCGGGGAGCAGAGATGGATACGCAAGGCTACTTTGGGGCAGGAAGAAATAATCAGGAATGTTCGATATCATCACTAACTCGACTGTGGTCATGATTTCACAGTTGTATAATTGTGTCAAAGTTAATTGCAGTTTATATCTTAATTATGCACCATTATCCCTCAATGTGGCTGTTAAAAATTAAATTAAAATTAGAATAAAAATGACATATGATAAAGAAGATAATTCTAAACTTTGTTCGAGGAAAGCATTAAAAATTAGGCAAAAAACTGAAAAAAAATTATTTTCATTTAGCAATCACTAAGAAAATGTTCAATTTGTGTTAAATATCTTATGAATGGTTTAGTTCTTGAGCTAATTTCACCAAGAGAAGAGGCCTTTTTGAATCCTGGTTTGCATATGGAGAGATGGAGCCCGTGAGGTAGGTACAGTTTGTGAGAGCAGTGGGGATTGCTATCCAGGCATTCTGTCTCCGAGGGTAGAGCTGTGTTTAATCTCGCTTATGAGGAGAGTTTGTTTAGACTGCTCCACAATCCAGTAACTGTACTGTAGGATTTACTTTCATTCCCTTGCCACCCACATTTTCTGAGTAGATTTTTACACACAGACTGAATTCTTCACTACCGTTTCTTTTTTATAGGATAATACTTTAATTTCACTCTCATGAACCCACATTGTCCTGGCCGCCAGGCCCTGCCTTATATACTTGTCTGTTTCCCTAATCCTCACTTCTTCCCCAGCTATTTCCATTGTATACAGCATGAACCTTCAGACTCTGAAATAAATACAACAATATGCCATATGCCTTTATTCCCACTTCGAAACTTCTGCCCCATTGGAAAGTTTCCATGGCTTACATTACCTGCGTAAAGTTATCAAAAACCTGATCACTTGTTGCTTCCAATGATTGTTTGAGGGATATAAACCTTCTGTTGCCAATTACATTGTGTGTTGCGTTGTGGTGGTTTGGTTGTAGATGTCTATTCCCGTAGACTCATGTGCTTGAAGGCTTAGTCCCCAGTTAGTGGCACTGTTTGGGAAGTTTGTAGAACCTTTAGGAGACAGAGCCTTGCTACAGAAAGTGTGTCACTGGAGGTGGGCCTGGAGGGGTTGTAGTACAATCCTGCTTGGTGCTTTACAGCTTTCTGCTTCCTCATGGTTCATGTGATAGTGTGATAATGGCTGCTTCCCCATGACTTGCCTGCCATGATAGTATGCACTCCCAACTGTAAGCTGAAATAAACTCCTTCCATGAGCTGTTTCTGACCGATACATGTGAGGTTGAAATTAGAAATCAAGTGTTAATCTTGATCCAGCATATGTATAAAGTGCTCTTCTCACAGAATTTCCTGTATCTCTGGACTCACAGGGACATACATTTCCAACTTAAAGTCTATTTTGGTTGTCCTTTTATAAGCACACACATATAACAAGTAGCTCAGAATAAGAGGGTTGTCAGTGAGTCTCTACCCATCACTCCCCAATTATCTGTTTTGCCCTGGCTTTGTAGTGAGAAATGTCTACTCAGACACGAAGAGTAGAAGCTAAATGAATTGTTTCAGAAAAGTGAAAACAGTGTCTTTTATGTGGTTAGGAAAAATTCCATCTTTTTTCTTCTTTAAGGGATGAAACATTTGTATCATGCTAGTGAAGAGTGGGGGTCCTTGTGGAGTGGATGACCATTCATCCTGGTCAGCAGGGGTGCCAGGATTCCCCTCTCATGCTGCCCCAAGTACTTGTCATTAACTCTCCCAGTTCTCAGACAAGTTGCTCTCATTTTTTTTCATTACATGTTTCATGTAATTTATTGTACATAATAAATAGTTTGCAAGAGTTGGGTTTATGAATAGCTTGAAACAGGTTTTCCTTGTCCAAATCAAGCTGTCATAGTAACCATTTTTCACTTCTGTCGAACGTATGGTCTTTTCCTTATTTTTTTTTCTGACTTGGAATATGTTGGTTTTTTTTTTAAGTCTCAAATTATTCAGGAAAGTTGATCAGGTTTCATTAAAATAATGACTTCATTGTTAACAAATGCTCATTTCAATGTGATGAAATGACTCCCTGTCTTGTAAGCATCAAGCTGAAAATTCTATATACTTTTTTAAACTGTGGTATATTGGCATTTAGTATAAAACATAAATTAAAGTACATTTCTAATTCCCCTCCCATTTTCCAATTAAAAAAATAAAATCCTCTGCCCTTTCCAAACAGTGGAACCAGAGCAGGACTAGGCTCCTCGGTTCTGCTGGCACAGTCCACGTGGGAAGTCCAGGGGGGACTGCAGCACATCGAAACCCAAACATCCTCCTGGGGCTTCTCATTTCTTGGCAAGAGTTTTGACTGACCGGAATCTCCTGGTCAAATCTACAAGTTCTGGAAGCCAACAGTTCTGAATCCCAAAACAAGTCACTCTGGTTTGTTGACTCCACTTTGTATAATGTATTTTGTATGTGCTTGCAATCCATTCACCCCGAAAATCCTTAGACAAACAAACAGCACCAACAAAAACAAAAGAACACCTTGAGAAATCACTGAGCCATATGCACATTGTCACAGGAAAGTTCTATGAGGGACAGAAAGTAGATGTCTTCTGGCAAGTGGAGAAAGATCTACATTTACGGAGTTGCTGTTTATGTTAATAATACAATCTACTTTTAAGGTCACTTATTTTTAAATTAGAATTGAAAGGTTCTTGACTACTTATGTCTACTCTTTCAAACTCTACTAACTGGTGTTTAGAGAAAGGAAATTATTTATTAGTTCAGGCTCCATTATGCAACTCAGAGGCAAAAAGAGATATACACATTTTTACCATTTCCTGTTGAAATACCTATTTAAAGTACTTCAAAAAAAGCTTCATTGTTTTATACTTCATTCTCCACATCCTTATGTAGCTAACCTAACATTATTTTATTCACTATTCCTTCCAAATATTCAGTCGATTTTTTTGAACAAATTACTTCTCTGTACTTTTATTTTTTTTTTTATTTTTATTAACATTTTCCATGATTATAAAATATATCCCATGGTAATTTCCTCCCTCCCCACCCCCACACTTTCCCGTTTGAAATTCCATTCTCCATCATATTACCTCCCCATTACAATCATTGTAATTACATATATACAATATCAACCTATTAAGTATCCTCCTCCCTTCCTTTCTCCACCATTTATGTCTCCTTTTCAACTTACTGGCCTCTGCTACTAAGTATTTTCATTCTCACGCAGAAGCCCAGTCATCTGTAGCTAGGATCCACATATGAGAGAGAACATGTGGCGCTTGGCTTTCTGGGCCTGGGTTACCTGACTTAGTATAATACTTTCCAGGTCCATCCATTTTTCTGCAAATTTCATAACTTCATTTTTCTTTACCGCTGAGTAGAACTCCATTGTATAAATGTACCACATCTTCATTATCCACTCATCTGTTGAGGGACATCTAGGCTGGTTCCATTTCTCAGCTATTATAAATTGAGCAGCAATAAACATGGTTGAGCATGTACTTCTAAGGAAATGAGATGAGTCCTTTGGATATATGCCTAGGAGCGCTATAGCTGGGTCATATGGTAGATCAATCTCTAGCTGCTTTAGGAACCTCCACACTGTTTTCCACAATGGCTGGACCAGATTGCATTCCCACCAGCAGTGCAGAAGGGTTCCTTTTTTTCCACATCCCCGCCAACGTTTATGATCATTTGTTTTTAGGATGGTGGCCAATCTGACAGGAGTGAGATGGAATCTCAATGTAGTTTTAATCTGCATTTCCCTGATGACTAGTGACGTAGAACATTTTTTTAGATGCTTATATGCCATTCGTATTTCTTCCTTTGAGAACTCTCTATTTAGCTCCATAGCCCATTTTTTGATTGGCTTGTTTGATTCCTTATTATTTAACTTTTTGAGTTCTTTGTATATCCTAGATATTAATCCTCTATCAGATATATAGCTGGTGAAGATTTTTTCCCATTCTGTAGGTTGCCTCTTTGCTTTTTTCACTGTGTCCTTTGCGGTGCAAAATCTTTGTAATTTCATTAGGTCCCAGTGGTTAATCTGTGGTTTTATTGCCTGAGCAATTGGGGTTGTATTCAGAAAGTCTTTGCCAAGACCAATATGTTGAAGGGTTTCCCCTACTTTTTCCTCTAGCAGTTTCAAAGTTTCCGGTCTGATGTTAAGGTCTTTAATCCATTTGGACTTAATTCTTGTGAATGGAGAGAGAGAAGACTCTATTTTCATCCTTCTGCAGATATTTATCCAGTTTTCAAAACACCATTTGCTGAAGAGGATGTCTCTTCTCCAATGAGTATTTTTGGCATTTTTATCAAATATCAGGTGGCTATAGCTACTTGGGCTTACATCTGGGTCCTCTATTCTGTTCCACTGATCTACATGTCTGTTTTTGTGCCAGTACCATGCTGTTTTTGTTACTATGGCTCTGTAGTATAGGTTAAAATCAGGTATGGTGATACCACCAGCCTCTTTTTTGTTGCTCAGTATTATTTTAGATATTCAAGGTTTTTTGTGATTCCAAATGAATTTTTGAATTGTTTTTTCTATTTCCATGAAGAAAGCCTTTGGAATTTTGATAGAGATTGCATTAAATGTGTAGATTGCTTTAGGTAAGATTGCCATTTTCACGATATTGATTCTTCCAATCCAGGAACAAGGGATGTTTCTCCACTTTCTAGTGTCTTCTGCAATTTCTCGCTTGAGTGTTTTAAAGTTCTCATCGTATAGATTCTTTACTTCCTTGGTTAGGTTTATTCCAAGGTATTTTTTTTTTTTTTGATGCAATTGTGAATGGGAGTGATTCTCTGATTTCATCCTCTGTGTGTTTGTTGTTAGCATATATGAAGGCTACTGATTTCTGTGTATTTATTTTGTATCCTGCTACATTGCTGTAGGTTTTGATCAGCTCTAACAGCTTGCTAGTAGAATCTTTAGGGTCCTTTATGGATAGAATCATGTCATCTGCAAATAATGAAAACTTGATTTCTTCCTTTCCAATTTGTATCCCTTTTATGTGTTTCTCTTGCCTTATTGCTATGGCTAAGACTTCCAAAATTATACTAAATAAAAGTGGGGACAGTGGACACCCTTGCTTGTTCCTGATTTTAGTGGAAAAGCTTCCAGTTTTTCCCCATTTAGTAATATGTTGGCTGTAGGCTTGTCATAAGTAGCCTTTATTATATTGAGATATGTTCTTTCTATTCCCAGTCTCTGTAGGACTTTTATCATGAAGGGATGTTGGATTTTGTCAAATGCTTTCTCTGCATCTAGTGAGATGATCATGTGATTTTTGTCCTTCAACCCGTTTATTACATTTATAGATTTGCGTATGTTGAACCATCCCTGCATCTCTGGGATAAAGCCTACTTGGTCAGAGTGAATGATCTTTTTGATATACTCTTGTATTCTGTTTGCCAATATTTTGTTGAGAATTTTTACATCTATGTTCATGAGGGAGATTGGTCTGTAATTTTCCTTTTTTGTTCTATCTTTGCCTGGTTTTGGTATCAGGCTGATGCTGGCCTCATAGAAGGAGTTTGGTAGAATTCCTTCTTTTTCTATTTCCTGGAAAAGCTTAAGAAGCAATGGTGTTAGCTCTTCCTTAAAAGTCTGGTAAAATTCAGCAGTGAATCCATCCGGGCCTGGGCTTTTTTTAGTTGGGAGATTATTGATAACTGTTCGGATCTCCATGTTTGTTATAGGTCTATTTAAGTGATTAATCTCATTTTGATTTAATTTAGGTAGGTCATATAGATCAAGGAAATCATCCATTTCTTTCAGATTTTCATACTTTGTGGAGTATATGCTTTTATAGTATGTCCCTATGATTTTTTGAATTTCTCTGGAATCTGTTGTGATGTTACCTTGTTCATCTCTGATTTTATTAATTTGTGTCTCTTCTCTCTTTCTTTTGGTCAGATTTGCTAAGGGTTTATCAATCTTGTTTATCCATTCAAAGAACCAACTCTTTGTTTCATTAATTCTTTGGATTGTTCTTTTTGTTTCTATTTCATTAATTTCTGCCCTAATCTTTATTATTTCTTCCCGTCTACTAATTTTTGGTTTGCCTTGTTCTTCTTTTTCCAAGGCTTTAAGGCGAAGCATTAGGTCGTTTACTTGTGACCTTTCTAATTTCTTACTATAGGCACTTAAGGCTATAAATTTACCTCTTAGAACTGCCTTCATTGTGTCCCAGAGATTTTGGTATGTTGTGTTCTCATTATCATTTGACTCTATAAATTTTTTGATTTACTTTTTGATTTCTTCATTGACCCACTCATCATTTAGTAGTGTATTGTTTAGTTTCCATGATTTTGTGTATGCTCTATAGCCTTTCTTGCTACTGATTTGTAGTTTAATTCCATTGTGGTCAGATAGAAAACAAGGAATTATTTCAATTTCCTGAATTTGTTAAGATTTGCTTTGTGTCCTAATATATGGTCTATCTTAGAGAATGTTCCATGTGCTGCTGAAAAGAATGTATATGCTACAGCCTTTGGATGAAATGTCCTGTATATATCTGTTAGGTCCATTCCTTCTATGACCTCATTTAGTCCAGATGCCTCTCTGTTTATTCTTTCCCTGGATGACCTGTCAATTGATGAGAGTGGGGTGTTAAAGTCACCCACCAACACTGTGTTTGGTGTTATCTGTGACCTTAGTTCTAATAGTGTTTGTTTGACGAATTTGGGAGCCCCCATGTTAGGTGCATATATGTTTAGGATTGTAATGTCCTCCTGTTGGAGTGTGCCCTTAATCAATATAAAGTGACCTTCCTTATCTTTCTTGACTAACGTCAGACTAAAGTCTACCCTGTCTGATATTAGGATAACAACCCCTGCTTGTTTTCTAGGCCCATTTGCTTGAAACACCGTCTTCCAACCTTTCACCGTAAGATAATGTCTATCCTTTGTAGAAAGGTGAGTTTCTTGGAGACAACAAATTGTAGGATCCTGCTTTTTAACCCAGTCTGCAAATCTATGTCTTTTCGTTGGGGCATTGAGACTGTTGATATTAAGAGATATTATTGAAAGGTGTGTATTTATGTTTGCCATTTTGTGTGTGTGTGTGTGTGTTACTGGTTCTACCTGTGCTCTCTTCTGTTAACTGGTATTTGAGTATAGCTTGTTTTTTCTAGGTTCCTTATATGTGTGCTTTTCCTTTTGTTCAGCATGGAGGATTCTATCAAGTATTTTCTGTAGAGCTGGTTTTGTCTTCAAATACTCCTTTAACCTGCTTTTGTCACGGAATGTCTTTATTTCTCCATCTATTTGAATGGATAACTTTGCAGGATAAAGTAACCTTGGTTGACAGTTGTTATCTTTCAGAACTTGGAATATATCACTCCAAGCCCTTCTGGCTTTAAAAGTTTGTGTTGAATAAACTTCTGTAATCCTGATGGGCTTGCTTTTGTAGGTAACTTGATTTTTCTCTCTAACTGCTTTCAATATTTTTTCTTTGGTTTGTGTGTTTGGAAGTTTGATTATAATATGGCGAGGAGAGGTTCTTTCTGGGTTTTGTCTGGCTGGGGTTCTAAAGGCTTCCTGTATCTGTATTGGCACCTCTTTCCCAATTTGGGGGAAATTTTCCTCTATGATTTTGTTGAAGATGCCTACTATGCCTCTGGAGTGGAGTTCTTCTCCTTCTACTATGCCCTGAATTCTTATATTGGATCTTTTCATAGTGTCCCGAATATCTTGAAATTCCCACTCATACTTTTCTATAAGTTTGTTTTTCTCTTTGTTGGACTGCATTAGGTCTGCCCCCTGTCTTCTAGCTTAGATATTCTGTCCTCTCCCTCATCCATCCTACTGGTGAGATTTTCTACAGAGTTTTTTATTTCATTAACTGTGTTCTTCATTGCTAGTAATTCTGACTGGTTTTTCTTTATTATTTCTATTTCCCTATTTATGTCTTGTATTGCCTTCTTTATTTCATTAAATTGGTGTCCTGCCTCTTCTTTGATTCCTTTGATTTCCTCTTTGATTTCTTCTTTGATTGTTTTAATGTGTTCTTTGACCTCTTTGAACATATTTATAATTATTCTTTTGAACTCTTTCTCAGGCATTTCCTCTAACTCTTTCTCACTGGAGGACATTTCTGATGCATTAATACTTTTAGGTGGATTTATATCGTCTTGCTTTTTAGTGTTTCTTGTGTTATAATGTATATATTTTTGCATCTTGAATTAAGTTAATGCTTGGACATTCTAGCTAGCTGGGTATTTTTAGCTGTATCAATTGATTTGATGTAATATATTTTCAGGGTAGGACCTTAAGGTATTAGGTGTGGCTCTTAAGACTCTCAGAGTATCTATAAAGATGTTCTTAGGGGTTGAGTTTCCCTGCTATAGGAGTATTCAAGCAGGCTGAGTGGAATAAAATACAGGTAGATTCTAAAATTTAACTAAACACTGTACACATTCAATCAAAAACAGCCCCGAGTATGTATGCAAGAGTAGTTATTATAATGACCAGATCCTCTATCAACAAAGAGGTTTAGATTTCTGGTCTGTTGAGGGATCCAAGTCAGCTTGTGACCAAGTGAGACCCTTCCTGGTGCAATCCCAGTTACCTTGGGTGATTTTGGTCTCAGTCAAGTTGCTGCCTGGGTTGTCGGGCTGCTGTTCTGATTTATGGAGCTGGGCACTTGCTTTTCCTACGGGGCAAACCGAGCCGCTGCTGCTGCCTCTGCTGCTGCTGTAGCTGCCACCACCGGAGCCACTACCGCTGCTGAAGCTGCCGCTGCCGTGTCCACCGCCGCTGCTCCCCCCGAAGCCGCTGCTGCGGGATCTGCCACCGCTGCCGCTCTTGGGTCCGCTGCTGCTGGGGCCGCTGGTACCGGGAGGGAGCCGCGGCTGCTCTGGTTGTCTCGCTGCTCCACGTGTTCTACCTCGCGGTCTTCTCCCCTGCTGCTCGCTGCCGCTCTCCCCACACATTTCCCGAGTTGTGGAGAGCGCGGTGTGAGGGGAAAATCCCGCACCTGGCTTTTCCTGCGGCTCGAGCCGAGAGTCTGGCGGCTTTCTGCTGCGCCGCGGCTGTGGCGGTTGGCTGAGCTGCCGGAGCTGCTTTTCCCGCCTGTGCAGGCTCTGGATGCTCTATAACTCTTCTACTTCTCCGCTGCCGCCTCAATTTCCTATACACCTCACTTTTTAGTAAAAGTGTGTATTTTGCTGAGTTTTTTTGGTCTTTTTCCCCCCTAGGCAGGTTTGGCGTGGTACCTACGCCGCCATCTTAACCGGAAGTCTCTCAGTCGATTTTTTTAACGAGTGACATCTCTCTGAAAAACTATACACAGATTCCATGGAACCATATGCTTGAGGGTTGTCTGCAGTCTGTCACCAAAGACGCAGATCAAACAGTCACGTGAAGTAAGCAAAGAGGCTGGAACCAAACTGCACAGCATTTTGGATGAGAAACGAAATCACCTGGATGATACCACCACTGCTATGAGCTCTACTTTCTTGCAATCACAATAATTAGACTGGCTATAGTTAAAAAATTTAAAAAAAAATTAAAAAAAAAGGTTTGTAAGCTACAGATTCCACCCATAGCTAGTTAATGCAGAAAATAGGTGCTGAGAGAAGGGAACCACAGAAATAACCTTGAGTATGTCGTAGAAGAGTTTAACCATTAAAAACTCGAGCAACTATGACCTCTTTGGAATTTAAAATGGAAGCTTTGTCACTTGACTCTTAATTGCTGCTACAAAGGGGACTTTTCAACTTCCTGCTGAAGTAAGGCTCTTGATTCACAACTCAGAATTCTTTTGGATGTTAGTGTGTGTGTGTGTGTGTGTGTGAGAGAGAGAGAGAGAGAGAGAGAGAGAGAGTGCGTGGGTGACTTATACAAGCTCACGTGGCTATGTTGCATATCTATCCACCCCTACACTCACCTGCAGTGGGGTGTACTTTCCTGCAGGGGCCAGTCAGGTGCCCCAATCCATCACTTTTCTTGCTATTTTTATTTGAGGCAGAATCTCTTACTGGTTCCAGAGTTTGCCATATCTCTCTTTCATAAGTTCTAGCAGTTTTCAGAGATTCTGATTATGGATGCCCAGCTATTTCTGTGGGCCCTGGGAATTGAACCTGAGTAATCTTTAGGCCTCCTTGGGCCCTCATGCTTGTACAGGAAGCCCTCTCAACTGCTGAGCAATCTCTCCAGTCCCAAAACCCAGAGTTCTGGTAGAGTGAATTTAATGGCTCAGCTTGATTCATTCCCAGCTGACCAGGATTATGTGGGATGAGTCTGGATATTGTAGATATTGCTGCTGAGGGCCAGTCCTGGGTATATGGAGAGTAGGGGACGGAGAAGGTGAATCTCACTGTGAGCAGCTGACAAATTGTGCCTTCTGTATCTACAGACAGCATTGTGTAACCTACCAACCATCACGAGGCAGGTCAGAATTCAGTAATGAGAAGACATACAAAGCATTGGGCTAAGTATTTTCATGTTAGCTCAGATAAACTACCCCCCAAAGCCTAATTTAATAGATTGTCATTCCCCTTCTCCTATAAGATCATTGAGATTTACAGAGGGTTATAGCCCATAAGTACTGTGGGAAAAGTCTAGTGCTTTCAAGATACCCAGCCTTTAATCTATCCCCCATTTGATGTTAATCTAAGTGGTTTACATGTTGATGGAGTCTAGTGCCTCTGGTTCCCCTGAGGAACTTTTAGTTCTCAATTATTTTGAGTAGCTGAAGAGTTGACTTGTTGAGAGAGTAATTAAAGGAGTTAAAAATATCCAAGTAACTAGTTTCCTTAGAGTAATTACTTTTCTTTATCATGTTCTAATGTATAAGCAAAGGGAAAAGGGTTCCAAGTATATATGCTCACATCTTCCCAATTCCGTGTGATACATAGCACTTATATATATACTGCATTCCAGTACATCACAAACAGATGTTTTCTGGAAAACCAACTACCACTAAATTATCATGTTTCTATGGGAAATTCCAAACACATGGCATAGAAATAAAGCTTGAGTACATAGAAGAATGACTAACTGAGATTGCCTATAGACTATTTCCAAACTAGATTCCAGACAATCACGATAGTACAAATAAAATGTTCTCATTTCTAATGACAGAAACTTGAAGAATGGGAAATGATCTAATCTTTTTTTTTTTTAATTCCCCAACTTGACTGGAGACTTCCTAGGGACTCTTGAATGCAGAGTGAGTGTGTATGTGAGTGATACATCTAGGACATCGATGACATCTCTGCCTATGTTTACATAAGGACGTTTACACCTAGAGTCAGGCAGTGTAATTTATGAAGTGAAGTTCAGTTCATGATCCTAGCAGAAGTGGAGTAGATGGTGTGGTCAGAGGAAGGCAAAGAGATCCAAGTTCAGTTGGTTATTGCTTATTTATATTCTTAGGTTATTCCTTTGTCCCAATTTCACAAATTAGGCACTTCCCATGAGGAAAGTCACAGTACAGTAAACTACTAAAATTTAATCTTAAAGGTTTGTATATAAAATGTTGGTGAACTTTTCTTTTATGTAGCAGACTTGTTCTTGAAAGTTAAAACCATTTAGAGCATTAGTATTGCCTACTTCTTTTTTTGTTTTCTTCTCCCCCTTATCTTCCTTCACTTCTTCTTCCTCCACCTCCTCTTCCTTCTTCTTTTCTGTTTTTTGAAGCAGGTTCTTAATCTAGCCCAGGCTGACCTGGAACTAACTCTGTAACCCAGGCTGACCTTGGCTCACAGTGAACTTCCTACGTCAGCTTCCTGAGTGATGGGGTTAAAGGCCTTCTGTCACTGTGGCTGTCAACTTTATTGTTATTATTGCTGTATTATTTTGGATAACTGTAGGAAGTGAATTTTTTGATGAAATGAACATGTTTGGTTCCAGATGGGTGCCAGGATTCCACCATGGCTACAGAAGTCTCTGTTTTAGGAAGACAAGATAGACACCTTCCAGTGGAAAAGTTAAGGTAACTCTTCCAAACCTGATTATTCCTTGTTAGTTAGAATGTCTTCATAAACACTGAGTAGGAGTTAAGGAAGAAATAAGAATGCAAAAATATCCAAATTTACATTGATGAATGAATGAATTAATTGGGACATGATTAATTCAAAATTCTGATAACAAATCTAGGAGCCAGCAAGGAAAATAAATTACCTCTCCTTTGAAGGAGAAACACTCAGACCTTCTCATCTTAAATTCAGTTTAAATATAGATAAACGAGTCCAGATTACTTTTCTTTGTGATCATAGAGAATGTGCTTTTGACTAATTCATCTGGCTTGGTTTCCAAGAAGATTCTGGCACAGTAAGGAGGAATTGTTGTCTGAAGGGTGTACAGAATGTACCCAAATTGCTTAGATTTAGCTGCATGGTCCAGGCAGAAGGGTGAGGATCTTTTACTGGTCAGGTCAGAGCTAGGTAGAATGGGGAGCAACTGCTGACATTTTCTCATAGTGACTTAGGTACTCTGTTGGGGAGGGAGAGGAAAACAGAGGACCTAGAGAGAAAGGAAAAGAAAGATTCGAGAAGAGCAGAGAGAGGCAAAGGTATGAAAGTCAAGGAGAAATCCACAGTGGATATTAAATCATTACATGTGATATGAGAATACTGCCCCCACCAATTTTTAAAGGATTTTTATAAAATTATTCCTTTTAAGAGAAAAGGAAGCTTTTTGGAAATTTAAAAACATCTACAAATAAATTGGTTATCACTTCCTTCACACAAAGACAAGTTTAGGAGATAGGAATAGTCAGGGGAGGAATATTTTATGGAACAAAATATTTATTCTTGTCTCACTTATGAGGATATCAAGACAGCAAATTGTCTCTGGAGGAAATCATGCCTCTGAAAGATATTTTAAGATCAAAGTTTGCCTGACACATAAACTAACTCGCTAACACTGAAAAACATGAAATTCTACTTTGAAAGGCACCGATTTTTCCCCTTTTCCTTTATCAATTTGGCTCTTTTGTGTCACAAAATATATGTGCAACTCTAACAAAATGATCTATTTTTTTTTTTTTACCTGTTTTGGCTTGAAACCTGAAACTTGTGACATGATGAGAGAATACTAGCCCCACTTGTAATGCTAGCAGCTTAGTTTCCTTGACATAGTTTTGATAATTTTTTGAAACAATGAAATTTATCTTATACTAAATTGCATCAATCTTCCCATTTATATACCATGCACACTAAATTTTTGAGAAAATGTCCTTTTCAATAGCATAATACCATTTTTTTTCCAGGGGGTGGCTCAATTTCTCTTCAGTCCATGATGAGAAAATCAGAAATCCATTATTCTTACTAACTTGAGCTGAATGAAAGTCTTCATTTAAAGCAACTTAATTATATACAGAAAGTATGTAATAAAATAATGACCTCTATTATAAATCATAAGTAGCAATCAAAATAATGATCAAATCAGATAATAAGTTTGATTATGTGTAGAATTCCACTATCCTTAGGTATGTTATTAGTCCGAGAACAGAATAGAAACAAAAGGACTTGGCTGGAGATAGGTATTCTCCTGATCACATGCCTAGCACAGTTCTCTGTGCCCAGTGGGTTCTCAACAAATATTCAGTGATGATTATAATGAGCCCCCTGGCAAGCACTACGAAGTGCAGGTATGTATGCACTGATCTGAGATTAGAAGAAAAAAAATTGTCGCTGTAACTGATCGTGTCTAAAGAGAAAGAATTCTATATCCAGTACTAATCACATCAAATGTGGACCCAGATCATTTCTCTGTGCATTTTTGTCTTTAAATTTGATTTTTTTTTTTCCTGGTCATCCCACATACTAAATGGAGATCATCTGGGCATGGGGGTTACTTGATCAAATTATCTAAGAACCTAACAGGCTAGCAATATAGAAGCTGAATGTTTTTAGAAAGTGTACCTTATGTCTTGTGACAGCTATTCAGTTTTTATTTATTTATTTTTAATATTTTGTTTATTTATAAGAGAGAAAGACAGAGAGGGAAAGAGGCAGATAAATGGGAGAGAGAACGGACATGTGAGGGCCTCCAGCTGCTGCAAATAAACTCCAGACACATGCTCTACTATGTGCTTACCTGGATTCATGGGAACTGAACCAGGGTCCTTACACTTTGCAAGTAAGTGCCTTCACTGCTAAGCCATCTCTCCAACCCCAGCTCTTTGATGTTTTTGACCGCCTTTATCCAGATCACAGCCTTGTGGAAAGCAGTACTTTGGGATTACTGTCCCTGTGTCAGGCCTGACCATTCTGCAGCCAGAGGGCAAAGTTGCAAGAGTCAAGCATGTTTCTAGTAAGGAAATAAAAGCTGAATTAAAAGAAAATTAAGTGTGAAACAGCTGTGATTACTTGCAGATTGGGACAATGTCTGGGAAAGCTCATATTAGGCCAATGGAAAAGTAGGCTGTTAGTTTGTCCATTGTTCCAGCCTCACAAAATCACCTCTAGCTGGCATAGGCCACAGGTTCCCGGTGGGACAAGGAAAAGGACAGGATGATGAGGTGGTGCAAGACAGGAAACTGGAAGCAAGTCTTGAATATCTGAGTATTACCCCTTCCTTTCTCACATGGAACATGCAGGAAATCTAATTTGCTTCTTGATCAAGCTCTTAAACCATTCAGAACTCTGTGGTCTGGGTCATCTGAAGTATCCAGACCTACTGAATTTACTTTATAAAAATCACTGTGGGAGCCAGGAGTGGAGATGCATACCTTTAATCCTAGTACTCGGGAGGCAGAGGTAGGAGGATCGCCCTGAGTTCGAGGCCACCCTGAGAATATATAGTGAATTCTAGGTCTGGACTAGAGAGAAACCCTACCTCAGGGGTGGGGGACATCACTGTGGTAGGTACTTTGCCTGTGTTTGTATTTCTCATTTGATCCTATCCCACCTTTATGACATAAATATCATGTGTTTATTTTCTATTGTTTCTGCAGCAAATGGGATGGATGTAATGGCTAAATGCAAGAATTTATTTTTTAATTCTGTAAACCAGAAGTCTGAAATGAGTCTACTGAGCTGAAATGAATATAGGATTTTCAAAAAAAAAAATGATGCTATAACTACTGGACCTCTACATACAAAGAATGATTAACTCAAAGTGGATTGTGGGCCCAAATGTAAAATATGAAATTATAAAATGGCTAGAAGATGAAATACAAGAAAATTTATAATGCAAAAGAAATGGCCTTTCAGATATAACACATAAAACATAATCATTGAAAAGTAATTGATGGAGTGGACTTCACTAAAATTAAAATCATTTGTTCTATAAAAGACACTGTATTATTTAATTTATTGTTGCTGTGCTTAAAAAAAAAAACTGACAAAGAGCAGCTTAAGGATGAAAAGGGCTTATTTTGGCTTATAGTTCTCGCCATGGCGCAGGAGCATGAGAGGGCAGCTGCTCATACTGCTTCCATAGTCAGGAGGTAGAGGATGAATAGAAAGGAAAGAAAACGTCGAGGGCCATCCCCAGAGATCCACTTTCTCTAGCAAAGCTCTACTTGCTAAAGGCTCCACAACCTTCTCAAATATTTCAACCAGCGAGGGAGCCAATACTTAAGCACACGAATCTATGGGGATATTTTACATCCAAACCACAATAGATACTGTCAAGAGAACAAGAAGAGAAATCATAGACTTGGAAAAACTACTTGCAAAAGACATATCTAATAATGGCCTTTCTAAAATACATGAGGCATTTTTAAACCCCAGCAATGACAAAATCCAGAAAAAAAAAAAATGGGCAGAAGAGATACACAGATGACATGCATATGAAGAGATTCTTAACTTCATATATCATCAAGGAATTGCAAACTAAAGCTCAGTGCCATGAATATACTCTCTGTGATAAGGGCCAGGTGCACTTCAAGAGGGACATTACATTACAGTGAAATCCTACTATACATTTGTTAAAGCAGTCAGAAGCCAAAATACAAACAACCTAATACTGGTGAGCGGCAGAGTCCCCCAAGCTCTTATTCAGTGCTGGTGGGAATGTAAAATGGAATCCTCGTTTTAGGAAGACACGTTGGCAGATTCTAACAAAGCTAAATATACTTTTATCATATGATCTAGCAATCACATTCCTTGGTATTTTCCCAAATAACTTGAAAATTTATGTCTGAACATGGATGTTTATAGCAGCTTTATTCATCTTTGCTGAAATTTAGAAGCAACCAAGATGACCTTCAGTAGGTGAATGGTACATAAACTGACAATGTTCCATGGAGTATTATTCAGTGCTAAAATGAAATGAGCTATCAAAACCACGAAAAGACATGAAAGAAACTTAAATGCATATTACTAAGTAAAAAGAACCCCCACAAGAAAATGTTACATATTGTAGGATTCCAAATCTAACATTTTGGGAAAAGCAAAACTATGGTGACAGTAAAAATATAGTAGCTATCCAGGGTTAGAGGACAGAAAAAGATAAATAGTTAAAGGGAAAAAAAGTCTGTTGGGGCCAGAACTACTTGGTGTGATACCACAATGAGGAATACCTCTTATTATGCATAAACTATGCAGCACCAGGAGTGGGTCTAATGCCACTTCTGGTTCTTGACTCATAATAATGTGGCAGTGCAAGGTCATTGTGTCTAACAGAATGTAAGATATTATAGAGGCAACATTTTGAATTCTAGACTAACCCAGAGGTTGGACATGGATTGGTGATTTAGACAAACAAGAAAGGAAATTGACTTATGCCTTAATGCTAGACAAAGTGGTGGTACCATGGGTGAACACAGAGAACTCTGACATCAGTATTTTGGAGGAAGGGGAGTAGGAGAAGGTAATCTCCTTTGGGATAATGGAATTTAAAGAATAAGCCAGACCACTAAATAATCATTATATTTTATTTTATTTTTTTGGTTTTTTAATTTATTTTTTATTAGATATGGACATATTTAGTATGTAAATAACATGTTAGTACCATCCTTTCCCTCCTCCCTGTCCTTTGTCTGAAGAGGTCTTCCTTATTGGGGATGAAGGTCAACCCCATGGGGATTGTGATTCATGCATTATGGGGGCAACAGTCAGTTATGGGGGAGAGGCAATGTCCCTGTGCAAAATGCCCCAACTTGTGGCTCTAATAATCTTTCTTCACCCTCCTCTGCAAAATTCCCTAAGCCATGTTGGGTGCATTGTAAGTCTACTTCAGTGATGGGCTCTTAGGAGCCTCTGGATCTCTGCTTTGGAAGGTGTTGAGTGTTTTCAGTGCCTATCTCCAGCACTGTTGTGTTGATATCAGATTCACCAAGAAAGCAACACTCTCGCTTATTTCCCCAGTTCCTCTGTGGTTTCAGTGGGGGCCAGGGTGAAGTGCTTTGGGTCGTTTATCCCCTCAGATCCTGCTGCCATCTGAAAAAGAGAAGCAGATACTCCAACAGAAAGTGAAATCATCACCAGTTAATGGTTAATAACCATTATTAACTTAGGGGTAATTTAAATGGTATAGACTTTCTTATATGCCAAGATTAGTGGGAGCTTGACATTGGGAAGCAAAATCATTATCTGGATATATGATTCTGACTTGTTTTCCAGTTCCAGATATGGTTTCCTTTTCATTGAGTGAATCTTTTAGCCAATCCAAGAGCAGTTGTTACCCACCATGGCTGTGTGCCACTATTGCACTTGTGTGAGCATCACATCAGGTTGTTTGGTTCTGAACCACTTAGCTTTTGCGTTGCTTGGAGAGATATTGGCTACTTTTCCCAGTAGCTCATTTAGCACTACCCAGCACAAGATGGGCTAATTGGTGACTGGTTCTCTTCTGGATTCCAGCCAGGTCTCTCCATGGTCTGTGAAGACAGCATATGGTGTCTTTAGCAGTAGGGTCTTATCATTAACCTCTGGTAGATAATCAAGTGCTCTGACAGAAGTCTATCTTGTTTGTTTTGGGAGATCTAGTAGATCTGTCTGATCTACAACTCATTGTGGATGTAGACCACATCCTGGAACAGGGAATTACAGGCCAGCACCAAGGAAAAAAGAAAAATGAAAAAGAGAAGAAAGAGAAGCAGGAGAAATTTAAGGTTAGGTTTGGTCTCACCCTCTTCAGGGCCCTTTGATCCAGGTGCTCCCTCTAAGATGCACTTGAGGGTTCCACCTTTTAGACTAACTTCCAGGATAGAGGACTATATGGTATCAGTTCAATTTGGGTTCAGTTTTGTGTCCCCTCCCCACCCTTCCCCTTCCCCCACGCTCTACCATCCCTTCTTTTTAAGCCTTAAGATGCCATCCAGGTATGTCAGCAAGGTGGGCTAATCCAGGTTAGGAAGTGATGAGGCGTGAACTTCTTTGTCTATTTTCATTACTTTTGGTTTGAAGCATATTTTATCAGATATTAATATAGTTACACCCCTTGTTTTGTTATTTATTGAATGCAAATGAACTCCAGATACATGTGCCACCTTGTGCATCTAGCTTATGTGAGTTCTGAGGAATCAAGCCTCAAACCTGGTTCCTTAGGTTTCACAGGCAGGTGCTTAACTGCCAACCCATCTCTCCAGCCCTTTATTTTTATTTCTTTATTTGAGAACAATAAACAGAGAGAGAGAGAGGATGTCGCTTGTTTTTTATTTGCATTTGCTTGCAATATCATTTTTCATCCTTTCACCCTGAGGAGCTATCTCACTTTAACAGTGAGGTGGGTTCCTTGAAGACAGAGGATAGAAGAGCCCAGTGTGTTGATCCACCCCGATTACCTGTGTCTCTTAATGCACCCAGCTAAGAGTTAAGATCAATAATATTTATAGTTATTACTGTGAGGTTTGATTAATCTCTGCTGTGGTGGTTTGATTCAGGTGTCCCCCATAAACTTAGGTGTTGTGAATGCTAGTTCCTCAGCTGATGGATATTTGGGAATTAATGCCTCCTGGAGGAAGTGTATTGTTGGGGGCGGGCTTATGGGCTTTATAGCCAGCTTCCCCGTGCCAGTGTGGGGCACATCTTTCTGTTGCTGTGGTCCACCTTATGTTGGCCAGGGGGTGATGTCCACTCTCTGCTCATGCCATAGTTTTCCCCTGCCATCTTGCAGCTTCCCCTCGAGCCTGTAAGCCAAAATAAATCTCTTTTTCCCAGAAGCTACTCTTGGTATTGTCTTTGCATGTTGTGAGTTATTTCTCTCTTGCTGTTTTTAACGCTCTTTCTTTGTTTTTGTTGTTAAGAGTTTTAACTATGATGTGTCTTGCAGACTTTCTTCTTTGGTCCTATCTATTTGGTGTTCTGTAGGCTTTTTGATCTGGATGGGCCTCTCTTTTGAGAGATTCAGAAAATTTTCTTTAATAATTTTGGTGAATATATTCTTTTTGCTTCTGGCCTGGATTTCCACCCCTTCTGGCATATCCATGATCCCAATGTTTGGTTGTTTTAGGGTGTCCCACAGTTCCCTTGTATTCTGTTCACTTGATTTTTTTGAACTTAGCAAATTTTTTGGCTTTCTGATCAATTTCTTCTTTTGTCTTATCTTCCAGGGCAGAAGTTCTATCTTCTACATGAGTCACTGTGTTTTTATAATTTTATTGTAATATAAACAAGAGAGGTTTTTATAATTTCTACTTGATTTTTGTTTTCTGTTGTGTTATTTGGCAATATGCCCATCTCTTTTTTGAGGTATGACTTCGTTGATACTTCCTGGAATTCATTCTTGCATTTGACCAAGACTTCATTATGCTTAATCAACTGGTTGTTGAGATCTTCCATTTCTTAATGCACCTTCAATTCATTCATATCTCTTTGGAATATTCTAACATTTTTTCAATAAATATAAGCCTACTTTTAAAAGTTGAACATTCTAGGATACAATTCTATTCAATTTCATTGGTATGATTGTTGGTTATTTGATGGTTTGATTCTAGTTCAGCAATTTTTTATCAGGGTCTCATTGGTTGCTGTGTTTTCATTTTGGGAATGAATTTCTGTTGATTTCTCTATGAGTTCCTTGGAGGCTTCCATTGTAGGACTACACATCCTGGTGGATATCTCTCACTTTTCTGATTTTGTTGGCTTTTTTAAATTTTTGCATTGTTTCTACCCATTTGAAGAAGGCTCTTTATTTTATTGAGAAGGAAACAAGTTTTTGTCTTTTGGCTTAAGTACCTTCTGACTCAGGTGAACAGGGATGTTGGTACCCAGTGGCCAGTCAGGATAGGAGAGCAAAAGGCCTGATTCCACAGCTCACACAGGGACCAGACCTCCCCAAGCAAGGCACAGTGGACCTACCAGGACCCCCAGGAGAGTAGGAGGGGCCAGCAAGCAGGGATATGGCCTGACCTGCAGGAAAACCAGATCAGGAGTGGGGAGGAGCCAGAAGACAGGGAAGACTGTGGAGCGGTGCCATGGGGCGGTGAACAGGAAGTGGAGGCCACGGAGTGTTGCTGTGAGGTGAATCTCCTGAAGCCTTTCTCGCTCTGGAGTTGACAGGCTGCAGGGTGAATTTCTGACTAGCTGACTGCTGCTCATGACCAGAGAAGGACAAACTTCTCAAGTTATGGTTTATCTTCTAAGGAAATATTAGTTCTTCAAGGACATCCTAGAGGATGAGCTACAAAAGACAACAACAACAAAAAAAAAATCAAAATAAACACAAAGAAAACTCCCAATCCAAAGCTCACAACTGAGGCGCAGAAAACATGCAGGCCATTCCAGCAGTGCACTGTGGTTGGTGAGACCTTAGCTGAAACGCACGCGTGCTGGCCTTGATTCTGTACTTTGCACAGTTTTGTGATAGCTGTCATTTGACCTCAGACACCACACATGACAGTTAACTTCTCTTGTCAACTGGATTAGATGAGGAAATCAAGTCAGAGACCAACATCTTGGGCAAGTCTGTGAGGGCATGTCCAGGGAGGAGTCACTGAAAGGGGAAGATCTTCCCTAGAGTAGGTCACCCTTTTGACAGATTCCAGGAAGAAGTAGCCCTTTTTACTGTCTTGCTTGCTTCTCACTGCTGAAGGTATCTGCCCTGTTGCTATCATCTTTTGCTGATGTTAAAACTCAGTTGCAGGCTGGAGAGATGGCTTAGTGGTTAAGGTGCTTGCCTGTGAAGCCTAAGGAACCATGTTCAACTCTCCAGATCCCCTGTAAGCCAGATGCACAAAGTTCAGGCAAAGTCACACATGCCCACTAGGTGGCACAGGCATCTTAAGAGTTCGATTTCAGTGGCTGAGGCCCTGATGCCCCAAGTCTGTCTCTCTCTCCATTTGTCCCTCCCTCTCTTAATAAAAAAAAAAAAAAAGCAAAAACAGTTGCATCCATTTTCTGGTTGAATGGAAAACTAGTGACTCTCTAAGAATCCTGCAGACTGTTGGCAGAACTGTTGAGCCATCATCAGCCTCATAGATTGAGCAGCTTCAGGATTCTCAGAATCTTTAGCATACAAACAGCTATTGCTATTGTTGAACTGCCCAGCCTGTACCCTGTAGGCTAGTTGAATAAGTCCCCTTTACAATACACATTCATTATATGGATTCCATTGCTCTGTAGAACCCTGACTAATACATCATGGGATACTGCAAATAGAGGGTATTATTATGCACTTGTTAACATGGTACCATAAAAAGCAAGAGGTGTCTGACGATATGACCAATTCCAATGATTAAAAACCCAAGACTTCAAAGAGAATCAAAATATAGTAAGAATGACCCTCAGAGATGGTCAAAAGCAGCCTGGGGTGGCTTACATGTAAAATGTCCCCATAGATTCATGTGCCTGAACACTTGATCTCGATTGGTGGCATTGCTCCTAAAGGCTGTGGGACTTGCTAGAGGGCGTGTTGTGTATCTCTTGGAGAGGGAATTGAGCAGTCACAGAGGGCGTGTCATGTATCTATCACTTGGAGAGGGAATTGAGCAGTCACAGCCTTGCCCTTCTTGTTATTCTGCTCTCTCCATACTTCCTCACTGCTGATGTTACAATGTGATGCCAGCTTCCTGCTCCTGCCATGCATTGCCCACCATGACGATCTGTGCCCTCTGGCACTATCAGCCAAAATAACATCTTTCTTTAATAAGCAGCTTCTGATTGAGTATTTTGTCCCAGTATTGAGAAAATAACAATATAATAACAAGGGAAACAGAGGCCAAAGGATGCGTACAGCCTCATCCAAGGCTTCCTTCTCTCAACACAACCAATTATAACAGCTAGATAAAATTTTTAATTAAAAAATTAAAATAAGAAGTGGCTCCTAGACCTGTTAGAGCTTAATAGGGAAACAATGTGAGGGAAGTAAGCTAGGTTCTGAAGGGCTAATGTGTTTCCTCAGGTGTAAATTGAGGAGGGTTGGTCTAAATCTCTAAGAGCTTTTTCAGCTCTGACATGCTATGATTCAGAGCATTGTGTACTAAAATTAGCAAGTCATATACAGCGGTTAGTAAGGCTAGTTTGATTGGAGCTAAGAGGCGTTTGGAAGAATAGTGACTACTTCAGGCAGGTCAGCTAATGGATGCCTGCCAGAAAGTTCAAGGTTCATATTCCTCTGAGAGTGTTAAGGGAACACCTTGCCCCTGAGTGCATATAGACCATTATGCAACATACCAACCAACATACATGCTTGTGAAAACAATGGTACATAAACTCTCTTCCATTGGAATGTGATTGAAACAGTATTGGGGAACATTTTACTATAGGACTTTAGTAACTGAGATTCCCCTGTTATCTCATTATGTGAAACATTTGTCAACACACACACACACACACACACACACACACACACACACACACGTAAACCCAACTCTCACTTCAAAGGGGATGCAGTTTATTCTAGTTTATTCTAGAGGCAAATATGAGTGGTCTGGGAACATAGATGCCAGTGGCCCCAATTGAACTCTGTAGATGGCCCAATGGTTCAGGGCGCTTACTTGCAAGTTGCCCCAAACACCATGTTTCAATGTGGTAAAAGTTTCATAAAGTTTTTATAGTAAGGAACAAAGAAAGTCATTATTGAAAGATACTTTTCAATCACATCAATGGAAACACGAGGGAGGGGGTGTTAAATCAAAGTGGGGAAATCTCAGCTATGGGCCTCAGATATTCTCTGAGGACATTCTTAATTCTTGGCTTTGGTGAAAGCTAGGTATCTGTTCATATATTTAAAAATGGACTTATCTAATAGTGACAAAAACATTAAGTCCCACATAGCGGTGGACAATGAATGGCTTTTTAGGGGCTAAGACAGCCCCAAATAATTTGGCTCTAGACCTTCAACACATCAATTTCCCACACTCACCGAAGTTATAATTAGTCACTCAGAATTGTACAGTGTTTAATATAGGCACTGGTCTGTTGCTTCTGGGAACTTCAGGCAATACAGCCATGATGTTCTAAAAATATTTTATTTATTTATTTATGAGACAAAGAGAGAGAAAGAGAGAGGGAGAATGGACACAACAGGGCCTCTAGCCACTAAAAACAAGCTCCAGACCCCTGTACGACCTTGTGAATCTGGCTTTACCTGGGGAATGGGGAATGGAACCAGGGTTCTTAGGCTTTGGAGGCAAATGCCTTAACCACTGAGAAATCTCTCCAACCCTATAGCCATGGTTTTTAATTCTGATTCTCATAGCATATCTGTAACACTAATAGATGTGTGCCTTCCCGAAGACCAGAGTCCACTAATGAGCTGAATGAACACATGCACAGAGATCCAGTATAACTCATGTTAGTAACCATATGACAAATCTGATGCTAGATGTTTGTCCCAAACTTCCCCTCTCATTGTCTCGTATCTAGATGTGTTTTTCTCTCTTATATGACACAGGTCATCTCTCCATCCTCAATTATCTGTCTTAAAGATTCAAACATCTAAACAGAAGATATCTTAACCTCAGATTCCCTCTGCCTCTAACTCCAAATCTTAGATTGCTTTCTCACCAAAATACCTACTTTCTGTGAGGTTCTCACCTCCAGGCCCAGTACTCAGACTCATTCCTTCCTGATGTTGTCATGATGTGATGCCTGCCTGGCTGTTTTCTCCTGTCATGCTTTTCCTGCCATGATGAAACTTCCCTCAACACTGTCAGCCAAAAGACATCCTTTATTGCCCTAAGCTGCTTCTGCTTGGGTGATTTGTCCCAGCAATAAGAAGGCAACTGCTGGGCTCAAGAGATGGCTTAGCAGTTAAGCGCTTGCCTACGAAGCCTAAGGACCCTGGTTCAAGGCTTGATTCCCCAGGACCCATGTTAGCCAGATGCACAAGGAGGCGCACATGTCTGGAGTTCATCTGCATGGCTGGAGGCTCTGATGCTCCCATTCTCTCTCTCTGTCTATCTGCCTCTTTCTTTCTCTGTCTGTTGCTCTCAAATAAATCAAAATAAGCAAAAAAAAAAAAAAATTAAAAAAAAAGAAGGCAACTGCTGTCCTATGTAAAGTACTTAAATGGGTGGAAAAAAAGTAATATAATAAGAAGGGAAAGGAAATACATCGTAGGCAGGCATGTCTAAAGATGAAAAATACATCTGAAGTTAAAGTTTTATTGAATGAGGTTAACAGAAATACTTAACAGGCTCTGATGACGAGATGAGATGATTATAATGTTAAATAGAAAGATGGACTGATAGCATAGATCATTTGGTGATGTGTTTGGCAAGCATGTGCAAAGCCTTAGATTTGATCCTCAACATTGTCAAACAAGCAAAAGTGTTGATGGAACATTAAAAAAAATAAAATGGTCTGGAGACATGGCTTAGTGGTTAAGGCACTTGCCTGTGAAGCCTAAGAACCCAGGTTCGAGACCCCAGTATTCCCATAAACCAGATGTACAAGGTGGCGCATGTATATGGAGTTCATTTTCAGTGGTTGGAGGCCCTGTCATGCCTATTGGACCTCTCTCTCTCTCTCTCTCTCTCTCTCTCTCTCTCTCTCTCTCTCTCCCTCCCACTCTCCAATGTGTACATAAATAAATAAATAAAACATTTAAAAATTAAAAAAAAGTGTTGATGGAAACAAAGTCTTCAAGAGTGACAAAATACAAAGAATGCAAATATGTAAGTCCGCATGAAGACTTTTGTATGTTTAAAAACTTTGTATGGTATAATTAATGTAACACTAATAACAGCATAATATGAGGTCTATACTATGTTATTTGTGTCTGAAGAACAGGGTGATATGGCTCATTCCTAAAACCTGACACATTCCTGGTTTAGGCACCAAAAGGTCTAATCCCTAGGAACTTCCTTACGTCATCCAGAAATTTCATGCATATTCGCCTAGGTGGAGGAGCAGCTATGATAAGTTAAAATAGGTTTGTCAGCCAGACAAGATGATACAAGCATGTTATCCTAAAACTTAGCATCTGAGACAGAAGAATCACAAATTCAAGGCCAGCTTGAACTACTTAGAGAGTGCCTTAGCAGCCTGGGTTAGATAGTGAAGATCCATCTTCAAAAACAAAACGAAACACAAACAAAGTATGAAATACAATTGGTTCTAACCTTCCAATTGGAAGAGGTTAATAATGGATAATGAAAGACCTCATTTCACATTCCACAAGAAAGTAACCTGAAATATAAAGCATAAGGACAAATAAACTTAAAGTAAAGAGAGAGGAACTGGAGAGATGGCCCAGTAGTTAAGGCACTTGCCTGCCCAGCCTAATGACTTGTTTTTGATTCCCCAGTACCCATTTAAAACCAGATGTACAAAGTAGCTCATGTATTTGCAGTTTATTTGCAGTGGCTAGAGGCTCTGGTGATCCTATTTTGTCTGTGTCTCTTCTATCTCTCTCTGCTTGCAAATAAATAAATTAAAATATGTATTTTAAAAAGTGAAAAGGTAGAAAAGTTGTGCGTGTGTGTCATATGCAACCTAAGTGTAAAAGAAACAAAAAAAGAAAAGCAAACAGGGCTGGAGAAATTGCTTAGTGGATAAGGCACTTGCTTGCAAAGCATAACAGCCAGATTCAATTCCCCAGTACCCACGTAAAAACCCAGCTGCAAAAAGTGGTACATGAATTTGACTGCGGTGGCTAGAGGCCCTAGTATGCCTGTTTTTCTCTCTTTCTCTGTCTTTCTATCTTTCTCTGCTTGAAAATATATATATAATATATATTTTTTTAATTTTAAAAAGCATATAGGCTTGCTTTAATAAATATAAGATTGATCTCGGAACAAGGCATAGTTCCTGGAATTTCAGGATGCTAAAGGAATGATAACAAAACCATAATTGATCCAGATATGTATGTGCTTTATAACAGTGCTCCAAAATATATGAAGCAAAACAAGAATGAACTGTAAGGATGGATACTGATGGAGCTTGCTAAGAGAAATCAGTTGGAATACAGAGCATTTGATTGACTGTGAGCATCTTGACGAGATTGGCAGTTATAGAACATTCCAACCAACCTTGGCATGATACACATTCTTCACAATGCATGCAAATATTCACAAAGATCGTATTATAAATCTGAAAACAAGTTTCAATAAATTTGAAAATAAAATTGAAGTTATTTCATATGTGTTTTCTATCAAGGAATTAAGTTAGAAACCAATAGCAAAAAGACATCTTGAAAATTCTCAAATATATAGTGAAATAAAGCACCATGCTTCTATTACATACTTATGAAAGAAAAGAAACGAAGAATATGAGAACCACAACATATCAAAATCATAGGATGCAGCTATATCTTGGGGAAAATTCTGTAACTTTAATTCTTGTACTGAAAAAGAAGATGAAAATACTAAGATCTACGAACTAATCTTCTATATTGAGGAACTTAAAAAAGAAAAAGAGCAAGGCAGGTGTGATGTTCATGTCTAACATCCCAGTACTTGGGAGGCAGAAACAGGTGAGTTACCACTAGTTTGAGGTCAGCTAGAAAGGGGAACAGTGGAGACTTTGTTTTTCCCTTCTCTTCCCTCCAAAATCAAATTAAACCCAAAAGTAGCATCAGGAAAGAATTAAAAGTTAGAAAGTTAATCAAATAGTAAAGTAATATAGGATGTAGAGAACCAATAAAATCAAACCTTGTTTCTTTGAAAAAAAATCAACAAAATTGATAAAATTCTAACTAAGTTAATTGAGATATAGAGAAAGACAAGACAAACTATCAATATCCATAATGAAATTGAGCACATCACTGTAAATCCTATCGTGATTAAGGTGATAATAAGATATCATTAAAAATTTTGTGCCAATAAATATGACAACCTTGGATAAATGGGCAATTTATTTTTGAGAGACACAAATTACTACAAGTCACCAAAGTAATCCCTGGCAGTCGGCATCCCCAACAATCACACTTATGAAATCATTGTTAATAAGGTCAATGATGACTGCACGCAATGAACCTTTAAGTTTCGATTTCCCTTGGTGGCATCAGGCTTGAAACACTCTTACAATAGCTTGCATGTAAAAAGTCTCCCACGGGCTTATGTGTTTGAACACTTGGTCCTCAGCTGGTGGTGCTTTTTGAGATTATTATCGAACCTATAAAGGTGTTGTACTGCTGGAGGAAGTAGGACACTGAAGCTGGGATTTTATAACCCATCCCGACTTCCTGTTTGTCTTCTGACTTCTGGCAACAATGTGATCAGCCTAGTTGCCCTGGTCACCTTGCCTTCCCTGACCATGATGAAAAGTAATCCCTTAAAATTCTAAGCCAGAATGAGCCCTTGCTAAATTACTTTCTGTGAGATAGTTTGCCCCAGCAACAAGAAAGTAACTAACACATCCATCCCTTTTATGGTTACCCAATGCGCTGGTTGACTTACACCCACCTTGGTGGTCACTTTTTATTATTGTCTTTCATGGCTTAGGCTTCTTTCTTTATGTTTGAAATTTAGACTCTTCCCCAGGACTATGTCCTAGATCCTCTGTTCTTATTCATGAATGTCTCTGAACAACTCATTTATTCTCAAGGCTTCATGACCCTCCATCAGGTGATGAATCTTGTGTTTATGACTCAAACAACCAGTTGAACCTGTGCGTCTGAAGCACTGTAAATGTAGCACTTTCAAGATGAAACTGACCCTCTGCAAACACTAGAACTCTTCATCTTTCTATTCTTTTCTTCTGAAGAAGAGATGGACAAATAGTTTCCACAATCCCTGCTTGTCTTCCTCACCTTCATCATCTAATTAGAAGTTGTACAGACTTCAGGCACCTACATCTACAGTACCACAACCTGAATTTAAACTAGTGCTTCTTGCTTTCTTTACTCAGTCTCCTAACCACCCCCATTGCTCCATTTCCTCCTCCATGGAGCTCTTCCCTATCTACATGTTACTAGAGATATCTTCACAAATAGAAGTCTTATTATTTTATTAAGAGCCTGTATTTCTCTTTTTTTTAGGATTAAAAACCAAGGTCTATTGGAGTGTGCCATGTCATCTATGATTTGATTTTTTTTCTTTTCTCACTCATCTCATCACTCAGCCTTCATAATTTACCTTCTTTTCATATGAGGCTCATTCCACTCTTTTACTGCCCTCCCCGATTCACTCACCATCTCTGCTATCTCAGCCAATAACATTTCATCAGTTCTGTTTTCCCCACAAGGCCTGATTCTCCAGAATGGAGCCCAAGTGTGACTCCTATTGGGAGCTTTGCTATGTCTCAACAATCTGTTTGTTCCCTTAGTGCTCCCATCTTCCTGACAGAACCTGTGTAATATCTACCATTCTGAAAGAACACTAAAAACAAATGACACTTGGGAAAGCAAAGTCACAAGTCTATAGATGCAGGGCATGGGGAGAGGAATATAAAGAAAAAACAGTATCACTGATGCATTGAGCTTGGTCAGTGAAGCCTATGGTAAAGATGGTAGCAACAAAGGAAATGGACATTGGGCATGAGGAGATGGCTCAGCTGGGAAATTGCTGTTGCCCAAACGTGAGGACTGGAGTTCAGATTTCTGGCATCCATGTACGTGCCAGGTGGGCATGGCAAACTGTATGTAATCCCAGCTCCAGAGGCACAGACAGGGGAATCCCTGATACAAGTTGGCAAGCTAAGGTAGCCAAATTGGCAAGGTCTGAGTTCATGTGAGAGACTCTCAGTAAATTTAGTAGAGAGAAACACCCAGTGTCAACCTCTAGCCTCCACATGTACCCATATACATAAGAGCATGCATAAACACATGCATGTAACACATATACACACAATGGATGTTTACACCAAAGAAGAGAGAGAGGATAAGGAAAGAAAGGAAGAAGAGAAAGAAAGAAACAGAAAAACTTGTTTTTCCATGACAGTGGATAAAATGGCAAATGAGATGTATGCTGCTTCCCTTGGTGAAAAAAAATATATATCAATAATCAAATGTATTGGTCTGTGACACTGTCTACTTGAAGGAATATGGATTGAGTCCCAAAGTTTGCAGCCTTTTGTGTGGCAACTATTCAGCACTGAAAACATGATCTGGGAGGAAAGCATCCTATGGGCTATGGATTTCTAAAATCTTACAGCCTTTCCATTCTCATTGCTGTCTGGCTCCTGTTGGTGTTGATGGGTCAGAGCTGTTTGACATGCATAGCTGATCCATCACATGTCTCTGAGCCGGGGTTAGGACTCTGATTCTGCATTGTGCTTATAGAGGGTAGGTCATAGTCCGTGAGCCAAATCCAGAAGCATCTTCAGTAATGGACGTGCTGTGGGGAGGGCACAAGCCCTCTTCTAGTCCAAACATGGTGCAAAGAGCACTTAAAGTGACTCAAGAAAAGGATGCCTCAGAGCCAAATGAAGCCGTCTGAGAGCCACAGTGTACAATTACTTCCAGAAGATGTTTGGGTGATTGGCCACTAGAAACTTTTTACTCTGCCTGTCATTAAAACGAAATAAACTGGTTCAAGTATTGAATTCAGTTGCTTTTTGCCTTATGTCAGCAGCTGCTGGAAAGTATTTGATATAAGCACTGAGAATTATGGCATGTGCCAAAAGGATTTTAGAATTAGAACCTAAGTTGTGATCTAATTAAACAATAAGACCTGACAAAATGATCACGACTGTTCTGTGACTGCCTTCCTGGGGGCAGTTCAGCTGCCCGTATCAAAGCAGACCAAGGCCAAGGTCATCTGCCCTTGGTTGGGGATTTTAAATAAAATTAATGCTTTTTCTCTCTCTTTATTCTCTTGCTCCCTCCTTCCATCTTCCTTTTCTTTCTCTCTTTCCCTATCTCCTATGAAATCATACCCGGTAACTGACCAGAAAGTCTGACTTGAGGGTCCCAAAGCAGCGAGAAAAAACAAACATATATATATATAAAATGTTCTTTAGCAATCATCTAAAAATACACAAGAAAGAAATAGCACACCACAGCCCACAGCACTACCAAACAGAGGTATAAAGTGGGGGAAAGAGACAGGTAGCTAGAACACACACACACCACCACCACAACGAGTGGCTCACAGGAAAAGGAAAGCTGCAAAGACACACTCAAACCCCAACTCCTACTTGTGGAAACATCTGTTCACATTGTGGCCACACCTGCTGGCCTGTTCTGAGTGGAGGCGAGTTCTGTTTGGGAGAGAGGCTTATCAGCCTTACCTAGCTCATCAAGGAGTTCCTGGAGGCGTTCGTGACTATGTCTGGTTTTGTCTTGATACTGTTTTAAAATAGCCACTGCATATTTATAGGTGAAACATTAAGTCAACCTTCTAGTATGGAAATCAGTTGGTGTGACAATAAATATTTGGTTTTTCTAAAATATAACAATAGAAACGATAACTTTGCATGAGATAAATGTTGTATTAAGGAAAGTAATGAAAATGTCTATAACATTGGCTTCTAGATTATTATGGGGGCTTTTGAATTATTCCTTTCTAAACAAAGAACTTTTTTTAAAGTTTTGGGTGAATTATTATCAATTTAAATGGTGTTTATTTTAGGTCCAGTCACATGGGGCATCATTTGAAAATGACATACTACCTTGCTGTCTGGCAAGAACTCATGCATTTTTGCAAAAGTTAGATAAAACATAGATTACCTAGTTCAATTTGACTGTGAGGTAAATACAAAACAAAACAAAAAAAAATACTATAAGCATGTTTTAGGCCATGTTTGGGATACTTTTGTTTGTGAAATCCAGGAACACCATCTTTATGCTATTTTTGGTTTTAAACAATGTTCAACATTCTTCCTGAATAAAGAAATGAGTTATGTCGGGCATATGGGGTATTTTGCACAGACCAGACTAACTGAAATAAAAAGGTTTGTTTGAAGGAAATAAAGATTTTCATTGTAATGGGATTCTCTCTGACAGGTCTATTTAGTCTGTAGGTAGACTTTGGTCATCTCCGTGGGGAACTGTAGGGAGAAGAGGTCTGGATCCAGCATCATTTCCAGAGCCTGGGTGGGGTAGAGACTAGCCTTTCCATGGACTCCGGTTCACAATTATTCTAGGTAATAACCCTGGCCTGCCTCTCATGTGCAGACCTTTGTCAATTAGTTAAAACACTCTCTCCAACTTTTCTCATAATTATAATTACACCTCAGAGAATGGCCAGGAGAGTGAAATTTAGGCAGGTAAGACTGATTTAGTCATTTCATCTTCCTTGTAAGGATTTATTCACCTTCTTGTCCTCTAAAACATGTAGCTTTCCTTTCAGGTTTTTAGTGCAGCCAACATTATCCTCTCTGCCCGCTTCCTCTGGGATTTCTGCATGGTTTACTCTAATTACTCCCAATGCCAGACCTTGTGTGCTATGAACAACTTCAAAGTAAGAAAACTAGAAAAGGAACAGTGTGGAAGGAGTTTTTTTTTTTCCTCTCCTTTTTTTTTTTTTTTTTTAAGACACACTGTCAAGGAGACAAGATAACATTTTGTTCTCGTCCTGTGATGGACAAATCATATGGCTGATCTATTAGGATGATGGATGGTATAAATTTTAATAGGAAACATCAACTGTAGGGAGTTTCTCCTAGACTGTCTTTGAATCTGAAAACAGCCTTCATTTGGTCCAGATTTAATACTAAGTTCAAAACTTTTCTGGGTATGAAAACATTGATTGATTTTAATTATGGTCATTGCAACAACAATTTAAAAAAATCTTAGTTCAGAGCAATTGTTGGGGAAGGAAGGATCTGAAAATTAAACTCATTTCCTGCCTCGGGAATAAACAGTCTTACCCTCAGTGTTTATAAGCCATATTGTCCTAACTAAATGTTATCTCCTTGCTTTCTGTTTTTATTTCCACAAAGTTGAATTAACCTAATGAAAGTTTTTTTTTCTTATCCTGATATGTTTGGCTGCAGAATCGTTTTTCTTAAAATAGAGTCTGCTCAGGACTCATTTCTTTCTTTCTTTTTTGGGGGGTTCATTTTATTTATTTGAGAGTGACAGACAGAAAGAGACAGAGAAAGAGAGAGAGAGAGAGGAATTGGGTTTGCCAGAGACTCCAGGCACTGCAAACGAACTCCAGACGCATGCGCCCCCTTGTGCATCTGGCTAACGTGGGTCCTGGGGAATCCAGCCTTGAACCAGGGTACTTAAGCTTCACAGGCAAGCGCTTAACTCCAAAGCCATTTCTTCATCCCTCTCAGCACTCATTTCTTATGTGACACCCCTGTCCCGGAATTCACACTGCTTGACCCTGGAAACCATCAAACCTTGTCCTTAGCTCCCCATCTGCTTTGGGTCGGAAACCCAGGAACAACAATCAAACTGAGAACGCACGATGGATGTTTTGCTAGTTGTGTGGATAATGGGCTTTGGGAGCAGAAATGACAAAGCAACTAACTCACAGATGCCATTTTATAATTCTAAGCAAAGTAGAGTTTTCATAGAATTATGAAGTTTGAGAGATTGCCTTCCTCTGGTTAAAATGAGACAGAAGTAGTTTGAAAATATGACTCTTACTTTCTGATCATAAAACCTTTTAATATTTTTGATTTAAAAAATATTTAATATTTATTTATTTATTTATTTGAGAGAGAGAGAGAGAGAGAATGAATGAGAATAGGCATACGAGGGCCTCTTGCCATGGCAAACAAACTCCAGATACATTTGAAACTTTGTACATCTCACTTTACACAGGGACTGGGGAATCAAGCTCTAGTAGTTAGGATTTGCAAGCAAGTGACTTTAACTACTGAGAAATCTCTTAAACCCTATAAGATATTTAAATTTTTTGCTTATGTTTATTTATTTATTTGAGAGTGACAGACAGAGAGAGAAAGAGGCAGATAGACAGAGAGAGAGATTGGATGCACCAGGGCTTCCAGCCACTGCAAATGAACTCCAGACGCTTGCGCCCCCTTGTGCATCTGGCTAACGTGGATCCTGGGGAATCGAGCCTTGCACTGGGGTTCTTAGGCTTCACAGGCAAGAGCTTAACTGCTAAGCCATCTCTCCAGTCCTTTATAAGATATTTTAAAATTGACCTAACCACCTTGAATTTTGGTTGCTCCTTTTATAAAACACGATGTTGATCTGAATATTACTTAAATAAGAAAATGAAAATGAAATGACTACCTAGACTGCTCTTCAGGAATTACTATTAGCATTGTGGATTTGGACTCATTTGGCCATGTAACCTTTTTGCTCTCCCATTCTCTGTTTATATCAAAGTAGCTGAGAAGCACATATGCATCTTGTTGTTACTTAGTAAAGGTGGAAAGTAGTTGAAAAATTTCATCATTGCATAGGTATATTTGACACACAGGAATTGTACATACATAACATTCAGCTTGATGTTTTGCTAAACAATAGCCACGATCATGTTAATTCAAATATTCACCTTCTATGGATATCACTTCTTCTTTCTTCCTTTCTTTCCCTCCCCTCTCTCTCCTTCACTCCCTCTCTTCCTCCTTTTTTTTTCCATCATAATGTCTTTCCTTCTTTATTCATTTACTATAGTCCTTTCTTTCCTTATTCATCTTTGTGTGGTATTTTTAAAGGTCTACCCTGTTGGGCAAGGGAGATGGCACAGTGGATAAATCACTTGTCTTGCCAGTGTGCAGACTAGAGCTTGGGCCGCCGTCGCACATAAATGCTGACAGGAATGGTGGACTTCCTGTAATGCCAGCCCTTGAGAGGCAAAACCAGGTATCCCTGAGGCAAGCTGGATTGCTATGCAAACCATTGAGCTCTGAGTTCAAATGAGAGGTTCTATTTCAATAAACGAGGTGAAGAACAATCAAGGAAGACACTCATCATCAACTTCTGACCTCCACACACATGTCCACACATGAATTCATGCACATGTGAGCACACACAAGCATGCATGCAAGCACACATACACACTGGCATGTCAAACTATGTGCGCTTTTAGTGACTTTCAAGTGTACCATAGAGTGATGTTGACTGTGAATTGCCATGAGATGACCAGACCTCCAGAACTCATTCATTTCGTATGGCTTAAATTTCCTACCTTTTAGCCAGGACCTCCTCACTTCCTTCTTCCCTTCTTTTCTCAACTCCCAACAATCTCCCCCTCCTGGCAATTCTACTCTCTGCTTATTTTTAAAATTTTTATTAGCATTTTCCATGATTATAAAAAGATATCCCATGGTAATTCCCCCCCACACACTTTCCTCTTTGAAATTCCATTCTCCATTATATTACCTCCCCATCACAATCATTGTACTTACATATATACAGTATCAACCTATTAAGTATCCTCCTCCCTTCCTTTCTCTTCCCTCTCTGCTTTTATGACTTTGCCTACTTTAGACTCTATATACGTGAGTCACAGCATTTGTCCTTCTGTGTGTCCTCAGGATTCACTCATGTTATCACAACTGATTACTTCTTTCCTTGTTGCAGGATAAATAAAAATAGGTGCGGTGCCACACACCTTTAATCTCAGCATTTAGGAGCCAGCGTTAGGAGGGGAGCTGTACACTGGATACCAGCCTGGGACTGCAGAGTCCCAGGTTAGCCTGAGCTAAAATGAGACACTGTTTTGCAAAAAAAGAAGTACATAAATTAATCAGAGGATAGAGAATATTCCATCACCCCCACCACAACTCATCTACACAATTGTTGGCAGAGTTTTAAGTTGTACTCATGTCTTAGTTGCATGTGATGCTATGCTGAGCATGCGGGTACCAATGTCCCTTTGGTGTTCTTGGAGGGAGTCTCAGGGTACTTCTATTTCAACTATTTGGAAATCCCTATATACTCTTCTGGATTTAATCAGTGTGTATTTCTACCAACCATTTGCAAATAGACTCATTTTCTATACATTTTCACCAGCATGTTAATCTTTGTCTTTATTTTGGGGAGCGTTCAAGGTAGAGTCTCACTCTCTAGCCCCGGCTGACCTGGAATTCACTAGGTAATCTCAGATTGGCCTCGATGTCATAGTGAGTCTCCTACCTCTGCCTCCCGAGTGCTGGGATTAAAGTCTTGCGCCTCCATGAATAGCAATTTTTGTGTTTTTGATGATAGCTACTATAACAGGTATGAAGTAATATCTTATTTTGCTTTTGATTTATTTTGTCTTTTACTAGGCAAGCAATGATTTTTCCCCCCAAAATGGCATTATATATACTAGAAAGGAAAAAAGAAGTCCAATCACAAAATTTCATGTTTCCTGTATCTGTTTATGTCTATGTATTATCATAATTTGGTCCTTACAATGTAAATTATTGTGGTGGTTTGAAGTGTTCTCTGTGGGTGTATATGTTCTGAATACTTGGACCTTATCTGGTGGCAGTTTGGGAACGCTATAGGGCTTTTGGGAAATGGAATCTTGCTGGAGGAGATATGTTGCTAGCAGTGGGCTTTGAAGTAATGCAGACCTGCTCAAAGCCCAGACAATAGGTTTCACTTTCCTGATGCTGTGTAAATGTGACCCAGGAACCTTGCTCAGGCTTACCATGCTTTTCCTGCCATGATGAAACCCCCTTCAGAACTGCAACCAAAGGAAATCCTGTCTATCCATAATTCTGTTTCTTGTTAGATGTTTTTTCCTGCAAAAAGAAAGTGGGCTAGAAGGATGGCGTAACAGGTAAGGTACTTGCCTGCAAAGCCAAAGGATCCAGGTTTGATTCCTCAGGACCCATGTAAGCTGGGTGCACAAGGGGACACATGCATCTGGAGTTCGTTTGCAGTGGCTGGAGGTCCTGGTGCGCCCATTCTCTCTCTCTCTCTTTCTCTCTACCTGCCTATTTCTGTATCGCTCTCTCTCTCTCTCTCTGTCTGTCTATCAAATAAATAAACAAAAATAAAATATTTTTTAAATCCTTAAAAATAAAGAAAGTAACTGCTGCAGATCCACCCACTGAGACAGTATGTGAGGCAGCATGCTGTCACTGTGACAAACATGTGAGATCATGACTTAGAAGAAGAGAAGGCATGTTTGGGCTCAGACTCTCAGAGGTTTTTCAGTGTCACTTGACTGTTTTGTTTATTTGTTTGTTTGTTTCTGGGTGTGTGGTGAGCAGAACTCCATGGCTGGATGGACCCGTTGGAGCAGAGTTGCTCACCCTCGACACTCAGAAGCAGATGAGAGGAAGAGTCATGGGCCAAGATATGCCCTTCAAAGGCATGACCCAGTGTCCCTTTCCTCCCAATACAACATCCACTTATGAAATTATCAATAGGCTACCCACTATTGAGGCTAGAACCCTCATGATCCCACGGACTCCTAAACAAAAGCTTTGGAAGAAAAAAAAAAAAAGAGGCAGTGAGGCTAAGAGGAGAAGGGCACTGCTTAAGAAAGTTAAGGCTCCCCTTCCCCAGCCCCTGCCCCTGAGAGAAACTCTAGACCTTTTGTCAGGTTGCTGTGATGACCTGGGAGCTGGTAATTTTCCCCCTGAGTATGGTTCTAAGAAATGTCTTGCTCATGTTTTAAGAGATTTCTTCCTCATGCAAGATATGGATCAGCAAATAGTGACATCATGGTACCATTCTGCATACCTGGCTAGTTTCTACTCTGGATGATAAGGGAAAGGCACATTCCATACATGGTTGGTAAGGGAGGTTAGGGAAAAAAGACACTTTACTTTTAATGAGTAAAACAGGTCATAGATTAAGGACCAGGCCTTCATTCACTCCTTGTCCCCATGATGGTGTCCCCTGTCAACCCCACTTTCCTTCTTTAGCTATCCTTGCTAGTCTTCTCAGAGATATATGTTGTCTTTTTGTTTCTTTCTTCAAGACCTCTCCTCCCTTTGCTTGATCTCATGACTGTGGGTTTTTGGCAAGTAAGGAAGATGGTGGTGAGAGTGCATTGTGAGGCAATGGTGGTGCTCACTGCAAAGCAGCCAGGAAGCAAAATAGAGAGATGGGGATGAAGAGATGGCTTAGCCATTAAGGCGCTTGCCTGTGAAGCCTAAGGGCCCGTGTTTGCTTCTTCAGATCTCACATAAGACAGATGAACGAGGTGACGCAAGCGGGTAAGGCTGCACATGAGTGTAAATTGCTGCACTTGTCTGTAGTTTGATTACTGCAGCAGGAGACCTCGGAGCACCAATTCTCCCTCTCTCTCTCTCTCTCTCTCTCTCTCTCTCTCTCTCTCTCTCTCACACACACACACACACACACACACACACACACACACACACAATAAAAGACCAGTCTGTTGGGCTTGTACTGAGAGGAAAGGGTAGAAGCCTAATATCACTTTCAAGGCCATGTTTCCAATAATCTAATTTTAGTCCCCTGAACAATGCTGTTTAAAGTTTCTGCCACCATGGCACCAGGGGCTGATGCACAAGCCTTTAACATAAGAGGGGAATATCAGCCCCCACCGCCACGAGGCAGTATATTCATGAACTTTAAATAAATTATCACAATAGGCAACTTTATTTCCATTTTTTAATGTAAGGGATCTGTTTAAATATTTTATTTATTTATTTGAGAGAGAGAGAGAGAATGTGGTAGACACAGAGAGAGTATGGACATACCAGCCCTCTGGCCACTGCAAATGAACTCTAGATGCATGTGCTACCCTATACATCTGGCTTTACATGGGTGCTGAGGAATCAAACCCATATTGTTAGGCTTTGCAAGCAAGTTCCTCTAATTGCTAAGTCATCTCTCCAGCCCCATGTAAGGAATATGAACTTGTAGAATGATTAAATAATAATTAAAGGCGTGGTCTCAGATCTCACACCTTATTATTGCCAAAAGCCAGACCACAACTCAGGTGTTTTTCACTCCAAAGCTCATACTTTGAGGTGAACTCTGAGAAGCCTGTGAGTTTTACTGTCGCCTGAAAGAGAAGGGGCAGAACCAAAGAAGAGAACCAACTGTGGCAAGTTATACACCTCTGATCCCTTTACTCAGTGACTCATAGTTTGGGGAAGACTAGTTTACAAAGCCAGGTGGCAAAAAAAAAAAAAAAAAAGAAAGAAAGAAAAAAAGAAAAAGAAAAAGAAAAGAAACACCAAGTTCCTCAAACTCACCTCCCTTTGGCACGTCTTCACGGTGGCTGGATTCCACTCTGCTGTATGTCGGTATACACGATATTCAAATGTGCATGACATCATCAGGCTGCCTTTCCTGCTTCTACCCAGAGGAAAGAGTGATCAATGTTGACCTTGGTTACTGAGGTGGAAGTACTATTACTTTTCTCTACAATAACTTATTTTTGTGCGTGGATATGTGAACAAGATGCTCATACCCTCTCATACGAGTGGAAATCTCGGGGTGTTTGTCTTCTCCTTCTTCTCCGAGACAGGATCTCTCATTGTTTTGTTGTAGCATGCCTGAGTCTAGCTGGCTCATGAGCTTCTGCAGTCTCCTGGCTCTATCTCCCACGGCTGTAGACAACCTGGGATTACAAACACACATGGCACTTGGCGTCCAGCTGTACCTGTGTTCTGGAGACTCAAGCTTGGGCTGGCAGCTTTGCAAAAAGTGCCTCTAACCATTGAACCATTTCTCTAGCCCCTTCTCTCCATTTTTTGAGAAAGCCTACACATTATCAAATATGTTACACATATTGATACTAAAAGCAGTTGAAATATTGCACATTTGAATCTACCATAAATGACTTTTTATTGTGTTTTTGTGTGTGTGTTCTTAGATCTTTTAAAACTTTTTATGTATTTATTTGAGCAAGGAAAAGAGGCAGAGGGAGAGAGAAAGAGAGAATGAGAGAGAGAGAGAATAAGCACCAGAGCATCCAGCCACTGCAAATGAACTCCAGACTCTTGCACCACCATGTGCATCTGGCTTACGTGGGTCCTAGGGAATCGAACTTGGTTCCTTTGGCTTTATAGGCAAGCTCCTCAACCACTAAGTATTCTCCCCAGCCCTCAACTTAATAATTTTATAGGTAGGATTAGAGATGAGGTCATGACTATCCATGGTTACAGGTTTAGTTTATAAAACTGATGTGAATGCAGTGCATGCAATCTAGAAAAATACTTTTAACTTGTGTGTGAAGAGAGAACAGAAGTTCACCCCAAGCCATCTACTCCATGTTTTATGGAATATAATTAAACTGTCGAAAATATTGCATAAGGAAGGGCACCTGGGGACTCTGTGGATATGATGACTTTAAATCCTCTCCTCTTCACAATGCCACAAATATTTTAAACTCTAGGAATTCAGTGCAGATGCCAAAGGGTCTTTAAGCAAAGAAGAAGTAGAAATCAATGCTAGAATTATTATTTTGAACAGGGTATTGACAGCCATAATAAAGTTATGGCCACTGGAGCCAGCAATGTAAAGTCAGCTAATGGACTTTATTTAGACAATATCAGATAAGGACATTTGTAATAACTGCTATCTTGATGGATAACCTTAGATTCAAGAAAATGTTTCCCCAAACACAAGTTGTTGTGAATTCCTTCTCTTTTACTTTACAGGAGATTGCAGCCCCCTATTATGAAATGGCATCATAAAATGCAGAGCACAAACACCCTGACAAAAACCACCTCTCTCCTCTGCGATACAGACAGACTAGCAGTAAACGCTTTCCGAGCTCCTGGCGTGCAGATAAATTCCCACGGACATCCCCAATTGGACTGAGAGATTGAGAGACACAAGGGAGAGAAGAGCTGAGGCCAGGAGAATTTAACATGGCAATTAGCAACCCCTTGGCTTTGCTGGACCCGGCAGCCCAAGACTGGGATGCAAGGAACCGAAAATCTCTCCAGCAGTGTTGATGATAAATTGGTTGGGTCCCTGGGGTTGCTGGACACAGTTATTATCCAATGGCAAAAGCATGGATGGTATAAAAGTCTATGTAGTGAGGTCAGAAAATGAAGCAGGGCTTTAAATTCCCAAGGAGAGCATCTTTCTTATGTCTCAATTGGCATGCCCTTTCCCCGTGTTGCGGAAGGTTCGGAATCACATCGCAGCATCTGCATTTTACATCCTATATCTGAACAAATAACTTGCCAAACATCACTTACATAAAGCAGCGGTAACCATTATCTCCAGTGCTTCTGTCCTTGAAGAGTTAGAATAGTAAAAGATAAAAATGGAAAGTAAAAATAGTTAAAGACTTGCAGAATCTCTTTTATTGTTTTCAAAAGCAGAGGGCAGTGTGTGGTGGGGGGAGGTGACTGAAATCTCTTTCTGTACCAGGACTCTTTCTGTATATTTGTAGCTGTTTTGTAGGCACTATTTTTTGGTGTATGAATGTGTAACATGTATGAGTGTGTGTTAGCATGCTTATATGTATATGAACATATGTGGGTGTGAATACACATGCATGAGTATGCACATGTATTTGGAGGCCAGGGCAGACATCGGGTATATTCCACAGCAGCTTTCTGCTTTCTTTTATTTATTTATTTATTTTTGGTGTTTTTGAGGTAGGCTTCTCATGGTAGCTCAGGCTGACCTGGAATTCACTATGTAGTCTCATGGTGGGCTCGAGCTCATGACGATTCACCTACCTCTGCCTGTCAAGTGCTAGGATTAAAGGCATGTGCCACCACGCCCAGCTCAACTTTATTTTTTTGAGGCAGGTTCTCTGACCCTAGAGTCTAGGGTTCTCCCTGTCTCAGCTTCCTAATTACTATAGTTTATTTTTATTTAGTTGTTTATTGATTTAATTTTTAGAAAATGTGAGAGAGACAGATAGGGAGAGTATTATTGGCATGCCAGGGCCTCAGCCACTGAAATCAAACTCCAGATGCTTGACCCACCTACTGGGCATGTGCCACCTTGCACTTGCCTCACCTTTTCTGCATCTGGCTTACCTGGGATCTGGAGAGAGATGGAACATGGATCCTTAGACTTCCCAGGCAAACATTTTCATTGCTAAGCCATCTCTCCAGGCCTACTATACTTGATTTTTATGTGGGAGCTGAGAGTTAGAACTCAGGCTGTCATGCCTCAATAGCAAGCACTTTATGGACTGAGCCCTTTTCCCAGGCCTAGACATTGTTTTAACTATCATTCAATTCATTGCGCTGACGTTCACCTTTTCCATTTGTGGATTTCTCAGAGTCTCCTGAGTCTGCAGCTTTTCTGAGAAGGTGAAATGAATTTCTACATGGAGAATGATAGGAGTACATGGCACTTAGGGAGTTATTAATTCGGTTACTGATTTTGAAGACAAGTTGGGGGGGGTCTTTCAAGGTAGGGTCCCACTCTAGCTCAGGATGACCTGGAAATCACTATGTGGTCTCATGGTGGCCTTAAACTCATGTTGATCCTCCTACCTCTGCCTCCTGAATGTTGGGATTAAAGGTATGTGCCACCATTTCTTTCTTTATTTTTATTTGAGAGAGAGAGAGAGAGAGAGAGAGAGAGAGAGAGAGATTGAGAATGGACATGGCAGGGCCCTCTGCTGCTATAAATGAACTCCAGATGCATGTGCCACTTTGTGCATCTTGCTTATGTGGGTCCTAGGGGATCAAACCTGGGTCCTTTGGCTTTGCAGGCAAATGCCTTAACCACTAAGCCATCTCTCCAGCCCAAAGATGATTTTTAGCATCATCTTAGATATATTTTGATGATCCACACAGTAAATTTCAGGTCTGCCTTATCTAAGAACAATGCCAGGAATGCAATTAATATTTATAGATTGACAGGATGAATGATTGCCTGAGTGTATATATATATATATATATATATATATATATATATATATATATATGCTGAATTCCACACTTGTGTTTCTATTGAGTTAGCTTAATTATAAGGGTTATTAGGCATCATTACACAGGAGTGGGAAATGGATTCACTACAATCAATGCCTCAGGATACATTACAGAATTACTAGGTATAAGTGACATATTCTTTGAATATCAATTTTCTTTTTATTTTGTTTTTTCATTTATATGTTTGACAATTTCCATAATTATAGAGCATGGTAATCCACCCCAACTTTCCCTTTCACAACTCCACACTCTGTCATATCTCCTCCATTCCCAATCACTCTCTCTTTTATTTTTGATGTCATCATCTTTTCCTCCTATTTTGATTGGCTTGAGTAGGCAGTGTCAGGTAGTGCGAGGTCATGAATATTCAGGTCATTTTGAGTTTGGAAGAGTTTATTTTGCATTGTAAGAAGTCCTACCCTTCTTTTGTGGAACATTAATTTTCAATAGATATAAAAAGAAAGAAAGCACAAGCAATAGGCTAACATGAAACTATGCACATATTTTTTTTTTGCTTCTAGCATAATTATAGGGTTTATGTGAGAATGCTACAAGTATTTCAGATATATTTGTTGTGAACTTTTTTCTAAGCTGTTAAAAATATTAATCAATATCAAGAGTTTTCTTTCTCTCTCTCTTTCTTTCCTTTCCTTTCCTTTCCTTTCCTACCATCCTTCCCTACCTTCCTATCTCCTACTCTCAGCTTCATTCCTTTTCTTCTCCCCTTCCTTCTTTCTCCCCTTCCTTCCTTCCTTCTTTATTCTCTCCCCCCACTCCTCTGTCTCTTCCTTCCTTCGTTTGTTCGCTCGTTCCTTCCTTCCTTCCTCTCCCTCTCCTCCTCTTCTTTCTGTTTTAGTTATCTTAAGCTTAAAAAGAAAGTAAAACCCTTGAAATGATCATTTCTCTGTGGAATTGGTCCTTGAGATGTTCTATTTAAAAATCTGTGTTAATTGGAACTCTGAGCCAAATCTGAGTTGTGGGAGGATGCAGAGCCCACTCTCACTTCTAATTCCTTCAGCCTTGGTTGTCACGGTCATGAGTGTCCTCGTACCTCTGGATGGAAGAGAGACTGACTTTCCTCTCTAGTCTGGTTCCCTCATCTTCAGAGGTTTCAGACTGGATCTGCTGGGTCATTTAGCAATGCCAGTGTTGAAATCAATACTATTTAGTGTCTTGAGCTTTTTACTTTTTGTGATACTTTGTTCTTACTCCTTTTCTTGTATTGAAATTAACTGAATTGAAATTGAATTAATTGGGAAATATTTGAGAAGTTGAAAGCTAGTCACAGATGTGTGCACACTGTTTTGTCCAAGTTGAATAGTCCAGTGTCTATGTGAAAAGTTCCTTTGAACTTGTGAGATTTTAGCCCAGTGTAATAGTTTCAGAAGGAAGTATCTAAAAATGAATCACATTTCCTGTCCTCACACAGTGACTGAAGTTTAATGAGCATTTTTATCCTTTACCCTGACAAAATACCATTTGCTTGGCTGTTCTACTTGCATAATCAACTATTTTCATTTAGTTGTTTATTTATCTTTGCTGTTTCTTGTTTGTTTCCAAAGTTGTTTTGTTCTGTCACGAATATGGTTCTGTCAGCATTCGATTTTCTTGACAGTTATTATTGATCCTGCATATTAGGTACAAAGATAAAAGGTGATATTTCTACTTAAGTAGCTATCCTCACCATACCTTTTATCTCATAGTCTATTTGTTTTTAGCTCACACATTGATGTGAAATGTTACATCTTCATTTGGCTATTGTTTGGCTTCCCTAGTATATTCTAGGTATTCCAAGGGAAACACTTGCCCCAGAGTAAGGTCACAAGACAAGTATCTGCTAAAATACTGTTAATTAGAATGAACTCGCTTTTTTTAAAAAAACTATTTTTAAAAAAATCTTTGTTTATTTGCAAGCAGAGAGATCCAGACACACATAGAGAAAGAGACTGAGAAAGAGAGCATGAGGCATGCCGGGGCTTCTAGCCACTGTAAACTAACTCTAGATGTGTATGCCACTTTTTGCATCTGGCTTATATGGGTACTAGGGAATTGTACCTGATTTGTTAGGCTTTGCAGGCAAGCACCTAAACCACTGATCCATCTCTTCAGTCCAGGAACAATCTTCACCCACATCAAAATAATCCAAGGGTCCAGGGAGATGGCTTAGCAATTAAAGCTGCTTGTACTTAAGCCCTGTGAACCCAACGTTGAGTCGCTAGCACCTACATAAAAGCAAATGTAAACTGCAGCACAAACATCTGACAGTAAGAGACCCAAGTACTTCCATACACCAACGTGAATAAATAAGATATTTTAAAACTCCAAAACTTCTTCACATCTCATTAAGTTACTGACTTGGCCACAGCAGCAAGGTCTTAATACCCATGTCAAAAGGCACTGCTGGATCAAAATGCCAACATCACATGTTGTGCCAAAGCTTCTCCCAGAGAGTAAAGTGACTGGAGAGGGAGTCATTTCCAAATTGAAAATATTTTTATTAGCATATGTCAATTATAAATGATAATGTGTCCCACTATGACATTTTCGTGCACATATATAATGTGTTTTAGACATACATATCATTCCATTTTGTCGCTTGTTCCCCTCCCACTCTCCTTCCTGTTGACAATTTGTCTCCTTCTACTTTCATATCACGTGTGTGTGTGTGTGTGTGTGTGTCAATGTGCTTGACTCAGGTTGTTTATAGGAGAAGGAATGTGGGTGAGCATTTGTTTATAGGAGCATGGGCACTTTATGAGTGCTGTGCCACTGAAAAAAATGTTTCTCCTTCCCCTATCAACTTCAGGGTGTTGTAAACATTGAGCATGCATGTGTAAATCCTCAGGGAGTCAGGATGCCGACAAGCTCAGCTTATGCAGGTAATCACAGTTGCTGTGAGTTCAAGATACAATAGCCATGCCATACCTGGAAGTCAGTGGTCCAGAGCCCTCTCCCGCCTTCCTCCTGATTTTGCAATCTTTCCATCCCTTCTTCTGCCACACTTCCCAAGCTTACGAGGAATGACTCTTTCAGATGTACCATTTGTTGGACAACATTCAATACATGCTGAAAGCTTTTGTCTACTCAGTTTCTCTCCCGTTATGTAAAGGTAAGCTTAAAGGCCAATAGGTCTTTGGAAGTTGATAATTTTTAAAGGCCTTGTGGTAATAAATGAGGAACCTAACTTCCCGAGGCCCTGAGATTGAATATATCCCTGCTTGTATTCTTGTACACACCTTAGAGAATCTGTTTGAGGTATATGCGTGTCCCATAGGAAATGTGGGTAGGACACACCATAGATGGGTGTTCTCCAAGGCTGGAAATAGATACTAAACTATATCCAGATGCAGGAGGAAAAGAAAAAATCCAATTTGACTTTAGTAGTCAAAATCAAGTCATGCAATAAGAGTTTTCTGTGTCTTAGAACATAACTCTAGATATTCCTAGGTAAAGCGTGAGTGTTTTTGGTATGGAGACAGAGGTGGTACAAAACCTCCTCCCAGGATGTGTCAGGGAGGAACCTCTACCTAGAGCAGAGAGTACCCATCACCCACATGTCCTGTATCAGTGTGAGCGTTTCATGCCTGTGGCTCTGGTTATGTTTGATAAATAGGCTAAGGACAGTTGCACTAAATAAATATTTTTATGGCTTATGAAAGCCAATGCTATAGAAACTAAAGAAAATAATTATGCCCTACTCGAAGGAGGTTTATTTCATATCATAGTCAGGGCCCCACTGTGGCCACTGCTTACATTTTTCAAAATTGATTTTCCACCATATAAACAGTTACTCTGAAGTTACGTGTGGCATTTCCTCCCAGTAACAATGATAGAGTGTCTTTGAAACATTTCCCGGTATTTCCAATCTTTTTTTTTTCTTTCTCTCTTTCTGTAATATTCATTGTTTTCGTACATTCTTTCCAGGAGAACTTGAGCTATGATTCTACCATGCACACTGCTGCCTTGTGTGATCCTGAGCTACAGGGCGTGGGGAACGGGTAAGAGCAGAATTTGAATTACTCCCTGGGAATGCAGAGCTTGCCTGTATCCGTCTCTCCCCAGTAAGTCTTACTCACTTTCACGCACAAAGCATTAAGGCCTGTGCTAATCAGCACTCATGTTGCTCCCCAAGGCAAACTTGGGGAGGCGAAGTTGGTCTTTAGAGCTTATGCAAACTCCCTTCTTTACTCTCCTCTTTTCTCTCCTCTGTTAGGAATATTTACCAACTGTCTCTTCCCTGAGGCCTGGTGTGCCAGCTTCCCTAGAGCTGGAGACAGAGCCAGGCCTTCTTCCATGGCTTCGTGTCACCACACAACTCTACCCAGCTTCCTTCACAGTTCACCTGCCCAGGTATTCATTCATGGGGTTTCAATTTCTATTTCCAAGCATAGCTTTGAAAATGAGAAAGCAGTATTTGTTCCCATCTGATGAGGGATCTCAAGTAGTTCCCTTTGAGCCATGACCTTACTTTCTTTTGCCCCCATTACATAGTATACCTGCTTCTCAAAAGTATTAAATGGATATGTATGTGCATCTTTCAGAAGTAAATATGTACCCATGAAGAAAGAATCTATAACTTTTACTATAAAATATCACTATAGTCATTGCTGCATCTATTGTGTCATATATAAATTAAAATCAACTATAGGCATATGTATATAGGAGAACAGCATAGTATACAGTGTGGCACTATGCACAAGGCGGAGTCACTGCATACATGTTTTTGGAGGAATAAATTTATGGATTTAGAGAAATAAGGCCTCAATTTACATTACGATGCTTCCATTTAGGATCTAAACAAAACCTCATAGGTTATAAGCCTTGGTTTTCTTACCTGTAAAATAAAATCAGGTTGGCAATACATATTCTATAGTTTCACAAAGCTCAACTTGGGCAAATTTACTAGCAATTGGTCAGTTCTCCAGCTCTACGGTATTATTTTAATTCATGATCCTGAAGGAGAAATTCAATCTCTCTCTACTGTCAGGATGAGGGTTGTGACCTGCTTCATCAGCTTGCACTCGGTGGGGTTTCCTGGGAGGGCAAAGAAAGGGTGTTTGCCTGGTTTCAGAAGCAGACACGCAGTTTCACAGTTGGAACCCCATGCCCAATGCCCTACTCCCCAGTCTTCCTGTTCCTGAGTTCTTTAACTCCAATCTACCTTCAGTCTGAGAAGTTACCATGAAAACTAACCCTCCCCCAGATGGGTCACTTTCCTTGGAGACTCAGTGCTCACATAGTGATGGTTTCATGTTCCAGGCATAAGAGCCCTGCCTCTATTCCAGACCCCATGAAATATGTTTAGGACAAGTGGTACTTGAAAAAGATGGAACAGGTCTCATTTTCATTTGGAGCTTCTGGCTGGAGGTGGAGGGTAACTGAATTTGCCTGGTATATGTGAGGGAGCCTTCTGTACCCATAGTTTTGTGGCTGAGGGGTCAGAGGGAGGACATTCTTGTACATCTGTGCCTTCTAAGTTTTTGTAAAATGGGTGTGCATCATAAGGCCCCAGAGAAGAAAAGAGAAAGGAGAAGAAATATTTCAAAAGTGAAATCACCAAACACACACATACACACACACACACACACACACACACACACACACACACACACACACACTGTGGCAGCCTTTCATCAGAACTTAGCAATTCAGTGAATGTCATGTTAGGTCTGTGAAGAAAGGAGAAATAGACAAGTTTTCCTTTTTGAATTTTTTTTTGTTTTTATTTTTATTTATTTATTTGAAAGTGACAGACAGAGAAAGAGGTAGAGAGAGAGGGAGAGAGAGAGGGAGAGAATGGACACACCAAGGCCTCCAGCCACTGTAAACGAACTCCAGATGCATGCACCCCCTTGTGCATCTGGCTAATGTGGGTCCTGGGGAATCGAGTCTTGAACCAGGGTCCTTAGGCTTCACAGGCAAGTACTTAACCGCTAAGCCATTTCTCCAGCCCATAGATAACTTTTCTTTTAATGAGGTTCAGGTTAGCAAAAAAAGGTTAGTGAAAAAGGTCACATAGTCAAAGCTGTAAAAGTCTGTGTGTGTGTGTGTGTGTGTGTGTGTGTGTGTGTGTGTGTGTCTGTGTGTGTGAGTGTGTGTGTCTGTGCGTGTACGGATGTGCTAGGGATTGAACACAGGACCTCAACTATGCTATGTGAATGCTCTGCCACTGACATATACCCACCCCCAGCTCCAAAGCTGTAAAATTCATCAAAGAAATCCAACATTTGTAGACATTCTGGCCTCTTGTCTTATAGCATTGACTCTGGGTTTCAGTTAAAATGGAATCTAAAAGCAAACTCCCCCAGGGGCAATTTCAGTAAGAAAAATAATTCGAATGGATTTTGCTGGTTCAAGACTTAGCCACCAGTACTCCTAGCCATGCCTGAACATGACGTTGGTCTTAAAACAACAACAACAAAAAGCCCAAATGCCCTAAATTTCCAAGTTAAATATTTTCCCATGGATTGATTTTAAAACCCTTAGTGTAACAAAAGCACAATTTCAAATTGTCACAAAAGAGAAACTTGCAGAAATAGGTGGTCCTGTTGCCTGTCAATGGGTTCTTGGGATCCATTTTCGGGGCTTCATGCCACAAACATCACTGGCTGTTGGATGGTGATTAGCATCAGATAATGAAAGCATTGCTGGTGGGTTTCTCTCCTTAGCTCCAAGGATGGTTATTGGACTTATTAAGAAGCTCTCTAAATGAGCTCGAGTCCTGGAAAACCTTGAAGGAATGTGGACAAGACAGCTGTTTTTCTGGTATCACTGTAGTTCCAGAGCATGGACTCATGGGCTCATTTAAAAATTCTTTTAGTGTTTTCATCCTGGCTTGCGGTACCACATTACATTTTGGTGTACAGAAAGCACAGTGTGTGAGGAGGATAATATCATATACAAAAGAGCCCTGGAGATAGCTGTAAAGTACACCAGTTAGCAACTCGGCGGAGAGCCTTCCATCGAACAACCTGAAGCGAGCTTGCTTTGTTCATTAAACCAACCCTACATGAACCATTATTGCTATTTGGCTCTGAATTATTAAAAATCAGTAGCAAGATTTAGCACACCTCTAACTCCGGGCTCTCCTGTTCTTCAAGATAAAAACAGTCTCTCTTTGTGCTAGTTAGAAAACATATGTGAATGTACCAGCCCTCAGCTTCGAGTGATAACCTTGTTAGTGCCTATATAACTGCATGTAACCACTCAGCATGACATCCTTTTCCATTTCTCTTTATGAATAATTTTGTTAGACCTCATCCATTTTCTAGTGCTCTTTATTACAGCATGCTACTACATTTATTAGAGTTCCCATCAGAGAATTCTCCTTCTTGTTATCCTTAATAGTGCCGTGTACTGCCCTCTCTTGACTGTAAAGCTGGCACTGTTCATAGTACATTTATTAGTTTATAGCCCTTACATTTTAAATTCCTGCCAAGAACTTTCTAGGTGAATAATAAGTTTGCAATGAATATTCACACATGCACACCACCACCACCACCAGACACCACCAAGCTCAGCACCATCACCATCAGTTCTAGTGGGATCATAATACCAAGGGATTGCCCTTTTAGACCATAAGCATTGAAAACATAGGCTAACAACATCTTCATTTAAGCCCTTTAGAATGAGGCACTCCAGCAAGATGGAGGGCTAGATGTTTCCATAGATTCTAGAATAATGCACTTAGGACTTTAAGGCTTTATGCTGAACTGATGACTCGGGCTCAGTGCAGCAATGTGGCTATCCTGGGTTTCTGTGTTACAGACCTCTTCACCCTGACTAGAAGCAGAAACAACCAAGGTGGTATAACAGCCTCAGTTTGTAACCTCCCCACAGTCTAATCCAAAGCATTTTGAGTTTGGCCACAACACACAGTGGCTGCTTGGGATTGGCAAATTTCATTACTTGGGCTTTAAGCAAGATCCCATTGGAAATTTGGCCCTCCAGATTCAGGTACAGAAGGTGAATAGAGACCTTCCCATTTGCTGAGTACTCACATATATGTGAAAGAAAGGGCCTGCCCAAGTAGAGAGTATTCAAGTTCTCTTTGACTTCTGTTCTCAGAGGGAGGGGTGAAGAGGTCAGGCAGGGAGAAGGATCATTGGCATGAAGCAAGCATGTACAAATGAAGGAGAAAAATGAGGAACTGCCCCTCCTGCTGCCTCACCAAAAATCTTTCAGCCATGGGATTTGTCAATTGTATGTTCACATATAAACACACACACACACACACACACACACACACACAAATCACTGAAACATTTCACTACTTTAGTTTCAAACAGAACGCATGGTTACAGAAAGATGGGAGTGCAGACACTCCAACTGTCGTATAATTCCGGGAGCTCACAAAACTCTTATTATGCAGTTAGCTTCCAAAAGTCCTAATGGATAGGAAGAGGGAGCCATGTTCAATAATGGGATGAGGTCACTGGGGGAAATGGACTGTGATTCACTCATAATTCTGTTTGCCTCCTAGAGAAATGTGTTCCCTGCTACGAAGTCCAGGAACTACAAGACATGTTACCAGTGTCTTTCTCTGGACAGATGCAGATGGGAGGTGCCCTGTCTCTGCCTACTGAGGGTATCTGGTAGTAATTTGCTCCACTGAACATCATTGTGCTTTCTTCATTTTCTGTTTGGTGTTGGCATCGAGAGTTACGATGATCACTATTCCAATATCATAAGCACTTGGTGGCATTATAGGAGCAATGCATCCAGATGTGGTAGGAGCCTGACCCTGGATATGTCCCATTCAAATATTTTTATAATAAGACAATATGACTATTAAAATGATGGCACCATTTTTTATTTTTCTTTCTTCTCTACAAAATAACAATACTTTATATCTCTTTCCTGCTTCCTGACATTGAGTTTTGAACAATTGTATCCATGAATATTAATTTCAGAAAGTGACATATTTTCAGCAAACTGAAGACAATTTAAGTGTTGAGTTAAGAAAAAATTGCCTACTGTGTATATATCCACTTAAGCAAAAGGCATTCTAAACATGCTTAATCCAAAGCCTACAGTCTTAAAGCAAATTCTGGATAGTGTTAAAGCATGAGGCTTTGGTCATGTTTTAGAGGAAAGTTTGATATTAATATTTATGGTACAAGTGCGAGGAATGGTTCATAAAATCTTGGTGCCAGAAGTTATTTCTCTTAGTAGAACTGCATTGTCTAATAAGAGACCAAGTGATACAGGGCCAATAAATGCAAGTATCTGGTACAGAATGAAGAGATTTAGAGGGAAGAAAACTGAAAAGATTCTGGCAGGAGTTTCCAACCTTCTGTCATAGAGACATGACTTTATCACCTACAAATATGTTTGACTGAATTCACAGCTATCCTGGGATACATGTGGCCCATGGACCACAGGCTGGACACACCTGTCAGACAATTGTTAATTCTAGTGAGAACAGAAGTCAGAAAAGGAGTGAGACTTCCGGTTAAGATGGCGGCGTAGGTACCATGCCAAAGCAGCCTAGGGGGAAAAAAACAAAAAAAACTCAGCAAAATACACACTTTGACTAAAAAGTGAGGTGTATAGGAAATTGAGGCGGCAGCGGAGAAGTAGAAGAGTTATAGAGCATCCAGAGCCTGCACAGGCGGGAAAAGCGGCTCCGGCAGCTCGGCCAACTGCCGCAGCCGTGGCGCAGCAGAAAGCCGCCAGACTCTCGGCTCGAGCTGCAGGAGAAGCCAGGTGCGGGATTTTCCCCTCACACCGCGCTTTCCGAAACTCGGGAAATGTGAGGGGAGAGCGGCAGCGAGCAGCGGAGGAGCAGACCGCGAGGTAGAAGAACACGTGGAACAGCGAGACAACCAGAGCAGCCGTGGCTCCCTCCCCTCCCCTACTACCTGAACCCAGCTCCAGCGAACAGAGCAGCAGCCCGGGACCCGGCCACGCCAACTTGAGCTGACAGCGGGACACAAGCAGGAGCAGAGTTCGGCAGAAACATCAGCGGCCCCAACACCCATACCAGCGGCCCCAGCAGCAGCGGACCCAGGAGCGGCAGTGGCAGCAGATCCCGCAGCAGCGGCTTCGGGGGGGAGCAGCGGCGATGGACACGGCAGCGGCAGGTTCAGCAGTGGTGGTGGCTCCAGCGGTGGCAGCTACGGCAGCAGCAGAGGCAGCAGCAGCGGCTCGGTTTGCCCCGTAGGAAAAGCAAGTGCCCAGCTCCAGAAATCAGAACAGCAGCCCGACGACCCAGGCAGCAACTTGACTGAGACCAAAATCACCCAAGGTAACTGGGATTGCACCAGGGAAGGGTCTCACTTGGTCACAAGCTGACTTGGATCCCTCAACAGACCAGAAATCTAAACCTCTTTGTTGATAGAGGATCTGGTCATTATAATAACTACTCTTGCATACATACTCGGGGCTGTTTTTGATTGAATGTGTACAGTGTTTAGTTAAATTTTAGAATCTACCTGTATTTTATTCCACTCAGCCTGCTTGAATACTCCTATAGCAGGGAAACTCAACCCCTAAGAACATCTTTGTAGATACTCTGAGAGTCTTAAGAGCCACACCTAATACCTTAAGGTCCTACCCTGAAAATATATTACATCAAATCAATTGATACAGCTAAGAATACTCAGATAGCTAGAAAATCCAAGCATTAACTTAATCCAAGATGCAAAAATATATACATTATAACACAAGAAACACTAAAAAGCAAGACGATATAAATCCACCTAAAAGTATTAATGCATCAGAAATGTCCTCCAGTGAGAAAGAGTTAGAGGAAATGCCTGAGAAAGAGCTCAAAAGAATAATTATAAATATGTTCAAAGAGGTCAAAGAACACATGAAAACAATCAAAGAAGAAATCAAAGAGGAAATCAAAGAGGAAATCAAAGGAATCAAAGAAGAGGCAGGACACCAATTTAATGAAATAAAGAAGGCAATACAAGACATAAATAGGGAAATAGAAATAATAAAGAAAAACCAGTCAGAATTACTAGCAATGAAGAACACAGTTAATGAAATAAAAAACTCTGTAGAAAATCTCACCAGTAGGATGGATGAGGGAGAGGATAGAATATCTAAGCTAGAAGACCAGGTGGCAGACCTAATGCAGTCCAACAAAGAGAAAGACAAACTTATAGAAAAGTATGAGTGGGAATTTCAAGATATTCGGGACACTATGAAAAGATCAATATAAGAATTCAGGGCATAGTAGAAGGAGAAGAACTCCACTCCAGAGGCATAGTAGGCATCTTCAACAAAATCATAGAGGAAAATTTCCCCCAAATTGGGAAAGAGGTGCCAATACAGATACAGGAAGCCTTTAGAACCCCAGCCAGACAAAACCCAGAAAGAACCTCTCCTCGCCATATTATAATCAAACTTCCAAACACACACACCAAAGAAAAAATATTGAAAGCAGTTAGAGAGAAAAATCAAGTTACCTACAAAAGCAAGCCCATCAGGATTACAGAAGTTTATTCAACACAAACTTTTAAAGCCAGAAGGGCTTGGAGTGATATATTCCAAGTTCTGAAAGATAACAACTGTCAACCAAGGTTATTTAACCTGCAAAGTTATCCATTCAAATAGATGGAGAAATAAAGACTTTCCGTGACAAAAGCAGGTTAAAGGAGTATTTGAAGACAAAACCAGCTCTACAGAAAATACTTGATAGAATCCTCCATGCTGAACAAAAGGAAAAGCACACATATAAGGAACCTAGAAAAAACAAGCTATACTCAAATACCAGTTAACAGAAGAGAGCACAGGTAGAACCAGTAACACACACACACACACAAAAAATGGCAAACATAAATACACACCTTTCAATAATATCTCTTAATATCAACGGTCTCAATGCCCCAACGAAAAGACATAGATTTGCAGACTGGGTTAAAAAGCAGGATCCTACAATTTGTTGTCTCCAAGAAACTCACCTTTCTACAAAGGATAGACATTATCTTAGGGTGAAAGGTTGGAAGACGGTGTTTCAAGCAAATGGGCCTAGAAAACAAGCAGGGGTTGCTATCCTAATATCAGACAGGGTAGACTTTAGTCCGACGATAGTCAAGAAAGATAAGGAAGGTCACTTTATATTGATTAAGGGCACACTCCAACAGGAGGACATTACAATCCTAAACATATATGCACCTAACATGGGGGCTCCCAAATTCGTCAAACAAACACTATTAGAACTAAGGTCACAGATAACACCAAACACAGTGGTGGTGGGTGACTTTAACACCCCACTCTCATCAATTGACAGGTCATCCAGGGAAAGAATAAACAGAGAGGCATCTGGACTAAATGAGGTCATAGAAGGAATGGACCTAACAGATATATACAGGACATTTCATCCAAAGGCTGCAGAATGTACATTCTTTTCAGCAGCACATGGAACATTCTCTAAAATAGACCATATATTAGGACACAAAGCAAATCTTAACAAATTCAGGAAAATTGAAATAATTCCTTGCATTCTATCTGACCACAATGGAATTAAACTACAAATCAGTAGCAAGAAAGGCTATAGAGCATACACAAAATCATGGAAACTAAACAATACACTACTAAATGATGAGTGGGTCAATGAAGAAATCAAAAAGGAAATCAAAAAATTTATAGAGTCAAATGATAATGAGAACACAACATACCAAAATCTCTGGGACACAATGAAGGCAGTTCTAAGAGGTAAATTTATAGCCTTAAGTGCCTATATTAAGAAATTAGAAAGGTCGCAAGTAAGCGACCTAATGTTTCGCCTTAAAGCCTTGGAAAAAGAAGAAGAAGGCAAACCAAAAATTATTAGACGGGAAGAAATAATAAAGATTAGGCCAGAAATTAATGAAATAGAAACAAAAAGAACAGTCTAAAGAATTAATGAAACAAAGAGTTGGTTCTTTGAAAGGATAAACAAGATTGATAAACCCTTAGCAAATCTGACCAAAAGAAAGAGAGAAGAGACACAAATTAATAAAATCAGAGATGAACAAGGTAACATCACAACAGATTCCAGAGAAATTCAAAAAATCATAGGGACATACTATAAAAGCATATACTCCACAAAGTATGAAAATCTGAAAGAAATGGATGATTTCCTTGATCTATATGACCTACCTAAATTAAATCAAAATGAGATTAATCACTTAAATAGACCTATAACAAACATGGAGATCTGAACAGTTATCAATAATCTCCCAACTAAAAAAAGCCCAGGCCCGGATGGATTCACTGCTGAATTTTACCAGACTTTTAAGGAAGACCTAACACCATTGCTTCTTAAGCTTTTCCAGGAAATATAAAAAGAAGGAAATCTACCAAACTCCTTCTATGAGGCCAGCATCACCCTGATACCAAAACCAGGCAAAGATAGAACAAAAAAAGAAAATTACAGACCAATCTCCCTCATGAACATAGATGCAAAAATTCTCAACAAAATATTGGCAAACAGAATACAAGAGTATATCAAAAAGATCATTCACCCTGACCAAGTAGGCTTTATCCCAGAGATGCAGTGATGGTTCAACATACGCAAATCTATAAATGTAATACATTACATAAATGGGTTGAAGGACAAAAATCACATGATCATCTCATTAGATGCAGAGAAAGCATTTGACAAAATCCAACATCCCTTCATGATAAAAGTCCTACAGAGACTGGGAATAGAAGGAACATATCTCAATATAATAAAGGCTATTTATGACAAGCCTACAGCCAACATATTACTAAATGGGGAAAAACTGGAAGCTTTTCCACTAAAATCAGGAACAAGACAAGGGTGTCCACTGTCCCCACTTCTATTTAATATAGTTTTGGAAGTCTTAGCCATAGCAATAAGGCAAGAGACACACATAAAAGGGATACAAATTAGAAAGGAAGAAATCAAGTTATCATTATTTGCAGATGACGTGATTCTATACATAAAGGACCCTAAAGACTCTACTAGCAAGCTGTTAGAGCTGATCAAAACCTACAGCAATGTAGCAGGATACAAAATAAATACACAGAAATCAGTAGCCTTCATATATGCTAACAACAAACACACAGAGGATGAAATCAGAGAATCACTCCCATTCACAATTGCATCAAAAAAAATAAAATACCTTGGAATAAACCTAACCAAGGAAGTAAAGAATCTATACAATGAGAACTTTAAAACACTCAAGCGAGAAATTGCAGAAGACATTAGAAAGTGGAGAAACATCCCTTGTTCCTGGATTGGAAGAATCAATATCATGAAAATGGCAATCTTACCTAAAGCAATCTACACATTTAATGCAATCTCTATCAAAATTCCAAAGGCTTTCTTCATGGAAATAGAAAAAACAATCCAAAAATTCATTTGGAATCACAAAAAAACCTTGAATATCTAAAATAATACTGAGCAACAAAAAAGAGGCTGGTGGTATCACCATACCTGATTTTAACCTATACTACAGAGCCATAGTAACAAAAACAGCATGGTACTGGCACAAAAACAGACATGTAGATCAGTGGAACAGAATAGAGGACCCAGATGTAAGCCCAAGTAGCTATAGCCACCTGATATTCGATAAAAATGCCAAAAATACTCATTGGAGAAGAGACAGCCTCTTCAGCAAATGGTGTTTTGAAAACTGGATAAATATCTGCAGAAGGATGAAAATAGATTCTTCTCTCTCACCATGCACAAGAATTAAGTCCAAATGGATTAAAGACCTTAACATCAGACCGGAAACTTTGAAACTGCTAGAGGAAAAAGTAGGGGAAACCCTTCAACATATTGGTCTTGGCAAAGACTTTCTGAATACAACCCCAATTGCTCAGGCAATAAAACCACAGATTAACCACTGGGACCTAATGAAATTACAAAGATTTTGCACCGCAAAGGACACAGTGAAAAAAGCAAAGAGGCAACCTACAGAATGGGAAAAAATCTTCGCCAGCTATATATCTGATAGAGGATTACTATCTAGGATATACAAAGAACTCAAAAAGTTAAATAATAAGGAATCAAACAAGCCAATCAAAAAATGGGCTATGGAGCTAAATAGAGAGTTCTCAAAGGAAGAAATACGAATGGCATATAAGCATCTAAAAAAATGTTCTACGTCACTAGTCATCAGGGAAATGCAGATTAAAACTACATTGAGATTCCATCTCACTCCTGTCAGATTGGCCACCATCATGAAAACAAATGATCATAAATGTTGGCGGGGATGTGGAAAAAAAGGAACCCTTCTGCACTGCTGGTGGGAATGCAATCTGGTCCAGCCATTGTGGAAAACAGTGTGGAGGTTCCTAAAGCAACTAGAGATTGATCTACCATATGACCCAGCTATAGCGCTCCTAGGCATATATCCAAAGGACTCATCTCATTTCCTTAGAAGTACATGCTCAACCATGTTTATTGCTGCTCAATTTATAATAGCTGGGAAATGGAACCAGCCTAGATGTCCCTCAACAGATGAGTGGATAATGAAGATGTGGTACATTTATACAATGGAGTTCTACTCAGCGGTAAAGAAAAATGAAGTTATGAAATTTGCAGAAAAATGGATGGACCTGGAAAGTATTATACTAAGTCAGGTAACCCGGGCCCAGAAAGCCAAGCGCCACATGTTCTCTCTCATATGTCGATCCTAGCTACAGATGACTGGGCTTCTGCATGAGAATGAAAATACTTAGTAGCAGAGGCCAGTAAGTTGAAAAGGAGACATAAAGGGTGGAGAAAGGAAGGGAGGAGGATACTTAATAGGTTGATATTGTATATATGTAATTACAATGATTGTAATGGGGAGGTAATATGATGGAGAATGGAATTTCAAATGGGAAAGTGTGGGGGTGGGGAGGGAGGGAATTACCATGGGATATATTTTATAATCATGGAAAATGTTAATAAAAATTAAAAAAAAAAAGAAAAGGAGTGAGCATAGATGTCAGGAAGATGGAAAGATGAGTCTTAAGAAAGAAGGCCACGGGGTCATCAAGCTAAACTTATACCTAGATTCAAAGCCAGTGAGATAACTAGTCAGTGACTGAGGAGAAAAGCAAAAACACTCAATGCAGGTGGGCTGATTTTCAATGCATTCCACGTCATGTGGACACTATTGGTGTCGATGCTTCAGCCCAAAGTAAACCACAGCCAATTTTCTCTCTCTCTCTCTATATATATATATAAAATGTTCAAGATAGAGTGAATCAAATTGATTGGCATTTAATTGACAATTGATTGTACCTGATGCAAATTTGGTCATAGATTCACAAAACTCTCCCAAGATGCAAAAGACCTGCTGCCCTAATAAATGCAACAGGCCTTCTGTCATGGCCCAGAAGTGTGGTCGTTTCATAGGTTGACCGAGACATGTATACATCCTCCTTCCATATGACTTCCTCGATCCTTTATGAAGCAGAATGTTGTTACTTCTTATTTTACTTTGTTCATATCTACACTCATTAATTTTACTAAAGTCGTTTTAATCCAATAAGCCATTTTTTTCTCCCCATAGATGAGAAGCAGTCCTTATGTCTGTGACGCCTCTGCTCAGTTGAGTGGCTCCTATTCTTGCTGGTCTCTCTAGGCCCTCGTCAGTAACAGTTGGACCTGCTTAGAGATGAACTTGGAGCTTTGGAAAATTCAAGTACAAACTGTAGATATGCTATTAAGCCTTTATTTTAAAAAGACTGTTTACTTCAACTTCTTGAGCCAACTGAGAAGCAAGTTAACGATTTTTATGGAAAGATAAAAATCTGAATTCCTTTGATGATTCTAAACTGTTCCTGCAACCACTCGTATGTGTCACTGGTAGAAGTTAATTATTATCAAGGCTCAATGAGGAGTTTCTTCACATTCCTACACTGATGCTTCCTATAAGCAATCCCGAGTTCTTAGTTGTATCTAATCCCAGCACTTTGGAGGCAGAGGTAAGAAGATCTTCATGAGTCTGAGGCCAGCCTGAAACTACAAAGTGAATTCCAGGTCATCCTGGGTTTGAGTGGACCCTACCTCAGAAAACACAACAAACAAACAACAAATTTAGAAAAAGCTGACTTCTCAGGTCCACAGTCCTCCACATTAGGATTTATGTGTCATTTCTATAGCCTATCAAGAGTGTGTGTGTTCATACATGTGCAGGTGAGCGGGCACTGTGTGTGTGTATGTGTGTGTGTGCATGTAGATGCCAGAGACAACCTCGGGTTCTGTTATTCAGGTAATCTGCCTTTAAAACCACACAGAAATGGTCTCAGGGTAGACTGGATTGGCTATCTGCTAGTCTCAGGAATCTTCTTGTCTCTGCCTCTCTAGCACTGGGAGCACAGATACGTGCCATCATGCTCAGCTTTAAAAACATATTGTAAGCAGAGAAAGAGAGAGGGGGGGGGAGAGGGAGAGGGAGAGGGAGAGGGAGAGGGAGAGGGAGAGGGAGAGGGAGAGGGAGAGGGAGAGGGAGAGGGAGAGGGAGAGGGAGAGGGAGAGGGAGAGGGAGAGGGAGAGGGAGAGGATGGTGCTCTAGGGCCTCTTGTCACTGAAAACGACCTCCAAATGCATGCACAATGGGGACTCGAACCTGAGCCATCAGGCTTTGCGAGCAAGAGCCCTTAACCACTAAGTAATCTCTCCAGCCCAATGCCCAGAACTTTTAAGTGAGTTCCTGGGATAAACTTACCTGAATAGGTATGTTACCAATTGACCCCCCTCTCCATCCATCCAAAAGGACAAGACTTATGTTTATAATATGTTATACACCAAGAAAATGCTTCATTTTTATATCTAGTTTCTAGTGTCTTGCTATTTTTCCAAAATAATGTATGAATGATACCCATCTTTTAAATAAAAACCAAGTTCTCATATCTCATCCTTACTCTTTAAATCTTCTAGTCATTTCATAGTCATCTAACCCTTAGGTCTTGTTATATATGTGTAAGTAATTGTGTCATAGGAAGTTGAATGTTTGGTGATATATAATGTGTCATTACTACTTTCATTAGTCTAGGAATTGTATTATGCCAACAACGATTGAAGTATTGAGAGTAAATAGAATTTACACTACAGTTTCCATTTTGAATTCCTCCCTATAAACCTTTAACTAAGATTCTAGTGAACAGTGTTCTGTGATCAGAACCCAGAGAACAGAATTGGAGGGAAGATTCATGAATGTCAAGGATGACCAATATTCTAGCATAAATGTCACAGCTTGAAATATATAGCTATATTATTCATATGAACATGTGCATGAATAAATAGAGGGGTATTGACAAATATAGGATAAGTCAACTTTTCTTCATGGATTTCTTGTTATGAAAGTCTTTTATGTTACCTGAATCAAATAAAAGAGTCCAAACAGAAACAGGTTGTTTGCTTAATGGTCTGTGAAAGTAGGAGCAATGATTGCACTTTTAATTTCTGGCACTTGGGCTCTCAAACATTTAATAAATTCATCACATTGCTTAAATTTCTTCCCTCACTCTGTACCCTGTTATGGTTCACAGATTAAATTTCAATAATGCAATCAATAGTGTGCTGGGGAGACTGGCTTTCTTCTCAGGGATGCGTTACTTAGAGAAACACAAGGAAACTCTTTCTCAGATAGTGTAAGGAAAGATGTAAGCACCCATGATTCTTTCTGACTCTCATTAGTTCCACGTAAAAATTCTTTTACCCCTTAACTCAATACTCTCAAGATTCTGTTTATTCCTTTGTGTGAAAGCTCAAGATACTAATATCCCATCACCTTCTATATGCATACATTATTTACCAATCATATCAATTCACTCTCTGAAGCTAATGTGTATATATGGCCCAAAATGCACAGTCATAAAATGAGATAACAATAAACAAACATTATTGTAAAAGATCATTAGCTAATATCTCAAGGCATATTCTCCATCTGGGGTTAATTATCATGACAGTGGGTGATAAATCAGAATTCCAAGTAATCTTTCTTGATTTTTTAAAACTCATTTGGAAGAAATATTGGAAGATCCAAATAAATCTTCATAGTTTTAACTCGTTGGCTGAAAGTTTACTTTATTCCTGGAAGTGTCAGCTCTCTGTATTCCCATCAGCCCTTGGTATTGTGCTAATGATACTATCTTTACAGTGCCATTTACTATAAAATTTCTGAGCCACTTGTTTGCTTTGAGAGGCTTGGTGTAGTGGAAATCTGACAACGTAACCTATGAATTGACACCACTGACCCTACATAAGTTAGAATATATATATCATGGCATGCTAAAATAAACCAATAGTTGAAGGTTATTCCATTGAACATCTTCCTGTGTAAAATATTGTACTTCTTCCAAGGACACTTTCACATGTCCTCTGCAGAGGACAAGAGAGCAATTTTAATATATTGGTTAAATCTAGTATAGGCTGATTAAATTCTACTTTAAACATTTTTTATTATTGTATTTTTAGATAGGGAAAGAATGGACATATCAGACCCTTTTAGCCACTGTGAATGAACTCCAGATGCATGCAATCCCTGTGCACAGGTGCAACATTGCACATTTGCCTCACTTTTGTGTCTGGTTATGTGGGAACTAGAGATTCAAACAAGCGTTCTTAGGCTCTGCAGGTGAGCGCCTTACCTGCGAAGCCATCTCTCCAGCCCAGATTCCCACTTGTAGTGAGGACAGCAACCACAAGTGGGAGTGTCAGTGTCTTCTTCAGTGGGTCAGCAGGAATGATGGATCATGATTCACTGTTGTAGTCAGGTCTGCACTGCTGGTGGAAATCACCCAACCAAGAGCCCCTTGTGGGAATAAAAGAGATTTAGTTTGCCTTACAGGCTCAAGGGGAAGCTCCACAGTGGCAGGGGGAAATGATGGCATGAGCAGAGAGTGGACATCAGCCCCTGGCCAGTATCAGGTGGACAACAGCAACAGTACAGTGTGCCAAACACTGGCAAGGGGAAAGTGGCTATACCACCCATAAGCCGGCCCCCCAAAGTACACTGCCTCAAAGAAGCGTTAATTCCTAAATCTCTGTCAGCTGGGAACCTAGCATTCAGATCATCTAAGTTTTGGAGGGACATTCCATCACATTCTGCTCCTGGCCGCCATAAACTGGTAACCATACATGATGTAAAATGCAATGCATTCAGTTCAACTTTAAAAATCACCATAGCTTTATGAATCCTAATGATGCTCAAATATGCCCACAATCCAAGGTTGTTTTTTAGTTTGTTTGTTTGCTTGCTTTTCGAAGTAGGGTCTCACTCCAGCTCAGGCTGACCTGGAATTCACTATGTAGTCTCAGGGTGGCCTTGAACTCATGGAGATCCTCTTACCTCAGCCTCCCAAGTGCTGGGATTAAAGGCATGTGCCACCATGCCTGGCATTAATCCGAGGTTTTTTAACTGAGCCATAATACCAATCCCCCACCCCCACCCCTCCAAACCTACAATGGCCCAGAACAAACATTGATACTGCAAAATATGGCACTGGGCATAGCAAAGAAATATTCAAACAGTGCAAGATTTAAAACAATCAGGGAAAACATCAAACTCTGCAGCTCCAAGACCAACAATTCTTGCCAGTGACAAGTCTCTAAATCGGATAATCCTGACCAGCAACAAGTCTTTGGAGTTCTAATTCCGCCCCTCCAGCCAGGCTGCTCACAGTCCTGGAAATCTTCATCTGCGCCTGGCAGCTCTCCTTAGCAGCCATCTCTGGTCCCAGCATCTCCACTGGGTCTCCACTTCAACCCACGGTTCATTCTCATGGTCCCATGACGTCTCCATGCAGGCAACCAGTAAACCTGCTTCACATTGCCAATGGCCACTTCCAAAACACAAGACAGTGTTGCGAATTCAATGACCCCCTCTTTCTTGTATTTCTTATTGTCCATAATATCAGGTAGGATGCCAATTTGTTAATTAGAGGGGAATAAAGCAGACTTTGACTCCTTGAGCACTCAGGCCCCTTCAAAAGAGTCTACATTCTTCCTGTTGCACCAGTGCAGGTCAGCTGGCCCAATCTCAAAGTTTATAATCTCTCAATTGCAGCTGAAATGGGGAGTAGTTTACCCAAAGATTTCACTTTTTCTGTGCCATATCCCTCTGCTCACACCAGTCCATTACTATGCAATGAAAACCTGTACAAATTCTCAGGACACAAGCATAACAGCAAGCCTCCCACATAAAACGTTTCTAGCCTAGTCCAGGCAAAGCTCTTTCTCACCCTTACATGCCCAAACTCATAGTCCTTAGTTCATATTGCATTCAGATCTGAGTTTGACCAGAATAGCCCATCAAGCTGTACTTACAGCACTGCAAGGAGTCTCTTAGGCCAAAGTTTCAAATCCTTCCACATTCCTCTTGAAAATCAGCTCCAGAAGGCCAAAGCCACACAGTCAGGTGGCTAGCAGCAATTCCACTCCTCAGTACCACTTTACTGTTGCAGTCAGGTTCACATTGCTGGTAGAAATCACGCAACCAAGAACAGCTTGTGGGAAATGAAAAGAAGTTTGTTTTGGGTTACAGATTCGAGGGGAAGCTTCTGATAGCAGGGGAAAACAATGGCATGAACAGAAGGTGGACATCACCCCCTGACCAACATCAGGTGAACAATAGCAACAGGAGAGTGTGCCAAACACTGGCAAAGGGACATTTGCTATAAAACCCATAAGACCATCCCCAACAATACACTGCCTCTGGGATAATTTCTAGTTGCCATCAGCTGAGAAGACTAGCATTCAGAACACATAATTTTGTGGGGAACACATGAATCAAACCACCACATTACATTTCCAAGTTTGGAAGCATTTGTTCTTTGTATTTGTATTCATTATTTGTTTATATTTTATGAGAGAGAGAGAGAGAGAGAGAGAGAGAGAGAGAGAGAGAGAGAATTGATGTGCTGGGGCCTCTAGCTACTGCACGTGAACTCCAAATGAGTGTGTCACCGTGTACACTGTGCCACCTTGTGCATCTGGCTTATGTGGGACCTGCAGAATTGAACATGAGTCCTTAGGCTTTGCAGGCAAGCTCCTTAACTGCAAATCCATCTTTCCAGTCCCTGGAAGCTTCTGTTCTAATGTATAATTTTGAGGTTTTCTCTTACATCTTTCCTACATTTTTAGTATTTTGTGTTAGTGATCTTACATATTCTGAAGATATCAAACATACAGCTCAAAATTTGGAGCTATCAACCCATATGTGTATTAATTGTATGCTGGACATCTGCATATGAAAACCATATTTTTTAAACACTGAACTCACATTTGGGTGAAAGCTTCTCCTATGCATCCTTTAGTAAGAAACCTTAACCTGGGGCTGGAAAGATGGCTTAGTGGGTAAGAACACTTCCTGTGCAAGTATGGAGGAGGCTTGAAAAACCCACATAATCAGGTAGATGTGACCACGTCAGTTTATAATCCCTGTCCTATAGGAAAACAGAGACCTGAGAATTGCCAGAGCTTGCGAGTAAATGAAAAGCTGCAGGATCAGGAAGGGGCTTGGGTTCAAGTAAGAGCAGGTGGAAGAGTGACAGCCCAGGCACTTGACTCTGCTCCAGACGCTGCAGGTGAGCATACCCTGGTCGAGGTGAGTTCATGAGCTGCAACAAGAAATCACACACATATACAATAGAACACACCTCGTTCACACATGCAGATAATAAAGCACATCTATTACACAAGCACAAATATGTTTAAAAAATAACCCTTGACCTCATTTTATTTGCTTGTCACATTCATATCAATGTATTCCTTTTCTTGTACCCTGCAAAATATCTCCAGCTATCCTCACTGATCTTATCTTACCTGAAACTTTGTTTCCATCTGAAGTGATGAAATGTACATCCACCTCCTATTGCTGGATGGTCTTGGTAGAAGGCAAACATTATGCACTCTACATTAACGATTCTCCTTTGTCACTTCACAAGGGCCCAAACCTTCTTTTTCTCTCTCCCCCTCATTCCATGACACCCTTCTCTCTTACAAAAACTCTAATTGTGTCACATGACTTGAAGAAGATCCTAAAGGCATCATACTAGTCTCTAAATCCATCGAACCTAGGCTTCCCCTTCACTATAAGGCAAGTCAGCTTCAGGCCATGCTTATCTGGAAAACTACACACTTGAAGACCTGACTTTTCCACTTCCCTATTTTCCTGCTGTAGGTAGATTTACCTATACTGGGCTCCAGACCTATCTTTTTCATTTTATGCTATTTGACGTATTCATTTTTCTACCCACTTGGAGGTGAGTACCTTTGTAGAATCCAATACAAAATCTAGCATGCAGGAATAAGATATTTCATTGACAATGTGTGCTAAGAATTGGTCCAGGGGCAGAGGATTTAGGAGTGCATAAAATAGACAAAAATTTCTTTGATCATGAAGTGTACATTATAAATTACACTGAGTATTATCAATAGTCTAATCTGTATAATGTATAATGATAAACTGTAGCTTATATCACACTTATCTGCGAATTTTGCCAGTAAGGGGAAAATTCACTTTGGTATCACCTAGTAAACATAACCTGAAAATGCCTTCTATAAGGAATTCCGTTGTAATAAAATAATAAAAAATAAAGAAAAGCTTTTATTCATTGACTTCAAATGTATCTGCTATCATTTTAACTAAGAAAGTAGAAAAATATATGTAAAGTTTATCATGTTATCTTTGAAATGTCTTTGTATGATCATACTTACTCAAGCTCACCCTTCAAGACTAATTTCTCTATCTTTGAACACAGTAGACATCAAATTAGTTATTTGAGAAAGTGGATACTAACCAATTAATTAGGTCAATTCTATATTATTTTTTAAAATTCTCCTTAAGAAATAAAACTGGGTGACAAGTTGAATGAACGAGTGCCAAGGTCATTTAACTGTATTTACATAGTTCATGTGATGCTCAATGTTAAACTTATACCTTCTCTAACCATAGATCCACAGGTGAGATACTGCTGGTTCTGATAATTTCAGAAGTGTTTCTAAATGGAACATGATAGATGTTGATGTCCTGCATCATATACAACATTGTTTAAGTGACTTGCTTCATTGACTTGTCACAAAACCCCATGGTCGAGGAACTATTATTCTTTGCATCTTTCAGGTGAGGAAAATTAAGGTCTATAGATTGATGATCCATCTTCTCTCCCACTTTAACAACTAACAGCAAGAATATGAACTCATGGATGTTGCCCACACAATGCCTTAGACTGACCTGCGCTTCACAGCAACTCAGTTACTACTCCACACAGAAAACTGAAATTAAGTGGTGAATTAAGCTGCCACACTCCGTCTACACACCTACCTGTACATGACCAGGCTCGGGGGCTGAACAAAAATGCACAGCAAAAGGGTGAAATGGAGAAGAAAAGGAGGGCTGAACATGAGCTGACCATGGAGGATGTCAGTCGTCAGCCTCAACAAGTTTCAACGAAGAGCTCATCATGCCTCAAGAATAATGAAGAGGAAATAGTGTCATGCTGCTTATTCCTGAAATTGCTCATGAGGAAATGCGTCAACAATGGACGGGCTCTGCTTTGTGTCAGGTTTCAGTTCACGCTGGCACGCTCAATGCTGAAATGTCCTGACAGAGTTCAGAAGTAGTGGAGTAGCTGGATGTGAGGGCCAAAACTATATCACTGCTGCTTGAGTTGAATAGATTCAGTAGGAGCTGATCTATCAGGTTAGCTCTGGTTACCAGGCGCAGCAGTGATGAATGGAACTGAGGGACACACATTTTGGAGAAATATTGAATTTGAATTTGGTTGGCTTAGGACTGAATTAGAAATATGGAAATCAGGGTACTGGGTGATTGAGAATGTTGGTAATAAAGATAGGTAAAAAGAGAGTAAAAGCAAATTCTAGCTACTTCTGTATATTTTCTTTGGCTAATCCTATAATTACAACTTACAAAACTAAAGCTATTCACACCTCAAAAATGAATTCTTTTAAAAAATGTTTTATTTATTATTTATTTATTTGAGAGAGAAATGAAGAGAGTGACAGACAGAGAGAGAGAAAGAGAGAGAGAGGGAGAGGGAGAGAATGGACATACCAGGATCTCTAACCACTATTGCAAATGAACTCCAGATATATGTGCCACTTTGTGCGTCTGGCTTACATGGGTCCTGGGGAATCAAATCTGAGTCCTTAGGTTTCACAATCACCTTAACAACTAAACCATTTCTCCAGCCAGTTCTTTATGAGCAAAAGACCTTAGAATCAAATGTATGCTCCAATCTAGGTTACATTTCTTGTTACTTCTGCAAGCAAAACCTATTTGAACCCTTGCTCACTTTTCACTGGGAATAATAACATTTATTTCTTCAAAAGGCCATGACTATTGAAGAGATAACATATAATGCCTTCAGGACAGGTCTATGACACAGTAGTTGCTCAGTAAATTTCATATATCTTTGCCCCAGTGACTAATTGCATTGTAAAAATAATGACATCTTTTATAAGCATGTGTCATACACACACACACACACACACACACACACACTAAAGCTTAGAGGACAAAAGAAAGGAAACAAGTATCGTTCAAATACAGAAAATACTGGCCCTGTTTTTCCCTGTATCTCCTAATAAAATTTTTAAATGATCAGGAAAATAGAGATACTGTACAAGACAGTGAACTTACAGTGAAAGTTCTTATAAGAAGATTTCCTAAGAGACTTCTAGCAAGTTGCCCCATCCCAGTTACTCAGCTGTATTATCTCTGGGAAAAGTTGTTTAGAAGAAACTTTGTGTTTCTTTTTGCACCACACATAACCAATCCTAAGTAATAAATATCTGAGGAGATAATATATGAGGTTGATATCTGTATAGGATCAAAGGTTCTCAAGACTAAAGTTGCAATCTCCATAATGGAGGCCACCTTGAAGCCCAATATGCATCCTCTATTCCACCAGGGATTCAAATCATGTCATCTCTTGATCCATAAGTAATGTTCAGTTTCAATTAAAAAAAACTTGCTCCCTATACCTAGACTGTGTATAGGAAAATAAACATAAAAGTGGGGCCTCCCACCCAAAGGCACTTGTTGAGTGTGCATGGTCACATTGAGACTGTAATAATGATATGTCCTGTTAATTTTATAAGCTTCAAGAAAAGATTTGGTTATCAGTGAAGATGTACAGATAAGAATCTAGAGAATGCAATTACCCCTCTAAAAGTATTTAAATAACAGTGGTATACTTTTTTGTGCGCTGACACTATTTTCTTTTCCATATATTGACACAATCCTACAAAAAAGATTATTACTACTTTTTGCTAACTATTATTAACTCCACTATTAAAATCAGAAATCTTGGCTAAAAGAAGTTTACTAATTTATCCAAGTGCAATACCTCAAAATGGGAAATTTGACTGGTGTTCTAGTCTAACTCACTTTGTCATACACCAGCATTCTTTATGGTAATTAGAACCCGGTGCAAAATAAGGCATCTTCATACAAATATTAAGACTTTCCTGTACTATAAAATTTTTGTCCTATTCTATCCTTCACCCAAGCCCTTATATATGGGCAAGTAACCTTCTTATAGTATAGAGAGATTATTACAAAATTTACTGCCAGGTTGAGACCTTGCATGCCACAGTAAATTTTTATGACAGATATAAACACCTAAAAAATATATAAGTCTATCATGGGACTGCTTATAAATCCTAATAATAACTCTCTGGTCATGTCACGTCAGTCATAAAAGAGTCTGGTAGCTCCAGTCAGGTAAGCAAGAACAAAGGCTTGGATAATTTCTTTCCCTCCATGCAAGACTCTTCTTCCCTTTCTCTGAAAGATATTAGAAGGAGGGGGAGGTGAGTCTAGGTGGAGGAAAAAGAAGCCTTCCCATAGGAGCCCAAGTAGATCTAATTTTCTGAACTCCAGTTTTCTTTTAAGTAAAATGGTATTCAGTACATTGTGAAGTTCTTTGAAATTCCATTTTACTAAATCCGCTCAGGATTTAGGAGGCCAATTTAATAAGTGATTGTAGAATTCCTGCCATCCAAGTGCTGCCTCAGGAGTTATTCCCCTGTTATGTGTTTCTTTTTAAGTATTGGAAGGCCTGGGGAAATACTAAACAGAATTACAAAAAAAAAAAAAAATGAATTATACAAGATGTGACTTTAAAGTAATGAGACCAATTCTTGGAGCCACACCTGAAAATCAATGATATTACCATAATCATACTTGAACTTTTAGTCAAAAAGGCACAACACACAATCAATGGGATTAGGGGACAAAAAAGAGATTAGAAGAATCTACATCAACCTCAGAGTGGTGGCTCCCCCTGGGATTAAAGGAGACTCTAATTTATTCTTTAATGGTCTAATTTTTAAGTGCCATAGAGTCAGGTATGGCGGGTTTCCGTTTTTCATCTTCTAACTCATTTTGATGTAAAGAACACACAAACCAACTTAAAAAAAAAAAAAGAAAAACAAAATGGTCTTTCAGCTTCTTTTTCAAGAAATTTCAAAGGATGAATCTTTATGCTTTTAAGAGGAGGCCATCCCGTGCCTTCAGCTCTCAGCCAGGAGGTGTTTTCCCACCAGTTCTGCTTTGGGGTTGGAACAACTTTCACCGCTCCGCAGGGTCAGAGTCACCGCGCGCTGTGAGTACTGTCCCATGGACCTCCTCGACGTGCTCACGGATCCCTGTCACATTTCTCACTAGCCTTCGTTCCTTTCCTTAATTTATTCAGTCAGGGTCTCTAATATTCTTAACAGCCCCATCATTCATTTCATTTGATTTATGACTTTATCACCCATCACATTGAGCCCATCAGCTGGATTCCATATGTAAGTCTTGGATATCCAAGAATAAAGTTCATGTTCTTTACTTCTTAAAAAAAAAAAAAAAAAAAAAGCAAAGAGACAAAGAGAAAATATTTATTCCTAAACTTGAATTTGTCACCATGAGTAAGTGCTCATGATGTGATGTGGAGTAGAGGGAGAGAAGGATCTTCAAACAAATATGACCTGCTCTTTGGCATGGTTCTTGGCAGAAGTAGGACATACATCTTAGAAAGCTAATGGTTTCAGGGCATGGAGAGATGGCTTAGTGTTTAAGGCATTTTCCTGTAAAGCCAAAGGATTCCGGTTCGACTCTCCAGGACCCACATAAGCCAGATGCATAAAGGGGCACATGGGTCTGGAGTTTATTTGCAGTGGCTAGAAGCCCTGGCATGCCCTCTCCCTCCCTCTTTCTCTCAAATAAATAAATAAAAGTATATTTAAAAAAAATTAAAACAGAAAGCTTTCTAACCATAAGGGGGAAAATATTTATTTACATGAGATTGGATTTGAAAAAAATATATATTACTTTTCTCTTCCACCCCTGCAATTTTAAACTTTCAAGAAAGTCTTTAAAAATGAAGCACAAGGCTGCAAATTTTCTTGATGGATAAAGGTGCTTGCTTGTCAACCTCGCCACCGTGGTTCGGAGACCTACCACAGATGCAAAGCTGCCTGCACAGTGACACATATGCCTGTAAACAAAACATGCCTATGGCAGTGGGACATGGAGTCAGGAGAATCCCACAGCTTGTGGGCCAACACGTTTGGCCTTCCCACCAGGAAATTAAAAAAAAAAGAAAAGAAAAGAAAAGAAAAAGGAGATACACTTTCTCAAACAAAGTAGAAGGAGAGGACCAACTTTCCAAGGTTATCCTCTGACCTCTGTCAGCTTGCTGTGGACCTTGCATAGCCTTACATATATCACATACACAAACATACACACAAATTTAAAACATACATACAAATTTAAAAATATCAGGAATGTGTATATTTTTTCTGCTAATATTTTTATTAGCATATATAATATAGAACGAAAAATTTTCAATATTTTATTTTTATTCATGTACATATGAGAGGAAGAAAGAGAGGGAGAGAGGGAAGGAGAAGGAGGGAGAATGGGCATGTCAGGGCCTCTAGCCACTGCAAATGAACTCCAGATACATGTGCCATCATGCACAGCTGGTTTATGTGTGTTCTGGGGAATTGAACCTGGGTCCTTAGACTTCACAAGCAAGCACCTTAACAACTAAGCCATCTTACCAGTACTTTTCAAACCCCCAAAAAACTTTTAGGAAAAGGAAAAATGCATGTTAAGGTAATGTGCCAACATAGAAAGGGTATCACTGACATGTTGGTGCAGTCTCCAACTGAATGTATAGGAACAAAATAGGGTTTAAAAAGGAGCTCTCTTTGTATTTACTGAGCCATATACTGACTCTAGGATGGGAAAATAATTTTCCAGAAACATTCCTTGGGTAAACAGTCTTAAAGCTTTCTCATTTGGTGCAGTTGGGCACCCTGAGTATGCCTGTGCACACCATGATGGGTAGTGTTTAAGAACAATGGATCCCAATCACTGACACAAACTTATCAAATCTGCTAACTGTGCTTATGAGGCGAGGGACAAGTCCCTATGGAAGGACCTAGGCTAAGACATTCCTGACTCTATCAAATAGTGAAATTAACCGAGAATGTCTGGTATGACTGTGCCCTGGAGCCAAGTGATATTCATATGAGATTTTTCTGGGTTAGCACTCCAACCCAGGGAATTAAGGTATAAATATTCCCACCAATCCCTCCAGCTTCCTGCTCCCATATGAACAGGCAGCTTTGCACAAGAAGCTGCACCTGTAGGCTAGCATGTGTGGGAAAATTAACTCCTTCAAAAGAGTCAAATGAATATTTATAAACATCATTTTTAAGTTTAAATTTTTTAACCAAGAACTTTTAAGTATAATTTTATCATTAGTAGAGGTTAGATATATAAGTGTTCAGACAATATTAAGACATCTCTAATGCTTAAGCACATTTTATGTTGTTTCTAGACTTTCACAAAATTTCTTTTAAGTAGGAACTTGTATGGACACATCGTGTGTTGATGCCATCATTTCTCTCCTCCCTGTCTCCATTCTACTGAGGGCCCTCATTATTGGCATTGCTGGTATTCCCCATGGGGTTATGAGTCATGAGTTGTGAGAGCAGCAGTCAGTCATTGTTAGGCGAGGTGGAGAAGGGCGGAATGTCTGGGTTTCCCTCCCACCCCGTGACTCTTACAATCTCTGACCCCTCTTCCACAAAATTCCCTGAGCCATGATGGGTGTGTTTTAAGTCACTTTAATGCTAAACTCTCAGCAGCTTCTGGATTTCTGCTTTGGTATGTTTTGAGTATCCTCAGTGTCTGTCTCCTTCACCTTTGCAAAGTTATCACACTCGCCACGGGAGCAGCACCCTTGCTCATGAAACCAGTTCCTCTGTGGTTTCCCCTGGGCCCTGGCTGATGTGTGAAGGGTGCTTCAACTCCTGCCAGGGAGTCAGCTATCTACACTTGCCTTGTTGATAGACTTTGGCTGTCCTCAGTTCTCAATGCTTTCTGAAAAGGAAAAACAGGTTCCCAATGGGGAGTGAGATCCGGATAAGTTAAAGGGAACAAGTGTTAATTTAGAGAGATTTTTACAGGTGTAGCCTCACTTTTGGCCAAAGTATATTGAGAGCTTCTTATTGGAGTCCATAATTTTGGCCTCCGTAGGATTCTGACTTGGTTCCCAATACCAGCTGCGGGTTCCTTTCCACTGAGCAGATTGCTTAGCCAATCAGACAGCCATTCATTACCCTCCTAGGCTGTGGGCTACTATTACCTGGTGTGTACATCTTGTCAGACTGGTTGCTTTCATGTAGCCATGTACTGTTGTTAGCTATTTTCAGCCAGGAGCTCATGCAGCACTTTTCAGCACAATGCGGACTAACCATCTGGGAACTGACTTCCTTCCAGGTTCAGTTGGATCTCTTGATATTATGTGTCAGCAACATGCGATGTCTTCAGCAATAGGGCCTTACCTTTTATTTCAGGCAGGCAATCAAGTGCTTTGACAGAAGCCTGTCTTGTCTGGGGGACTTCACTGGTCTCTCTGATCAACAGCTCAACTTATGTTGTTCATAGAGTTTTGGTTGTCCTCAGTTCTTGCTGCTTTCTGAAAGAAAAGAAAAAGAAAAACAGATTCTCCAGTGGAGACTGAGATTAGGATAGGTTAAAGGGGATAAGCATTGCTAATTGAGAGAGATTTTGATGGCTGTAGCCTCTAGTTTGGCCAAAAACTAGTTGCAGCTTCTTATTGGCGTCCATAATCTTAGTGGATCTCTTAGCCAATCAGAAAAACTTTTTATTGAAAATTTTCATACATGAACATAATGTAATTTCATCATAATCCACTCTGATTACCTTCTCATTCCCCCTTCATTATTGCCAATTCACTGGACGTCTTCTTTACAGCTAGTGCCTCTTCTATGTGGATGTTCCTTCTTTTGGCCTTCCTCTGTCATCCATGTCAAAATGTTGATGGGTTTAATATTATTCAGAACTTATGGAGGTAATGGAAGAAGATATGAGGTCATGAATGCAATGGCCGCTACATACTCAGAAGATATAGTGTCCCAAAGCACTTCTCCCCTCCCTCAGGCTCTTATATTCTTTTTTTTTTTTTTTTTACCTCCTCTTCTGTAATATATACAAATGATGGCGCTATGTCATGAATGCTGAGAACCATTTACCTAGCAACATTTTCTGACCAACATGTGTGGAGAACTGGTTTTGTTTCCTTTGTAGCTTCCCTCACTAACTCTATGCCCTTGGTTGAGTTGTCTAACTTTCCTGGGTCTTAGTTTCTTCATCTACTCAACAGAAATATGATTTATCTCACACAACTATGCAATATATGGACAATGCACTGGAAAACTGAAACAAAGCAGGTCTTCATTATTGACAACTTTCCCATTTCCACTTCTGATAAAGTAAATGCTAAGTTTTGGAGAGAACTTCCTTTCTCTTGGGAATAAGTCATTCAAGGCATTAACAAGAGCAGGACAGATAGAGCAGGTATTCACCTTCTAGCATATGCCGAGAATTTCATCTTTCACTTTATTTATAATCAAATCAAGTAATCCCAGGATGCAGATCAGCTTAACTCAAATGTCTGAGAAGGAATCAGATCAGGTAACCCTCCTTCAAAACACACTGCTACAGCTGGCAAGGTGGAAAGGGAAGGTTTCTGGAATGTTGCTTCTTCATTGCTGTGCTAATTGAGTCCTCATATCTTCCCAGATTTGTTGTTATGCGGGAGATTGTGTCAGGTAGGATGTCTATGATCGTGAACTTACAGCTCTCACTGAAGCTGTCTTCTGGCAAACTGCATGGAACCACTAATACGGCTTAGCGGCTTCATGACGATGTCCAGAAATCTCGGCAGCGCAGCGCGTGGACTTTCATCCTCAGTGTTTCATGCATCTTCTCCGTAAGGAAATGGTTTATTTTTCTTCATCATGGCAAAAGAGAAGAACTTGCCTTTCCAAGGTTCAAAATAGACCTTCCATTTCCTGTAATTTCTTCACATTGCCCTGGGTGACAGTTGATCAAGTATTCTGCACTACGTCAAAACTGTGTGTGGAAATGCTCCAGGAAACTGTAAATTTCAAAACATGCCGTCTTGTTGTGTTCAGACTACAATAGCTATCAGAGTCATGAGGCCACCAAGCTCTCATTTTTTTTTTTTTTTATCTCTGGTCTCCCAAATTACAACAAAATTAACCGATACACACACACACACACACACACACACACACACACACGAGACAGAGAGAGAGAGAGAGACAGAGACAGAAAGACTCACATGTGGCCTTCTGTATTTCTCTGATCAATGGAATATTTGCATTTTAAGGTGTGGAAGAGATTTTACTCAAAAACACTAACCTCCAAATTGTTGGAATGATAGTAAAACAATGTGTGATTGTTTTGCCACTCACTGAATGTTGATGGTCTCTTGACAGAATAAATCATCATAAAATGGGCCTGTGTAGCACCTTGCATGCCTTCATAAATGCTCAATAAATAAGTAAATTAATTCAAAAGCTAAACATATCACAATCCTTTTGTCCTCGTTAAAATATACAAATATATTTTTTTGGTTAAAGTGGCCAGATGAATCATACTAAATATATGCTCTCAGGATTAACATGTTAATTCTCCCTTAACTAATTCTAGAAGAATTCACCCTTCATAATCTTATGTAGAACATGCAAAAGTATATGAAAACTACAAAAAATTGTATATACTACTCTGTTTCTATAAGCCTCAAAATCTAAATAATGATTACTATTTCATCTTTCACAAGAAAGGGAAAGTATACACAGTGCTATAAACTAAATATTCATTTAATAATGAGCAAAATTAAGTCATTCCACAAGCTGTATTTACTTTAACAGTAACTAAAGTTTTTTTTTTTTTTTTCTGAAAGTCATGTTTACTATATTTACTTCTATGGGAAACCCAGATCTACATGACATTGGTAAGTTAGAATGGCCAGACCTTTTATAACTTAACTATTTCATTCATGCCACTATCTTTCTTTACGTCTTATATACCTTTGAAAGAAAGTCAAAATTCCCATGACAAACATTAAATATTTTTGAAAATCAGTAGTTTGAGTTCCTGTAACTCAGATAAGGAGTTTTGATCTTAACTCACTGACACTGTTTATAGTTTGCTTAAGGTTATATACTGTTAGCATCTAACAGGATACAGGAATGAAAGTTAGAGAACCCAACTCAGAGCCGAGATGACCGAAGAGCTTCCCGGAGACCTGGAGGTTAGGAGGGACTTGACTGTTCCATGTGAGACTTATCTATGGACTTCAGGAATTTTCATTCTTTGTACTACGTGTGTTTTGAATCTGAGGTAGCAGAAAGAAAACTACCACCTGATAGTCTCCAGTGGAGAGATATCACTTCCTTCAAATAAAACGGTCCATTTTGCCTGACAAGGAGTGGCTGAAGGGTGGGAAATGTCAGAATTGTCCCTCTCTCCTTCCAACTTATTTCTGCCTCCATCGTTCCATGATTTTAGTTCTTATACTTCCCTGTATTCCCTCAGTGATGTTATCCCTCCATTTCTTGGCCATCCCATGCCCTTTCCCCTTACTAAATTAGGCTTCCTTTTTCTGCTCTTATGTTATTCTGATCCAATACTTGACTTCTTGTCTAAGAACCTTTACTCACATATCCTTCTCGCACGTTTACTTGCAACCAGAACTCTCTGATTTCCATCGTTTCTGGTTTCTGGTTTTTGGTTTTTTTTTTTTTTTTGTCTTTCTATGTTTATTTTTTTTATTTGCAAGTAGAGATTGGAAGAGAGAGAGGAAGTGTATGGGTGCACCAAAGCCTGTTGCCCCTGCAAACAAACTCCAAATGACTGTATAACTTGGCATGTCTAGCTTATGTGGGCACTGGGGAAATAAACCTTGGGCTGACAGGCTTTGTGAGAAAGTACCTTTAACCAGTGAGCAATCTCTCCATTCCTTTTCTAAAAAATGTTTTATTTATTATTTACTTGAGACAGAAATAGATGGAGAGACAGAGGAGTACTGGTGTGTCAGGGCCTCTGGCCACTTCAAATGAACTTCAAACACATGTGTTACTTTGTGCATCTGGGGAACAGGACTTGGACTTGCAGGCTTTGCAAGTGAGCACCTTGGACACCGAGTCTTCTCTCCATCCCACTTCCATTATTCTTCTCACTAAGATAATATTGTAACTGCTGCCTTCTCTGCACACCTTCCTCATGCATGTCCCATGTTTTATGATGTGGTCCACTCTTCCTTCCTTTGGGATACTGAATGTCTTGGGAAAGAGGTGAAGCTCAGGAAGTAGGCCCTCCTCATTGGATGTGTGTGTGTGAGGGGAGATTCTGAGTCCAAGGTTCCTGTTGTGTGCTCTACAGACAGGTTGGGCATCTAGAGGATGGACAGACAAATTTTGTGTGAGTCTAACTTCTGGGTCCCGTGAATTCCTTGCTCTGTGGAGAGAACTACAGGAATCGCAGGTGGGCCCTGAATGCCTCCAGTCAAGAGCAGCAATGCTCAATCAGGCTGAGTTACTGAAAGGCCAACAATGACTGCTATCGTAGAACCAGCAAATCTTGCAGACCACGCACATATCCTCTATGAACACGATGATGACCAATAAATGAGGTAGCAAGCCTTATTTTTCTCTTGAAAAAAATGTGGCATTAATATAGTTAATTCTGTCTACTGTCCATTTCTGATTGACACAGTAAATGATGCAAGAGTGATGTGAAATGAATTACAGGTTTTAAAAATTATTTCTAAGAACCTTCAAACAGTTTAATGACTCATCATTTTATCTGCCTCCTCAGAGCAAGAAACAGCAAAGTGTTTTAGGAAGTCAATTAGAACAAGGTTTGGATTGTATATATACATGTGCATGCGTCCATTTATGTTTATCCACATAGTAGTCAGCTCAGTGTCCTCACAACTGTGTTATGTTATGATTATGAATGATAACCCAAAGAGAATCACTTGAACTTTCTATTCCTCTTAGTCAAAGTCCTTTTTCCCCTTACCAATTCTCTAATAAGGACCCACGAACAGGGATAGAGACTCAGTAACTGGCACAAGGCAATTATTCTTAAGACACTGGGTTACATGTACCACTGTCATTTTAACATTGCAATTTCAAGTTGCACTCCATTCTGTGTACGGCTACAACACTGTGTTCAATAAATTTACTGTTAACATTGTCACGTGGGGTGTCTGTGGTGTCAATGTACGTTGGAAAACTGGAAGGAGAAATTAGGATTTCTATGCATGCAGGTTCTACACTGATTGAGTTTGATCCATCCATCCTCTCACTCTTCACCCATTGTGAGAAAGTTATTGGACATTGATCTCATGAAAGTTGTAGAACAGGTGAGGAATAAAGGGAGAAATGAGGCTAGGGGTTCTCCTTGCCAGGAACTTGCAGTTTCGTGTGGGAGTAAGCCTTGCAGTGCTGCGGTGGTGGCGACAGGCATAAATCTTGATGTCGACATCTTTTGCAGTCTCCTGAGTGGGTATGGATTCCAGACTCCCAGCATCACAGTTAACGACAGAGGAGAAATCTAACGCATTCTTATGTCTGCACAGCTTTCAGCTTGATTTCATGCTTCTCATTCAACTTTGTCAGCAGGCTGAGCAGCTCCCATTTCGGGAGGAGAAGGTGACTATGCCTCATTCAGTCCCAACGTCAGCAAGGCTGGCGCAGCTCTGGAGGGCAGAGAGACTGTACTGAATTCACCCCACTTACCACCAGAGAGAAACTACTCAAACTCATGCCATAAGTGTTACTGGATGAATCAGTCATCTACATTTAGTTCTTAATTGTGCATCCAAGGTTCCGATGAAATAGCCAAGAGCTTTGAACACCATGTGCCTGCCATGAGAGTGATGGTGACAGACGCTGAGCTCACACTTTTATCCCCACCCCAAGCTCACATTATCGTCAACGAGTTGAGGATGAGGGTTGAGAGGAAAGAAATGGTGTCTTGTGATTTCTCATGTGTCCTCAACTCACATGACTCACTCTGTGAATTAAATTTGAAAAATCACAACAAACCAAACTCGAGGGATAAATCGCACTGTGGTCACTGATATTTTCTCATGGTTGTATGACACCATGTCAAGGACATGCCAGCAAAAAGGATCCAAAGAGTCATAAAGATGAACCCAATACTGGGCCTTTTAAAGAACTATTGGTTCTGATATCTTTGGCCCTTGACACCTCAAGGACCTGGAACCATGCCAGGCTTAATGTCATATTGTATATGTGATATTTTTTGACTTCCTGATATAGGCTTATGTTTGTTTAACACAGGGCTTCATTGACTTCTGGCAAGTCTGACTGCAAGCAGCAGCTGTTCGCCCAGCTTCAAAAGGAAGGAGAGGAGTGGCTAGCTGGTTTTGTACTCTGTTTCATGTCAAAAAAAGTTTCCAAGTTATCTGGGGAATATATGAGACCCCAGAGTTGAAGGAGAGTTTGTCTTGGAGTGTTTTCTTTTCTGTCGTCCTATATTGAAAGTACTCAACACAGGCTCAGCCTGGCTCTCACTCTATGGGACAACGGAGCTGTCTATGGTTCCTGATGACCAGATCTACATGCCACTCAGTTACGAAACCAGTAATGACTGCAAAACCTCTCATAATGTCCCAAAGCTGTCTATAATATGGATTAATATGCAAAGATCCTTAAATCTTTTGCTTAAAAGGGGACACTCAAAATGTTTCCTCAGATGAACAGAAAAGGGTGAGGGAGAAACCACAATTGTCAAAGAAAAAGGAGGATGAAATGACAATTAAACAATGGGATATGCCGGGTTGACTTTAACATTGATGTTCTGGATGCTATACAGAGCCTGTCACCCTGAATGGTCTCCTTATGACTCTGGTCCAAGCAGCAGATTTTTGTGTCACTGCAGAGACCATCGAGTATAAAAGACCTTGCAGTTCATACTAAGATCACCTAAAACCCTTGGACTTTAGTTTTTCAGATCAATTTGGGGAAAAAAAAAAAAAGAGTAAGCTAAATACTGTAGACCAAATAACAAAGGTGTCCTAATCAAGAGTGGGAGGCTCATGCATAGATCATATTTTTCTCAGATTCAAGATCAAAGGAGTCCAAACATGATTCTAACTCAAATCTTATGCTGTTGGAGTTTTATAAGCAAATGATCGATCATATTGGGTAGTCACTTAACAAAGGACACTCACACACATAGGAAAATGGACTTGTATCCTTCAATGATGCCTCCTGATGGGTTTTTGTGCTTGTCATAGGTTACATGAAGGAAGACGAGGTAATCAAGTATACAGGAAGCCACAAGCTGAGAGGTGGGAAGCTAGTAGTATACTCATATTTTGCTTCTGTTTTATTTAATTGTTCATTCATAAACACATTAATTGCTTGCCAATAATGATGATCAATGGGAAATTAATGCTATTTACTCCAGTTATATAATGATTGCAGTTTTGATTAAGGAAGGAAGATTTCTTAAAGATGCTTCCATGTGCTTACTTTTGCTGGAAGAATTAAAATAAGTGATTCTTGGGGCTGGAGAGATGGATTAGCCATTAAGTGCTTGCCTGTGAAGCCTGAGGACCTGGTTCAAGGCTCGATTCCCCAGGATCCACGTTAGCCAGATGCACAAGGGGGTGCACGCATCTGGAATTCATTTGCAGTGGCTGGAGGCCATGGCTCGCCCATTCTCTCTCTCTCTGTAAGTCGCTCTCAAATAAATAGAAATGAACAAAAAAATTAAAAATATAAAATAAAATAAAATAAGTGATTCTCATTGAACATTTTAATTCATTTTATATTTATAGTACAAATATAGAAATTTAATTGTGAATCTTCAGAAACATGATCCTGGTGGAGGCAATAGAAATCCAAGGAAAATGCACACATACACACACACACACACACACACACATACACACACACCACTCACACTCCCATAATATCTTGCTAACATCCTGCAACATTCCTCTACCAGCTATGCACTAAAGATGCAAACTACAAAAAAGAAGAGGATAAATCATAGCTCTCTGCCTGTTTTCCATTTGGTATGTCTGTATTCACAACCATGATAGCAATAAGTAAACCTTCTGTTTCTTCTTCAAAAAATTTTATAGGATGCTCTCGTGTCCTTTTCTTCCCCTCTTCCTCCTCCCAAAATGCATCTCACTCAGAAGATGCTATAAAGTTTCAGAGATGAGGAGGTTTGCTCAAAGCAACTACAAATAAAGTGCACATACATAAATAACTTAGCTTGAGTCTGTGTTTAATGTCCAAGATGATTGGAACAGATTGTATCATGAACTACTCTCCCCTTGGCTAATTAAATAGCAGTCCCCACTTACCATAAAGCATATTCTTATTAAAACAAGTATCTATAGTCACTCGGTTGGATAAATTACTCCCAAGTAAGTGCCATAAAGCCCATTACAACCCTGCTTTAGGAATGGAGTGGGTCCAAACAGACAATCAAAGGATTTCGCTGGGATTATTTTAGATTAGAAAAACTGAGGGAGACATGAGGCACTGACAAGATCGTAAAGACATAAAGGATAAATTAGCCGTTCCATCCCAAACTGTTCCAGGGGTATCTCAGTGTCTCCAAAAGTAAAAAACAAATTCCTACTGTATGAGCCTTTGCCAACATGGAAATCTGTTTATGCAGAAATGAAAATGTCATGAGCAACTGTTATCTCCTGTGCAAATCAAAATGACTCTTTTAAATAATAATAAAAGAAAAACTTTTCAAACCAACTATGGAAATATGCCATTGGAAAGAAAATGTCTTCATTTCAATAAATTGTCTTTTGCATTTAACAGAAAATGTTGTGTTATGATTTATCATATTAATGAACCATTATTGCATAACCGTATTTTTATTGCACTGTATCACCTGCTAAATGATGTCCCTTTTTTCCAGAAGGAAAAAAAAAAATCATAGAACAGATTTTATGGGAGTTTTTTCTTGGCTGCCAGTTGTTATATGTTTCAATAGCTAAGAGCAGCCTCAGAAATTTCATCAAGTTTAAAATATCAGAGTATAGGTACAGGCTAGACTATTTTTAAAATGTAATACAAAGCTACCAGAGAAATACCTAAACACAAATGATTATTTAAAAAGGGATCATCATATCGAGCTTGTCAATGTAAGGGACAAAGTTAGTATGGTGAAATTTAATCCACAACTTCTATAAATATCACCAGGCACTGGATAGCAAAGGGATCTTTCTCCAGCCTAATTTTCCCCCTAAATCCATTATGCATCAGAGCCTTTATACAGTAATCCTTCCTAGCCCTGCTCATGCCAGCCACGGGGAATAGGGGACATTAACTACTCGAGGCAGTCAACAGGCTCAAGTCCCTCTATTTCCTCCGTCAAGAGAGCCCTTTTCCCTAACGGTGAATGGGTGGCAAAGACACTGGCCACGGGCAAAGGAGCCTTGTTTGCTTTGGCCATTCTGAGTTCTCCGCTGGGTCCTCCCGCCCACCATATCGCTGCGGCTCACGTCGGCCGGGACCACAGACTCTGTGCGGCGTGTGACGGAGCGAGCTATGGACGCGGCAGCGGGTCACTTGGCTCTCTGTTCCCGGTTAAGCTGCTAATTCTGTCACGTTCTAGGTGCTGAAGGACTCAAGACAAAAGGGAATATGCTGTCCTTTCTCAAGGCAACATCCCCTTTCATTGACACATCATGTGCGCTCACCTCTGGCCGTGGCTGATGGGTATTACAGCTCATCATGTGCTCCACATATAATTTTTTAAATTTTTTTTGGCTTATTTTTATTTATTTATTTGAGACAGACAGACAGAGAAAGAGGCAGAGAGAGAGAGAGAGAGAGAATGGGCGCGCCAGGGCTTCCAGCCTCTGCAAACGAGCTCCAGACGCGTGCGCCCCCTTGTGCATCTGGCTAACGTGGGACCTGGGGAACCGAACCAGAGTCCTTAGGCTTCACAGGCAAGCGCTGAACAGCTAAGCCATCTCTCCAGCCCATCCACATATAATTTTGAGAGTATAGCAGGTGACACCATTAGATTAGGCACTGGGGCAAAAAATAAAAATAAAAATAAAAATAAATAAACAAGTAAGACAAAGCTCTCGCTCTCAAGGAAGTTCATGTCAGGAGAAAGCGACAATGTTGAATAAGCACTGCAAAGATTTAGGATATTTGGAGTCTATGAAAAATCCAGTTTGGTAAAATTGTTACTATGGAGTGTTTCTTTTAAAATGACACAAACAATGTACAAATATGTGTGTGTGTGGCATAACTCATAAGCAAGTAATAGTGTGGGAATTTTATCCTCTCCCGCAACCTGTCTTCCTGGAGGTCACAAATGGGAAAATCATAGGTCCCAGGGAGGAAAGCCACTGGTTCTCTTTCTGTAAGTGGTTGTGTTGTGCCTCTCTAACTGCCCTCTAAATGTTTGTATTTGTGCCCATAGTTTGGAGTTGCTCTCAGCTTTGGCTCGAGAAGCTTCCTTTTGCAGTGGGCAGCCATCACTGGGAGAGCTCGCGGCTGGGAGGAGCGCTGGGAACGGCGTCTGCGGAAAGTGAGACGTGGGCATCAGCCCTCCAAGGCTGCGAGACAGGACGTGGAAAGAAAGAAAGAGCTGGAAGGTGCGGAGGAGCGCTTGGAAACACGGTCTTCTGGATATGACATCAGAGTAACACTCAGGAGCTCAGCAGCTGTGCTTATGTGCATGACGCTTCCACAAGTTTGGGCTCGTCAACATTTCATCATGCATGGGGAGGGGCTCAAGAGGCCCCACCCCTCCCTATGGAGTTATTAGCCAGGACTGATGGCTGGGGAGGAGAAGTCATTATCATTAGCGGGGTTGCCATTGCTTAGTTGCTCCTGCTATGGTAAATAACACCCCATCTATGCTTCCAAACACCCCCTTAATTGTAGTTAGGAGGGGACACACACACACACACACACACACACACACACACACACACACACACACACAAAGACATTGAAGCAGGCAGGAGACTAGTTGGAAAGAAGATAGAGTTCAGAAGGGGAAGAGATGCCAGAGAAGAAAATGGGGGTGAATTTTATCAAAACATATTACGTACATGTATAAAATTGTCAAAAAATAGGAAAAAAATACAAAATAAAAATAAATATCCAGATAAAATAAGCAACATCCAGTTAAATTTGCATTTTTGATGCAAAATAAATAACTTGCTGCGTAATTTTATCCGAAATAGTACATGGGACCTAATCATATTAAACACTATGTGTAACTTTTCTTAAGTACAAATTTAATTAGAATCATATTTTCCACATTTTATTTTCTTCTTATTTATTTATTTGAGAGAATGAGAAAGAGAGAAAGAGGCAGAGAGAAACAGAGAGATGGGGAGAGAGAGAGAGAGAGAGAGAGAGAGAGTAAATTAGGGCTACCAGCTGCTGAAAACGAACTCCAGATTCATGTACCACCTTGTTCATCTGGCTTACGTGGGTCCTGGGGAATTGAACCTGGACCCTTTTGGCTTTGCAGGCAAGTGCCTTAATCATTAAGCCATCTCTCCAGCCCTAGAATCATATTTTAATTGCTATTCCTACTAGTTTATGAAGGAAATATTATTGAGGGATATTTATTAATAGGCATGAGGAATTCCCATTCATTCTGCTTTTAGTAATGTTTCTGACTTTACATAGGAATTCTCTTTCCTGCATAAATTTCAGAAACACCATCCCATTGGCTTTTTATTGGAATTTAATTGCCCCTATCAATGATGTTGGTTGTACTTCATATACTTCCCTAATCATAATTTTCAGTTATGTGAGAAAGGAGGATTATTTAAAAAAAATAAAACAAAACCATAAAACTTGTGGTCAATATCATGCCTAATGGTTAAAAACAAAAGCCATTATCATTGACAAAAGAATAAGAAGAAGATGAACAGTATTATTATTAAGGATTATGACCTCTGTAAAACAAACAAAGGAAAAAGTATGAAAGAAAAATACATTGGAATCAAAGTCTCATTTCCAGTAAGTCCTTACCTAGAAAATGCAAAAGCATTAATGGCATAAAATCAAATTTATCTGAATCAGTTTAGGAATTTTATTATTCATAAAAATGTACAAAAATCAATTTATGTATTTCTTAAAAAATAGAAATTATGCTGAAACTGGTATATATTTCTTCATTGGAAATGGAAGCGCAAAATAGTTAGAAACAAGATTAGCAAAATATGTAGACAGATTTTATTAAAAAGCAAAACAATGAAGTTTTGCTAAGGGACACAAAGGGAGTCTTGGATGCATATGATGATGTGTTCTTTTACTATTTAAGAAGATTGACATTGAAAGTATTAGTTTATCAAAATTACATCTGTATTTATTACAGTATTCATTAGAACTTTTATTCTTTTTTATTTATTTTGTTACTTATATAGACAGTGTGTATACAGCCATATTGGTACCATTGTTAGGCTTCTACCTGTCCTCTCCCCTTCTCAGGGACCCTCCTTGTTGGGCAATATGGCTCCTGAATTGTGGAGTTAACCATCAGTTATGGGGAAGAAGCAATGTCTCTGTGCATACATGTGTCTCTAACAAGCTTTCTGCCCCCTCTTCCTCAAATTTCCCTGAGCCATGAAAGGTTCATTTTAGGTCTACTTCAGTGATAAGGTCTTGGGAGCCTCTGTGTCTCTGGATATCTGGTTTGGTAGGAGTTGAGTGTTCTCTGTGTCTATCTCCTTCACCTTTGTGCTGGTACCAAGTTCACCAAGAAAGAGACACTCTTGCTCATTTCCCTAATTACCCTTGTTTTGTTTCAGTTGGGGCTATATATTTACATCTTTTATAAATCTATTTTCTTACATAAAATAATTATCTCCTAAATGATTATAAAATTATTTGTTAAATTAACATGTGACGGCCAGTTGTATTCCTCCATATGCACAAAGTAAATGGTTTCTTAGATGCCAAAATACATTGAGGCTCATATCCTTTATAAAAATTGCACAGCAGGGCTTGATGGAAGCAGTTAAGGTGCTTGTCTGCAAAGCCTAATGACTTAGGTTCAATTCCGCAGTACCCGTGTAAAGCCAGATGCACAAAGTGGCACATTCATCTAGAGTTGGTATGTAGAGGCTGGTTACGCTGGTGAAACCATTCTCTTTATCTATCTATCTCTCTCTGCTTGCAAATAAATAAACAAAGTATTTTAAAATATCTTTTCAATTGATATGCTGGTTTGATACAGATGTCCCCCATAAACTTAAGTGTTCTGAAGGTCCCCAGCTGATGGAAATTTGTTAATTGAATCATCCTGAGGCGGTGTATTGTGGGGAGCACGCTTACGGGTGTTACAGCCAGCTTCTTCCTCTCGCCTGTGTTTGGCACACGCTGTTGTTGCTGTTGTCTTCTGATGTTGGCCAGGAGGTGAGAGATGACAGCCACCCTCTGCTCATGCCATCATTTTGCCCTGCCATCATGGAGTTATACCCTTGAATCTGGGAGCTATACCTTTGAATCTGTAAGCAAAATTAAACCTTTATGAACAAGGTGTTCTTGGTTGGGTGTTTTCTGACAGAAATATGAACCTGAGTACAACAGTAAAGTTGGTACAGAGCAGTGGGGTCATTGCTGCTAGAACCCTGACTGTGTGGCTTTTGGGCCTTGTGGAGCTTATTTTTAAGAGGAATGTGGAAAGCTTTTAAACCCTGGCCTAAGAGATGCCTTGCAGTGCTGTAAGCACAGCTTGATGGACTATTCTGGTCAGTCTTGAAAGAGCCAAATGCTATAAGAACTATGGCCTGTGATGTTTGGCTTATGAGAGTGAGAAAGAGCTTGGCCTGGACTGGAATAGAAACAGTTTGTGTGAACAGGTTGCTGTTCTGGCCATGTCCTGAGAACTTGTGCAGGGTTGCATTGAGTAGAAATGGACATGTGTGAGCAGAGGAATAAGGCACAGACAAAATGAAATCTTTGGGCCTAAACTTCTGGCCATTCAGCTTCAAGTTTGTGAGAGGTTACAACCATTGAGATTGGGTCAGCTGACCTGCATTTTGACAGCAGGAAGAATGCAGACTCTTTTGAAGGGGCCTAAATGCTGAAGGAATGTTCCATTCATCAAAATCAGCTTTATTCCCCTCTGGATTAACAAGCTATAGACTATCTGATATTATGGAGTATAACAAATGCAGGGAAGAGCGGGTCATTGAATTTGCAACATGGTTTTGCATTCTGGAAATGGCCATGGGCAGTGTGAAGTAGGCTTGCTGGATTACCTGCTGAAGACCCAATGGAGCCATGAGTATAAACGATGTATTGTAGTAGAGACCCAGTACAGATGCAAGGACTATGAGATGACTGCCAAAGACAGCGGCCAGCACCAGATGAAGTTTTCCAGTACTGTGAGGAGCCTAGCTGGAGGGGCAGAATTGGCACTCCAGAGCTTTGTTATTGGTTACAATTATTGGACTTAGAGGCTTGTCACTGACTGGAGTTGTTGGACTTGTAGCTACAGAGTTTGATGTTTTCCCTGGTTGTTTTAAAACTTGTATTGGTTGAATATTTTGTTGCTATACCCAATGTCATCTTTTGCAGTGTGAATGTTTATTCTGTGTCATTATGGGGTTTTTTTTTGTTGTTGTTGTTGTTTGCTTGTTTGTTGTATCACAGCTCTGTTAAAAAGACCTTGGACTGTGGGGATGCTTGACAATCATTGGTATTGATAAAAACTATAGGGACTTTAAAAGTTGGATGAATAGATTGCATTTTATGTTATGTATGGTTATTAGTTTATGGGTGCTAGGGGAAGAATGTGGTGGTTTAATTCAGATATACCCTGTAAACTTAGGTGTTCTAAGTACTAGGTTCTGAGCTGATGGTGATTTGGGACTTAATGCCTTCTGGAAGCAGAGTATTGTTGGTGGCAGGGTTATGGATGTTATAACCAGCTTCCTGTTATCAGTGTTTGGCACACACTCCTGTTGTATTGTACATCTTCTTCTCATGCCCTCATTTCTCCCTGCCAGCATGAAGCTTACCCTTGAGTCTGTAAGCCAAAATAAACCCTTTCTTCCCCAAGCTGCTCTTGGTCAGGTGTTTTCTGCCAGCATTGCAAACTTGACTGCAAAACTTGAATATAACCAATGTGTATTATAACCTATGTATATCCTTCTGTATAGCTTAATCCATCTGTAGGCTACTTCCAAAATCTAATACATTTAAATGCAATGTAACTAGATGTTATACTATATTGTTGGGGATATTTAGAAAATGGCTTTACTTACTCTATGCAGATGAACCCTTCGGTGTGAATATTTTTAATCTTCGGTTGAATGGTTAAGTCTTTAGACCCAGTAAGTTCAAGGAAGACAGCAGGAATAGAACAAAAGCAAACAAGGAAGGGTGCAGGCTGGAAAGCAGATGTTGTTGGATCTATCTAAGAAAATGCAACAGGGGAAATTCAGATTAGATACGAGAGGAAAGAGAGGATTTTCCACCTGAAGAAATGTCAAGTGCTGATGGCACATCATGAGAGCAGATGGGCAGGAATGGGGTGAGCGGGGGTACTGATTAAGAGGGGTTGTGATAGGTAATCTTAGGTGTCAGCTTGAGCACATTGAGGACTATCTAGAAGACTGGTGAAGCGTGATCTTGGGTGTGTATGAGAGAGTTTCCAGAGGACATCAACATGTGGTGCTGAGTGGACTGAGTGTGGGGGGAGATAATCCTCCATGAGGAGAGGTGCTGTCCTGTTGACCAGGGGCTCAGAGAGAGAAGTCCAGAAGGTGGAGTCCTGTCTCTCCTCCTGGTGATCCCAGGATACAACTCGCTTGGATGTGAGAATATACTCATGAGCTTCTACCTGGACTCTCAGACTTTCAGAGCATCAGGCCATCCCTGGAGCAGGTATTCTAAGACCTTTGAACTTGGACCTAACCATATTACCAACATGCCAGGTTCTCCAGCCTGCACATGAACTGCTGTGGGATTTCTCAGAACCATAATCCCATGAGCAAATATATGTAGTCTGGCTTGATCTCGCATGAGAAGCCTAAGGAATGATTGAGATGAACTGAGTCTTCCTCCCTCCCTCTCTTCTCTGTAACTCAGAGGGCAGTGGTTTTTGTTGGGACCCAGAGAAGAATTGGCAAAATACATCATTGTACAATGCATGGTTTCTTCAGCACGATGGAGCCAAGTACATGTATGGAAGGTAACAGAGCCAAGTACAGGGACTCATGAGGCTCAGCTGAGTTTGACATCAGATAAAGACTAGTAGAAGGAAGATTGAGTGTGTCTAGGAAATCAATAAATGCACTAGAGGGTATTTAAGTAACTGTAATTATGCTAGGGCTTCATATTCTTAGCACTCCTTCCCTCTGAATCCAAGGTCCATAGGTAAGCTTCCCTTTTAAGGGAAATGGTCATTGTAAAGTAGATCCTTGTACATTGAAAAGGAATCTTACACGCTCTAACTATAGCACTTAATATCTCATTGTTCATAAGGCTGATCCAACCACTAAAGAAAGACAAGCAGGTGAGAAAAACTAACCCACAATAAAGAAGAGGCAAGATGGAGAAAGAAAATAAAGACTACATGGTCTTAGTGGAAGGAACTCTAGTACAAAGAAAAAAAAAAAAGTAAATCATTCTAACCACAACCCCCAGTGCTTTTACTAAAATGTGTCTGTCAAGGAAAACAAGTCAGATGATGCCATAAATTATAGGGAACCTGGCAGAATGGAAAGTGAATTGCTACTGGAAATCATCAGGTATATCTGCCTACTTGTCATGAAAAACATGGGAGTCTAAGAGTTGGTGTTAGTTGAAGAAAGTTAATTGCAGAATGCTGCAGAGGTTGGGAAAGAGAAGTGTGATCCCAGTAGCTGAAAATGTGCCTATATGGAGAAAGTATGTAATATATACATCCAAACTGTTCTACAAGGAAGAAGGGGGGAAGGGAAGGTGAGGCTTGTTCAATGGCTTCTGTATAGCTTACATCATTTTTTTTCAGTGACTATGGTTGACTTTTGTAGATAAAAAGAAGACTACCAAGTTAGAAGAAATATTTTTTTTTATTAGTTGAACCTGGATATGTGTGTTATGTACTGATATCAGAGCATTTTTACATTGGTTTTAATAATCATATGTAAATTAGGATGAATTTAGTCCATCAAAGATTCACCACCATCCCTCCCCTTTCATTCTAAATCCTTCCAACCCACCCATATGGGTGTCATTGCAAGGTATGACTGATACTAACAGCATGGGTGACACCACAATTCAACTTTGTCTTTGTTCCCAAATACTTGATAAAGATAAATTAGGGGGAGTTCATAGATATGTAGACAATTGATCATTGGTCTGAAGGGACTGACTTGGGAGTAGGGATGCAGTTGCCTGAAAATGTATCTGCCCAGGCAAATGACAACAGGATTGGGTGGGAGGAAAGAAAAACGTGATTGGTATCCAAAGAGTACTTGGAAATGAAACATTCCAAAGCCTTCAAGTCTGTCTGATGAACTGGACGCCCACAGAGCTGCCTGCTCTGTTCAACTGGCGCAAGCCCTTTTATTTCCAGATCCTGCTTTGAAATATTTTTCTGAAAGATATACTCACAGGACATTATTTTGGAGTGAGTGAGGATGGGTTTCCTGTTCAAGTACTCTGGTGTGAGCGGCCATGGAGTCGCCCAGGATAGATCGTCTCTGCTGATTGCTCACAGCATGGAAGGTAAATGGCCCACGGCTGTGGTGGCCATTCTTTCACCACTGCTGGAATGAATCCCTTCTCCAGCCTTTTCGCCAGTGTTCCCACAAAGCTCTCTTCTGTTGTAAGTAGAATGCTTCACTTATCAAACTGTGGTCCTTCCATCTCTACTACGAGTCTCTAAGTTCATACTGGTAGGAAAGTCTATTTCTTCAAAAAGGTTAACATGTGAAAAGTATCCAAGGTCAGAGTCAGGACACTGAGGAGCTGTTCAAACAGCATATGCAATGGTAGCAATGAAGTGAAGCTGATGGCGTGCTTAGCACAGAAGGTCAACACAGCTTATGTAAGATGTTAAACCCAGTACACATAAAAATGGTCACAAAGTGCTCAGAGAGATCGAAGGGCATGTTGAGGACAACAAGGGGAGAACCACCACATGCCTTTGACCTGTAAAGAAGCAAGCATGGAGTTGCTATTACCTGTTGTTGTGCCTTCTGCTTTCAGTTCCTTAAAGTTTTATATTACACATTCTTGGACCTTATAACTCTGTGATAATGTGTTTGACCCCAAGTAGATACCCTTAATGAAGTGATTTAAAGCATGAAGCCTGGGCTTGTAAGATGGCTTAGCAGTCAAAGGCACTTAGTTGCTGGTAAAGTTTATGCATGTGGGTTTGATTCCCCAATGCCTACATAAAGCCAGATGGACAAAGTGGCATGTGTGTGGAGTTTGCTTGCAGTGGCAAAAGGCCCTTTGTTCACTCATTCACATTCTCTCTCTCTCTCTCTCTCTCTCTGTCTTTGTGTGTGTGTGTGTGTGTGTGTGTGTGTGTGTGTGTGTGTGTCTTTCTCTCTCCTTGCAAATAAATGAACTTAAAAAAAAAAACACGGACCCTGAACTTGCCAGGTTAAAAATGTCAATGCTACCATGAGTAGACTTTAAGTCTACTTGACTTTGGCCAAATTACTTAAATTGTCTGATCCTACAATAAAAATTAGTATATACCAATCTTACAGAATTACTCAGAATTCAGTGATAACAGAGAGCGCTTTCTAAGTAATAAATACAAGTTCTTGCATCTAACTCACAGACCCACACTCTTATTCTAAACCTGCTGAACTAGGGGAATCATTGTATCCTGCCCAGTGTGCAGGTATCTTCTGTAACTGCAGTTTTCACCTACCAGTTTGGTTCATCATCTTTTTCCCAAAGCTATCCCCCACGTTCAGCCATCCCTTTGTCCATCTCCAAGAATACCCTATTAACAGAATTGCCTCTAATAGTCCTCTCACTAACTGACATTCTAGTATAAGTGGGTATAGTCCCTGGGTGGCAGAGGAAGATACAGAAAGGTAAGTATGCTCACAGTGAGCATGTGACACATCTCATTTCGTACCTCCTGTTTCCTGAGTCATCATCTCTTGTTTCGTTGTCACTTTTATAGGGCTAACCATCATTCTTACACATCAGAGTTTTGGTGCCGTGTCTGTTAAATTGCATGAGCTCATCAATGTCTTCCAGAGAAATGAATAGAGAAATTTTCACAATATTGCCATGTTTATCTTTACTTCTTTCTACTGATTGATACTTTATTTTTATCAGAGAGAGACAGAGAGATACCAACTGAGAGAGAGACGGGAAGAATTGGTACACCAGAGACTCCAGTCATTGAACTTGAACTCCAGACATGCTTGCCATCTTGTATGCACGTGCAACCTTGTGTATTTTGTGCGTTTGGCTTACACAACACCTGCCGTGTTGAACCTGGATCCCTAGGCTTTTCAGGCAAGCACCTTAACCACTAAACCATCTCTCCAGCCCCTGATTAATACTTTTTATCTTTTTTGGTGGATCCCACTCTGGCCCAGGCTGACCTGATATTCACTATGTAGTCTCCGGGTGGCCTCGAACACACAGCAATCATCCTACCTCTGCCTCCCGAGTGCTGGGATTAAAGGTGTGCGCCACCATGCCCGGCTATATTTCTTTTCTGTTTGGTGGGTTTCTGTGCAGCTGGAGGCCAGAGGTCAACATCAGGTGTCTTCCTGTATGGATATCAGCCTGATTTTCTTTATTTTTTTTAAATAAGATCTTTATTTAAATAATTTATGTAGCCACCTCCCACCACCCTTCTTTGTCTCCCCTCCCTCACTTCCCTCCCACTGACCCTGCATTTGTCCTCTTAGTCCTTCTTCTTGATGTCTGTTTCCGCCCTCCTCCATCACCCACAACAACCTGTTAGTGGGTCCAATAATGCGCAGGTCTCCTGCACATGGCTCGAATGGCTGTGAGGTCATGAACATGGCCAGCTCACATCAGGGGGATAGCATTCCAAAGAACTCCTCGCCACCTTTGGGTTCTGACATGGTTTCTGCCGCTTCTTCTGCTGTCCCTGGACCACTGGAAAGAGGAGTAATCAGTAAGTGCTGAGCAATGCACTTTCACTTCTTCTCAGCTCTTGGGTGTGTTTTGAGTTTCCCCAGAAGTCACTGCCAGTTGAAAATAGAGACTTCTCTAACAAAAAATGAGAGCAGAAATACAATTATTTGAAGTCAATTTGGTGGACATTATATATAGATATCTCTGTGTAGGCAAACTAGAGTAACTTCCCCTTAGAGTATGTGACCTTCCCAGCCACAGGCTACTTTTACTGATACACACTTTAAATTAAAATATAATCCACATACCACAATGATAATTTTGGCTCACTCCAAAAACATTTCATCTTCTCTGCAAAAAGATAGAGCTTAGCATTTAAGACATTTGCCTGCAAAGCCAAAGGACTCCACTTCGATTACCCAGGACCCACATAAGCCAGGTGCACATTGGGAGTATGCATCTGTAGTTCATTTTCAGTGCCTACAGGCCCTGGCATGCTCATTCTCTCTCTCCCTCTCTCTTTGCTTATTTTTCTCTCACTCTCAAGTAAATAAATAAATAAATAAATAAAATATTTAAGGGCTGGAGAGATGGCTTAGTGGTTAAGCGCTTGCCTGTGAAGCCTAAGGACCCAGGTTTGAGGCTCGTTTCCCCAGGACCCACGTTAGCCAGATGCACAAGGGGGAGCACACATCTGGAGTTTGTTTGCAGTGGCTGGAGGCCTTGGTGGGTCCATTCTCTCTCTTGCTCTCTACCTCTTTCTCTCTCTCTCCCTGTTGTTCTTATATAAATAAATTCTTTAAAAATCCTAACCCATGAATGGGCACTTACCACTGCCAGCTCCTGTAAATTATTCCTGTACTTTCTGTCACCTTCAACTGCCCATTCTGGACATTTCATATAAGTGGAGTCATATAACACATGACCTTTCTTTGCTTGTTTCTCTCTTTAACCTAACCTGGTCAAGGCTCCTCACTGATGCCATGGGAGGTTATCAGCCCTGTCTTTCTTAGAAGGACTGAATAATAACTTGCTGTGTGCACTCCCCATGATCTGTTTATTCCTTCCTCATTTGAGGGCACTTTGGTTGTGTTCACATTTCCTATGAACATCCCAGTCCAAGCCTTAGTAAGGATGCATTTACTCTGTGCTTAATTATTTGAGGAGTTGACAAAATTGTTTTGCAAGGATGCTGAGACATTTTACTTTCCCACAAGTGAGATGAACTCTAATCTCCTCAAAAACTTGGCAAAAACTATTACCCATTTTTTTTTGACTGCTGCCATCTTCACAAGTGTGAAGTAGTATCTGAAATTTTGACTTACACTTGCCCAGTTAGTGATGTTGAGCGTTTTCCCTGCGTCTATTGAGTATTTATAGGCCTTCCTTATAGAAATGTGCACTCATATCCTTTGCCCATTTTTCCACTGGATTTTTTAGGCATCCATATGTACATGAACCCACTAACAATTGGCTAGGTGTGTGTATCCATATATACATATAGACATAGTAATCTATACATGTTTTTATCTTATTCCGGGGTGTCATCTTTTCATTTTTTGGTTGAATTATGTCTTTTAGGGACATGTGTGTCTCCCTGAGTTGTCCTGGAATCTTGAATGGACATCAGTTTGCTATAGACATTAAGATTTCTTTCTGGATCTTCAATTCTGCCATTGATCTACACCTCTATGCTCATCATGCTATCCTTATTGCCTTAGCATTATAGCACTTTTAAAACTGAGAAATGTGATGCTTTCCAGTTTACTCTTTTAGATATTCTTGGTTTGTTCTATTTCTGCATAGATTTTTGGATGATCTTGACAGGTAGTACAATGGGTATCTAATAGATTATATTGAATTTGAAGATCAGTTTGGGAATTATTGTCATCTTAATAGTATTAATCAGTGAATATGGTATGTGTTTCCATTTATTTAAGTCATCCAACACCTTGAATCTCTTTTGATAACTTATTTGTAAGCTTATTTTTTGCTTAGATACTATTCTAAAAAGTGTTTTCCTAATTTCATCTTAGATTGGATTATTGATAATGTATAGAAATGAAAATTGATTTTTGGTGTATCTTACTTGTATCCTGCAACTTTATTGAGTTTCATTAGTTCTAATAGTAGTTTTGTGGTTCTTTGGGAACCACAGAGAAGATTATTTGTATTTATTCATTTATTTGGTTTTTTTTTAATTGTTTAAATTATTTATGAGAGAGATAAAGAGACAGATAAAGAGAACGGGCATGCCAGGGCCTCAAGCCTCTGCAGACGAACTCCAGATGCATGTGCCACCTTGTGAATGTGGCTTACTTGGGTCCTGGGGAATTGAACCTGGGTCCTTTGGCTTTTAAGGCAAGTGCCTTAACAGCTAAGCCATCTCTCCAGCCCTTATTTGTTTTTTTGAGGTAGAGTCTTACTCTAGCCAAATCTGACCTGGAATTTACTATGTAGTCTCTGGTTGTCCTCAAACTCACAGCAATCCTCCCACCTCAGCCTTCCTGGTGCTGAGATTAAAGGCATGTGCCACCACACCCAACAAAAATTATTATTTTATAACCTCCTTTATAAGCTGAATATCTTTTATTTATTCCCCATGCCTAATTCTCTAGCTGAAACCCTTAACATGATGTTAAACGGTGGTGGAGAAAGTGTTTTTCTTATTCCTAATTTATTGGTCTTTGAAAAGGAACCTTTCAATTGTTACTATGAAAGATATGTGTGTGTGCCACTTCTCTATTCATGTATGTGAGTTTACATGTATTTGTTTTAATGGTTTGTTGCTGTAACAAAACACCTGACAAAAGCTATGAAGGAGGAGAGAGGTTCTTGCCTCCTAGTCATATGATCCATCATCACAAGGAAGTCCTGGAGGCTGATTCTTGGCTGTGGGAGCTTGTAAATGTTGCTTCTCACATTTTGGTGGACAGCATACAGCTTGGGTTTGAATAGTCACAAGCCCACAGACTAGTGCTAGAAGCAGATAATATGCTTTGTTTTACTTGCAACATCAAAAAGCCCTGTGTGAGCACTGGTAGAAAGAGGCTGGGGAAAGGGTTCCAGAAGTGAACCAAGGAGGGCTGGTAGAGTTCTTTAGCTTAAGACCCCTACTGCCCATGTTCCTGGAGGGTACCAGAGGCATTCTATCCAGGAAGGGCTATCAGAAATCCTGGGACACATTAGAGTGTCTCCAAAAATGATATGTGAGATGCTACAAATATGTTCGGCCCTACCAAATAAATACCTGGTTTTTCCATAGGAATTTGCTGAGTAACAACACCATGACCTAGCAATCTCAGAGCTTTTATTGGTCAGTAGTTTTTTTTCTAACCATTATTTTTTCTCTCTTCTTCCCATCCTCCTGTACTTCTCAATTGCTGTTCTCTGTAATAGCCCACCCTCCTCTCCAGTATGCAAGTGTAAGATTGTCATTGGGCCAATGTGGCTCTGTATTTTCTTTCCTGCATATGCACGGTATGTGTGGTGTGTCTGGTGTGCATTCAGTGGAGGGACAGCGCATGCATGTGTAGGTACTGACGTGACACCCTGCGGGCTCACCTGATAGGGCCAGGGGAAATACAAGACGTCACCCTCCATCACACACTTGTGTTCCTTCTGATGGGGTCTCTTACTGGTTCTGCAGCTGTCTTTAAGCCACAGAGATTCTCTCATCTCCACTCTCCATAGTACTGGTATGCCAACACCCAGAAATTTACCAGTGTTCTGGAGATTTGAACTTGAGTAGTCTTAGGCTTAATGTCTACAGCCCTGGCTAATGTAGTTCTTAAAAATGATTCCCATCGTCACCACCCCTCCTTCCTCCAGTCACTGGAGCTCTTGTTATAATTGTTGTCACTGTGTGACTGTGACTGTCTGAAATATGTATCTCTATTTTTGCTATTAAACTCAGAAACTTGGCTGATTTCAGCTTGGACTTTTTATTTTGTTCTGCGTTGGCTTTCAAGAAGGATTCTGTAGTATGTCATTTTAACTTGGAATTTAATAAACAATTGAAAAAATTAAACATTAAAATGACACTTTACTACACAAGCAGTTGGAGGGAAATAAGGAAGCTCTCCTGGGAGGGGAGCCCACAGACCCACACGGCTGGGCCTCTGCCATGTCTTTACCCTGTAAGAAGAGTTCTTATGTGTTCTGCTTATCTGTGTGCTCACAGGTGTGTGGAAGAATATCATCTGCAGAATAAAACACCCTGTGGCACAATGACAAAAAAAAAAGTAGTAACTCTCATCTATCTTTGCCTGAGGGAAAGAAGGCTTCAGAATATAGAGAAATAGAACATGGGAGAGAAAGGTTTAAATTGTTTCCAATTTGGGCCATTCAAAAGGAATGCCCCACATACAGCTGGGAGGCATCGACCTTGTGATCCAGCAAAGGCACTGACTGGATGGTCCAGCACAAGGCCCTGTTTGGCACCAAGTTAGTCGTGACCTAAATTAAGGAGGCAGAAAGACATTAAAGAAGCAAGATAAGAACCTAATCACATCTTTGTGGAAAGAGAAAGATATTGTTAATAGAACAGATTGGGGAGAAAGGACAAAAGTACAAAGAAATATCCTGAAGACTAGACAAGTTCCTTTTAAACACAAAGTTGAGAAAAGCCAGTCTGCGGGATAAATTTGGCCAACTGGGTGAAGAGTTCATTTATCTTGCTGCTCTATTATCTTTACTATCTCTGGTTGTGTAAGACAATCTATTAAATAGAATGAAGATTTTATTTTTATTTAAAGCATGAGCAAGTTAAAATATATAATTTTAGTAGTCTAAAAGCTATAGTTTCTACTAAAATGTTAAATAATACAAATGAATTCTGAATGGAAACTTGAGGATTTTTTTCTTATTCTTAATAAACCAATACAATTTTGTGAATGGGACAAAGGGGTGCTGAGAAGAGGGCTCAAAGTATAAATCACTCGTTATGTAAACATGAGGAGATGAATTTGAATCCCCAGAAGTCATGGAAAGTCATACATGGTAGCACCCATCCTTAATTCTACCATATCTAAGGTGAGAAGCATGGTAGAGACATGAGAATTCCCATAACCATGAAGGCCAACTAGCTTGGTATGCTCAGTGGTAAACATCAAGAGGCCCTGCCTCCACCAAAATAGGAGAGGATGATGCCGAGACTATTCACTGACCCCTCTACATGCTCTGGTACTTTGGAACCTGCACTCACAGAGACATACACACGCCCATCATATCACATCTACAAATAATACACATGCAAAACTTCAAAACAAAAGAATGAAGCAAAGGCAGGATAAAGAGGTAAAGACATTAAAAACAACAACAACAACAAAAAGTCTTGGCAATGTTTTCGCCTAACTTGTAGGTTCTAAAATATTTTTGCTAAGATGTCACCCTGAACAACAGGAATAGACAGACTCAAAGTACCAAGAAGCAGTGGAGGTCTGAATGATATTATTTCATTTTGGAGGACAATGACCACCTGAACAAACACACAAGCAGAAATTAGGCCTTGTTGGAAGCAGCATAGCTTTTTCTTGGGCACTTAGCCTCCTGGAAAGCCAGCTACCTGCTCAAAATGATATCAAAGCCCTGGTGCCTATTTTCCTAAGAACCATCTACTCAGAAATGGAGACGCATGCACATTCCCAGACACACAAAATAAACTTCAGCACCATTGAAGGCCATCGATTTCCTTATATGTGGAATGCTTCGGTGTTTCGTCAGGCACTCTGAGTGCAAAAGGGAGGTTCGCGGTAGGAGCAGTGGGGTGTAATGATTTTCACTGTGGTAGAATGAGGTTTATATTGTGCTGAGGAAAATTCAAAGGAGAACCATCCACTCACGGGCAGACTGGACACATTTTACTACATTTCTCCCTCTTCGCAATTTTACCTTCCCAAGCCTGGATTTATAGGCATGGGTTTCTCAGTGAGTTTAATATCGGAGGGGAGAGAAGCTTTGGTTTTTAAAGCATGTTTGGTGTTTATTCAGGGGAAACAATTTCCAATGTAGTTTCATTTTCTTTTCATTTTCACTGGGGAGGGAGGAGGGGAGTGAATGCAGATATTTATGGGGTTTAAGGGTCTGGCAGTGCTGGGAAGTGCCGAACTTTGTTTATCCAGAGTCCGGTTTCAATGCAGAGGTGCCAATGCAAACTTCTGTAGGCTGCCACGCCAGAAATGTCTGCCCTGTGTTGGAGGAGCAGTCTGCCCAAGCCCGGGGAAGGACGCAGCCAGTTCAGTTTGCAGCTGAGCTATGGAGAAAGCCCAAACACGAAACCATGCTGTCTCAAGAAAAGCAGTTTTAAAAATATGCTTTTTATCAGATTTTCCTCATACACACACACACACACACACACAAATATATATATGTGTGTGTGTATATATATATATATATATATATATATATATATATATATATATATATATATATATTTGTCACAGCAGGAGTTTGCCATCACCAGCTAAGCTGACTGACTGCGTCCTGTCCTGGCATGTGCCTCTGATATTCTTGTCATCAGGTGAGCTCTATCCTTTCCACATACACGCTTGCTGGGGTCTCTTTATGCACCCATCGTAACTAACCTTTCAGCATCTATCCTCCCACTGGGAAGGAAGCTGCAACTCCACAGGGTCACCCGCATGTCTGCTAACTGTGGGTGCCGTCCGAAATGCCATGCCGTCAGCACTTTCTTTCCATAGATGAGACACTACATCTCCTCAGCCCTTGGGGTGTTTCATTCTAGCAGCTGGAAATTCCTGATTTTCAGTACAATTCACTTCTTCTTCTTCATATTGCTTCTCATCAGGGCCAATTTTTTTAAGGCAGTGTTTAATGAACCCATAACCAGTATGTTAAATATGGTAGCTGAGTTATTTTTTTTTCCATAAAGCTAAGTTAATATAGCGTGATTGTTTTCTTAGGTACCCTGTGGGGAACAGGAAAGGTAGAGGGTAGGGAAAGTCAGGGTGTTTAATTGACATGGCAGGCATATTGCCAAACTTCCCTAGCTCTCAAGATTCCCCACCCAACAGTGAGCTGATGGTCTTCACATTCGCTGAGCTTTTAAAATAAGCATCTCATCTACTGATGGGAGCCAAGGTCTCCAAGTTCAAGTGTAAGTTTGAGGAAAGCCACTGTGCTTGAAAACGTTAACTAACTATCCAGCTACTGGTCAAAAGTAATTGCTAATTACATAGACAAACTTTAAAACTGAGCTCCATGGTAGCAACTTCCGTTCCCAGGATTCTTGATATTGCAAGATGGTGGTCAGAAGATCATGTGACATCATCTGTAGGATGATCAAGTGCAATTAAAAGAATGCTGTGCCCCATCCTTATTTGTCTGTCACCTGCACTGCAGCCTGTGGCATTTTTGCGGTGCCTGGCATGCAGTGGTTTTCAAATTGGATGGCTACTAGTTATTCCATTGTGAGAACATGATAGATATTCAGAGCCAGAGCAGTTAACTTAAGCTCGGGCATTTAAAACTGCGATTTTTGAAGACACCGCTGAAAAATTGAAAAAACTATAAGCAGCTAAAGAGAACAAAGGAAAGATAAAAACCAAGAATTTAAGTACAGCATACTAGTTTAAAATCCCAGACTCCAGAGCCAGACTCTTAGAGTTACAGTTGAGCCATTTCCTGGATATATGACACTGCAATTTTCTTAACCTTTCCATGATTTGGTTTTCTTTTCTGTAAAATTGGGGATAGAAATAATATGTATCCATCTTAGTAGAAGTTACTTTCTCATGGTTGACCCCAAACATCCTGACAAGCAGCTTATGGTAGAAAAGGGATTATTTGTGGTTTACAATTTTGAGGGGATGTTTCATCATGGTGAGGAAAAGTTCAGTGGCAGCAAGCCTCTGGGTGTCACATCTCCACATCAGTGGGGCAGAAGTACTAAAACTGACAGAGAAGCACTTGGGTCTAGAGTATAGCACTCCAAGGCTCGCCTCCAGCAAATACTTCCTTCAGTAAGACTTCATCTCCCAAAGGTTCTATAACTTTCCCAAACAGCATCACCAACTGGGGATCAAGAATTCAAACACAGGGACTTTGGGTGTTATTTTTCATCCAAACCATCTCAGGTGGAGAATTACTTGAACTGGTATCTCTGAAGTCCTTAGTTTCTCATACATAGTAAAGCAATTAGGTATTTCTTGAATAAAGTGATCTTGAGCCTTTTGGTCATTGATTAGAAGACACCATTCGGTAGTTGGAATCAAGGCCACCATAGCTACAAAGAATCCACATGTAGCATAAAAGAATAAAGTCACTGAGTCTAAAATATTTTAGAACCAAGTATAGGAAGATGGACACCTATAACCTGGACAGTGGTGATAATTTAAACAAATTGTAAAAGTTTAGAGACAGACAAAGGTTTTGAATTCTAGCTTTACCATTTACAAACTGTATAACTGATTTCCATAGCCTACTGGCCCCGTCAGTAGAGGGATGTCAGTAGCTCCTGAAATGGGAACAGTGGACCATACATTAAACAATGTCTCCGAGCTGCTCTTTTAGGGTCTAACACATGATAACTGTGCTATAACATGGGTAATTCCTTTTTCACGTAAGAGACCATAAAATGTCTTTGTCTGTGAAATTCCAGTATTCTGTTTGTTTATCAAGAAATGGAATTCTAAATGCATCAAAATTCCAGAAATGTTAAGTATTCCAACAGCAAAGATCAGGTTTACAAATTAACCAAACGCTTATATTTTTCTTTTGTGGCATATTTTTAGACTTATTGCTATAAAACCATGGCATCTGTGCAAAGGGAAAGTTTCATTTTATTTCTTTTACACACAGAAAAAAAAACATTTTTTAAAAAAGCTGTCAATATGTGAGATATAACAATTGATCTTTTTAACAAAGCTCTCTCTATAGTTTGTTATGTACAGATGAAAAGGTCTATATTCATGGACATTATTGAGGAAATGTACACAACATTCTAGACAGATGTTGAATACTTATAAATTTCTAAGTAATTTCATGTGGGTTTTATATTTTTATTTCAGTACTTTTCAAGTTGCACATGTTTTGTTTCCTGCCAACATTGACTTGTCTCCATCTTCCTTGAAACTTCTCACAGGTCCAAAATTCAGTCATATAACCTTCAAGTGAGAAAGAAGGTGACTTGTAAATCATAAGTTCAAATATCCTCAAGGGGAAACTGAGGCACAAAGAGGTGAAATAAACTTGCCCTGGGCCATAGATGTTCTGCTCAGAGCAGAAGTGAGCTTACATTCTAGGATCCTGGTGCTCTTGGCGTTTAGTGCAGCGCAATGCAGGAGTTTTGTTTAAGTAGCTGGAGAAGTGACAACCACCATCACTTTCAGATTTTGTTTGCAAGGCTTGCATGTGTAAGGCTGTTTATTTCCTGTTAGATACCACATCTACAACTTAGGCACCTGTCACCAGGTGAATGATGGTGCCTAGGCTGCTGTCTTGTCTTTTGTGTAAATGGAAAGGTTCCTCAAATAGAATTTCTGAATTTTGTGCCTGTGTCTATTGAAATTAACATATATGTGTGTATATATGTACATGTGTGTGCAACACTTTGTTATTTTAAAAAGTAAATAAATATATATGATTTTTAATGTACAATTTAAATATATATATAATATTTAGGTGTTGATAAATGTAGTTGTTAATATTTTGAGATGGTTCGTTGTCCCCAAGTTTATGTGTTAGAAATTGAATCCACAATGTGACAATGGTAGCCGATGGCACTTTTAAATTTTTTGTAATATGTGTGGTTGTGTGTGTGGTGTATGCATGTGTACGTACATGTGTGTGTGATGTGCCCATGTGTGGTGTCTGTTTGTGGTGTATGCATGTGTGTGTGTGTGTTTGTGGTGTATGCATGTGTATGTACATGTGTGTGTGATGTGCCTATGTGTGGTGTTTGTGTGTGGTGTATGCATGTGTGTGTGTGTGTGTGTGTGTGTGTGTGTGGTGTATGCATGTGTGTGTGTGGTGTATGCATGTGTACGTACATGTGTGTGTGGTGTATGCATGTGTGTGTGTGTGGTGTATGCATGTGTGTGTGTGTGTGTGTGTGTGTGTGGTGTATGCATGTGTGTGTGTGGTGTATGCATGTGTACGTACATGTGTGTGTGGTGTATGCATGTGTGTGTGTGTGTGTTTGTGGTGTATGCATGTGTGTGTACACACAGCCATGCACTCCCCTGTGGGGCTATGTGTGCTTGGTTACAGCAGCCAGAGAAGTGCATCCTTTTTCCCTTCCACCACTCATATTCCTGAAACTCAGGGAGTCTCTAGTTTTTTCTCCTAACACAGGACTGTGGTTACAGGCTTGTATGGTCATACCTGGATGTAGTATTTGGGTTTAGGAGATTCAAACAGTGCTTGTCTCAGTACCCTCAAGCCCTTAAGCTTGGGCAATAAGCACACTTACCCACTGAGAATTCTCTCCAGCTTGGAAGGTTGAACTTTTTTTTTTTTTTTTTTTGAGGTAGGATTTCACTCTAACCCAGGCTGACCTGGAATTCACTATGTAGTCTTAGGGTGGCCTTGAACTCACAGCAATTCTTCAACCTCTGCCTCTTGAGTGCTGGTATTAAAGGTGTGCTCAGGTTGGACTTTTAAGAGGGATCAGGTTATGAGATGTTTGTCTTAGAGAATGAATTAATTCTTCATTACAAGGGTGCTAGTTATCACAAGAATAGATCCTAGATAAATTATGCATTGGATTTTGGCTCCTTTACACCTCTCTCTCTCTCTCTCTCGCTCTCGCTCTCGCTCTCTGTGTCTATCCTCCATCTCTTCCTCCTCTTCTTCTCTCTTTCTCTGTCTCTCTATCTCTCTTCTTCCTCTTTCTCCTCCTCCTCTTCTTCCTCCTCTCTTTTTCCTGTCTTGGGAAGACTCAGTAAGAAGACCCTTGCCACACATGATCCTATGATCTTGGAGCTCTCAGTCTCCAGAACCATAAACTAACTGTTCATTATAAGTCATCCAGTTTCAGATATTCTGTTAAAGTGACACAACCTTAACTAATGCCATTTTAGCTGAGTCCAGCCTTGATCATCTTCAAATACAGCAATATTTACAATAGCAATAACTTTGGACTTAACCTTGGATCCCTTGAGGTTAAATAGATACCTGACAAGTCTACCATTTGGGGGCTTTCTGTTAAAGTTATACAATCTTTTGTGAGATTCTACTGATCTCAGTTTATAACTCACCACACATAATATCTTCTTGCCAGAGCTACCTTGCCAGAAGTTAGTTGATTTTCTTACTACCTAACTTCCCAGCTCCACTGCCTTATTTTGTGAAAGGGAAACATGAGGTTGCTAGCAAAGTAAGTAAAATGTTTAATCCTTCACTAGATGATGATGTTCATTTTATTATTTACTTCCTGGAATTGCAAAGACTGTGGTACAGAACTGTTACCTAAAAGGTTCAGTACGTAATGAAACTGAGATTTGAACACAGATGTCAGGCCCCAGAATTTTTGAAACTGAACACTTTTTTGTTGTTGTTGTTGTTGTTGTTTTGAGGCAGGGTCTCACGCTAGCCCAGGATGACTTGAAATTCACTGTGTAGTCTCACGGTGGCCTCGAACTCATGGCGATCCTCCTACTTCTGCCTCCCAAGTGCTGGGATTAAAGGCGTGAGCTAGCACGCCTGGCTCTAAACACAATTCTTATAGCATCTATAATTGGCCAGTTCACTCTCTAAGAGAGAAAGTCTTGCTCTTTTGTATTTGGAATATGAGGTGAAAATCTAATTGTTTACTATTTTTTATGGTCTCCTAACTCATCCTTAAGCCTATTTCAAATTTAGGGAGCAAGCTTATCCTCTAAGCTATGAGGTATGTGTTTTTAAATATATTAAAATATATTATCAATGTTATATTTAGTTTAGTATATGTAGACAATATATCATAAAGTTTTAAAAATGTAAACTTGAACTAGATATGTGGTTTTGAAAGAATATATTCTTTATTTTCAGAGAGAGAGAGAGAGAGAGAGAGAGAGAGAGAGAGAAAGAAGGAAGTGTGAGAGAGAATTGGCATGCCAGGGCTTCAGCAACTGTCATCGCCCTCCAGACTCTTGCACCACCTAGTGGGCATGTGCTGCCTTGCACTAGCCTCACCTTTGTGTGGCTGACATGGGATCTGGCTTCACAGGCAAGTGCCTTAACCACTAAGCCATCTCTCCAGCCTGAAATAATATATTCAATTATTCAAAAATTTTTGGACTTTGGATATGTATTCAAGGGTTATTATGTTTTTTTTTCTTTAAAGTTGAGAGCAGTTGATTGCACTACTTTAAAATAACCAATCAAAACATGCTAAAAACATAAATCCAGAAATAATAATATAAAATCAAATTAAACATAAAATGTTTGATGTCAACTAGTCATAAAAATTCATGCTTATTTTATTAGGGAACTAAAGTAACATACTGTAATTGTTACAAAAGCTATTCTTCTTCCATAGCCAAATTACACTTTGCAATTGTTCTTCCATTTTGAGAGTCCCTTGCATATATAAGGATTGTCACCATCAGCAAATGTTTCTAACACACATATCTAGAACCTGCCTAACTACTTACACAGACATGCATCATAGGACCAAGTGCCCTGAGCTTGATCTCTAGTGTGTAGGTTTTCTGAAGGATGAGGAACTCCAAGACACTGTTCTGTATATGCTCCATCCACTGTCCTGCCAGGACCCAGGGCCACTGGCTTCCAAAGTCATCTGTGGAGTTGCTTGCCATCTGGTTGTAAAATGCCACACACTGAGAGCTCTGTACCCTCAGCACCTCAGGCCAAGGGAATTCATGAGGAGCAGCATATACAGACAGAAGCACCAGACAACACCAGGGACAAGCCCATGTGAGCTCAATCATTGCCCTGCAGGGGTGAAACTGAACCCTTGAATGTAGGCTGAGGAAACCGGGACCAAAAGCGCATGGTGAGATGAGCCATCAGAGCCTTGCAGAAAGTAGGTGTCCCCGGCAGCGGTGTGGAGGTTCCTGCTAAGGAAAGCTATGAAAGGGGGAAGGGAGGGTGGACTGGAGAAAACATTGGTTGGCATACAGCACAAAAGGAGAGACACCTGTGGAGGACAGAGAGTAGCAGTGACTCTGAGAGAATGCTCTGTCCAGAAATGATGGACTCATTGCTTCTCGGCCTTTTGGCTGAGATCAAGCACAGAAATGCCACTGGTCTCCCACGCAAGAGGCTGAAGATTACTGCTCCAGTAGGGAACCCGTACTTCCCCAGCCGGACAGAAACTGTCCAGTGAGGTGCCGTGGTTTCATGAGTGGGGAATATAGATCTCAGACAGTATCACTCTTAGATCCCACTTCAACTCCAGAGAAGACAACACGGAACACCTCCCTACTTTGGTCCTGAAATTTTTCTTGTTGCAATTAAGGAAAGGATAAGAATATCGTTGGCCTTGGAAACAGCATCATAGAATTTATATTTTCAGTCAACGAATGATTGCAGCTTGCACTCAAATTTCAATAGTGCAAAAGGCGAGAATTTAGTATGGCTGAGTGAGCTACTCTTACAGGCATTGGGAAGTATGTGAAAAAGCACACTGGATATCTGGAAGAAATGTAAGTACCTTACCCCTGGATTTCAGATGGCCTCTTCAAGGACCATGGCCAAGAGAAGCCCTGAACAGAACCAAGGCTACAGGAATACTGAGCAGGACTCAAGTCCTCCAATCCTCTGGGGGCCTTGGTTTCCTTAGTACTCAATCTCAGGTAATTTTAGTAGAAAAGACTTATAAAGTCCCTCCTAGTGTTAATATAATAAATTCTTGTGGAGTATAAATATTTATTCTTTTTTTTTTTTTTTTTTTTTGGTTTTTCGAGGTAGGGTCTCACTCTGGTCCAGGCTGACCTGGAATTAACTCTGTCATCTCAGGGTGGCCTTGAACTCATGGCGATCCTCCTACCTCTGCCTCCCGAGTGCTGGGATTAAAGGCGTGCGCCACCACGCCCGGCTAAATATTTATTCTTAATTCAGAAAAAAAAAAATGTTTTCCCCAACAATTTCTGACAGAAAAAGCTAATGCATGGAGTACTGTTTTAACTAGAGACAGGGTTTAGAAGGCTAGGGTCAGCATTCTAAGCCTTCCCACCTCAAATAATTCAAGGGGATGTCCAAGGGATCTTGTCAAAATCATTCTTCACATTTATGAAAGAACAGATTGAGACTACAGATCTCAAATTTACAGTGAATCCTTATAAATAAAACTAATCTCTGTGTAAGGAATATTCTAGCCTCCTTGCCAAATATAGTGTCATAATGACAGAGAAGACCAGGTTTCTGTCTAAAATTCTTGAACTCTACATCTAAATTCTTATTTATTTGCTTATTTGCAAGCAGAAAGAGGCAGAAAGGAGAGAGACAGAGAGAGAAAGAGAGAGGGAGGGAGAGAAGGGGTGTGTCAGAGCCTCTAGCTACTGAAAATGAACTTCAGATGTATGTGTCACTTTGTTCATTTGGCTTTATGTGGGTGCTGGGGAATCAAACCAGGTTCGCTACGCTTTGTAAGCAAGCACCGTAACCACTGAGTCATCTCTCTAGCCTTCAATGTTTTAATTTTTGTTTTCTGAGGTAGTCTCAGGCTGCCCTGGAACTCATAGTGATCCTCCTACCTCTGCCTCCCAAGTGCTGGCATTAAAGATGTGTGTCACCAAGCCCAGTGAACTCTACTTTTTGATGGAAAATTCTACAGTAAGGAAGATCAGATCCTGGTCACTCTTCTCTTGGACATAGCCCAGGATGCTTCATTTTTCTTACCATTCCTAGCTCTATCCTTCCCAATGGGACTTCTGTATGCTCTCTCAGCCAGTGCACCCCACCCACACCAGGAGAATCTGCCCACTGTCTCAGCAAACTGGCTTTAGGTCACATCCTGTGGAGGTAAAACTTGGGGGAAAAGGGACTTCTCAGGTACAGGGTATTCCTTTCAGGAAGGCCTAGGGTCACAGGGGATTCAATAGTTAGAATCCTCAGGCTCAGAGGTTCTGAGACAAGTCCTTTTCCTGGCTTAGGGAGTTTATTTAGGTTCAGAGTCGAAGGTTTTAGGAAGGGAGTTAGGCAGGGCCAGGGCCAGGGGAAGCCTATCTTTGGTCCTTGTCATTTGGCACTGGGTCATGGATATAGCCAGGCAGGAACATGGGAACTTTGGAAACCTGGGGCAGATTAGTGAAGGAAGGTGGAGGGAGAAGCCAAGAAAAGCTGAACCAGACCTTAGTAAGTGAAAGAGAACTTGAGAGAGTGAGATAAAATAGGATAGAAAGGAGTTCCTGTGAGGCTGGAGGGATTGCTTAGTGGTTAAGGCATTTGCCTGCAAAGCCAAAAGACCTAGGTTCCATTCCCCAGGACACACTTAAGCAAGATGCACAACAGGGTGCATGCGTCTGGAGTTCGTTTGCACTGGCTACAGACCCTGGCATGCCCATGCCCATTCTCTCTCTGCCTCCCCCACCCCGACTCTCTCTTTCTCAAAAAAATAAATAAAAATAAAGTTCTAAAAAGAGAAAGTTCATGTGTAGAAAAGGAAAGAGAGACATAGATAGTGAGAGGCCGAGACAGAGGCTGAGGGAGAGACAGAGATACAGATCGTGCACCTTATTTCAGGAAAGAGCTTGAAAGACAGTTCGAGGGGCTTCTGGGGCTTCCCTAAGGGGAGCTTGCTTGTAAAGGGAGGACCTTGAGTGGTATGGAGAGGTGTAAGACGAGGGAATGGACCATCTGTCCTCTTAGCTCAGATCTGTCTTCAATTACCATACCAAGAGGCAGTCCCAGAGCCCAGACCAGGGATGGAGGAGAAAGAGGGAGATTGGCAGAAGCTTTGAGACCTAACACAGACCATGGTCTAGAAAGCCTGCATAGGCTCTATCGTAGTCAGTCTCACATTGCTGGAATGAACTATTTAGGAGAGGAAGGGATCTACTGAAGCTTAGAGATTCAGAGGAATTTACATGATGACTAAAAAGAGAAAACCCACCACCAAAAGCAAGAGCAAAACCTGGCAGCCAAACAGCTGGGAACGCAGGGAGAACTCAGACTGCTCTCTGCATACCTTAGGCTGGAATTCCAGGTCCACCCCCAGTAACACCATAGGGCTGGACCACAGCATCTGTCCATAGTGTCACCTCTTCCAGCCAGTCAGCTAGAAACCCAAGAAGCTTTTATAAAGCAGAATCTACAGGGGGACATCCATTCAAACTAGCACAGGCTCCTTGAGGTCCCATTTTGTCAGTCCTGCAGACAGCAGGTAACACTCTGCAGGGAGGAGCTGGCCTTCTGGCAGCTACGTCAAGGTGCTTGGAAATGTGGACACAAATCTCGAAGCTTCTTTTGCTCAACCCTGAGAAGTAGTTGGGTGTAGTGGCACACACCTTTAAGCTGAGCACTTGGGAAGCAGAGGTAGGAGGATCACTGTGAGTTCAAGGCCAGCCTGAGACTACATAGTGAATTCCAGGTCAACTTGGGTTAGAGCAAGGCCCTGCACTGAACAAACAAAAGCAAAAGACAACAGAGGGGATGTTGCAGTAAAGGTGCTTGCCTAAAAAGCCAAAGGACCTAGGTTCAATTCCCCAGGACCCACGTAAGCTAGACGTACAAGGTGGCACATGTACCTGGAGTTTGTCTGCAATGGCTGAAGGCTCTGGTGCACTCATTCTTTCTCTATCTGCCTCTCCCTTGCTAATAAATAAATAAAAGAATAAAACATTTTAAAAGGAAAACAACAGCAAAGAAAACCTGAGAAGTAATGATAAGACAGTTTGAAAAGCCTCCACATGGACCTTTGAGGTTCTTTTCTGAATGTAGTTTGTTGGCATAAATGGGTACCAATACCAAATCTTTAATCACGCCCATTACCTGTGCCCCAAGTCTTCAGTGTACCTCCTGATAAATCCTCACCCTGCCAACCTGTCCTACGGAAGCCAGACTTGCAAGCCACCACTGAGCCTTAGAGAGAACACAAACTTAAAAAAATATAAAAGCACAGCAGTCACTGCTACCACCAATGACACTGGACCAAAAGTAGTGACCCTGGTGTTAGTTAACACAGAGATGTGAAAATGATCACTTGGTATAAGGTAGTAAGTGAAGGAATGGGTTTTGGAATGATACCACAGTTATTCAAATGTTTGTACTATCCCCTATCTCATCTGAGAGGCTGGGCTACTTACAGACTAAACTTCTCTGTGCTCAGGATTCTGACTTGTAACCTTGACTTGGTCGGATTTTAATGAGTAACAACAAAGGCATGCGTGTGGAGGAATGAGAACAGAGTCTGAGTCACTCAATCTGCGTTGGCATAAAAGACCACAATTTCATTAACGAATGTTTACTGGGCACATACCATGACACGCAGAATGTTCAGGAAGCAGTCCTGTCCATACAGGAAGCATTATCTGACTTTTCATGACTGAAAACTCTTGAGTCTGTCATTTTTTTTAGCCAATCCTACTGTGATGGTTAATTTCATTTGAAAAAATATTTTATTATTTATTTATTTACTAGACAGAGAAAGAGGGAGGGGGAGAGAGAAAGAAAGAGAAAGAGAGGGCATATCAGGGCCTCCAGCCATTGCAAATGAACTCCAGACGCATGCACCCCCTTGTGCATTTGGCTAACATGGATCCTGGGGAGTTGAACCTGGGTCCTTTGGTTTGAAGGCAAACGCCTTAACCTCTAAGCCATCCCTCCAGCCCCATTTCATGGTTAATTTCTATTACCACCTTGATTGGATCAGGTATCAATTAAGAAAGTAAGAGACATTCTTCTTGTGTAGTGTGCTGAAAGTGTGTGGTGGTTTGAATACAAATATCCCCCACAGCCTCAGGTGGTTTCTTTTCTTTCTTTCTTTTATTTATTTATTTATTTATTGCTCTTTTTTTTTCTTTTCTTAAAACATGATATTTATTTGTTTGCTTATTTATTTGAGAGAGAGAGAGAGACAGAGAGGGAGAAGGGAGAGAGAGATTGGGTATACCAGTACATCTAGCCACTGCAAATGAACTCCAGATGCATGCTCCACCTTGTGCATCTGGCTTACATGGGTCCTGGGGAATTGAACCTGTGGCCTTTGGCTTTAAAGGCAAGTCCCTTTACCACTAAACCATCTCTCCAGCTCAGGTGTTTTTATTTTAGTTGAGAACTTTACTGTATGAACATATTGCCTAGTGGTCATCTTCCCACTAGGTTACCCTCTCCTGTTCCCCTTCCCCTGCCCTGTTTCAATGAGGATCTTCCTCAGTGGAGTTATTGGTATTCATTGTGGGGTCACAAATGTGCTAGTGACTTTCTGGGGGTGCACTATGTCTCAGGCTATTCCTTCCCACTCCTTCTTTTCTGCCCTCTCATCCACAATGTTCCCTGAGCCTTGGAAGGCATGTTATTAAGTATTGAGCTCCCAGCAGCCTCTGATTTTCTGCTTTGATAAGTTTTGAGTCTCCTCACTGTCTACCGCCATCTCCTTGGAGGACGTTCTCAAGCTAGCCATGAGAGCAGCATTCATATTTAATATTTTTTGTTTATTTATTTTTATTTATTTATTTGAGAGCAACAGAGAGAGAGAGAGAGAGAAAGAGAGAGAGAGAATGGGGTGCACCAGGGCTTCTAGCCGCTGCAAATGAACTCCAGATGTGTGTGCCCCTTGTGCATCAGGCTAACATGGGTCCTGGGGAATTGAGCCTTGAGCCAGGGTCTTTAGGCTTCACAGACAAGTGCTTAACCACTGAGCCATGTCTTCAGCCCTCATATTTATTCTACCACTTCCTCTGTAAGGATTTCTGGTCCCTGCCAGATGTGATGTAGAGGACTCCTTTCATGCTAGGCACTTGGCTTTCTTTTCCTGTATTGTAGAGTGTAGGGCCTCCAGTATTTGCTGTCATCTATAAAAAGCATTCTATAACAAAGAGTGAGTGCTTGATTAAGCTTCTTACTTAGTCTCCACCTGGTGGAACCTTTGGGAGGTGAAGTCTTGTTTGAGGAGGTATATTGCTGGGCGTGGACCTTTGCAGTAGGAATCCAACCTCCTTTGTGTTCAGGGCCAGCTCATACTTACTGTTTCCTCTGCTATGGATGTGTGATGTGGTGAACCAGCTTCCTCGGTTATGATGAAGCTTTCCCTTTAAATTGTAAGTCTGGGTCTATAGAGATTGCTTAGTGGTTACAGAGCTTGCCTGTGAAGCCTAAGGACCCAGGTTCAATTCTCCAGGTCCCATGTAAGCCACATACACATTGTGGCACACACATCTGGAATTTGTTTGCAGTGGATAGAGGCCCTGGCACATCCATTCCCTTTCTCTCTCTCCCTCTGTCACTATCTCTCTCGCTCTCCCTCCATCTCTGTCTCTAATAAATGAATAAATAAAGAAGAAGTTTTTTTTTTTCTTTAAAAAGTGCTGTTAAGTCTGAAGTCAATCCTTTCTTCCCATAAGCTGCTTTTGGTTGGAAGTTTTGTTGTAGCAATGAGAAGCTAACTGCTATAGACCATTTCCAGAAAGATTAACTGAGGGGGAGACCTTCTCCAAAAGTAGTCAGCCCTTCTGGTAGCTGCCTCTCTGTGTGTGTGTGTGTGTGTGTGTGTGTGTGTGTGTGTGTGTGTGTACATATATGTATATATAAAGAAGTTCCAAGTGGCCCTGTTTTTGTTTGGTTAACCTCACTTTTTGCTGGAGAGTACATCTACCCTGCTGCTAACATCCTTTGCTGACATTGGAACCCAGTTTCCAATGTGGACTGAAGACCAGTAGCTCTCTAGGAACTATACAGGCCCTCGGTGTCAGATTGTGCTTGTTTGAAGCATCTTCCTCATGCAGTAAGCAGCTACAGGGTTTTCAGATGCTCTGGTATGCAGGCAGCCACTGTTGGACTGTGCAGCCTGAATCATGTAAGCCTGTCTAGTAAATCCCATTATACTATAAATTCATTCTATCAGTTCAGGTCCCCTAGAAGACCCGAATAGGCTCCCATGGACGGTTCTTTAGCGAAGGCTCTCACGTTTGAAAAGTACCACCAGTTCTCAGATACAAAGCCGAGCGCTAAAGAACATGGGAAGGCTTAGAAAACTCGCTCTGGCAAGGGCAGAATGACGTGATCCTCAGTGTAACGCACAGGGGGTTGGAGGCAATGCTGGTCTCAAACCAGCCTCGTAACTGGAAAGATCACAGTGGGGATGCGAATCCGTAATGCTTCCACTCCATTTCACCTGTGATAAGTTTACTGATGGCTCTTCAGAGCAACCCCACTGGAAGACATCAAGTTTAAGTAAAAGGATTCTTTCCTGACGTGACTAAAAGACATTTTAAGGGCATGGAATTTAATATGATAATGGCATCGACTTCTGTGTTTTTCTTCAATCGAAGTATATTTTTAAACAAAAACATTGTATGTATAAGAAGGCAGGCAAGACCAGGAGTGACAATTGTCATTTTCATGGGAGCCAGATCTCTTGGAGATAATTGCATGTGTACATTCAAGGATAGAGATTTATAGCTGAAGCACACTTTGTAGATTTCAGTGACAGATACAGGCCTAGAAATACATCTCTAGCACAGGAGATCAAACGGATTTTTCTTTTTTTTTTAGTTAAAGCTCATGATAGCACAGTAAGAAAATGAGCTGACAACTTCCTGAGTTAATCTCTCCCCTCTCACCTCTTGTACAATAGATTTTTCACAGTTCCTACCAATTTTATTGTCTCTTATCGCACCTGGAATTTGTAGCCACTGAGTCAGGTTTCTGAGCTCCCCCACCCTTGGAGGACAACCCTGGTGCAGGGGGCTGCCGTGCTCTTAAGAGCAATATGTGCTCAAAACGAGAAGGATTAATCTAAACAGAGCCCTGAAGTTCTTTAACCCCTGGAAAATCTTGTCGGATCCCTGGAGCTACACCCTTGTCTATAAGTGCTAAAACTCACCTGCGACTCAGGGAAACATAACAAGTGCAATAAATGGGATCACGGAAATCATCAGGTGTGTGATATCAAATTGCTGTGAGCATTATGCATTAACATACTGAAAAGCTGAATAAACACCTAGGCTTATTTCTCTGAATAAGAGATGCAGAGGACTTTTAACAGTGAGGGGGGAAAGTGAATAAAAAAGGATGAAAGTGTGTCATAGAGAAAAAGGAATAAACAGATCTGGAATCCCTACAAATGGTACAGTGACAAATCCAAACAGTTCAAGGGAAATCTCACCATATCAAAGAAAATCCTCAGTCTCTCAGAATGTTTCCAAAACCTAACAAGAACCTCACTTGCGTTAAGGCAGATTTCATATTGTAGAAATGTCTTGAAGTAATGGAATTCGTAAGATGTTTCAGTGTGGCATTGAGTAAGAACTGTGAGGCAAAATGCAAGGTTTTCTTGTGGCCAGAAAGACTCATGTTCAAATTTTCAAACTCACTGAGTCAAAGCTGGGTGTTCTTGGTAGACCGCTTAATTTATTAGCCTTGATTTCTTCATCTGTCAAAAAGTAGTTTATTATAGAGTCTATTCTATAATGGGTGCACTGTAAGTGGTGGTTATTTCTAAGGAATATGACCTTCAGCTAGAAAAATACTAGGCTATAAATATCAGGCAAAAATACTAGGTTAAGCAGTCAGTAGCTAGAGTGGTCATACATCCCAGTGGTCAGGACATTCCCAGTTTTGAGCTGTTGTCTTGGCATATTTATTCATTCTGTGAGCAATGATATGGTCATTCTGTTAATAGCCCACAGTCACTTGTCAGCTGAAGCAGAAAAGAGAAGATGCAGGCAGACTTGTTCCATGAAAGAAGGCAGAGTGGCCTTTCATCTAAAGAGTTCAGATGTGCAGCTCCACCTGCCCTGTGTCAGTTCTCAGTCACCTGTTCAATACATGGTCGGGATCCGTACATAACATACCATTGTGTGCTGCATGTGGTGGTTAATTTTAATGACCCACTCAGTTGGATTAAGAATTGCCTAGCAAAACAGTGAGGCACACCTGTGGTTGTGTCTATGGAGACATTTCCGGAGATGAGTGCCTAAGGAGGGAAGATCCACCCTGACTGTTGATGGCACTATTGTTGCAAGATTGGAGCTTTAGGTAAAATTGGAGGCCCCAAGCTTCAAGTCCTTCTCCATGTTCAGTAAAGAATCCGGAAACATGGACTCAGAGAACAAAAAGTTATGGACCATTTACTAATGTAGAGGGGAAATAGGGAAAAAGAAAGACCATGAACACTTCCAAGCCAAGAGGAATGCTGGGAGGGAGAGGAAAACAACAGGGGACAATCTCTCCAGTGGGAGAAAAAAAATCTCACACATATGGCCAGGTCCACTTATATAAATTAGGTATCCAGTGAAAATGAGCCTCATAGCTAGATTTGGGTGTACAGGAAGGACCCTGATTTGGTTGATGTGTGCCAAGGGGGAGCACTTCCTCATACTTACTCTAGATGGGCCTACCCACCAGGGCTAAGCCCACAGATTTTTCAAAAAAAAAAAAAAAAACAGGAAGGTGCTGTTACAGCCATCTTGGATGACACTGACTCAGACTGGAGCGCTGGTCTTGACAGGGCAGGAAAGGGGACCTCTTCCGACCAGCTCCTGGCTCACTACCTACAAAATACGCTGCCTTATTACGCGTCGTATCACTATCCCCATGGGCTAGGGGTCCCAGACTGAGAGGAAAAGTTAAAAGAAGAAAGGCAGCAGACATAGCACTCGTTCCCTTCCTCTACTTCCTGACTTTCAACATACTGTGTTTACCAGCTGCTGCATATTCTATCTTCCTCTTCATTATTTTCCAGTCATAACGGACTGTTCACCCTCAAACCGTGAGCTAAAATAAGTTCTATCTCTCTAAAGTTGCTTTGTCATGCATTTTTGTCACGGCCACAAGAAGAGTAACTAACATAATAAGTTCCTAAGAATAGAGATAGCTCATCAAATGTTTTGGGGTATCTACTATGTGCCAGGAATTGCCCTTAAGATGTCTACCTTTTAACAGTTTTGCCTACTGCTTAAGATTGAATCATAAATTTATTTCACCATATAATTCCTATATTCACATCACAGTGGTTAAATTGAAGGTCTTAATCAAAGGGAATTTCTACAAAACAATTAACTTCTCCCAGGTCGAATTCAACAGTGGGTAGACAGGCTTGGGGACTGGATCTGAAACTTGGGTGCTTATTTTTCAGGCAGACATGGTGAGCCCATTGCCTCACTGTGTTTTCCAGCATACAGTGTTCAAGATGAGGACATCTGAGTAGTCCACACAGTTCTGAGCATCGAATGGGAGCACAGAGTAGCTGTGATGAATATCAGGCGAGGCTGAAAAGTTGGACTGAGTCAGGCATGGAAGGCTGTGTGCAGTTGAGAATGATATTCACCCACTCTAGGATCACTATAAGTAAAGAAATGACTAAAAATGGAAGAAGACCTCAACACGTTGTCAAAACTAGTCTTGGGTTTACTTTTAGCACAATTCCTGAAGATAGGTATTGACAGAGAGGAGGGAAAAAGCTTCAGAAAATATAATTCATTGAAGAATGATAGTTGTTCAAGTTAGACTTCACAACTATTAGGATGAAATATGATTGGTTCTTCATTCTGTTGCTCTTCACACTTCTTTATCTTAATTCCTCTAAGCCAGGAGGCCTTTCTTTTGTAACCATAACTGCAATATTGCTTTACCATTAAAATGAACAAATTTTTGTGTAGATTGCTGATGGGTGGTAGTTTGTAGTCAGTTCGAATCACAATATAGACTTGGAAGTGGATAGAATTAATAACTTAGTAATGTGTTGTGTTTGTGCTCACCACTATCCATCTTTGGTTCTAGACAAGGTGATTAACAGAATCTCAGACATCTAGTGACAATAAATCTTATATGAATTATATGTCCAAATAAAGGTATTTATCAAAAGAAGGGTGTGGCAAGAAAAATGTTAATTCAGTCATTTAATCCTTCAATCTACTCTGGGCCAAGTAATATTATGGGTGTCATGAGAGATTCAAAGTCTAATGAGCTATGGTTCTTGCCTTCAAAAATTAAAGAGACCTCAGATGAATCCAGGAATAAATGGTGGAAAGTAATTTGCAGCAGATTCTGAGACAAAGGAGTGATGTTAAGAACATATAAAACACCTCTTTTTATTTGCTCTAAGTGCTTATAAATGCCAAGTGAATTTACACATACATACATACATTACATACATACATGAAGATGAATGCAATTAAATGCAATTTCTTAAGGTATAAGAAAATTTCAAGAAGTCTTAGTAACTGAAAATCAACTTATGAAGGAAAATTTTAGAGGTCTGGTCTTACCTTCCATATAATGATAATAGCTGAAACTGCAGCCAATGTGTACAATGAGGTAAAACAGGAATCATAATCCAAGTTTCAAAGCTGTGAACAAGTTGACCTCTATCAAGGGCAATTTCCACGTATCTCCTTTGCACTTGGCTCACACCTATAGTTAGCTTCCCAGTTGGTCCCACAAATGTAAACAGTAATCTATCACCAATGGAAGTCCATATTTGGGAATTACACTTGAATTTGGACTATGCAATAAACAGAGTAGACACATTAATTTGAAAATTGTATGGCCTAATTACATGACCACTGTAAATGTAATCCCATACTGAATCATTACAATCTAGGTCATACCTGGAAGATAGCAATCATATAATGTGAGGAAGTCTGCTATGAATGTCTAATAATGTTAGATCATATATAATAAATGGAAAAAATAAAAAGGAATAAAACTAGATCATATCTAGTAAATGGAAAAAATAAATTCCCAGAGAAATTGAGATAACACTTGCCAGTGTCAGTTTGAAACAAGAATAAGCCATAACATTGGAATGAAAAAGAATTTTAAAAAAAGGAAATAGTGGTTTTAGTATAAAAACCTAGCTGAAGAAGTAAATGAAAAGATATGGTAAAAGAGAGAGTTAACTAGCTGGATAATTGAACACAGAAAATCTCTCTCCCGAAAGAACAGCAGAATTAAAAAAATATGTATAACAAGTAGAACAGATGTCATATTTTTAGAAAACATTTTAAATATCCACCAAGAATCTCCAAAAAAAGGCTAGGGAAATAGCTCAGTAACGTGCTTATGTTATACCTATGACCACCTTCTAAATACCAGGTGTGTGGCACACACCTGTATTCCCAGCACCGAGCAACTGGAGTTAGTTATTTGAGAAAGCTGTCCAGATAATGTAGCCTAACTGTTGTGTTCCAGACCAACAATAGACCCTGTCTCAAGAAAGGGGAGTGGAGTGCAGCCTTCCTGAGTAATGTACACATGCACCTCCACATACATATAGACACATATAAATATCATACCACACACACACACACACACACACACACACACAATATCTCCACAAATACATTATACTTTAATTTTTATTTTTTAGTTAATTACAGATTCATAGGAGCTAGAAAAAATTAATAAATACCTTAGGGTTCATTTTAGAGAGGACCTTTACAGAAAGAGTAATTATATAAGTTGATATCCTAGTATATATGTTAGGATTATTTCAATAAAGGAAAAGGATTACCTACAAACTCATAGAGAAATTCATAAATAAATACATGTAGAATATTCATGACAAATACTTTAAAACTATGTCTCAGTCACATAATTACTCATGCCCTAAGTGGAGGGCAAAACAAGAAACAGACATTGTATTTATTATTAAATCATAGAAAAATGTCATTCATTATTTATGAAAGAATATGTAAGCTCCATTTACATTTTTATGAAAATATGGATCAGAAAGAGTTATAGCAAATTAATGATAATGATTGCTTCTGGGGAGAGAGAAATAAATATTCAATATTTAATTAATGTATTAAATACAAAATATATACACCAATATCATGTAAGTTAAGTTTTATTTATTAAAAATATTAAAAGCAAATAGCAAAATGATACTAAGATGGCATTCATATGAGCATTTATTTTATAATTATTTTTACTTCTTGCATCTTTTAAATTTCTCAAAAAGATTTAAGAGGGTGCTTATAGATTAGAAGAAAAACCCTGAAAGCTACTCTTTTAGTGACCTAAGAAATAAGAACAGGCCTTCTAGAAAGAAATCTGAAGAAATGTGAGCAATCTTGACATCCAGTGGTATCCCAAGATGACTTACCCTCAAATTGGAAGTCAACATGAGAACTCAATTGATACAAAACCTTGTCATTTCAACCCATTCCAGTAATATTTATCCATTTCTCAATGAAATGGGACACCCACCCACATTTTTGTAAGTTTACATATTTTATAAAATGAACTTTTGTGAAAACTGAATTTGAATCATGAGTTTCCCTTGATATGGAATCTGAGCACTGATGATTTAACCCAATTTTTCCACTGAACTGTAGAGGAACTGGCTTAAAGTTAATATTGAGAACAACCTTCTTGTCCATGATCATCTTCATTGGCCACTTTCTGACTTGAGGCAGTTTGTTGCTTTCAAGCATGTGAAGGCTGATGTTCGTTGTCAACTTGATGGATTTAGTATCACCTAGAACATAAAGCTCTGGGCATGTATGGGAGGTTTAACTGAGGAGGGAAGACCCACTCTGAATGCTGGTGGCACCATCTCATGGGCTGGGGGCTTAGATTGAATAAAAATAGAAAATAGAAAAATATCAGCATTCATCTCATTCCACATCCCACGTACAGACTCAATGTTCCCACCTACTCCACACTGTCAGTGCCTACCATGATAGTTGCATGCCGTGATAGACTGCATTCCTTCTTAAACCTTGATCCAAAATGAATCCTTTGTAAGTTGCTTGTGTCATGTATTTCCTAGCAGTGATGAGAAAAGTAAGGAACTCAAAGGATTAAGCTCAGGGCTCATCTCTAATATGACCAGAAGATGTAAAATTCATGACATACCATATGTTGCAGCCAGTGAAGGTCCACAAAGGAGTGACTGGGCTATTTACTGGTTCCATTTTTCTTTCTTTTCTTTCTTTCTTTCTTTCTTTCTTTCTTTCTTTCTTTCTTTCTTTTTTTTTTTTTGAATGCTAGAAGCCACGGGTTTTGTTTAAAGACCAAATTTAGAAACAGTAGCAGTGTATAATTTCAATTCACCAGCATCTTTAAGTAAATATGACATATTATTGTTTAAATAGAAATTATCTCTCTAAAACTTTGTTTATGGAACTTAACTGAATGTGCTTGAATGCCTTTGAAACCAGAAGAACAGAGATGAAAAGTAGATGGCATTTTTCTGTTTAAGTGATATTTATCAACATTTGCTCATTTCTTTTCCATTTGTAAAATATGTTCACATGGATTTCACCTGTGTTCTTCACAGCACTGCCAGGAATAGATATTAATGTCATCTTATTTTTTGTTTTAATGCACAAGGAAATCAAATTTAGAGAGATGAGTGAGTCTACTCCTCAGGTACAATTTCTTCTGGAAACTTGTTCCATCCTTATAGCTCACAATGAAATAACCTGTATTTTATTTCCTGTGAGCTATGAAAACAGATCATATAGGACTCACAAATAATGACCCCTGAAAGTGAGTTCATGGCTCTGTTGCTCATGTCATGTTTTTTTTAAATACCGAATTTGAATGTTAAGCAATATTTTAGCTTTGTGGATCACTGTGATTTAGAAAATATATGTAATGGATTAATTTGAAACTTTTTCACTTCAAATGGTTGTATCAATTTTTTTTTTTTAGTATTAAAAGATAATGTATACATGAAATCTTGTGAAACTAAAGAAAACTCTGATACTATGTGGAGGATTCTGAACTGTACTTTGTTCAAAAGTGACCAAGCGGGTACAATACAACTTTCATTTACAAAGCTCTTTGCATGCTAATCATTGCCCCAGAAGTTTACATATCAATATAATATGAGGCAAGAGTAGAAAGCATATGGTTCAGTGTCAATTACCAGAAAAATTGAGTTATAAAGACATTCTAGTATGAAAATTAAAGTATTCATCCATAAGCCCAATAAGAAAGGGAGAAATTAAGAAGTAGTGAATAGGGGGAAAGAAAGTGCCCAGAATTAGCTCTAAGATGAAATGAAGGGTATACATGACAAATGTGTGTCTCTAGAGGACAGCAGAAGAGAAAAGAGCCTGAGAGGCCTTTGACCTCCTCCAGTAATGCCTCTAGGAACCTGAGAGAAATACTGGCAAGAACAAGGCCCAGGAAGGAAAATAAATATTGGGTCATTGCCTAAGATCTAAAAGAAATAAGGTTAAACCTAATGAAAATCAGACTTCAGATCTAAAGGAAAATCTCTAAGATTCTGTTCTTTTTTGTTTCTGCTTTGATTGGTTTTGATAGGAACATGTGTCTGTGGGAGGGCTCTCATCTATGCGTGGAGATTGTTTTCTTTTAAAACCCTGAGTTGGAAAAGAACAGAAATAGCAGAACATTATCCTGGGGAATTGGCTTAAGTCAGTGCAAATTTTGTGGTATGTTACATGTTGGCTTCCAAACAATATTTTTAAAAATTATTTTGCATATTCTTTACATGTTTTGGAGCCCATAGAGCCATTTGAAGTGCACAGGTAAGGCAAGTGAGATAAGACAAAGACATACTCAAAATATTTGTGAGGGGTTTTTTTTTTATATATATTTCAAACTTATTAGAAGGCTCAATACCTGTACCCAAAATGAGTTTGTACAGGTGAGCAGACCCAGGCTCAGTGGTAGCTGCTCCACTGAAAAGATGAATCAGTTTAAAGTACCCACAAGAGCTTGTCATAATGTCACTACAATGCTCATAATACCACTAAAATCATACAATGTCAGTACAATTGAAGTATCAATAAGATCTGGGCATAATGTCACTGTAGTCACTATAAAGTCACTGCAAGCCACAGGGCAAAATGTCTTTAAACCAAGATTAAAATATTTCTGGGTGTCTAATATTTGATGTAGAAGAGACATTAAAATGGACTCTACACAGTACGTGCAGTTAAGTGCTTACACTCATGCAGACCTAAGTACAGCACAGAGCACAAAACATAGGAGGATCCCCAGTACCAAAAGACTGCATCCCTATAAGAAGCAAAGGGGGCTGAAGCCACAGATGGGACTCTAGACCTGTGAATGCTTATGACAGCTTCCAGTCACTCTTCCATTTGCTTATGCCTTCACAGTCATTACTGAACATGTGTGGTACAGCACATGCCTCTGAGTTTAAATACTCCTTCCTAAAAGAAGGAGGGAGGCTCTGGAGACCCAGGAGGTCAAGTCTATGCGAGCTGAAACTTAAAAGGTCACACTACTACTCCCTGCGGTCACAGGAGTGGTAAACTCTATGGCGGAGCAGACTCTGATCTGTGCTGCGTTTCAATTGAAACACTCGCTTCTACAAGGAGGGAAGCTCAGGAGGCCAACACTGGTAAAAGAGAGTCACACAAGCTATCCCTAAGGTTACATAAGGGGTAAACAACTAGTTTGGACTCGACATTCCCACCTTCCTGTGGAGCTGCCTTCAAGTCATGTGGTGTGCTGGAGGCTCTAACAGCCAAGCTGCCTGCAGGTTATGTAGAATGCACCAGAGATGTAGCTTCTGGGAGTCAACATCCATGTTGGTGTGGGCCTTTCAGTGACATAGCTGTCTTTGAGTAATCCACTGCTCCTGTAAGCAACCTCTTACCCACTCTGTAAGAAACAAAAGTAAACTCATTAGTTCACCCACTTAGTATTGGTGTAATTGTACTTTGGTGTGAAGACTGAGCCCTGTCTGGGGTGAACAGACGTGTGTTCACATCTCCTGGGGCAAAACGTTTCCCATGACAGTATACCATATGTCAAACCCTGTGCATATAGAAATGATTAATGCTCTGACACTATCTTTACACTACTTAGAATCTAGAGGAGCTATTGTCTGGAAACACACACATACACACACACTAAAAGGAATACTGTCATTGGAAAATGAAAACTAAATCAAGTGTGTCTGAAAGCCTCAGAACACCAGAACCAGTATCAACCAAGATGGAGAGTATGTTCAGGCTCTCGAACTGCAGACCTGCCACTGCTTTGAAATTATGAACATGTAGCGTTGTCACAAAGTCAAATCGGCCTGCAGACAAGCTGCCCACCTTCTCACTAAGCAGGCTGAGTACACAGGCCTTCAGGGGACAAATGCTGGACAGTTGGCTTGAGTTTCCAGGGCTGAAAAGAATATGCATGTAGCTTAGGGCAGCCATTCACTGCATGCTAGACCATCTGAGATGTCCGCCCAGATCTCCCTTGTGGGTCAGGGAACAGAGGACAAGGAGCAGAAGGTCAAGAGGCATTTTTCTGCTTCTGTCAGACATGTAGCACAAGTCCATGCTCTGTCGAATGGTTCCAGGATTCATGACCACAGCAAGGAAGGGGAGGTGCACATAGGGAGGAGGATGAAGGAAAGAAGAGGGAAGAGAATGGTCTGATATATATGATACATCTGAAATTCTTCACTGTCTCCCTCATCACTTTTATAAAATATTTATTTATTTTTATTTTAAAAGAGAGAGTGAATAGAAAGAATGGGTAAACCAGGGCCACCTGCTGCTGTAAACTAACTCCAGACACATGTGCCACTTTGTACATCTGACTTTATGTGGCTACTGGATAATTAAACCATCAGGCCTTGCAAGCAAGCACCTTTAACCGCTCAGCCATCTCTCCAGCCCCACCCCACCCTGATCACTTTCTAAAGTGGCTATTAGTTAAGAGCTCATCTATGGTACTGTTATCAACACTCCTTGATACATGCCATAGTCAGGTACCTGTGCTTTTTATCATCCAGGATTATTAGAAAACGTCATAATTTAGATGAGATAAAAGGCGACCGGAACTGAAAACAAGGCCTATGCAAGAATGCAAAAGTTACTGTCATACTGAACAGTAACAATATAGAGAAAGGAACAAGAAATACAAATTGCATTTAATTCATCTTTAACTCAGTTAAGGCATGCATGTACACCTAGAAAGAAACAAAGGCAACACAAGTTAATTAGTGTTGAACACTTTCTCAGATAGTAGAATGACTGTACATTAGCTTACCTTAAACTGTAAATGTTTTTTTTTTTTTTCCCTTTTTTCCACAAGTCAGCAATGAGTAAGTTGATACTGGTCAGCAATAACAACAAACTGACTTTAGATGCAGCTAAGTACTTTTCACTTTTAGTATCCTATTAAGAAACTTTCCCTTAGTAGCTTGTCAGTAGCCCTTGTTTTACACTTTAACAACAAGAGACAGAGATTGAGAGAAAGAGAGAGGAAAGAAGGGGAAGGAAAAGAGATAAAAAAAAAAAAGAAGGGAAGGAAGCAAAAGGAAAGGGAGCATTTGTGTTCAGTTTTCCAGATTTGAGGAGATGGCTTTTCTCTTAGCTCCATTATCGAGCTCTTGTCCTACCTGTGAAGTCTCTCCAGCTCTCTACCTGTCTAGCCAGCTCATTTCCTATTCCATCTTCCTTCATCCCGACCAGACCTCGATTGGTGCCAAACTCCATTGACCTGTGTGGAACCCTGTTACAAATGAGGGCTCTTGGGACTGAGGAGATGGCCCAGTGCATAAACATGCTCACTGTGCCCGCTTGAGGCCTGGAGTTGGTATTTCTAGAATCCATGCAAAGTCAAATGAGCAGTGATCCACTTGTGTGATCCCAACATACCTTCAGCAATGTGAGTCATGGTCAAGAGAATCCCAAAGTTCATGGATCAGGTCTTCACAGCACTGAGAGAGAAGAAAGAGAGAGAGAGAGAGAGAGGGAGGGAGAGAGAGAGAGAGAGAAAAGACCCCCATGTTTCCAAACAAGGTTGAAGGACAGAACCAACACTATGAGATTGCCCTCTGACCTACACACACATGCTGTAGTGCACATGCACACACACACACACACACACACACATAATTTAATTTTTAAATTGAGGTCTAAGTACAGATCACCACACAATAAAACAAAACATTTGACTATAAAAGTAAATTACAGCAAACAGGTCGTAAACACTGATTCTTTTCAATCACATCGCCCCTTAGTCACGCCATGCTTGGCCAGACCCCATTAACCCATTACTGTAAGCTATGGCAGTGCATATGCCTGAACTATAATGAATGTTCTAGGAACAATTATGCTGGTTAGACTCATGTGAAATATCAGACTCTAAAATGTCTGTGGGTCATCCATGCTGCACTGGAGGTCATAGTTAAATTCAAATGGGTAAGAGAGGAGGGGAGCCCAGTGATGAGGAGGCAAACAAGACCACTCAACATGGGTCTCTCTGAAAAACTGACAATATTTCCAATGGCTAGAGGCCTATTTAATTATTCCACTAAAGTTCATTCTTCGAGGGATCTTGTCAATAAAGTCAAACCAGACTCTTGGTGTGTAACAGGGATTTTGAGGGTCTTTTTTTTTTTTTTTTTTTTTGAGCGCTTCATTAAAAGCAGACAGTTTCTTTAACCTTTTAGCAGAACCTGTTATCTGATGACGTGAATTAAAGTCTCTCAAATGACTAATAATCATATCAGGGCTGCCATGTCAGCTTGTAGATTTGAATAAGAGGGTCTGAAAACATTTGCATGCCTCGATGTGCCAGTGCTAAGAAGCTAATGTGATTCTGCTGTCATAAAGCAGTGGAAAGACATGACTTAATGTAATCTGTCATGTCATATGCTAATCTTCAACCATTACTTGAGTGCTGTAAGTAAGTAGAAAGCATTTGGGAGAAATCCTTTCCAATTTCTCTGAGTACCACTTCTGCTGCTGGTCAGCTCAAATGGGTTTTGTGCATTTACTGCGGAGCTCAAGTCAAGTTGGTTTAGGTCACACTTAATTAACCAGCACACTGATGGGCTGGGTCACTTAGCACTATGGGAAGCAGTTATTTCAGAGGTGGACTAACAAGTAAATATTTCATATGTGAAAGGAAAAGAGGAAATGGACACTTTTCAGCCCCTGCCCCATGAAGAATGTATTCTCTTCAGAGAAAAAAAGCTACAGATCTTAAGACATCATTTTGGTTTCTGATTGCTTCCCTTAATATCTGATGTGAGGTTACGGAAAGCAGATAATAAATAGTTAAAGATATTCCTCTCACACTGACATCAAGAACGCTTCCATTTAGTAGATACTGACTTACCATGCACACAGTGGAGGCTGTTCTAACTCTAATTTCATAGAAACAGAGAATTAACCAAAGAGAGCCATCCACTTGGTACTCTCTTTAACAAAATGACAAAGTCTCTTAATATACAGTTGTTAAGAAAGGAGAGTGGGTCTCAGGGAAGAGCATAGTTCTTCAGACAATGAGTGAGACCTCGGACACAGACAAATTTTTGTCCAACTTTTTTTTTTGTAAAGAAAGTGTGCAAGGGATTGTGACTCAAAATATGAAATTTATTTTTATCAGCCACACTGAGTCAAGTCAAAAGGATGTTTGAGGACTTGAAGAACTGCCTCCTGGAATAGCATTTTTAAGGATGCTAAGCAGATGGCATGAGATTAGCCTCGACAAAATTGCCTGAATTTCCCAGCATTCCTAGGAGGACTGCTATTGGTAACTCAAGGGAATGTTCATGCAAGTGGGAACTGGCTTTTTATAGGGTCTAATTAGAAAGTATAGCCAAATCCTACCTACAGCATTAAAATATGTTTCTGTGAAATGCTGTTATTTAAAAATGTATGTCAAATTCATACAGAAAAATTAATATGACTCATAATTGATATAGAGATGGTCACCATCTTTTCTTTCCAGCTAACGATCCTTAATAGGTTCTTATCTCTTCAGAAGTGATGCATTTCTACACTGCTTGTATCTCTTGGAGAATACTGTTGATCATTTTTCATGAATTGATAGCTCATGTAGCTCCATCTTTAGACCTTACAAAATTCACATAGATGTCTTAAAGAGGTAAAAGGTAAATGTAATCCGTGGTCCCAGTAAAGTGCTGGCCACTTATCTAGTATTTTACACCTGATACAGCTTAATCATTAGAGGAATTCGGGTCTGAATTTTTCATCTCTTACTCATTCAGCTGTGAAAGATAATCAGATACATTGTTTGGCTGGTTAGAAGCTGGCCTTGACGGCATACAATTCTAAGGCTCATTCATGATCTGGACCATCTTTTTGGCAAAGTATGTTCAGTTCAATTCAGATAGACTGCATTTGTATATTGTTAGCTTCTAGAACATTCCTTAATAGTAAGAGAACGAATTAATACATTCCCAGGCTTTGAAGACAATGGCTTCATCTTCCTAATAAGAGGAGAAAAATGTCTTCCATGTCCTCTGGGGACTTACCAACTGGGTTTAATATCACAGAAATGTGTACGACAAGAGCCAACAAAATTATTCTCTCTAGCCACATTTAGCTACAATATGCCCCCTTTTTCCTAGCTGCCAATTTCCAAAAGGTAACCCAAACAATGTGTTTCTTTTATCTCCCTTAATTTCTCTAACTTCTTGATGGATTGTCATGCTTTTGATCAACTTAGATAACTGTCTACCCCTAGCTTCTTTTGTATTCACCTTTCCAAAGCTCATCATCCTCTGGGACCCGTGATTACTGTTGCAGTCAGCTTCTTGTTGCTGGGACAAACATCCAATGAGAAGCAGCTTACAGTAGGAAAGGGTTTATTTCAGCTTATTACAGAATGCAGGGGAAGCTCCATCAATGAAGGGAGAAGCTAGCTCAGTTCCATAGATCACAGCAGAGAGACATCATCGCCAAACAGCCAGCAAACATCAGTACCAACCAAGAAGCTCAAACTCTAGAGCTCCAAACTGCTGCTCTCCCCTCCCCGCAAACACACCTTAGCTTTGGACTCTAAGATCTGCTTCCCCTCCCCAGTGACACACCCCTGTAGCAGGACTCTGCTTGTTTAGGGGCTCAGTTTCACTAAAACACCTGAGTCAATGGGGTTATGCATTCAAATGATCACTCTCAGACTACCACAACCACCCTCCCCTCATCAATTTTGAACTTTACTTTTAAAAAATGACTACCTTTTTCTACCTTAGGTCAATTAAGCCACAACTTTTGCCTAAGCAGTGCTATGCTTGTGTGAAGCTTTTAATCCTTCAATTTGTAGTTTCCACAGGCCCTGGTGGAGATTAGCACAGGTCATTAACTGATCATTCAGTCTTTGAACACATGATTGAGTTTCTCAACTGTGTCAGGTCTTGGGCTAGCCAGTAGTGATGATGATCAATTATAGTTATAGTGCCTATTTGCATATTCATTTGCTGTTGTCTTGTGAAAGTAAATACACATTATGTTGGCTGCATAGTCTTACTCTTGCAATTTAATTTTTTTTTAACTATATCGCCTTGAGGATCCTATTCAGAAACTTCTCAACCATATCATATATATATATAGATATCTATCTATCTATCTATCTATATGTGTACATATATATGTATATATATACATATATATGTGCATATACATATATATATATACATATATACATGTATACATATATACATACATAATACATAAAAGTATGTATACATAGTATGTCAACATACTTTTGTTCCCTTTCTGCATGCTACCTTATAAAGTTACCTATGTAACCTATGTTACCTATGTAGTTTCCTTAGGGTGTTCTTAGTTCCACTCAGAAGGACTTACTGCCTCTAAATAGCCTACAATATAGATAACACTCAACAAAGCAATAAGGAAAGTAGAAATGAACCATCTTGCATGTCTCTGACATTCAGTGGTTTGTAGTCTTTAGTAAAAGTGATTCTTTATACATTAGATGACAAAGTAACTCAAGGACAATCTAAAACAAGGTACCAAACTGCTGCTTATGATTAGTTTACATCAGTGAGGGAGGTAGCTATGGGAGGATGACTATAGGCTGTAGACCAAATGAGAATTGGCTAGAACTTTCCAGAACTGTCTCACAGAATACAAATCTGAAGCTAGATAAAGTAGCTCCTAGGTGCCTGAAAAATCAACATGGGTTGAGTTCCATCATAAAATATTAGGAAAGCAGTCATCTGTCATGAGGTTACTGAAGTACTGTCTTCAACATAAAGCTGCTTGTCATCAAAAATAGACTACACTAGAGGCAAAGACCTGAAGACTCTAAGATACTTGGTCTGGCTTCCTCAAGTAAGAATTTTTAAATCAGGTCAGTATTCCTCTATCCCTCCCCTAACTTAAGGAATGTTAAAATCTATTTCTAGAAATTACTAACCTTCTCATTGTCTCCCTTATTAGAAGGCTTGATTTATAGCTAGGCGTGGTGCAGGCTCTTCTGCTAATACCTGCTATTCATTCTCAGTGAGGGATTTGGGTTCTGCTCAGGGCTCCCAAGTGAAGGCAGCTCATTCATGCTGAATCAAGCTTTGCTTTGAGAGGCCACAGGGCCTGCTCAGCTTCCTGCTGGGTTTCTGCCCAAGAACCTAATTGTTAATGGCTCCCATCTGTGCCACAAAGGCCATTTCTTTAACTCCTTCCTTCCTGGCAGCTGAATGGTAGCCTTTAATGGAGTTGTCAAGTCCCCAGCGTGTGCTTGGGTGGAGGAAAGAAGTGAGTGAGCAGATGAGAAGATCTGAGAGCACACAGACGGGTTTTACCAGCTTCAAAGATATGCCCCACATCAGATACGTACCAACCTCCTGGGTTAAAATGACATGTGAATGCATGCATTGAAGCTTGGGTCACAGTATCAAAGGTCTCTTTTCTTCTCTCTTACACATTCATGACTGATGCCTATTATTACTTATTTATGTGTCAGTTGCCTCTGCTAGATGTTCTCCATATTTGATCCTCACTGGTAATTCTTCACCTCCATTCCAAGTCCCCATCCTGCCTTGATGAGCTATGATCTTTGTGATCTTCCATGGAACCCCCCAGTGACTCCTCCTGTCAAACTCTATCTATGTCAGTATGCCAGCGTCTTAACACCTAGGAAATTCATTCAATTTTCTTTTAATTTTTGCAAACTTGCTGTTATTTAATTCTGTAAGCAAACAGCCCTGGCTAAACAGGTTTCATTCCTTATTCTGTGGGTTGTTTTTTTTTTTTTTTTTTATCATGAGACATTTCTTTCTCTTGTATAGGAATTGCCGCAGATGTTAAGACTTTCTTACCTTCATTTCTTTTTCTTCAAATTCCCTTAGGAACTTGTACCATTCCTATTTCCAGTGCTTGAAGGTTCTCTGGGCCATAGAACTTTGTCACTCAGGGCTGGAGAGACTGCTCAGTTGTTAAGGAGCTTGCTTACAAAGCCTAACAACCTGGGTTTGATTCGCCAGTACTCACATAAAGCCAGATGTGCAGGGTGGCACATGTGTTTGGAGTTCATTTGCAATGGCTGGACTCCCTGGTGCACCCATTCTCTCATTCTGTCTCATAAATAAATAAATATTAGAAAATATATAGTAAAAATATCATTATGTCTCCCAGAGATCACCAATTAACAGCTTAGAAGTTAGCCATTTGGATAGTAATTTTTTTTTCAGTGACAATTTGTACATGTGTTCTTTCTTTCAGCTCCTTTGGTGACAGCTTCCATAAGGGATTCCTTCAAGAATGAGGGAAGAATGTACTACTATCTTGTCTCTATTATTACTACAAGCCTTGTATGTGATTCTTCATGAGTCTTGTGTCTTTTAATTCACAAATTTGTATATGACTTCAATCAATGTCACTCACAACTAGCATCTATAATTCAATGGTAATCACTAGACTACAGCATTTTGTCATAGATTGTCACACTTTTATCTCCACATAGATCTATAGAATAGACACTTGAAATCCCAACTTCATCAGTCTGGGGAGATGACTCAGCAGTTAAAGTACTTGCTTACAAAGCCTGCTGCCCTGGGTTCAGTTGTCCAGTACAACATAAAGCCAGGTGCACAGAGTGGCACATATGTTTGGAGTTTGTGTGCAATGGCAAAAGTCCCTAGTGCACCCATATTCTCTCCTTTTTTCTCTTCCCTTCTTCCCTCCCTCCATGAAAATAATTAAATAAAAAAAAAATTTTAAGCCGGGCATGGTGGCGCACGCCTTTAATGCCAGCACTCGGGAGGTAGAGGTAGGAGGATCACCAGGAGTTCGAGGCCACCCTGAGACTACATAGAGAATTCCAGATCAACCTGAGCTAGAGTGAAACCCTACCTCGAAAAACCAAAAAGAAAAAAAAAATTAAATAAATGCATAAAATCCTTACCTTACCAAAAGGAAGTGAGTCACACAGGAGACAGCAACTTTTCCAACTTTACCCAGTGAGTGAAAGGAGTTTGACTCAAGGCCAGACCCTTGGGTCACAGCCATGAACACAATGAAATGTTCACAATTCTTGTCATCCTGGAATTTAAAAATCTACTGGGAGGAAGTTCTATCACAAAACATTATGCAAATAATTATTTACTATGTGTAGGATTTAATGACCAAGCTCCCAAGGTAACATGGACCCTGGCTGGTCTAGTAAGTCAAGTACACACCATTGCGGTGGTGAGAGTCCTTTGCAGGAAGACCTGTATGACAAAGGGGGAGCTTTTGGAGCTGCAGTGGGGAACCATCATTCGACAGAAGAGATAGCAGATAGTGTAGGCTCAAAAAGCAACAAGGAATTCTGTGCAAACCGGTGCCGATATTGATCTGTGATAGGACAGAGAAAGGTGTGAAGCGAGGCTGTAGACTTGGGAGAAGACTGTCAACTGTCATCTCACGGGCAAAGATTTTCATGCATCTCAAATATAATGAGGAATTACTGACGATTTTTTCAGTAGAGAAGTGACATAGAGTTACTTTTGTAAATTGGTGCTATGAGAATAGACCACAGGCAGTTGGAATCAGATGCAGCCTATCAATTAGGAAGACATTTTAATTGGCCAGTGGTGTTGCATTGTGATGCTGATTTTACCAATGAAGAGAACATAAAGTCTGTCAGTTGCCCAGGTTGACACAGTTGACATCGAAGCCAAGATTTGAATCCAGTTCTCTGTGACACTCAAGATCATGTTTCCTTCCAATGCATTATGAGGATGACTCACATATCCCTACTCAGAAAACCAAACATGAGGCTAGAGCTCAAAAGAAATTCCCAAGGCAAGGCATACAACTGATAATTAGCATGCTGAGAATCTTAAGTCATGTTTTGAGAGACTCAGTCTAGTGCTTTTCCCTACCCTATATAGGCTGCCTTTTGCTATTAGCCAATAGCATATTTCACCAAGGCCCCTCTTTCTGCTGAAAATGGAAACAGTTAAGTTGTAAATGACACTAGGGTCATAAATACAATGAATGAACTACCTGCCCTGTATACCTCACCTCACAAAGTTGTTATGAGGTTGGGTAAGGCGTGTTTAAACGCTTCATTTTTGCAGAGGACTACACAAAAGTAAGGCGTTACTGATGTGTGTTATATAGGAAATCACAGTTCCAGGACAATTTGTCAAGTAGGAATGGGACCTTGGTCCCAAATGATCACGTCAGTTTCCAAAATTGTTCACAGATAACATGCCAGTGTATTCCAAGACTCTTGCAAGTTGGGAACAGGGCCAAGAAGAAGCAATTGGACCCCTCTTTCCACCACGCTCTGTACACAGTTATGTCTATTTGGAAGTCAATTGGATAATCCTCGGCATAATTACTTGTTCTAGAGAAACCTGTGGGTCCCAAAGTGCTACCCAGTGTGTCATTATTAGAACTCCTATTCCGTGAGGCAAAGGCTTAAAAAGAAAAAAAAAAGAAAAAGAAAAAACACCTGAAGCTGGAAATTTATCTTTGCAATTTAAATTCTCAAGGAGAATGAAACATGGGTATACAGTCCAAATCAATAGTCATCTTTCTTCCATTAAAGAACTTTTAGAGTCTTTTATAGGAACCCATTTTTTTGTTATTAGCCCATTCCTAAAGATACTTTGGGTATGGCTTGGTGCTTGTCAGAATGCAGACTGTGACCCATCGGTGGGCTATGAAATCAATTTAGTGGTCATAAGCAGTATTTTAAAATGAACTAGAAGAAAGAGAGACTCTCTGAGCATGTTGTATATAGCATAGGTATTGCTTTGGATAGCTTTTCTTCAGCCATAAATATATGTGCTAGCTTCCTGGGTCACCATAGAAAACATTTTTTTTTTTCCTTTTACTGTAGGTCACTATCAAAAGAAAAAAGTTTGCAACCAATTGGCCTATTGCATTCAAAAAAAAATCACTAGTGTCTTCTCTTTTTGTAAGATGATTTTTTTCCAAGGCTCAGCCAAACTTCAGGGTGGGTAGTGCCATTTGAGGTTGATGCAGGTTGTACCTACTTCACTTAGTCATTCCTTGAGCAGTTTATTTAAGCAGGATCACATGGAGAAGGTGTGGATGAGTTATCAGTGCTACCTCTCAGCTGTTTCCTCAAAGAATCCTGAGCTGCTGGTGTCTTCTTTTAAGGGGGTGAGGGATTTTTAGAGCAATGGACAGGAATAGGACCTTTTCAAAAACCCTGCTAGAGATGCAGTGTGTCCTGGGTTATTGGTATTCGTGATTAGGCAGTTTACCAAACTGCTGTGTTGTACTCATGATGCAGTACTGTGTGAGTATGTGTGTGTGTGTGTGTATGTGTGTGTGTGTGTGTGTGTGTGTTGCATTATTGTGAATGTGTGCTTGTGTGTAGATAGACATATGTGTGCATGCATGTGATTAAATGCATGTGGAAGCCAGAGGTTGACTTCAAGTTATCTTCCTCACTCGCTCTCCACCTTATATTTTGAGACAGGATCTCTCACTGAACTTAGAGCTCACTGATTTGGCTAGCTGCCACCAGCCTAAGGACCTTCCTGTCTCCACCTCCCCAGCAGTGGAATGATGTCTGTACATCATACCCAACTTGTCTTTTTTATTAACTTTTAAATTATTTGTCTATACATGTGTAAGCAGTGAGAAAGAAAGAGACAGAGAGGGACAAACAGAGAGAGGTAGAAGGGGCACACCAGGATTCTTGCCCTGCAAGCAAACTCCAGATTCATATGCCACTTTTTTAATGTATAATTTTTATTGACAACTTCCATGTTTATAGAAATAAACCATAATTCTTTCCTCCCCTTTCCCCTTCACAGCTCCACTCTCCATCATATCGCCTCCCTCCCTGTTAGTCTCTCTTTTATTTTGATGTCATTGTCTTTTCCTCCTGTTATGAAGGTCTTGTGAAGATATTGCTAGTTACAATGGAGTCATGGATATTGAGGCCTATTTCTTTTTTTAATCATTCCAGTATTTATAGTTTTGTTAAAAATGGGTATGTTATTTGTGGGTGACAGTTTTGCGAATTAAATGGAATCTAAGGAATCTTCTTTACCTTAAAAGAGTTCATAACAGAAATTATATAGAGAGGTTGCATTAATAAGTTTTTTTTTTTAATTTTTCCTATCTTGGTAACTGGAGCTTTCCTAAAACATTTACTTTTTCCTTATTTTTAAGAATTTTTATTAAGCAACATTTTTCTTATTATATATGGACATATTTTGTATGTAAACATCATATGTTGGTACCATCTTTCCCTCCTCCCTGCCCCTTTTATGAAGAGGTCTTCCTCATTGTGGATGCAGGTCAACCCCTTGGGGAATGTGGATCAAACATTATGGGGGGAGGCAGAGGCATTATCTCTGTGCAAAATTTCCCAACTTGTGGCTTTAACAATCTTTCTGCCCACTCTCCTGCAACATTCCCTGAGCCATGCTGGAAGCATTTTAAGTCTTCTTAAGTGATGGGCACTTAGAAGCCTATAGATCTCTGGTTTGGTAGGTATTGAGTGTCTCAAGGCCAATTTCTGTCTGGACAATTGCATTTAAGGAGTCATGCCCTTCCTTTGGCTTTTACATTCTTTTACCTACCTTTTCCACAATGGACCCTGGACCTTGGAGGGTGTGATAGAGATGTTTCAGTGATGGAAACTCCTCCATCACTTCTTCTCAGCTCTATGTTGCCTTTTGGGTCATCCCAGTGGTCACCACCATCTGAAAAGAAAAGCTTCTCTAACTAAAATGAGAGTAGCATTAATATATGAATGTGAACATTAAGTGTAGTGCTTATAGCACACTTTGGTGAGTATAATATATGCATTTAGCCGGACAAGAGCAGGCTTTACAGCCCTAAGGTTCACGACCTTCCCTGCCATTGGCTTTTTTTAAAAAAAATTTTGTTTATTTACTTATTTGAGAGTGACAGAGAGAGAAAGAGGCAGATAGAGACAGACATAGAATGGGTGCGCCAGGGCTTCCAGCCACTGCAAATGAACTCCAGACGCGTGCGCCCCCTTGTGCATCTGGCTAACATGGGTCTTGGGGAATCGAGCCTCGAACTGGGGTCCTTAGGCTTCACAGGCAAGTGCTTAACTGCTAAGCCATCTCTCCAGCCCAACTATAGGCTTTTGATTAGGTTTTAAGTACAAGGCATGCATTACTTCTCATAGAGCAGATAGTTTCCCCCAGTACATGCATCCACTATTGCATCTGTTCAGTCATTTGGCCTATCTGGCCAAACGTGATGCTTCCAATATCCACTTTTTTCACTTGATGATTTCTGTCTCCCATTGGGCTGCATGCAGTGCAGTTTTTCCAGATTTGTGTTGGTTGGTCTACAGGAAAAAGGTTTCAGCTCAGCCCCACCTTGATTTCTCAATGACCTTGTAGCCCAGGCATGTAGAGCCTTCAGCAACAGTCTTACCATCTGTTTCTTGTGGGAAACCAAGGGCCTTGGCAATAGCCTGTAATGTTTTGGAGGCAACAGTGACCTCCCTAGCCAACAACTCACTGGAAGGTATCCCATCCCTGGCACTGAAAATCTTCTAGTAATAATCTATGGCTTCTGGATGTGCCATTATCCAAAAAAGTAGGTTTTCATATGTCTCATTCAGAATACCTTGAATTTTGATTGACTCTCTTCCACCCTTCTTTTACTCAATCTCTTCTCCTAGCCTCATGAAAGCCATTCTACTCCCTGTAATCTGTTTTTCTACTTACATATACACAATATCATCCCATAAAGTCCTTCCCTCTCCACTCTCCCTTATAACCTTTTGCTAGGTTACTGGCCTCTGCTAACAATTTTTGGTTCCAGCTCACACACAAGTCTAAACACTTGTAGCTATGATCCACATATAAGAGAGAACATGAAACATTTGGCTTTTGGTACCTGTGTTACCTCACATAGTATAATCCTTTCCAGATCCATCCATTTCCCTGCAAATTTCATCATTTCATTTGTTTTTTACCACTGAATAGAAGTCCAGTGTATAAATGTACCACATCTTTATTACCCATTCATCTGTTGAGGGACATCTAAGCTGATTCTCTTTCCAAGCTATTGTGGGTAGAACAGCAATAAACATGGTTGTGCAAGTACCTCTAAGGTAGTAAGAAGACTCAATAGGATATATGCCTGGGAGTGCTATAGCTGGGTCATAAGGTAAATCTATTTTTAGCTGTCTCAAGAACTTCCACACTGATTTCCACAAAGGTTGTACCAGATTACATTCCCACCAATAGTGTAGAAGGGTTCCCCTTTTACCACATCCTTGCCAACATTTATTGTCATTTGTTTTCTTAATGATAGCCATTCTGACAGGAGTGAGATGAAATCTCAAAGTAGAATTAATTTATATTTCCCTGATGGCTAAGGATGTAGAACACTTTTTTAGATGTTTATATGCCATCTGTATTTCTTCTTTTTAGAACTCTCTATTTAGTTCCATAACACATTTTTAATGGGCTCGTTTGATTTCTTTTCTTTTCTTTTCTTTTTTTTTTATTGAGTTCTGGATATTAATCCTCTGTCAGATGTATAGCTGGCAATTTTTTTTTAACCATTCTATAGGTTGTCTCTTTGCTCTGTTTACAGTGTCCTTTGCTGTACAATTTTTTGTAATTTCATGTGGTCCCAGTGGTTGATTAGTAGCTTTATTTCCTAAGCAATTGGGGTTATATTCAGAAGTCATTGCCTATGCCAATATGTTGAAGGGTTTCCCCTACTTTTTCCTCTAGCACTTTCAGTTTCAGGTATGGTATTAATGTCCCTGATCCATTTGTACTTGATTCTTGTGCAAGGAGAAAGACTAGGATCTTTTCAACCTTCTACATATAAATATCCATTTTTCCCAACACCAGTTGTAGAAGAGGCTAGTTGTTCTCCAGTGAATTTTTTTGCAGGTTTTTGGAAAATCAGTTGGCTGTAGCTATCTGGATTTACATCTGAGTCCTCTATTCTGTTCCATTGCTCTACATGTCTTTGTGCCAGTAACATACTTAGACATGTAGTCCAATCAGGTGTGGTGATACCACCAGCCTTTTTTTTGTTGCTCAAAATTGTTTTGGCTAATTGAAATTTCTTTTGTGCTTCGAAATGTATTTTATGATTTTTTTTTCTATTTCTGTGTAGAATGCCATTGGAATTTTGATGGGGATTACATTAAATGTGTAGATTACTTTTGGTAAGGTTGACATTTTCACAATATTGATTCTTCCAATCCAAGAGCATAGGATGTCTTTCCATTTCCTAGTGTTTTCTGCAATTTCTTGCTTGAGTACTTTAAAATTCTCATTGTAGGGATCCTTTACTTCCTTGGTTAGGTTTATTCCAAGGTGCTTTATTTACTTATTTATTTTTTTTTTTTTGAGTCAATTGTGAATGGGAGAAATTCCTTGATTTCATCCTCTGCAGGTTTTCCCACTGCACCAACTCCCTGCTCCCCTAGCTCCACTTTCAGAAGAAACCGAGGCACTAAGTAGAGCATGATCAAGAAGGAGGGCGTCATTCAGCAGCGGGCTCTGCAGCACTGGTGTGTCTTCCCAGCTCCCATCTCCGTGCTCTTTGATGAGGGGCATCTTGTTCAATTCAGCTCAATTCATCCCTAGGCCAAAGACTGTGTGTGTGTGTGTGTGTGTGTGTGTGTGAGAGAGAGAGAGAGAGAGAGAGAGAGGGAGGGAGAGAGAACCCTTAAGAGGACTGCCAACAAGCCTGGAAATAAAGCCAATTCATAGTGCAATGCTGAAAATCAGTGACCCAGCTAGGTGTGGTGGCACAGACCTTTAATCCCAGCACGCAGAAGTCTGAGGTAGGGGAGTTGCCAGGAGATCTAGACCGGTTTGAGACTGCAGAGTGAGTTCCAGGTCAGTCTGGGGTACAGTGAAACCCTACCTTAACACTCCAACCCCCCAAAATGGGAATAGTGATCTCCTGTCTTTCCTCTGGTGTACCATACAGCTGGTTAAAATAATTGCAGGGAGAAGTTGGACCACAATTCCCAATTTCTCTCTCTATCTCTTTATCTCTCTTGCTCAGTAGTATCAAGGTCAGTAAAATTTCAGAAGAAATCCTCTGCTATGGGGCAAAACATTTTGCTACCAGTGGGCTGGGAGTGCAGAGGAAAATCAGAAGGGGATTTGGAGACAGGGCATACATGCTTAATGAGTTTATATGAGGCCATGTTACAAGTGAGGGGCAAAGAATAAAGCCTTATGATTTGGGTATAAAAGGCTCCCAATGTTGGTCTAAATGGTTAAGAATGCCCCACGGCCAGAAAATAAGCAGACAGGAGATTACAAAAATAAGCACATAGGGCCAAGAAGAAAGCAGTAATAAGAGAAGCCCCTAAAATTCGTTTTATATTTTAAATTGTGTCTACCCTTGGCATGTAAAAGTTCTTTGTGCCTAGGCATTGTTGGCAAATGCATGTTAAGGGAAAGAGAGAGAGAGAGAGAGAGAAAGAGAGAGACACACAGAGAGGAAACTCTTGTGTCAGAGAAGACTGAAGCTTTGCCTCAGGTGTGAACTCTTAGGTCTGACTGGAGAAATAAAAGGCAAATGACTCCTCAGAGCCTCCAGATTTCATTGAAGGAGGTACTCAAAGTTGGCCATTGTTTCCCACATGTCCTTCAGTGTCTGGTTGGAGATTATTTTCCAAGGACAGCAGGTTAGACCTCCACCCTAAATGAGAGGATTTGGGACTTTGGGAGTGACAGCGCTGGAAGCCATTTCCTGAGCATTAGTGTCATGTGATGTGTGATGGTTTGATTAGCATCTCAGAGATCCTTCAAGCTAATCTTACAGGGTAGTCATCTCCATTTTTCTGACTCCTTTCATATTTTCTTGTTTCACTTATGCAACTTTTTTATTCACTTGAATTGTTTTCCTTTTGGGGAGTGGTGATAAATTTCTTACCACTCACAGTACAGTCAAAGCTCTCTGGAGACAGGGACTATGTTACTAGCTCCGCAGCACCCGCAGTCCAGAATGTTACGTTCCATCCATAAATGTTTATTGAGTGACTGAAAGGCAAAACCCCACTGAGTTCTAGGCAGGACACTTTGTGTTCCCTTGCAGTTACCACGGTCATTGCTTTTCTGGTTTTATATTGCATCTAAGAGCTTTCTAATCACTTGTTTGGATTATGTGTAAGTCTTTTTGGGTTATTTATTGGAGCCCACCTCCTCACAATCCAACTCTTGCCCCAAGTTGGCTATGGCCACTATTGAGACTTTAAACACACAGAGAAGACGAGTGTTCTGAACGTACACTCAGCCTTCCCCACATTCAGTGGAGCACACTAACATGGCGACTTCTCTGCACTCAGGTCACAGCTCCAGTTAATGCGGCTCCAGAGCCAGCAGTCTGTTTCTTTGGAAGACCATGCACAGCTTTCCTCCATTGACTTCAGTGCTGTGCTTCGTACAGGCTATGGTGCTCACAAGCTACCACATTGTGCTGCTGTCCATACGGGACAGAGAAGGAATATGCTGAAGATACCAGAAGTGTGAGGTTTCCAACCAGATATCCCTTTTGTGTTTAAGACCACACTGTCTGAAGGTGAACTTCACAAAATTGTGCCAACTGCTTTGTTACTTAGAGTTACAGGGACATTAAGAGAGAAATGTCATCAGTTCCCCATTTAGTGCTTCTCCCCACGTAATGCTCCAGTATGAAATGCCAGCTGTGGCTGCTGCAGGTTCTGTGTGTGGGGATAATTTATGAAGTTATCACCTGGCTCATAAAGGAGAAGTGGGTTCTGGGGATGCCTATGACCTAAAATCGCCAGGATAATGACATTAATTGAGAGGAATGATGGAAAGGAAGGGAAGAGAGTAAGGGAAGAGCAGAGCTCAAAACTTTGTATGTGGGCTGGGGGAATGCTTCAGTGGGCACAAACATGTGATATGCAAATGTGCTGACCTGGGCTTGGACCCCCAGAACCTAGATAAGATCTGAGTGCAATCGAGGGCCTCTGAAACCCCAGACCTCCCACAGCAATCCAGGAGGTGGAGGCAGAAGAGCTGTGGAAACGTATCTGTAGTCCAGCCTGGCATTTGCAGCAGTAACCCTGCCTCAGATGGGGGGGGGGGGGTAGTGAAGGACTGACACCCAAAGTTGTCCACTGACCACCACATGTGTGCTATAACACAAATGTGTCCACACTCACCTATGAACACACATACATACACACGTATTATACACACACAATATTTTTGAATATTTTTATTTATTATGAGAGAGAAAGAAAGAGAGAGAATGGGTAGGCCAGCTACTACAAATAAACTCCGGACACACGTGCCACCTTGTTCACGTGGCTTGCGTGGGTTCTGGGGAGTGAACCTGGGTCTTTAGGCTTCACAGGGAAGCACCTTAACCACTAAGCCATCTGTCTGGCAACCACACACAATATCTTTTTGTAACCTTTTGTGTACAATTAGGATGCTAGAAACCCTTTTCTGCTGTTCTAACTCCTCATAGCATTGTGAGGATTTCACCATGCCTTCTCCTACATTTGGACTTTGCAAGGCAAAGCATGAGATGCCAACCTATACACTTCCCTTTCTAAGAGCTGGTGTACACTGTGAATGAAGCCGCCCATCACTTCAAGAACTTTGAAGTCACCTTGCTTCCAGCCTCACCACATGACTTTGTTGATAAGCAAACCCCATCCACCTGTGAGTCTTTTACATATCCTTGTGCTTGATCCAAATGATACAGGGTCAGTCACTTGCTCTTTCCTTCATTCAACAGCGTGTGTGTGTGTGTGTGTGTGTGTGTGTGTGTGTGTGTGTTTACTCAGTATTTATTTTGTCACGGTGCTGGGCAATAATTATGTAAAGGTGGATAAGATACATTCCTTGTTCTTGGGTTGTCCCTGAGGGGACAGACACATGAGCACATGGTGAAGTATTAGCCACATATTCTGCGCCAAGCTGCTATGGGAATACCCGGAGCAGGCACATAAGTCAGCCTGGGGCAGAGATGGTCAGGGCGGGATTCTGGAGGAAGCAGAGGAGAAGATGATGAGGTGCAAACCTGGGAATCTGTAGGAAGATGGGAAAGAGGAAGTAAGTGGGAAGCAGGGGGTTCCAAGCACTTTCTGGAAGGGCTTAGAATGGAGTGAACAGAGAGTCACTCTGGAGAACTGAAAGCAGTTCATATGGCAGAAGCATCCTTGGGAGACTGGAGACATAGGTGTGGACTGGTGATGGAGGGCAGCTGGAGTTATGCCAAGCAACTTGGGCTCTACCCTGCCTATGAGGAGCCAGTGAAGGGTTTAAGTAGGACTGGTATTGGATTGCACTTTATAAAGATCGCCGCAGTCCCAGCCTAGGGAGCAGGTTGGAAGTGGAGGGGAGACTGGCTAGATGGCCACAGCAGCAATATGGAGAAGATCCGGATAGTTAGAAAGGTGAGGTACAACAGCTTGTGTGGTCAGAGGGGGGACAGCGGGTAAAGATGACCAATGAGCGGAGCAGCGAAATGGCACAGTGGCAAAAAGCACTTGTGCAAGCCGGACGACCTGAGTTCTGATCCCCAGAACCCAGGAAAGCCAGACACAGCAGTGCTCCTGTCTGTAGTTTCAAAGTGCCTGCAGCAATGGGAACCAGAGTCAGGAGAATCCTGAAGCTCGAGGCCAGCTGGCCCACAGTGCACAGCGTTGAAGAGTAAGAGACCGTATCTTGAACAAGGCAGAAAATCAGGATCAAGACCCCGATGTTGTCCTTTGACCTTTAAATGATCTCATGGTAAATGCATGCGCACACACACACGCACGCACACACGCACGCACTCACACACACTACAAAAACAAAGAAAGAAAGAGAATTAGAAAAACACATGACCCCTGGGCTCTGAAAGTCTAGTCAACCAAGTGGTGAGAGTCACAATTATCATGTAAAATAGGCTTGCTCCTTTTCCTCTCATCATATTATTTTTATTTCGTTTGTCTTTTGTATGAAATAATAATATTATATCAGCTCTTAAGAGTACTTCGTTTTTGTAAATTTGGAAATAATAATAGCAAATAGAGATGAGACAGAGTCACAGAAAAGTTTTTAAAAGATGATTATTAATATTTTTAAGGAGGCAAAAAAAAATAACCCAATGCCATATGCAGAAAGTTCCAATTAGGTTAATGTACCTTAAACTGTATTAGTAATTAAGTGCTTTGGGTATTAAAATACCTAATCTAGCTTCAGGCTATTTTTGATAAATCCTTTGACATTTTCCCAACTGAGTGGGAAAGACCGAGCAGAGGAAGGCCTTGCCTGGGATTAAGCGGCTTTGGCTCCATTCTCCAGCTGGAGCTGCTCGCGGTGTGACCTCGCCAGGGCTGCTCACAGCCCCAGCCTCTAGTTTTCCACCTGTGAAATGGCAGAAAGAAGCAGATGGTGGAAGCCATGGCCCTGTTCCCTTACACAGAGCCACAGCTCAGTAGTTCCGATTGGAAGGTCTTTTAAAAAGTATTTCTATTTATTTATTTGCAAGCAGAGTGAGGGAGAGAGAGAATTGGCACACCGGGGCCCCTAGCCACTGAAAACAAACTCCATGTACATGTGCCACTTCATGCACATCTGATTTAATGTGGGTACCAGGGAATCAAACCCAGAATTGTTAGACTCTGCAGGCAAGTGCCTTAACTGCAGATCCATCTCTCCAGCCTCCCCCTCCACCCCTCTTTTGGCAGGGATTAGAGGGGGATATCAGTGGAAGGTTGTTCATTTGTTCTTTTTTATGTAATGAGACATATGAACCTGTAAGTAATAGAATATCTTCTACGATGGATAATATATCTAATTGTAGGTGTACTTTGCACGCACGTGAAACAGGCCTATGTAGATACCCACAGCGGATGCAGGAGTCTCCCGTCTTTCCTCGAGGTACCAGCATCCCCTTGGGCTTCCACGTGGGTTGGTTTGCCACTTGCCCATGGCTGACTAGTGACTGTACCTTCTGCATCATGTCTACATCAGGAAGGAGGGAAGCAAGAGGAGCTGGTGTCAGGAGTAACGCGTGTTCCCAGAGGCATGGCTGCAATGGACGGTGGTGGAAAGCATCGCAGGCTATTGACAGCTCCGAGAAAAGCTGAGGAGGAGAATGGAAAAGCATGATGGAGCTCTTCCGGCCTCCTCAGTAGAAGAAGGCAAGGCTGGGTGGGGTGAGGGCCGTGGCTGCAGAGGCAGCAGGGCCTGGGCTCCGACCTCCACTGGACAGAGCCATACCATGGGGAAAATGAATGACTGATCTAGAAGGAAAACATCAAAGCTTAACCTCGAGCTGGGACTTGGGAAGGACTGCTTACACTTGGGAGTTTATTTAAGTTTGTTTGGTGTAATCTCCTTGTTAGTTTTTGTTTTATTTATTTATTTATTATTTATTGCAGGGCTGGGAATTGAACCTAAGGTCTCATACATTCTAGGCAAAAGAACAATGACTAATACAACCTTTATAAATATTTTATTTATTTATTTGAGAGAGAGAAAGAGGCAGAGAGAAGGGCATGGTGAGAATGGGTGTGCCAGGGCCTCCATCCATCACAAACAAACTCCAGATGTGTGTGCCGCCTTATGCATCTGGCTTATGTGGGTCCTGGAAAAATTCAAATGGGATCCTTTGGCTTTGCAGGCAAACGCCCTAATCACTAAGTCATCTCTCCAGCCCCAATCTTTTTCTTTTTTTCTTTCTTTTTTTTTTTTTCCTGAGATTCCACATCTGTAGCTCAGACTGGCCTCACCTCTCGGCAATCCTCCTGCCTCAGCCTCTGCAGTGCTGTCCTTGCAGGTGTAGGCCACATTGTCAAGCCAGTGGAAGCTTTTGTTTAAGTAATTTCTTTGGCTCAAATTTGTGAAAATCTAACCTGAAGTTAAGTTGTAGGAAAATTTCATTGCTTTCTCTATCCTGGAACTTGATTTTGAGTAGAAGGCATATTGCTTAAAGGGATAGCAGAGAGATGAAACTGATACAGAGTGAAGGCAAACCAACTCCTGAAGGAGCCCCTGACCCTTTTCAGTCATTTACTGTGGGGTTTGATGATCAACCCAAGTCCAGGAAGTCAAGAATCAAATGACATAGTGTGGTGCCTTTGGAATGGTACTGACCCAGCATTTAGGGATAGATGGCTTAGGGCCAGTCAATTGACAATGGTTCCCAATTCACCTGTTGTTGATTGTGCCTCCATTGTTCCTGAGTCACCTCGAGTCTGTGGAGGGATCTTGCTTTTACCTCTGACAAGGCAAGAGGTAGCATGTCCATGCATTTTCTCCATCAAATTCCAATAAGGTTTCAATTTTCCCCTTCAGGTTTCCTTTAACAAGGTTTCCAGTCATACTTCTGTGCCTCCAGTAGCCCATTAGGACAAAAGGGAAAACTTCACACCTCCCCTTTTGTTTTTGAAACATGAAAATAAAACATACAGAAGAGCAGTTTGTTTTCCTAAAGAGGAAGAATGGCTTCCAACTCTGTCCTCCCATAACTGATTCTTCCTTGGGCTCTCCTTCCCCACAATGGCCAGTTTCCACAGGGCTGTGGCAAGGAGGCTCCTTAAATAACATATATATATATATATATATATATATATATATATATATATATATATATAATTTAAAAAGAAGTTAGCTTCCTTAGGAGGATTGTCATTTCCTCTTTTCTCCAAAGAATTATTGTTTTCCTGAAGAGATACTGTGTATGTTTGTAAATGACCCTGTCTGATCCAAGATGTTACCTAGGCTCAGGAGGACAGAGGCGAGACATGTAAATCCCACATGGAGTTCACACAGGGACCCCAGGTAAAGATGGGTGAGGAAAAACAGACTCCCTAGCTGATGTAAATGAACTGGTAACTCAATGTCAGGGACACAAGAGGTTTACTGGGGAGATTCCAACCACAGAGTGGAACCTTGTGTGCGTAGTTTTGCATGCATTTGTGCCACTTTTAATATGTCTGCTTAGTGCAATAGCCCACCACCTTCAATAGATTGAGTGCATTCAGCACAAGAGAAGGGAGTTCTCACACAATTAGACACAACTATAAGCCATACAGTAAGTGAACTTAAGGTAGATGAGCACTGACTCCATTTCTACATCATACTGCTAGCATTTGCGCCAGTGACTCAAAGTCAGTGTTCATCATCTGAAAACCCATCAGACACACTGTGATGCCTCCTCACAAAGATCCCATATCAATTGTTTCAGTTTCATCAAAACAGCAATACATCAGAGCCCCTTAGCTTCATGGCAGCCAAACATGTATGACAACAGAAAAAATAATTTCGTTCCATCATTTCTTGCTCCTCCCATAGATAACAGACGTAGATAGCTGCAGAAGCAAGGGTGGCACAGGATGTGTGTGTGTGTGTGTGTGTGTGTGTGTGTGTGTGTGCGTGCACGTGCATGCACACACAGGTATATGTGTGTATAGAAGCCAGAGGACAACAACTTTGGTTGAGTGTCCTTAAGGACCATCACTGTTCCTCATATGCATGTGTGTGCGTGTGCATGCATGAGCATGTGTGTGTGTGCATGAGCATGTGCATGTGTGTGTGCATGTGCTTGTGTGCATGTGCAAGGGCAATGACATCAGGTTTCCTCTTCAGTCACTCTCCACCTCATTTGCTGAGACAGAAAGCTCACTCATTTGGCTAGTCTGTCTAGGGATCTTGCCCTGAGGATCCACCTCTCTCTGCCTCAGAAATGCTGGGATTAGAGACATGCACCTCCATGCCCTACATGGATGTAGGTTCTGGGAACCTGAACTGAGCTCCTCATATTTGCACAGTGATTGCTTTTCTGATTAAGTCATCTCCCCAGGCCTGTCCCGCTCTTTTGAGACAGGCTCTCTTATTGTCCTGGGTCTCACTGAGTGGGCTAGACTGGCTAGCCAGTGAGCACCAGGGATCTGGCTATCTCCACCTCTCTAGCACTGGGCTCACAAGTGTGTATCATGACACAACACCTGACTTTTATTTTAATGTGGGTTTTGGGGATGGAACTTCTAAGGTCTTCATGTTTGTGAGACACTTCTTTAGGCTGAGCTATCTCTCCAGCCCAAGAGAGGAACCCTAAAGATTTCACTGTCGATGAGAAAGAACACTGCAGAAGCATGTCTTTTCTTCCAGCTTTCCCCTTCAGGGCCAAGGTGGGAAGCTGAGGGGAGGGAAGTTCAGAGTAGCAGGGAAAACAGGAGGCTCTTACGGAATGAGTTGGTTGAAAGTAACACCTAGTCATATCGAGCCATCTTAATATGGTTATAGTAACACGGTGTGACCTATTTTGAGAGTTTCATGGTCTAAAGGGTTGAACCATAGCAATTCTGAAAATCTCAGGCTTGAGAAGTACCCTCTCTGGAGCCATGGTAGGTAGGGTGATTTTAGGGAGACTTTATCTCTCTATATCTTTCTAGTACTTTAAAATTTCTCCTCAAACTCTTTGGCCTTGGCAACATTGCTGTGAGAATTCCGAATCCTCACCCAATATTATATCCTATGACATAGTTACATCCTAAGCGATGTGAACATTTGTTTACCCGAGGTATACCCACTTGAAGCAGGGTAAACAGTGCTTATATGAACATTTCTATTCAAGCCATTGGCTACAGTCAAACTGGGGTGCTAAGGCTTATATTTTATGTTTTCTGTTATCATAGCCCATTCTTTCTAAATGAGAAATGCCATTCAAGAAGATGCAATTTACTGTTTTACAGTGGTCCTCTGAGATGAACTTGACTCCATGGGTTATTTCATCCTATGGGCCTTCTCATTTTGTCTTTGGATGCAATGAGAGTTCACTGATTTCTGATTTATTTGATGCTAGTCTGCTCAGTTGGGCTATTTGTCCAGTGTCTAGGGTCTGGGATGGTAAGCATTAATATAGGAATGAACATCTACTAAGAAAATTCTTACGTAAGAGAAAAACCCTATTTGGGAGTAGTTCACAGGCTGCTTCTTATAGTAGCCATAACATGACTGCTGATTAGTTACAAGCAAGAGAGGCCAAAGGAATCTTAGATGAAACAGTGCTGGCTGGAATCATGGAACCAGCTTCAAGGGAAGGCAATTAACCATAGTCTAGGGCCATAGGTGTGCAGGTGTGGGATAAGACAAAGAATAATCCCTCAGTGCTGCAGTCAGGTTTGCATTGCTGGTAGAAATCACCCAAGAGCAGCTTGGTGGGGGGGGGGGTAGAGGGAGAGGTTTATTTTGGCTTACAGACTCAAGGGGATGCCTCACGATGGCAGGGAAAATGATGGCAGGAGCAGAGGGTGGACATCACTCCCTGGCCAACATCAGGTGGACAGCAGCAACAGGAGAGTGTGCCAAACACTGGCACAGGAAAACTGGCTATAACACCTATATCCCGTCCCCAACAATACACTCCCTGCAGGAGGCATTAATTCCCAAACCTCCATCAGCTGGGAACCTAGCATTCAGAACACCTAAGTTTACGGGGCACCTGAATCAAACCACCATACTCGGGAAGTAGCCATCTTTAAGGGCAGGGTGGCACAAGCTAAAGGAGTTGGATTGATAAAATGGCATCTCCACACTATTGGTTAACACAAAGCAGACCAGCAACACCACACCTCACATTCACACGCGAACGTGACTGACTAGTGTGGTCTTCACTCCTCTATGAAGTGCTTTCTCCTGGAAGACAGTCCTGTCTTCTAGCACCTGCTCTGCCCGCTGATACCTGGGGACAGTTTACCTAATCTATGCCTTATTATGTTGGTCTGCCAGTGGGGTTTATTCTGTTTATTCAATGAAATAATGTAGAGGTTTATGACAATGCCAGATACTGGCAGAGAAACATCCCATACCCTCTAGCTGTTAATTCTAGTCGATGTAATATGATGTCTTTTGAAGCTATGGCTCACAGTCAATGGGTAGACATTGGAATCACCTGAAGAATCTAAAAGAAATACCAATTCCTCAGCCCCATTTCAGAGATTCAGATTTAGCTGTCAAAAGGGATGGCTAGAGAGTTTTTAATGCTTCCTTGGCAAGTTCAACAGCCATTGCTCAAGGAATCCTCATCATCTCTCCTGAGAAACCAAAGTCCACAGAGGGTGAGGTGCCTAGTGGAGAGAGAAAACCTTCTACAAGGTCTTACCAGCTACGGGGCAGAGGCACACACTGTCGTTTTTTGTGTGGTCCTGGGACCAGCAGCTCTTAAGTCAAATGGGAGCATTTTAGACTCTCAAGTTGCACCTCAGACCCACTATATCCTACAGGGTCTCCTAGAGGCCTATGTAGTGTTCAAACCTGAAGATTCTCTCCCCTCTCCTCCCTCTCTATCCTCCTTCTCCTCCTCCTTCTCTTCTTTTCCCTCATTGTTTGGTTTTGATTCGTCACGGGGGTTGCATTTTTTGAAGATTCTCTCTCTCTCTCTCCCTTCCTTCCTCCCCCCTCCCACCCTTTGCTTTGATTGATTACACTACAAACAGTGTCGATTATTTCTGACAAGGAAATATCCTTGAAAAAAATGAAAAGGCTCCGGGTCTTTATTTCAATAATCTCTTCAGATCTAAATCTCATCAGACTTAATTTCTTTTTCGGCTGCCAGAGTTACTTTTGAGTTTGCAATACCTATCTCTTACTCACAAGCCCACACTTCACGTCAGCTGATAGGCTACAGTGAACCTCTTATACAGCTTCTAAAAATACTCCTGTGGGGCTGGTGCAAAGGCCCTGTCAGGGCAACCTCTGCCCTATTGTTGAGGCAAGGTCAACCTTTGACAGAGGATCTTTGGTGCATCACAGCTGTGAGACCAAATTTAGAGGATGATTATTATTTACTAAAGGCTCAGAATGGAAATAAAATCCTCCATCAGAACCTGGTCATTAAGGTTAACAGAAAACCATACAATGAACGGAATGTTGGCCCTGTGTTCAGTTTCCCAAAAAGCACAATGCAAATGGTTTTAACTAAAATATGGGAGACAGGGCAGAGTGAAGAAAGAAAAGGAGGGAGAAAGAACAAGTGCCTTACCAGAGAGAATAACTCTCAACAGGAATGTCAAGTCTGTGACATGAGCATAATTCTGTGACATTAGCACTCCTTTATGTCCCCATCACACATCCCATTTAAATATATACGTATTTAAACACAAATTTAGAAAGTTTTATATTGAAATAGAAATATTACAGGGATCACTATTGCTGCTTTCACATTTTTTTTCTTTGTAGAGGCACAATGTCCTCTTCATGATGCTTTCATGTCTATAAATGGTTTAAGAGAAGCCGATGAAACCAAATCTGTTAACGTGTCAGGCCCTTGGATGGGTGGGGAGGGATAGGGTGAGAGAGAGAGGGGGGGGAGAGACAAACTGCAAAGAGTAGAATAATCAGATACAGAGGGCTTTGATCTTCTAGAGACCTAAGCTAATAGATGTTAAGTGCAGTTCAGTGGAAGTAATAACCCATGAAGGAAACAAAATCTGCAAAATGATAAAATGCTGCAGTCTACTGATCAAGGGAGACATTGGGAAATTACTATGGAAGCATCCTGAGCCTGACAGATCCAAGGTGAAGAAAGGGCTGTGTCTGCCAACCAGCAAGCAGACATTCCAGGCAGACTTACCAGCTCCTACTTTGTGGCTAGATTAACACTATGTGTAACTGGAGTGCTTTCTCACTGAGAAGTCAAGGGCTGGGCACCACGCAGCCCTGGGCTTCATCACATCCCTCCTTGAGATGCCACAGTGAACCATCATGTCCTCTGTGGGGGTGATTCAGGGGCAGTTATTCCTGTGAATCAATTAGTCAAAGGATTTCTGAATATTCTCCAAGTGTCTGCTGATATTTGCTTTTACGTCAGCATGACATAGTTAAGGCAAAGAAGACATCTTTCAAGAAACTGAAATCTTACCAAGCAAATGACTTGTGAAGCCATTGGGAATTTGCTAACACTTCCATACAATTGAAAATTGAAAAGGGAACTCTCCAGCACCAGTTTATTTAAGTATCATTGCATTATGAATATCCATTTATTGAGCAATGACTACATTACATGTCCTGCCTAAGGTAGGACAACAGTAAACTGATCTGTCTGTAGAGTAAACTAAATTTTAATATCAAAGGAAAATCTAAAAGTTAAAGCAGCTAACTACATTTGGTATGGGTGGACTCTTTTTCTGTGGAAAGAATTAATTAAATACAACTAAAAATGTGAGTTCTGAAATTAAGAAATTAGAAGAAAAATATAATTTATTTTAAAAGTTTCATATTTCATAAATGGCTAAGTAAACATATGGAATATATTATCTGAACCACAAATTAACATGTTTGGATGGGGTGGGAACAAATAAATAAAAGAAAGGAAAGCTATACAATTTTAATTGGACAGGATGTGGACAACTTATTTTTGGGTCATATGGGTGACTTATGTCAGAGCACTTGAAGGTAACATCTTTCTTGGAGGGTCCTCCCCAAGACAAAAATTAAATTTGGAAAACTTCTGAGAACAATGCAAAGTAGTATTAGCTGATAGCCGAAAGGAAAAAGAAGAGAAGGGAAGAGGATGGGAGGAAAGATAAAAGAGGGGAGGAGAAAGGGAAAATTATGCCATCGAAACATTCCAAAATGTTTAAAGTTGCTGGATAATTTCCTATGTTAAAGATGTTAGTGGGACATCTGCATATCTCTTTGTCTGCCATCTTGCTGGCTTTCAAAGTACATATTTATGGGAAGACTGGCCCTTTAAAAAATACTGTACCAGACTGGAGGGATGGCTTAGTGGTTAAGGCATTTTCCTGCAAAGCCAAAGAACCCAGGTTCAATTCCCCAGGATCCACGTTAGCCAGATGCACAAGGGGGCACATGCATCTGGAGTTTGTTTGCAGTGGCTGGGGGCCCTGGCTCACCCATATCCTCTCTCTCTCTCTCTCTCTCTCTCTCTCTCTCTCTCTCTCTCTCTCTCCCTCTTTCTCTGTCAAATAAATAAATAAATGTAAAATAATTTTTTTTTTAATATCCGGTGCCCATGAAGAAAACAAACTGGGCATACTTGATGTTAAGAGGAATTACTGGAAAATTAAAACTTGGGGCTTCAAGCAATTTTTGGAAATGATATTTTATATAACATATGTACTTGCTTTAAACCAGTAGAATCCTTGCCTGAAAGTCCAGAGCACGTAGCCGTGGCACCCAGTGTAGACTCACCCACTGAGCGGTTAAGAGAAGAAGCCCCAGCTCTGGGTTAGCAGTCCATTTCTCAGTCGCTGAGTCCTGCCGTCTGTTTCCAACAGCCCTCCTTATCTGTTCTACGCATATAACACAATTTAGACTAAGCACGCTGAGTGGATTAACTAATGACTGCAAACTACTTTGGAAATAGAAAATACCCCGTACTTGTGCAGAATTAATAATGATTAGATAATAGACTGCCCTAAAATTTACTTTTAATTCAAATAAACCTTTCTTTGATGGTTAAAGTTATGCTATTAAACAAAAGACATTAAAAAAAACTAGAGGTTTTCACGGTATTTTCATTTGAGTTGAATTTCTGTTCTTCAGACCCGTATTTCTGCCAATTTCTATCTCTCGTGCTTTCTCTGGCACAACCAAAAGAACAAAGTTAATAACAGAGAAAGGACAAGCTTCAAAAAGTACTGCATTTATCGTCCGTTGTAATTCTGCTATTAAATGGTCTTGGCATTTGGGAAATTTTTCTCAATCTTTCTTTTTTAGAGAGAGAGAGGGAAGAAAAGCACCAAAACATGGAATTTAAACCAAAAATAATACTTTTCTACCTTTGTGTTCTGAAACTTGCCCTTTGCATCCAAGGTGTGACCTTGGAGTCATTGTGTCTATTCTGCCCTAACTTTTCTATTCATAACACTCATCCATGTGTGTGCGTGCGTGCACACACACACACAAACACACACACACACACACACTCCACGATTTCTATAGAATTATTTTTCACTCTGATTTCTGCCTGTGAAACAGATTGAAGATTTTACAATCCAAAACCCACAAAGAGAAAACTCCTACTGTAGACTTTAGAATTTCCACTCAGTTGATTCGCCTGCCAAGCGCAGTGACCAGTACCACCACTCCTGATGGTGGGGAGCATATGGTACCGCTGTGAATAGTTTCGCTCTCACGGCTGTGAAATCCCACGCCTTCCTACAGAATGTGTTTGGAGGAGCAAATGGTAAGTGTCGTTCTTCCACAGAGCTCCCCGTCTCTGCCTGTGGAACCCAGTCCGCTAAAGAACGAAATGAAGACATAAATGCTACTCTTCCCAGGTGCTGGGCTGGTGTCCATTCCACTTCAGAGTCTAGGATTAAGTTAACTACGTCTTCTCTCAAAGCGAGAAGGCTATTATCTACAGGTCCTGGTTTTACTGGGATCCAGAATATAAGCCAACCACACATCATTTTATTTTTGGCATTAATCTCCTTCCTCTATTTAAAAAAGAGATTCTCAAAGTGGGACAGAATCTTCAAGTTAAATGGAAGTAGGTGTTTGGACGTGGAGTTCGAAAGCCTGGAACTCTCACTAGCCTTATAACCTTGGGCAAATTTATGCTGAGTTTCTTCTTTGAAGCAGATGGCTTGGACCCTTCACGTCCCTTCCAGTTCCAGGATGATAAATATTTTTCTAGCCCAAGTCCTCCCCATTCCCAACCTCATCTCTAGGAAAATCTCCTTCTATACCATTCAAAATCTATTGCTATCTTTCATTGTATCATGTAGCTTTCAGGAACTTACTGGGTTGCTTCTGTCTTGCTTTATTAACCCTCCCCCACTCACCCCAACACATACATTGTCAAGTGATTCTTTCATATGTTTAGCAAAACACCCCCCTGCTACAAAATCACACACTTCCCAGCCCCTCTTATTCTAGTCTTTGTGAACTTAGAGAACAACCTTTGGAATTTTGCTTACAATTTTTCTTATCTTTGTTTCCTCTTACTGAAACCACTCCTATGCCATGGCTCTTCAAAAGTGTGTTGTAATGTCCTTACGGGCACTTTCCTCTTCTTCCTCTCCCACTCACCATTCTGCCAGGACTGGTGCATGCTGGGTGCTCTGCTGAGGGAAGCAGGGGTATGAGTCCTAATGAGCCACGTTTGCTGCTGCACATCCACGCAGGGAGGAGAGAGCAGGCACTCCTCTTGTGCTGAAGAGGGTGGTGGAAACTCCGGTTCTACTCATGCTGCAGTGAGAAGCTGAGGATTTGCCCAGATGGGAAGCTTCAAGTGCAGAGGCACTTGCACACCTACTTATCTCCAGTGTCAATGATGCTGTTTATGAGTGAGCTGCTCAAATGGAGGAAGAAACTCAGAGATGGAGAAATAGCAGGCCAGAGTGATTATGTAGAACACGAGAGGCCTGAACGCAAGTCCAGTGGGAAAGGAAGGAGAGGAGAAAATTAAGAATGATTAATGACAGATCTCTGGAGGCTTCATTACATCCAAAGGAGGCAATGAAGAGTATGAAACACTTGATATAGGAAAAGAGTGTGTACTTATGTGAGGAAAGATGCTCTTCTCTGAAGTTATACGACTCTGAGGGAGGGAAAACAATCTCTCAAGAGCAGGAAAAGATACCCTCTCAGCAGCCCCCCCCCACCACACACACACTTGTGACCAAGGTAGCCTATTTGTCATAGCATTTCTTTCTTTCTTTTTTAAATGTATTTTATTTGTGGGAGAGAGAGAGAGAGAGAGAACTGGCACAGAAGGGCCTCAAGCCACTGCAATCAAACTCCAGATACGTGTGCCATCTTGTGCACAGGTGTGACATTGTATGCATGTGTCACCTTCTGCATTTGACTTACGTGGGTTCGGGGAAGCCAAACCTGGGTCCTTAGTCTTTGCAGGCAAGCACCTTAACCACTGAGACATTGCTCCAGCCCCGTAATAACATTTCCTACTGTCCATTCTCAGGGATTCCCTCCGGTTGCCGGCACTCTTTTGTTTGCAGGGAGGGAAATGAGCACGGGGTGCTTTGCCTGCCCCCTTTTGTACTCATGCAGGGCTGTTTCTAACGTGCTTCTGTGCCCTGTACGTCCTGTGAATGAGTTCAGCATACGTGGAAGCCAGTTCAGATGCCATTTAAGCAACTTTCAGCCAAATTTCCCTTGTTTTCCATCAGCCTTAAGCTTGAAGGACCCACTGGGGGTAATGAGTCAGGGCTGGGAGGGCATGGAGACCGCATGCAGCCGACCTCTCTGGGAGGGACTGAAAATTGGAGGCATATTATTGTTTTTCTCCTCCTGGTTTTTTTTTTTTTCCCCCTCTGAAAACTTTCCAGAAGGAAAGATCTATTTGAATGGTTTTCAAAACCCATCTTAAGGTCAGCTCTAATTCAGTGGGAACCTGGCAGAGGTTTAACTTCAGCATGGTAACACAGCTGCAGAGCTACCCTCGATGCCCACCTTCCACACCGAGAGTGGGACTCAGGCTGCGTGCACAGCTGCCCTGTAGCTCCTGGGCCAACCAGGCCTTGTGGAAACATGCAGAGTGGGCAGAGCCCGAGTGAACAAGCTGCGGGATATGTTAGTAGGAATGGCTTCAGGAGGCTGAATCTTATTTTTGGCAAATTTAGGTGTTATGGGGAGACAATCATTGAAGAACAGAGCACATACTCATATGGTCTTCCACTTTTCTTCATTTACATAATCAGGTTAATATTTCAGCAGTACAGGATTAGACTAACATAGTGCCTGATGTGTATCAGATATTCAGTAAATGGTATATATAGATAGAGATAGTTATAAATATAGATAGATATAGATATATGTATATCTATACATACATGTGTAAATATCCATCCAATATATATATCCTGAAGAATCAAGAAACCCTGATTCTAGACTATTTTCTATTAATTTCTATGATAAAATATGTAAATCATTTCTTGGTGGTCCACTTGTTTCATTTATGGAACATTAAGTAAGAATTCTTTCATTCCTTCCAGTTGATAAATTTTACAATTGAAACTTTTTAATGTTTTCATTATTATTATTATTAATTATTATTATTATCAACAGCATATTTTTATGGATGCATCATGTGTTGGTATCCCCTTTTCCCTCATCTCTGCCCCCATTCCACTGGGGACACTTCTCAGTGGGGTTGCAGGTATTCCCCATGGGTTGTGGTTTATGCATTGTGGGAGCAGCAGTCAGTTATTTTGGGGGGAGAGAATGCCTCTGTTCATGACGTCTCAACCTGTGGCTCTTACAATCTCTCCATCCCCTTTTCCGCAAAATTCCCTGAGCCATGGTGGATGAGTTTGAAGTCTACTTCAGTGCTGAGCTCTTAGGAGCCTCTTGATCTCTGCTTTGGTAGGTGTTGAGTGTCCTCAGGGTCTGTCTCCTTCACCCTGGCTCTGATTATCAGGTTCAGCATGGAAGCAGCTCTCTTGCTTGTCTCCCCATTCTCCTGGTGGTTTCAGCTGTGGCATGGCTGAAGTGTGAGGGGTAGCTCATCTCCTCTGACAACCAGAACTTTTGAAGTTGAATCCATAATAGAAAGAAGGACATCAAAGCGGAGAAGTTATAGGTGAGATTTGACCTCTGCTTTTGACCACCGCTGACCAGCCACGAAAACTCAAGCAGGACATTATACATCTTCAGTTTCTTCTCATCATATACAGATGTTGCAATGTATTTTGTAGGGTTGCAGGAAGACACTGAAGTTATAAAAAGCTAGTGTCTAAAATATAAATGGTGTGATAAATGATGAAAAGCTTATTGAATCTAGACTTCATTTATCTGCATAGAAAATAACATGGCCTTGACGTCACTCATGCTTTACCACACTACCTTCCATGCTGGCTGTAGCCCTTCAGGGCGACCTCAGGCTTTGACTTGGGTGTGGCTAAAGGGCATGTGTTGACTAGTAGGGTGCTAGAAGATGTGAAACAGGCCACTGGAAGAGTAACTGAACTAGCTCTCTGGTGGCTCCATCAACTAAGCTCAAGGAAGACTGGAAGAGACACCTGGGAAAGAGACCATACTAGTCATGACCAGGTTTGTCTAGTCAAACCCAAGTTAAGTTAGTCTTAAAAGAGTTAAACAGATGATTGTTTTAAGCCACTAAACGTTGGGGAAGTTTGTTTTTTTTTAGGACAATAGCTAACGGATACACTATGTGTTGACAACGGAAGACAGGAGGCTGTAAAGTGTTTTGATTTAAAATTAGAGTTTACAAGTGACAATTCAAATGTATTTGATTTTCTGTATTTGTGAACCTTCACATACACTTTTGGGTAAAATTTTGGTTGGATAGGGAAGATAAAATTTTGTTAAAACTATCTGTAGGGTTCAAATCACAGTTTCAATGATGTCGGCAGCATTTTTTAAAACTGATAAATATGAACATTTGTTATCAGGTCCAAGTGTTCTCATTTAAATCTGAGATTTAGGAAGTTTTAGTGGAGAGGGACTTTACATGGACAGGCCTAAATTTGATTAAAGTATATCTGAACATTGTTTAATATCCTTGTCTATTCTAAAAACCCTGCCATGCTAGTATCTGTTTTATTTGGTTGTTTAAGTTTTAAAATTTCACATTAAAAGGTGGTCACTGGATGATCAATCCTTATTGAATGTCCCATTCTGCTCATAAGGCTGGCCCATTTATAAGGAGAAAAACCAACACAGTCACTTATCCAATAAGTTAGTGTGCTGATCTTTCAGCCTGAAGCCTCATTCTTCTTGATGGGACTGAACTTAGCTGGTAAGGTTCTTTAGGAATGATAAGAGAACAACTCTATCCCATAATCAGCATAGATTGCCAATTCAGCAGTAGATAATTGCTACTATCAAAGAATAGCTAGTTAGGGATTGGAGGGATGACTTAGAGGTTAAGGCATTTGCCTGTGAAGCCTAAGGACCCCAATTTGATTCTCTAGGACCACATAGCCAGATGCACAAGGGGGCATACACATCTGGAGTTCATTTGCAGTGACTGGAGGCCCTGACACACCCATTCTCTCTCTCTCTCTCTCTTTCTTTCTCAAATAAAGAAATAAAACACATTTTTAAAAGGATAGCTAGTTAGAACCCTGTTCTTATTTAAGACTTAGCCCAAATATCGCTGCACTGGGAGACATGTCATTCCTCTGGGACATGGTAGATGCCGTTGCCATGACTGATATCTCTAAGTGTTGAGCACCTCAAAGACATAGAACAGGGCATACTCTAGATTAACTGAGACACCTCATACATGATTGTGGTGGTTTGATTCAGGTGTCCCCCATAAACTTAGGTGTTCTGAATGCTAGCTCCCCAGCTGATGGAGATTTGGGAATTAATGCCTCCTGGAGGGAGTGTATTGTTGGGGGCAGGCTTATGGGCTTTATAGCCAGTTTCCCCTTGCCAGTGTTTGGCACACCCTCCTGTTGCTATGGTCCATCTTATGTTGGCCAGGGGGTGATGTCCACCCTCTGCTCATGCCATCGTTTTTCCCTGCCATCGTGGAGCTTCCCCTCGAGCCTGTAAGCCAAAATAAATCTCTTTTTCCCAGAAGCTGCTCTTGGTTGGGTGATTTCTACCAGCAATGCGAACCGGACTGCAACAATGATGAAAGCTTACGTGTATGAAACAGGTGAGTGGTGCTGTCAGAGCCATGTCTAAACGAGATGCTAAAGGCCAGAGACATGAACTGCTTCCTGGGAGTTACCCATCTGGAAGAAGCCTAGGGTTAATTAGAACACAGACGTAGGTGGACCCACATTCCACTCCTGTCTACCCCACTAGAGTCAGGATTTGTGGCCATAAACAGATGAGCTCATGTAAGGTACCTAGGCTGGTAACAGATGCTGAATAAGTAAATGTTCCTGGCCATTTTCATGTATTTTTCTGATGACAAGGAATTTCAAAACTGAAGAATTATCTTTCTCCTGAATACCATCTTCTTAGAAGGCACCAATACAAGCTAGTCAGGGGCAGGGAGAATAACGCAAGCATCTATATTCACTAATGGCTAGCTTATGGTATTGATGTCAATCCAATTGTTACATATTCACTGGTAACTATGAATAGAAGGAGTTAAAATAACATGAAAGTGCATGCAGTAATGATGTTGTGTATTTTCATTTTAAAGGAATGGTATAGTGTTTTTAACATATACACAAAACATACTCTCAATGTTATCATCATAAAGCTTTCAAAACTTAAAAAAAAATGATGTATTCATAAAATATCAGAATTAGAGGTGGGGGAACTGGCTCTTGGTTAAAGTCATTGCTGGGCTAACATGAAGACCTGACTTGGGATCCTCAGAACCTACATAAAATGCTAGGCATGGTGGCATACCTGTATCCAACATGAGGGAGGAGGAAATGGAAGTATCCCTGGGTTTTGTTGACCAGCTCCTGTCAGCGTATTGGTGTGCTCCAAGTCTGGTGAAAAACTCCTGCTCACAAAATAAGAGGAAGGAACCTCATGTCAACCTATGGTCTCTACCTCATGTGTATCCACATGAGCACGTGCACCTGCATGCATACACACTTGCACACACACCACAAAAGGAATGCATGCAAAATATCAGAAATAAGTATTTGTATTGAAGCAGAAAGAATAGGATTGATTTTACCATCTTTTCTACATTATTAAAATTTCAAGAGTTAATAAATGTATGGTTTTTATTTCTGTTATATAAAATGGGAGAATTTCACACTGATATCCATGCTTTCTCTTGTGTTTCCCAATCTGTCTGTGGGAGAGAGACCATAGTTATCATTTTGCTCCAATTTTCAATTATTCTCTAATTTATCATGGTACCTGTAGCCCTATATTGTAACTAGTTATTTCTTACTGATCTTTTTCACTTCCTGAGTATGAGCTCCCTCCGTGCAGGAATTGTCTGACTCCTCTGCACTTCCTTAGCATCTGAGTAGTCCACAGTTCACAATAACCTAGATGAAGATTTCTCAGGCGGAGTTAAGTATTACACCATGACTTCCAAGGAAAGGGAGGATAGGAGAAAGTGTACACATTAGCATGTGTGTATTGCCACAGAGTCGGCGCTTGCAAACATTGTGCTCCATGTTTTTACATTTCTTACTCCAATTTTGCACATTTACAAATGAGATAAATAAAATTTAGGATGCAGGGAACTGTTTTTCCTCCCACATCGCCTTTTCTAAGTGATGATGAATAGTCCTCAATACGGATGTTCTTCAAACATGAATCTGTACATTTTCTGAATGCAAGCAAAATGTATGGAAATTGCACCAGATCTAATTTGTCTGCTTTCTTAAAATTATGGTGTAAAATATTTAGATTCCTAGAAGCACAAGTAATACAATTAGTGGTTATTCTTGGGCTGCTTACCTTTAGAAGCACACCCGAGAAGATGCAGGGAACATCAGAGCATGGTGCTTCCAATCACTCCCAAGTTTCATATGTTAAACAAAGACAGGCCAACCTTAAACCTTTGGATAAATATGATGCTGGTGGTAACTGCAGCATTCACTTCGTATCCCATTTCTCCAAGTTCCTGTCAGCCAGATGTCACTTGCAATGCAAACACTAGAAAAATATGAAATAATAATTTCATACATCATCTATGTGTGCATGAGCCGGTCAAACATTCAATACAAATTCAAACTGCTACCACACAGAGAGCAAATATCATCCCAATAATATTCAAAATGATTGAAAGCCTTTTGATTTGGAAGTGTATTCTCTTAAGCTAAGTGGTCCCCAATACCATCTAGAAAATTCAATTGTTTCATTTTTAAAATGTTTTCTGCCCAAAATTATATCAAACCCTAATGTCTCAATAGAAATACATGGGATTGGATTGCTGACTGGGCGCCTGATGTCAAAGAAAAAAAAAAATCTAATTTCACAATGGCATTTCCTCATCCTGTCTCACCAAAATACAAAATTGATAAAATTTTAATGGATAATTTTCAGAAGCAAAATGTTAACCTTTGGAAGTTATGGAGGAAACTTACCATTGTAGCATAGAGAAAGTAAGGCGAAGGAGGGCACTGGCTGTAAGTACAGATACGCAGCCCTATAGAAAAACAAAGTATTCTTAAAAGCCTTGTCTTATCAAAAACAGAGCTTCAACTTTAAAAGGGACCTTACTATCAAAATATAAGCTGTGTGTGTGTGTGTGTGTGTGTGTGTGTGTGTGTGTGTGTCCATTTCTGTTTCCCTTTCAAAATCTTTTTCATTTTGTAAAATGCTATTGAGAAGGGAAGCCGTGTGCCCATCATACCATTAGATATATAGTAGCTCTGTATCAAGTTCTATTTTTAATGTAAGCCATAAAAGTGGGCATGTAGACACCTGGCTCCACTTAAGAGATAGGAAAGAATGATATTAGGTTATTGGGTCTTGCCCAACCCTTTTTCTTTTTTCACCAAGGTCCTAAAGATCCTCTCTTTCTGCTTGTTGCGCAGTGCAGCAACTCTCTGCCTGTCTGGGGTGGGGGTTTGTTCTGGGCAGGAAGCTTGGCATTACAGATGTGCCTTCCTCTCAGCCTGCCTCCTGATGTCTTTGAGCCTCGCCATTGCCATCTGTGAAGAAGAGATAATAGCTCTGACCTTGCTGTTTTCTTCTAGTGTTTAGGAACCCTTCTAGTGTGTGTTGTTTAGTGTATAGTGTTTAGTACTTTTCACCTTAACTTCCTTTCTTTTAATTTTTCTTTCTTGATGATTTTCATCACACAAGCTGGCAGCCAAGGATACTGAGAGCAGCGGGGAGCAAGCTCCTCTCTAGGACACAGGTGCCAAGGCCATTGGGCTCATCACTGACATAAGCCTTGCAATGGCTAAGTTCCTCTGACAATCTAAAAGTTACCGAGTGCCCCAGAGCTATGGACTAGAGGGGCTGGACAAATGAAGGGCTGGACACTGCACAAAGATACCGATGCTGATCTCCATGGAGCAATCCTCATTAGAGATACTTGGAGCGACTCACACTTTCCCTTTCGTCAGAATGTACTCCTCTCTCCCTGCCCCTCCCTCTCCCACCTCTCCTCTCCAGTCACAGAGCAGGACTTTGGATTATCTATATCCTTAATATATATTTACTATTTAAAATTAAATTGGCTCTTTCCCCTAAGGTAGCTTACTTAACTAAATAACAATTAAGCAAAAACAAACTCCATTTATTAGCTAGAATGAGGAAACTGTATGTGCAACTGCTGATGTGTAAGATTTACAATCAAACAGAACCCAACTATTATTCAAACTTTGACATGAGTTACCATCAAGAGCAAATTTCTTAACAGCTCTGAGTCTTATATTTCTCCATGATAAATTGGGAATAATAATTCCTCCTAACAATGACTGTAGGTAACATGGCCAAGTAAAATGCAGGACACCAACTTAAATATGAATTTTAGGTAAACAAAACAATTAAATAAAATTAGGTCTGAAATATTGTGTAGAACATACTTATATTAAAAGTACTTTCTATTTATCTGACATTCACATTTAAATAGATAGCCTATATTTTTATTAGTTAACTGTTGTACCTCCAAGCCCAGCAGGTAGTGAGCATTCATTTAGTGTTACTCTGTCCCCTTCTTTCCTGGTGGGGTTAAATAGAGATGGGGTACACAGCACTGAATGGTAAAGTTACATTCCCATCCAAGGCTCTATCTCAAAAGATGTGTTCTTTGCATTAATGGGCTGGAGAGACTGCTTAGTGGTTAAAGGGTTTGCCTGCAAAGCAAAGGGGCACAGGGACCCATGTAAGCCAGATGAACAAGGTGATGCACACAGCTGGAGTTCAGTTGCAGTGGCTGGAGGCCCTGGCATGCCCATTCCCTCTCTCTCTCTCTCTTTCTCTCTCTCTTTCCCTGACTATTTATGTATCTCTGTCTCAAATAGATAAAATAATAATAACAATAAATAAATAAGTGGGGAATAGTCATAAATACTGGTGACATTTGTCTCTAGGCCTGATTTCTCTTTTCCTGTTCCCTGGGACTGTGTACAGCATTCATCCCAGGGTGTGGGTGGCCCAGTTAAAAGTACAAAACAGAAGGGACAAAGCTGTTTACACAGTTCACCCTCAATTTAAAGCAACTTGATCTTTGAAAGTCTGAACTTACTGTGAACAGATGTCCCAAGGAGTGGTTCGTCCCATTATTTTATAAAGCGATGTGCTTTAGGCATGCCTTAAATTGTGATCTCCCTAAAAAGTTCCAAAACAAACTTGTAGGAAGGGATTTGATTTGTAAAAACACAGAGGAAAGATAATCTGTTCGCAGAAAATTCAGGCCCGAAAGTGAACGATCACAGGCGTCGCTAGCCACTCAACGCTTCCACAGACTCACCCCCACCAGGCAGCTCTTCCGGACACTGGTATTCATCCAGCTAGAAAGACTTTCAGCTGAAGCTATTGCCAAATGCCCTCTTGGGGTGGTGGCCAGGCATGAACTTGGCTGTCCACAAAAGATACGGGCAAGGATTTTAAGGACATGTTGTTTCCCTTACAAGCTTAGCGCTGTTCCTCTCTGAGAAACCAGAGATAGTGCATAGGATATGATTCAACGGAAAGTCTTTGTAAGAGAAAATGGCTCTTTCAGTGTGGGCTATCTGAGGATCAGCACATTTGGAGTCTGTCTGACTGTGTTTCCAGAACTGCAGCTGGCCGGGCTAGATCGGCCGAAGCTGAAGGCACCCAGCAGAAGCTGTCTTCTGCCCAGTTCTGGGAAGGAAATGCCTCCATGTCGGGAAAACAGTTAGGGCCTAGGAATCTTTTAGATTGCAAGCTGGGTGTTTTCAGGGGTAAATGGGCTCTTCTGAGAGCAGAAAGCAGGTACCGTCCACTTGCTCAAGCTCACGTGTTCACACAAGCAGCTGGCCACCAGTCTGCAGCAGCTGCCGCTTCTGGGTGGTCCTGCCCTGACATTCCCGGCGGAGCAGAGTGCGGCGCTGCAGGCTGGTGGTCACACAGCCAGGACAAGCACCTGTGGGAGTGAGCAAAGGCACGTACGTTCTCCACACTGGGCTCCCTGGTGGAAAATAAAAGTCAAGTCAGACTTGCCAGAAAAAGTCTGTTCTTCAAAATTAAATAAGAACACCAAACAAGACAAAGCCATTGAGGCAAGGAGTGGGTGGGTTTTTCTTGCAGACAGTTCCTGGTGTGAAACCTACTAGCTTCAACTTCCAGTGTCCTCTTGGCCATATGGAAGCAGAGTCCTTGTAAATGCATGTTCATTCATTAGTTTATCTTTCTAAGGTGTAATACCAGGAATCTTCCCATCACTGCCTCTTAGGAAGGTTAAAAAAAATTCTAGATTAGAATTGCACTTTTATCACTTAGCAGTTCTTTGACAAGTTATTTAGCCTCTCTGTGCCTCATCTGTAAGCAGATGGGACTAGACACTTCCTTAGTGGATTGATGTGAGACTATGAATGAACTAACACATAAAGTTTGGAATAGTGCCTGGCCTCAGCTTAGCCCTTAGCAAGTGTTAACTGCTACCAATGCAATCAAGATGATAGTAATAATTACATGTGATACATACATGCATGTCTATATGTAATTCTTAGTAGTTACACAGGAATTCTCTTTTGGTATATCTCCACCATGTGAGAAATCTCCATATACTTGACAGTGGAAGAAACAAGTCATCAAATTGCTACACATGATTGTTCTGCCTAGAAAGGGTAGTGTGTGTAACTCAGGAGAGAGAAGAGGAAAGTTCCACAGAAGAAAGGTTTGAGGGTTGCTGGGTTGGAACTGAGAACCCCAGTGGATGTGTCGTAGAACATAACGTTGTTATTCAGGTGCCTGGACAGCCAAGAGACAGGAGTGAATAAAAATTTTTTAAACAGTTTTCAGAGAGCTGACAAGTAATTCATAGGAGATGTGACTTGGCAGAAAATAGAAGTCTAAAGTCACCATTTAGCATTTTGAGAAAAAAAATAATTTTTGCATTTTAACCCCAAAGTCCATTACAGGTTACTATAAAGAGTTGAATATACAAAAAGTTAAACAGCATAGTGTAACCAAGAAAGAGTTGAGAATGGACCAATATTCTGAACTTCTTTAACTTTCTAAGCTTAGAATCGGTAGAAGGATATTAGGATATAATGGCATTGAAGAAATATTTTTGAGTATTACATTTCATTTTTTTTTGGTTTTCAAGGTAGCGTCTCACACTAGTACAGGCTGACCTGGAATTCACTATGTAGTCTCAGGGTGGTCTTGAACTCACAGCGATCTACCTCTGCCTCCCGAGTGCTGAGATTAAATGTGTATACTACCACGCCCGGCATAAATCTCACTGTTTTGTTCTGTGGTGTGTCTCTTAAACTGTATGTTTTCTTTTTCCTACTTAATGCCATCATAAGTAAAGGTGAACTCAAACTTTTAATTATTAGCATGAATTTTGCTATTTATTTTTATATTCTGTGGTGCTAGTTTTAAATGTGAAGATTAGAGCATTTAGCTTGGATCTGGAATTACTGAAATCCTACAACTGTATTTTCTAACTTGTCCATGCATGTGTATTTTATTACCAAAACAATGGTACAAAATCAACTGTCATATTTTCACACACACACATTCTGCCAACTCTCTGCCTTCAGCTTTCTAATAAATAAGGAAGGGCTCAAAGGAAAGGGCTCCATGGGCTGACACATCATTTCCTTTCTGTTCCTGTCATCATTTTCAGTATAAGTGCTTGGATAACACATGGAAGGGGAGAGGATCTGACAGAGTTCCCTGACTGCTTATTTTGTCAGCTCCTTGCCTTCTTTCTGGGGTTTGCATTGGAAGCAAATTGGCTAGAAAAGGAGGCGTTGCCTCCTGAGGATGCCAGTTCCCCTTTTACTCCATGCCTTCCTTTCCAAACTACTCAGTCTTAAGATGTCACACACTTACTTTAAGTCTCCCTCAACTCCATGCATTTGGGTCCACTGTAACTCAGTGAACATCAGAGTATTATGAATATTATATGTGAAAGGAAAGCGAGCTAAGATGGCCACATGTGCCGCTGTGCAGCTGCCTCCTCTGCTTACATGCACGTACACTGCCCCTTTGGGTTTCATTTATAAAGCATAAAGTCAAAGATTAAATTATTGGAAATTTCAAGATGGCAGAAGCAGGGACCTTTAACTACTGTGAGGCCCTCTGTGATTATACTGGTCTTCCACCCATGATGACATCCATGACCTCAGGTTAAGGTCTACTTGGACTGCCTCAGTTGTTAGTGATGTATAGTCTCTCTTAAACACCACCTGTACTTATTAACCTCACAAGTGCTATTTCTACCCAATATACCTCCTGTAACCTCTGTCTTTTTAGTTTCATCCCAAGGCTCTGCAAAAGACTTTGTCTTAGAATGTTTTATAAAACATATTCTCCATCCATTGGATTACCGAGTACTCTGACCACACAGCAAGTGCCTTTTGTAGGCAGAGATAGTGGTGAAAACTCCAGATACTGATCAGGGACATGGCATGACTCATGAGATCACTGAAACTAGGAGTTGGTAATTGTTGGTATATGCACATTTGTCAAGCCTTTATTACCAGGTCACAAAGTAATAAGGCCTCCTGGATATTACTTCTGATCTTTCTTGGTAAATTGCCGTATCTTGTAGTATTACTTTACTGATAAGAGTAAAACTTTGGGCTGGAGAGATGGCTTAGCAGTTAAGCGCTTGCCTGTGAAGCCTAAGGACCCCGGTTCGAGGCTCGATTCCCCAGGACCCAGGTTAGCCAGATGCACAAGGGGGCGCACACTTCTGGAGTTCATTTGTAGTGGCTGGAAGCCCTGGCGTGCCCATTCTCTCCCTCCCTCTCCCTCTCCCTCTCTCTCTCTCTCTCTCTCTCTCTCTCTCTCTCTCTCTCTCTTTCGCTCTCAAATAAATAAATAAAAATAAACAAAAAATTTTTTTTAAAAAGAGTAAAACTTTTAGCCACTTCCTGGTCTCCAGGACCCCAGCAGAATGGGCAATGATGGGACAGCTGAGAGTGTGAGGTTACCATGCTATCTTAGTCCAAGGAAGTTAAGCATGTTTATACCACATTGTGGTGTATCAACTATGAAGCAGCAATACAGTATCCATGCCCTGAAATCTTCCTGAGCATAGGATACAAATCTGACATAGGCAATGTGATCCTTTACTAGAAAAACAGAGATAATAGTGAATTTGGAATAGACATAGACCAGCACATCAAGGAGACAATATTCCATTCAGAAATGAAATAAAAATGTTTACCCATTACCCACTCTGACTCCCCACACTCTAAACATGGGGGCCATAGCAAACTCTAGGGTAAATTGGTAGGACAGCCCTAAAGAAAATCCGTGGGGAAGGTACATGTAGATTGTATATTTGGTAATTGTCTAGAATGTCTCTATCCCTAAGGGGAGGGTCAATCAGATTTCCAAGTAGCAGTCCAGGACAAAGTATCTATGTGACAATCAGGATAAGAATTTGGAAAGTCAAAATGCCTTCCTGAGGCACTGGAGAGATGGTTCAGTGGTTAAAGCACTTGCCTGCAAAGCCTAAGGACCAGGGTTCTATTCCCCAGTGTTCACATAAATCCAGATGCACAAGGTGGTGCATGCTTCTGCAGTTCATTTGCAATGGCTGGCCTGCCCATTCTCTTTCTGTGTCTCCTTCTCTCTCTCATGAATAAATAAATAAATAAATAAATAAATAAATAAATGTCTTCCTAGATGTAGCAATTGTCTTCTTGTTGTTGGGACAAAACACCCAAGGAAAGGCACCATATTGAGGGAAAGGATTTATTTTGGTTTACAGTCTCAAGGGGACGTTTCATCATGATGGAGGAAACATGACAGAGCAGAGAACTAATCATCATGTCTTGTCACAGCGTCAGGAAAAGGAAATCATCTGAGTGAGGTGACTCTGTAAGTCCAGTGAGTTGGACTAATGCCCCTCTGGGTCCATGTCCAGTGACACACCTCCTCTATGAAGGCTTTGCATCCCAAAGGCTCCACCTGTTATTCAAATTTCCATGAGTGAGAATCAAGTATTCAAAACACACAAGCCTATGAGGGACATTTCACTCAAACCACCACACTAGATTAAAAGGATGAGCACCTGGCCAGGCAAGAAACCAAACCAAGGATATTAGGACGCGGGTGTGCTTGAGACTGGAGCTGACAGCAAGGAGGACGCATGCTCGGAGTTTATGAAAACCAGCGGAGGGTTCAGCTGAATTTAAAGGCACTAGATATAAGGCTACGGGTAAGGTAATGTGGTCATTGTTATTTTTTGCTGAGGGCATTCCTCTGGGAGGGGCATGGTTTTAGGAAAGGGGGCAGACTGGGAATGAAATCCCTGAACTTATTCTCCAGTAAGTGTGGGAGGAGAAAACCCCAGATGACTAAGGGAGAATGGAAAAATCTGCTCAGTGGAGCAAAGACTGAGAGTATGCCTATAAAAAGAAATAGGGACGCTGGAGAGATGGCTTAGCAGTTCATGTGCTTTCCACCAAAGCCTAAGAACTCATGTTTGGATCTCCAGGCCCCACACAAGCCAGATGCTCAGTGATGCAAGCGCACAATGTCACACATGCACACAAGGGGGCGCAAATATCTGGTGTTTAATGTTTGCGGCAGCTGACGGTCCTGGAGTGCCCACTCTTCCTCTCTCTCCTCTCTCACTCTCTTCCTCTTGCTCTTTCTCTTTCTCAAATAAATAAAATAAATGGAGAGGAATGGAAGAGAAAGTGGTGATATCTGTGAAACCTCCTTGCCTTGCCCAGGTCTAGCACACCGTGTTGTGGTGGTATTTGAAGTCAGTTGAAGATTAGAGAGATTAGAGATGGCTCCGCAGGTAAGATCAATGGCTCTGCGAACATCAGGACTTGCGTTTCATCCCCACTGCCCACATAAAAAAATCTGGCTGTATCCACGTGTCAGTTTGTTAAGATTAGGAATCAAATAAGAAACAGGCCTCTTGACTGGGATGGCGAAGGTGCTTCCAGGAATGACTAACTGAGGGAGGAAGTCCTTCCTCTGAAGTGGGTGGCCCTCCCAGCGGTGAACTATATAAAAAGAGCCTCACATGAACTTTACCCTGCCTGTGCTGTTCACTGGTGTGTGCTTTCTACCTGGCTGCCCTTACTACTCACTCACGCCTGAGGCCACCCTGTTTGGCTAACCTTCATGGACACTGGCAATGAGTTTCATCTGCCGTACAACAGGGACTGGAGGCCAGCAGTTCTCCAGGAATCCTGAAGGCCTTCAGGGCCACACTGGGACTGCTGAGGCATCCAGCCATGTGAATGGAGCAGCTTCTGGGTTTCCTGGATGCTTCAGCCTGCAGACAGTGGTTGTTGGAATGTCAAGCTTTTATCCTGTGAGCTAATGTGATGGATCCCCTTTATAACATATATTCACTCTAGTGATTTTGCTTCTCTAGAGAGCCCCAACTAATACCCCATGAGTGCCTGTAAGTCCAGGGTTGGTAGGTAGAGACAAGTTCATTCCTTATCCGACCTCCCTCCCTGATCAACGGGTCTTAACAACAACAAAGTAAGAACAATGAGGAGCCCCGCCTTCAGAGAAAGATGGGCTCAGTAAAATCATGCAGAAGAGTGAGAGGAGGGCATTCAATGTTTTCTTCAGCTCTGCATGCCTATACACAGGCTACATACATGTGCACATGCAACACACATGCATACCACATACATCACACACTCCAAGAAGAGAGAGAGAGAGAGAGAAAGAGGAGAGAAATTGAGAGAGAAGACTTATAAACAAGGAAAATGAGCTGTAATTCAGTTTGGGTGAGTCCAGATTTTCTTTTTCTTTCTTTTTTTCTTGTTGGCCCTGGCTAATAAAAAAATATATATATGTCATAATATTCTCTGAGATGAGAAAGTTAAAAGATAAACACTTAATTGAAATAGGTTGACACCTTTCCAAAGGGTACTCATTTTAGGCCTAGGCTGAAAAAAAAGAAGGAAATATGGAGAACAAGGGAGAAGAGAATTGGTATCTCACTCATTTATTTCCAATCAGAACCAGCGGGAGATGCCCAGGGGCAGCCCTCTGGGTACAGTAGCCACAACAAAACACGGAGAAGTCACTTGCTACCATCCAGGGAGGGCAGCCCAGCTCTGAAAGGCAAACTCACAAAGCAGAGAAAGTTGTCCTCAGCAGAGCCTCTCTGAGGGGTCATGGTTTCTGTGTTCATCAAGAACCCAGCAATCCTAGAAATTCAGAGGTAGTCAGAATTGATTTAATCCTTTTTTTTTTTTTTTTACTACAAATCTCATTTCTGAAAATGATTAACAGAGGCAGAGACATCAATGGTAAAGTCTGGATCAGGGGAAAGGCTGTCAGCGTATCATCGAGATAGATTAGAAAATGAACTCGGGTTTCTGTGAAAGAAGACTAATGACATTAAGTCAAGATGAAATACAGGGGAGTGTCGCGTAGGCTCAGAAATCATAAACCACGAACTCGCCCTGACACAAGACCCTCAGCAACTTCCGGGGATGGAAAAGGATCACACTCTGGTCTGAGAGTGTTTTCTTAAGTCCCGATGGGCTCCCGCGCCTTCTGCGGGCTTGTCCTGAGCTTCAGGGGTGGCCTTGCCAAGGCTCCCGACATCTTTCTGGAAGTGGGCTCCTTCTGCCTGCAGCGTTCCATGCAACCCACCGCGTACTCAAAGGACCACAAGAAAGTTTGGCTCGCTAAAATAAATAAATAAATAAACACTGAAGATGCTTCCACACTGTGCAGCCGTCTGATGTTTGAGGTGTCACAGTTCTACTTCCCTTCAGAAATAAGACAGAGCTGGCGCCCCGAAACCAGCGGTGGCTGAGACCAACGTCTTCTGTTTAAGTTAAGATCAAATGGTGAGGCAAGTATATAAATTCCTGCCAAATAAAGCTAAAGCAGGCATTCTGCTGTGTTCAGGAGTGGGAACAACCTGGCACGTCTGTTTCACATGTGGCATATCATTTGATTACTTAAGTCGTGTCTCCACTAGAAACGCACATATGGGCATGCACACACACCTCTACTTTTCCTCTTCTTCTTCTTCTTCTTTTCTAAATCTGTCCATGGAATAATCTTCAACCCGAACACCAGTTTGCTACAGTTTCTCTGTGATATGGTTTGACAGAATCTATTGTGTCCTAATAGGGCATCCCTCCTTCAAGGGCACACCCTGACTGGCTGGAAGCTGGTGTGCTCATTAAAATGCCAGGCATGGTGGAGCTTGCTTTTGATCCCAGTGCTCTGGCGGCTAAGGCAGGAGGATAGCTGTGAGTTATGGGTTCTGTCTGGGATAAGGTGAGACCCAACCTCAAAAAAAAAAAAAAAAAAAAAAAAAAAGCCCTGAGGATTAGCTGCAATCTTTCTTATACAAGGAGCATTGGGATTCTTGACCTTGATGTCAGGTCACTGGCCCTGTGCCTTGCCTGGGAGTGGCCTCCAAGTTTCCTAACACAACATAGATTGCCATGAGAAATAGGCCTATAAACCTATAATTCAAGGTAAATCTTTATCTAGTTTCAGAGTTTGAAATGGTTACATAAAATTTAATTCCCCAGCCCTCCCTCCATCCCTTGTTATGGCTACAACGTTAGGTGATAAAAATAGATTATTCTTCATTTCAAATTTTCAAAAATGCAGTATTCAATAGATAGATGGGTAGTTAGATGGATAGATACTGTTCAATTCTAATGTTTCTGACTTAAAATTTTAAGGTCATTGTCTCGCTTCTGACACCTCTTACTACATCAACATCCCATTATATCATTATAGACTCATGAGGCGATGTACTTGTACATTTTGCAGGATAATGACTCTTTTGTATTTCAGTTTTTATCGTAATATAAATCTTGAATTGCAATTTGCATATCTTTTGTTTAGGAAAAGAGACCCCTATTTAAGACTTTGTCACTTTAATACATTGGCTTTAAAGTGGCTTAAAAAAAAAAAAAAGAAAGAAGAAATGCACCAAAATATTCCAATTTATTCTTCAACTGAATCTGATTCTACCTCAGTACTTCTTCTATAAATTAACAAATGTCCTGAACAATACATTTCTAACAATGATGGCTCAACTGCATGGTCTTCTGTGCTGGTAAGCTGTCTGCCAGTTAGAAGTCCAGTTGTAAATTGTACTGACAATTTGGACCGGACTGTCAGAGTGATATATACATCTCTACACACACGTGCATATGTGGTATGTGTGTGTGTGTGTGTGTGTTTGTGTGTGTAGGTGTATTTATGTGTCAATTTGTTTGTTTCATATGAAGAGTACATGGCTTTTGCATCCGCTGCTCCTTTCCCTTACTTCCTGTCCTTTTGTTTTGAAACTGTGTTGGAATTCTGCCACCCATCTCTATACTCTCAGGATGGTCTTGAATTCATGGCAATCCTCCTACCTCTGCCTCTACAGTGCTGGGATAAAAGGCATATGCCACCACACCCAGCAAAGATTTATTTTTATTTTATTAGAGAAAGAGAGGCGAGTGAGAATGGACATGCCGGGGCTTCCAGCCACTGCAGATGAGCTCCAGATACATGCGCCACCATGTGCATCTGGCTTACATGGGATCTGGAAAATCAAACCTGGATCCTTAGGCTTCACAGTCATGTTCCTTAACTGCTAATCCATCTTTCCATTCCTCTGTCATGCTAGATGTTAAGAGACTGGGCAAAGGGCAATGTCCCATATACTTCCACATAGCAGGAAGGAGCAGGTAAGGGGCCAAAGGATCTACGTGCTTACCCAAATGTTTACTGAATAAATGAATGAGTAAAAGACAGTTTCTCCCATAGAACCTCTCTCTTTCTGATACAATCATCTGATGACAGAGCTAACCTCAGTTACCCACAAAATTCAGGGGCGACAGAATATCTTTCTTTCCTTCCCATGTGGTCTTGTCTTGAAGGATAATATCTTTTCCTTCACTCCTGCTAGGTTCCTGGCTGGGGCTCCCCAGATGCAAAACACAGATCTACAAGAGAAAAGCGCACAAGTGGATGTTTTGCATGACACAGGCAACTTCACAAAGAGAGGAAGACGCTGCCTTTCTACTATGTTTGATGAAGTGGGAAGTCAGGGTCTGAGCATCACATCATAAACACAGGAACCTAGCAAGCCTGTTCCTTAAGGGGCCTTCCTCCATTGTCTAAGATGTCTGATATGGGAAGGCCCCTTCACTCATGACCATCTAATGAGTCGCTTTTAAAGCAAGCCAGAGGGTTCTTCCTGCACCTAGGGTTTCTCACATATTACATGCCAAGGTGTCATGGGGCAGCATGTCCTGAATGTTAGCAACTGAAAGTGTGGCTGACCTGGCTGTGCTCTGCTCTATCCTCTCCTATCCTGGAAGCCTTCCTTTGTTAGTCGAGGCCTAGAGGTCAGAGCACTGTGGAAAGGCTGCTTTTTTGTGACAAATAACATCACCTCAGTGACAAATACTAACCCTATGCTTTTGAATGCCCTCATGACACACTGAATCAACTGTCAACGTCGAATGGACAGCAACTCCTGGTTGAGACAGGAGTCAATTCACATAGGGGGAGCTATAAACTGAGACGGGAGGCCAAATAAAAATGAAACTTAAATCCCAGCTTCTCCATTCACTAGCTGCATTCTCTTCATGTCATTTAATTTCTTTAACCCACCACGACCTCATTTATAAATGAGAATAGCATCACTGACCTTACTGGACTTTATAGAAGATTACATGTAAGAGCATAAGTGAAAATGTTTGTGAAGTCCATTTTCCATTTGTAACATATTGTCCTCCTTTCTTGCCACCCCACCTCTCCCAGCAACGATTTCAAATAATTTCTCCTATTTTTTCATGGGGAATAAAAACTGGAAAAATCCAATGTGGAATGGGGTAGATGAGCCAAAGGGATGTGGACCAAAGAAGCCCCCGTAGAAAGGCAGTTCAACAAGCAAAGGTTCAACTTGCCTCGGGGCCTTCACTTGGCCTTCCTTTCAGATAAGAGCATACTCTCTGGCCACACCAAGAAGTCCACATTTGGTCAGCCTGGCTGACAGCGATGCTGTGGGGAGCTTTGAACCCCACCCCCATAAACACAGGCAATTAAGCCCCTAAAAGCTCTTAGGCTTATTGCCCAGTAAACTCACAATGAATAGCAACCTTAATAAATGTTATAAATCTCACCTCAGAGCCAACAGGAAATTCAAACTTTCGCATGTGTGGGAGCCAAAGTGCTGCTGAAACAAAAGGGAGGTACTGGACAAGGAGGACATTGTGCACCAGTTCCCTTCCCTGGCAGCTCCAGAGAGCCCCAGGCCTGGGAAAGGCCTTTAATTGTATTTTGTGAGCCAGTTCCCTGGCCACCCCAGGCCTCCCTTCCTTCACCTGCCTTAACTCTTTCCTGTTGCTATGGCCCAAAAGGTAATTCATCCATACACATCTCCTACAGATTGAAATAAATGATGGAAAGATTCAATGGAGCAAGTGGGTTTTTAAGGTCAATGTTTCAGTCAGGAACCATTTTGGAAACTTAATTAAGCCCTAAAACTGAAACGTAAACTCAGCACTTATTAAAATAAAAAGAAATGAAAAGGATATCAAAGACGAGAAATCACTGGCTATTTTGATCCACACCCTCACAAAAGGGTGTTAGTTTTAATAAACAGTCACAATTTAGGGTTGCTATGAACCATAAGGCACCCTCCTGGCCCTGTTTGCAATTTCCTCTCCTGCCTTTACTGCTGTTATATTAAGGTCTGTGCAGAGGCAGAAATGTTTATTAAAAAAGGTGAGGAGAGCAATATTCCAGATTAGATTATTTCACCTGTCCTAAGTGCTCACCAGCCAATCAAAGATGCACGTGGAGGGCTAAGAACAGCAACCCTCCCACCTCTGGGCTGAAGGCAGGGGAGGTGCAGCCCACTCTTTGGAAGCAAATGCAGATTAGATCATTTTTAATTACTGACTTACACTGAATATGGAATACATTTTCCAGTCACAGAGGGGGTGAATAAATACATCCAGAGCCTCCTCCATGATGGAGATAATTGCACTGGGATTGAATAACATCAGCAAAGGACACAGTGATCCGGGCTCACCTTCCAAGGTGTCCTTCATAGTATGAAAGGTCTCAAGTCACCGAGGCAGCTTCGAATGGAAAGAAAAACTATTTTCTGTTTGACGATGCAGTTCACAGAAGATCCTTCTAGAAGGAAATGGAGAAAAATGCTCAGGCTGTTAGAAATTACCTAGAACATGATGTCCCTCCCCTCGCAGGATCCCATTAGAGCTGTCGTCCTTTCTCTGGCTCTCTTGGGGATTTCTTTTTAAGACAATAGGCTTTCTTGAAGTGACTCCTCAGGGAGTTCCAAATCCTTTAATTGTTCTGAATTTCTCTAATTGTAGGAGTTGCTTAGAAGTACTTTCATAGATTAAGTGAATTGTCTGAATTCCCCAGTGTTAACCCTGCTCCTTCCCACTTCTTGCTTCCCCCTTACTCTGTGAGGTTCAAAAGACCTCTAGTCCCAGCTGGTGTGGTAAATGTGATGCTGTTGAAAGTGTGACAAAGGGTTAGGTAGGGAATGTAGCTTCACCCCTATGTAGCCAGATCAGAACGATAATAAGATGCAGTATTGCACTGTTATATGGGACTTATTTTGGAAAAACATTTTGAAATCTTTAATTATTCTTACCCATCCTGTCTTTATCCACATTCCATGTTATCCACAGATACATGGAACTTAGGTGAGCAGTTTATTAACTCAGTGGAAACCAACAGAAATATAACTAACACATACTAAAAAGACATACTCCATATGTAATTTTAGTTTTTCTAGCCACTTATAAACATTAGGACCCCCAGAGAAGAGGAGAACAGGGGCAAAGGGATACAAGACAATAACTTATATAAAGCATATATATTTTTAAGTATACATATTAAATATATATACTTGTACATTCTTTTTAAAAGTGGGGCAAAATATGCAGGTGAAATTAATTCTAACAATGCTATTTAACTCAACATATCCAAAACTTTATTATTATTTTAACATATAATTTGTATGGAAATTTATTGAGATATTTGTTATTTGATTTTTACATAGGAAGTTTTCAAAAGCAGCAGTTTTTCTGTTTGGTGCAGACAGTCCATCTCAGTTGGGACCTCAACTCATGGGCTCTCTGGCCCCTGCGGTTACTGCATGAGGCCCTGTAGATGCCCAACTGTTCTGATCCTTTATGGAGTTTAGCTGATTTCATTCTTCACTTTATTGGCTTTGGCACCTATCAACATTACCACTTTCCTCTCAGCTTCCACGTGCTTCAGAATGTCCCATATCCTGTGGGGTCTGAGGAAAGCCAGGGCCCTATCATGTAACAGCAGACCCTTGTGGTCTCCAGGGTGGTGAACCCGATATGTCTCAGTGTTTACTCTGAGAACACAAAGTCCTCTTCATTTAAGACGCCTGTTTTCTTCATGTGTGTCTCCTGGAGGTGCCCATCTGCACAGGCTCATCACAGAAGGGAGAAGGGGCTCCTGCCGTGTGCAATGCAAAAAGAAAAGCATTGCATCTTGTGACCGCGCTTCAGGCCCGGCACCAGTGCCCAGTTCCTCTTCTCTCTGCCTCCTCCCTGCAGGGCATTCTCAAACCTGCGGCAGTGTAGAATCCGTCTTTGGGCTCGGACCCTCCCCGGACTGGACCGTCTGCTACACGTAAAATATGACAGGCTGTCACTACAAAGACTCAACCCTGTCTTCACCTTGAGATAATCAAGAACTCTGTGGGTAGCTTTTAAGTATAAACTTTAAGAAATATATTAAATTCTCAAAACATATGTTTCTTCCTCTCTCATCTATCCACCCCAGTTACAAAAGCCTGAAAATAATCTCTGTAATTGTTTCCCTAGAAAAGAACTGCTATAGTCTATGAACTTGACACTTAAGTCCATAAGTCTGCAGGAATAGCCTCCTACTTCTGTAAAGTCAAACTTCCTGCAAAGTTCAGAGAAGAAACTATAAGATGGGGAAACAATGAGCAAATGGCTTTCTGAGGAAAGCCCTTTTTCTACTCTCAGCAAAAAAGAAAGTCTAAGAGTGTTCTAGAATGCTATACTACTCTGACTGTGACCCAACTCACTTTGTACCCTTAGACCTTGCTTTTAAAGTTTAGTTTTCTGCAGACAGGTTTTTAATAACACATTGTTTGGATTACATGACCTGCTTAGCAAAGCCATTGGAACATTAGCTGTTTGTAAAGGAAAGTTTATGCAAAGAAAAAAAAAGCCAAGAATAACTAATGTTGAGTTCAAAAATTTAGATTTATAAGAAAAGAATTCATAGGCTGTTATGTGCCAGTGTTGGTCTTTTCAATTTTGTCCAATTTTCTTCTTTCCAGTTGTTATGAAATCATTGGTACTTATCAGCTAATTGAACATAATTTTATTATGGAGAAAACACAGGTAGATGAGATTTAATTATTCTTGTCTTTGTCCTTTGTTGTAGTTACCCAGGGCCTGGGTGCATATCATTCAAACCAGGACAGCCATGATAACAGACAGAACTGAGACAACAACACTCTCCTGAGAGCAGCAGCCTATCCCCATGACACTGTGCCAACCAGGCATGAAAGACCCAGAACTACAAACCAAAGTCTACAACACAATGGCACAGGTCACAAAGCATAACCTCCTGGTTTTGATCTTGCCAAGATGTCTGTTGTATTCTGCAGGATACAGACAATAATAAGTCTTTATTCAGACACAGGCTGCAGGGTTTTTCAGGTGGGCAGGGAATTCGTGTCTCATATGGCTGCTGTCCTGGGTTCAAATCATAAAGCTATGTCTCCATAAGGGCCCTGAGGTACTTTGAAGTCAGTGACATAAAAAGGGGACTCTGAGAAAAGTACAAAGGTACACATATATGATAAGCCATATTGAGACCCACTATTTTGTATACTAACTACAAAATTTAATTTTAAAAAGGAGTTATGCTGAAACACAATATTACATTTTTCATGTTAAAGGCCTTACCATAAAAATACATGGCAAATACTTAACCGCATGTAACTAAGTAAAATAAGTCAACACATTGTAGGAGTTACATTAAAACAAAATGCACAGGCATGAACTTACTCAGACCACTTGTGATTGCCAGAGTTTTGCAAGGAGGCAGGGATAATGGGAAGGTGACAGACTACTTTTAGGATGGTGGGAAGTCCTCTGTGATATGACAGAGCTATGGTGGGTAGACATTATAGATTTATCCAAATCCACAGTATGCACAACACTAAGAGTGAGCTCGGATGTAAGCCACAGAATTGAGTAATAATGATGTTGATGATGATGGATGCTCTACAAATGCAGGGAGATTTTTTCTTATTAATTTTTTCTTATTAATTCTGTGGTGAATGCAAAACTTCTCTAAAATAATGTTGTATTTAAGTGCAAGAGAGAGAAGAGAAGAGAGAGACAACCCTTGGATATCATCTAAAAACGTTTTACCAGACTGATATGTAGCTCAGTGATAAAGTGCTTGTCTGCCATATGCCCCTGGGTCCAACTCCAGCATGGTAAGTCCCAACCCCCACCAAAAGAAGTTAAAGGACTTGTGTAAAATCAGATATTTAATTAAAACCAGAGCTAGGATGACATTATTGCAGGGAAATGAATATGAAAATAAATTGAAGCTGCACATGGCAGGATATGCCCATGGTCCCAGAACTTCTTGGTTGGCTGAGGAAGGAGGATCATCAATTTGAGACCAATCTGGGCTACATAGAAAGTTCAAGACAAGCCTAGGCTTTAAAGTGTGTGTGTGTGTGTGTGTGTGTGTGTGTGTGTGTGTGTGTGTGTTTAAGCAGCTAGAGAAATGGCTAAGTGGTTAAAGGCACTTGCATGAGAAGCCTGATGGCCTGGGTTAGATTCCTCAGTACCCACGTAAAGCCAGATGCATAAAGTGGCCCATGAGTCTGGAGTTCATTTACAGTGGCAAGAGACCATGGTGTTTGCCTTTCTCTCTCTCTCTCTCTCAATTTCTCAAAAATAAAAATAATTTTAAAGTTTTTAAAAGAGGAAAAGAAAGTAAATTGAGGCATTCCAGGTAAACAGACATTTGTGGTTCCTTGTGTTTATGATTACACAACCATGTACCTTCATGGTACATTGAAAGTAAACCATCTCTTGCCATCAGATGGCAAGGTGAGTAGGTGTACTTAGATTTTTTCTGTGTTCATATTACATGAACAAATTTGTCCCACAAATGCAAATGTGGACCTTAGCTTTTCATGTCAAGCTCAGCTCTGTGAAAGGAAATGGATCCTTCCTCATTTCCCAGTGCAGGACCTGGAGCATCAGTGCATCTCAATGAATAGATTCTCCCTGCATATGTGAAGGAATGGACAAATAAGGAAATAAGATAACATATCCTTGGGAGGAAAATTTTCTCTCAGCAGAGAGATGCCTCCATCCTCATATACATGTAATTCCTATAAGAGTACAGTTAGGGCTATTTTGGGTAACTCACGTGATGCTCATTTACTCTGTGATCCTGTAACTTGCAGATAAATTGCCAGTAGATACTGTATTATGTCACTCAACATCTGAACCAAATACACACAGCAAGATAGTAAGCTCTGATAGATCTTTCTTAAAAAAACACACTAACATATTCTTCATGTGTTGAGGAGAACTAATGACTCCTCCCACATCTGTCTTGTAAGTTGGAATGTGCATGTGTGTGTCTGTGCCCATGCCCCTATAGCTATTTTAATAGCTGGAGTCATCTCTCCAAAGGCAGATGATAGCCCCTACAAACAAAGAACAAACAGTGACACCTCTGAACGCTCCGAGGCCCTCCAGTGCTATGACAAGTGATTAAAAACAGATCAGGGTTATGCCTCAAGAACTCTTGCTATCAGCTGTTCCCCATGAACTCTGCTACATCAAGTAGCAGTCAGGGGGACAGAGACAAACACCTTGGTATGTCAACCTGGAAGTCCCACCTGGAGGGGACACACCAGGCACAGTTTAATAGTGGACAGAGTGTCATGGTGAGGACATGGGTCAAGTGGTGATGGAAGCATCCATGGCTCCCAAAACAACAGATGTCACAGTGACAGCTATAATACGCAGGGCTGATTTTCCTCCTTCAGCAGCAGGAATAAATAATGGGAATAGATCTGATCCTATGGAAGAAGTACTGTGTTCTCTCTATTAGCGTGTTCACTTGGGATGTATGATGTTAACTCCTTATAACATGGGACTTAAGTTTCTAGTGGCCCAGTGTTTCTTTAAGGTAAGTAATAGAGGGTCTGGGGAGATAGTTCAGTGGGTAGTAGCACTTGTTGTTCAAGTATGAGGACCTGAGTTCATATCTAGCATGCACATTAAAAAAAAAAAAACTGGGCATAGTCATGTACACCTGTAACCCCAGCACCGAGGGGGAAGACCAGACGATTGCTGGGGCTTCTTGTCAGCCAGCCCCAGTGCAGAGCATGAGCTCCAGGGTCTGTGAGGAAACCTCAAGAAAGCAAGACAGAAGTACGATGGAGGACCACATCTTAGGACCTCCTCTGACTTACACAGGTGTGAACTCGGGCCCTGCACATAGGCACACATACTACACACACAACATTCAGTGTAAAAGGACAAGAACTGGATGATGCTTAAAATAGGCTTTTAACAGTTAATTTTTTTAAAGCCCATCTTGATTTTACTGTCTCCAAGTTCTCCTTGGTTCCCACTGAGCAAAGTATGTAGCATTTAAAAGCCTACTGGCAAATTGTTTGACAATTACTGACAGAGTAGCTCTCTATCAACTGTTCCTATTCCAGAATATCATGATTATAAATATGCCACCGAATTTTTAAATGGCCCAATATACTGGATAGTCTATGAGACTATAAATTTCATTGATTAATATGTACCTAGAGTGGCTTTGCAATATTAAACAATGAATGGATAAAACTGTGTCTAGCCTAATACAGGATGTAGTAGATCCTCAGTAAATATTAAACAAATGAACAGTGTATGCTCCAGGGCTACTTCCTGAGGGTCAGTTAATGATGTCAGTGTTTCTTGAGGGTCTAATATTTGTGCCCCTCTTTCTCTTTCACTAACCCCGAATTCCACTCTACCTTTCTTTATATACACCTTGCTAATGGATCCTTTTCTGCATAATACTCTGGTCCTTTTATTGGTTTGCACTTAAAAATATATGGGGAGCAATAAAAGTAAATTAAATACCATGAGTTAAAAGAAGTTTTTAAGGAAAAACAATGGCAAACCCCAGCATCCTTTAAACTAGACTTCCAAATGCCTTCCCTGTCAGAAAAAAAAAAAAAAAAAACAAGATTCGGCATTTACCAGCTGGGCTGGAACAGGGTAATGGAGGACTTTTGCCATCTTCATAGGGCAGCTGCCGAAAATTATCTGGAACTTGCTATTGTGTTATCAATTCACTCGCAAATCGTTCAGCAGACAGATCTCATCACTGCTTTTCCTACCACATTTTTGCCTCAATCCTTAGAGTCAGTCCACACACATGCTTTTTCCACCGTAGACTGATTTGGCTAAGATAGGAGGGAAAAAGTAATTGAGACTAGAACTCTCAAGAAATAAAAGCATGAAATGCCAAGAAAAAGAAAGAAGAAGAGGAGGGGGAGGAAGAACAGGAAGGTTAATTCCATTTCAGACTTAAGTAAAAACTCTGCAAGTGAGAGAAGTGATTTCCATATTCATGCCTACCCCGCTCAAAACCAAGCAGCGTGAGGACGTTTCTGAGTGCAAGGTTGATGGCATGAGATTGACAGAGTAAGAACTCTCAAATAATGTTGGGGGAAAAAAAATCCCTGAACTTTTGGGAGCCTCCAACAAAAGCCCCCTCCTGCTTACTTGTGGGTGGCCCAAACTAATCATATGAGCGATTAGAACTGAATGTAGCAGGTCACAGCCTAGCTGAGTCCGAGACATATAACCAAACATGAAATGGTAAGGAAGAGAGAAGCAGCAGCAGAAGAAAGTCCCTGGTGGGACGAAACCCAATTTTAAGCCTCAAGAGCATAGCAAAGCCCCACTATTCATTAAGGGAGGTCCCACCAGCTATTTTCTCAGGAATCTTGTACTCACATTAATGAATGAAAGAGAGAATTTTAATGTGCACCTCTGAGAGAAATAACACCCCCCCCAATACAACCACCAAATTTCATTCCCCAGATTCCTCTGGGTTTCCACTCTTTTCCCTTTTTCTAGTGTATAGTAATGAGGTGCGATGGCTGGTGGAGACAGAACAGGCTCATTGCGTGGCTGTGCACTCACAGAGCCTCCACACTAGAATTTCATGCCTCCACGGTCTGGTTCTTTACCCAGTGGTTCCAATCAGACCCTGCCTGGACGGGTGACAGGCACATTCAGACCTCCCAGTCTGGACAAGGGGAGTCCCGGCCACTCACCCTTCCCAAGATCTTTATGTTTGGAACCAATCTCCAAACACACCCTGGCCATGTTCAGCAGCCTCCCAAAGGCATAGTGTTTGATTCTGCTTTCCTTACCCTTCCTCTCTCCCTCCGTATCAAAGAACAAGCTCCTGACAGACATTAGGAGCAAGGCTTCGCACAGAAAGCTAGAGGTCAGAATGTCACTCTTATTTGCCCTGAAATATCCCTGAACTTGTAGAAATTCATATTTGTTTACATTATAAATGCACTAAATGAGCTAATTATAGTGATCATAACTCACAATTAAAAACAAACATAGAAATTTCAAAGACTTTCAGTATCTTTTCTTTAATCATTCACCCAGGCTCAAAATATGCATTTTTTAGATTAAAGCATTAAAGTTGCTAATTATATTCTCAGAACTAACAATTATTTCTTTACCCTTTTACTACCTTCTTCTGGCAACAAAAAAAAAATGTCAGCACTGATTTAATTTTTTGTTATTATAGGATTAAAAGAAGTTTCTAAAAATGCAATTAAATTTGCCCTATAGCGAAAGCGACTTCACTATCATATCTGAAACCTCTTCCCTAAAACAACAGCATTAAAAAAAAAAGATTCAGATTTTTCTGACTTTTATGACACATTCCTTCAGTGATTATCTCCAATAACAACTCAACCATTTTAATGAAGCTCCCTGCACATCACGTCCTGGTGAAAGGTAGAGCATATTAGATTAATAAAGAAAATGAAAGTTAAATTGGCTGTTGGAGTGTGAAGCCCTGCCCCTGTTATGCATGGGTTCCTCACCTTTGGGAACCTAGTTCAACTTCAGCCCGGGGCCCTAAGTGAAAAGTTCAGTAATCTTGAGTATGTCCCCACTTAATACATCACAAAATCAATTATTTTATAGTGGTACAGCCAGTAACCTATGCTCAGACAGAATCAAGTTTTGCTCCCACTGGGGATTCACCAATTATCTATTCAGTGAATTATTTTCAGAGAAAGCAGAAACACCTGCTGTCAGCAGAGGGAGTATCTGCCTACTACGGGTATCATTCTGAGCCTGACGTGTTATTGCATTTGTCACGTGCAGGATGGCACTGTGAGACTTTGGATGGATTTATCACATTACCGGGATGCTTGATGGGACATTGGAGCATGATTCAGTGCCCAACGTTAGAGCTAAAACGCTGTAGCAAAGAGATCCAAAATGAAGCCTCGAGAAAAAAAAAAAAAATTGGGGAAGGGGGTAATCAAGTGTGTAGATGCTGCAGCTCATCTGTCTTGCCTGATTTCCAATAAGTCAGCACAAATAAAAATTGTGATAATTCAGCACAATTTCCTTTTACTGGCTATTGACCTGGGCTAGATTCAAAGTAGGAACCAAAGAAGGGCATCACGGATGTTGACTCCACGATTGGGAGGAAGGTCAGACTTGAGACAAGCATAGTTTATGAGTGCTGCAGTCCCCACCTGTCTACTCAGGACTCCAATTCTTACAGGGCCTCTCCTTTTCTTCTCCAAAGTCAGGCAGCCTGAAAGCAGCCAGTGCACTTCTTTCTTTCTCTGTTGGAAAATTAACAATGACAACTGAAACCGAAACAAAAGGACAAGGCAAAGATGGCAACGTATCTACAAGCACACTTGCCTTTCAAAATTTCAAAGATTTAACAGGTGAATGCCAAATCTCACAATGAGCCAATCCAGAAGCAAGCATGAAACATCTATTGCTGAAGCAACATCCTGACTGGCCTTAGCAGAATAGGACAGCTTGAGGGAAATGTTAGGGGCTGCTTGTGTGAAGTGACTGGTGTCTACCTAACCTCCCCAGGAATAATTGCCTATCAACAATGCTGTGTCAGAAACTCAGAAACAACCAAAGAAAGTATCATTTCCTGGTTCTAAGTATAATTTCTAGAGCCAGTCTGACATGGATCCAACTCCTAGATCTACTCAATTATCAGATGTGTGATTAGACATTGATTAAACTAAGCACTTCATGTCCTTTTTCTCAAAATGTTCATAATGGTTTCTAGCCCTACCATAAGTTGATTCATGTAAGGTTTGATGTGATGCTGTTCACATAGTAACTTCAACTTTTTACTTGTTGTTTTGGCAACGAATATGATCTTACTATTATTGTATTCGTGGCTATTGAATACAGGTCCATGGAATACTTTGTAGAGAGAAGCAGAGGAAGAAGTAAGGTGGAGCTGAAAAGAAATGAGACAGTGGGTTTGGAGTAAATATCAGTCTTGCTGCAAAGAATACTAAATCAGATCTAAATTATCCTTGCTAATAACACAGAGAACAATCATCCAAACAGCAACTGACTCAACAAGCTTGGATTATTTGTAATGTGATCCCATGAGAGACACAGATATGCAACCTGTTGGATTCTGCTACACACCCTTGTTCCATTCTTGGTCCTGGTTGCTGACATGTGCTTTAAATGTGCTTGCATTTCTGAAGAAGAACCTTGCTTTCCTGGAAACATAGGTCCCCACTGGTCTCCATAATGGAAGATCTTCACTGGTTCTCAACTGCTCACATTGTTCAACTGCTTTCTTGTCCAAGCCCTTATCCTCTCTAGTTCTCTAAAATGCTATATTAGGGCCAAAAAGTCCATGTAACCTCAAACAAGCCCTCCTTTTATGATACTGCTATATTGTAAAGGCATATGAACTGCCAAGGGACAAATCTCTTTTTTAGCAAGTATTAGCATTCCAGATGTGGGCTTCCTGGTGAATCTCTGATTCCCAAATGCCCATCTTTCCCCCTGTGACCCTCCTCTTCATCATTCTTATCATTAGCCCTGGGCCAGTGCCATAAAAATGGCACTGCTATCTCTTAGAAGACTGACCAAATTTCTTCTACTATTTGAACAACTATAAGAGGCGAATGTTAGTTGAAACCTATGAGAAAAGTTCAAGCTGCTTATTCTTTATTGTGAAGTTCAGGCAAAGAGCAAGCTGCAGACCAACTTTAGGTAAATACCAGTCTTGCGTGCAGTCCTTCCAGCCCACCACCACCAATGTTTGCCTCTTTTTTTAACCCAGGGCTTAATATGGTAGATAGTTGTATTGTAATGATTTAACAGAAATTCATTCATTATACAAATAATTATTCAACAGTGATTTATTAATTCATTTCTTCCACAAACATTTATGCTAACAGATAGTGTCCTAAGTCCTGTGGAGAAGAGAAGCTAGGATTGATATACAAATATATGGTTCTTATCAGGATACAATTTAAAATCCACAGGACATTTGGAAAAGTTCAGAGAAAACTTCAGCATTGAAGCCTATTGGGTTGTGTTACTGACATTTAGGAAGTAAAGGAATAGATATTACATAACACCTAGAACCAAGAGGACAGTCTCCCCAATGAGGTTTTCTGTTTTATTTTTATACCAGAAGCCATAATATTGAGGTTGACAAAACATGAACCTTAAGGCACCACAAGCCACATTTGACATGAGAGGGAAAAGGGAAAGATGGTAGAAGAGGGAAATGTACTCTGCTCAGAGGTCAAATCTAATCTGGGGAGGTCAAAAGAGGAGGGTAGCTTTTGACTGTCCTGTGAAATGTGGATGAGATATTGAAAGATAGAGGTAGAGTTACAGGAACCGGAAGATGAATTCTTACCCAAAGAAAGAAAAAGTATAGTTTTAAAACTGTGTTTAGGTGTAATTGAATGTCCATTAGTAAGTGGACCAGAATAATTTGTAGAACAAGATAAGAATGAGAAGAAAAGGAAACAAAAATTATCAAGGTCTCAAATACCAGGCTAAAGAATTTTCATTTTCTCTGTCAGAGATTATTATTCATCTGAATCATTAGATATGGTTGATGTTGAATAGACTAATAACTTTACATCTCAATGTGCATGTTACTTTGTCAAATGACTTCAGAATTGCAGTAGTTCAAAACTTTATAGTTGAAAATAAATTATAGACATCTTTTAGTAAAATGTACACATTTGACGGGAAAGGATGCTGAAGTCCCGACAGGGTTTGTGTGTTAGTTTCACCAATAGAGCTGTTGTGCATGATCTGATATTATTTTCTGGCAGCTATGCTAGTAATTTTTCATTGTCTTGACGCAATAGCTGAGTAAATTAACTTAAGGAGGAATATTTACTTTGGTTTTTTGTTTTAGTCCATGAGAACTTGGCTCCTCAACTTAATGAAGTCAGAAAATAGGGAGAAGGACCGGGAACTGTAGACACCAGGACATGCCTCCAGTGACCTCACTTCCTAGTTTCCATGTATCTGCACAATGGCATCAAGTTATAAAATTATAAAATTGATTTTATAATCAATGAATTAATCCTTTGATGGATTAATCCATCAAGTGCTCCAGTTCCCAACCAGGGGCTCTAGAATCCCCAAACCCATGAGTTGATTTCTCAACTCCCAAGGTACATCATTTACTTAATCATATAAAACCTACATAGATGGTGCCTAGAACTTGGAAGGTTATTGTCAGTGAAATGAGTGGATTATATAAACTCTGGTCTATTTCTTTTTTAAAATGTTTGTATTTATTTATTTATTTGACAGAGAGAAAGAGGAAGAGAGAGAGAGAATGGGTGTGCCAAGGCTGCCAGCCACTGCAAAAGAACTCCAGATACATGCACCACCTTGCGCATCTGGCTTGCATGGGTCCAGGGGGATCAAACCTGACTCTTTTTGGCTTTGCAACCAAGTACCTTTTTAATCACTAAGCAATCCCTCCAGCCCAAATTCTGGTCTATTTCTTTGCTTTTTGAGTGGGATTATATCAGCTATGGCTTGATTTTATTCTGCTAAGAAGACTATTTTGTATTAATGCCTAGTTCTGAAGAATAAAAATAGGACAGTAAATTAACTGTGTGTTTAAAAGTTAAATCATTCACTAGATCACATCTATTATAGTATGGAGTTCATGTTGGAGAAGGGAATCTTATCAAAGGGAACCTCAATGGGAAAAGTTACAAACTGACTACTGTCTAATATGTTTCTTGTATTTTCACAATTTCTTGTTGTTTTCTTAAATATCTCTATGCTATCCTAAAACTGGGATAGTCTTTGAAAAGCAAGCCCAGCACTGGAAAAGACACACTGTGCCTGGGTACAAGGGGGTGGTTGGTTGAGGTGGAGTCATCTGTGAGCAGACTTAACGTGCCACTTGTTTTATTTAGGGAGAAAAAGGAGGAGGGATGCATTAGAGACAACGTCCACAGCATAATTAGGAAACAATCAACACGTTTTTCTTGCTGTCCTAATTTTTTCTTCACTTTAAAATGCTCCATTGAGTTTAATTAAACTTGCCCTAGGCTTATAAGCCTAGCAAACTGGGGAACATTTTTTTGAAACTCGCTTTCCTGTCAGAAAGGTTTTCTTCAAGCTGGCCCAATACTGCTGAACTTCAAGGTTTCAGGGGATGTTAAAACAACTGCAACCAAATTAATGTAGATTATCTTTATTTCTTCCTATTGATTTGAGCAGAGAGGGCAGGAAGCTGAGCATTGCTAAATAAAAACATTTCTAGATGGTTATTAAAGATACTTGGTTTAGAAAGCAGAAAGGGGGAGGATGGCTTCAAGTAGTTATGAAGGGGAGGAAAGATGGAACACATCCCTGATTGCAATGCATTGCTACTAGGGAAGCCATGTCTGCCCTCCATTTTGGATACCCGCACCTCATTTTGCTTTGGGGAATTATCACTTCCCCATTCCTGGTGGTCCTTATGGGATTGTCAACTGTTTTGGTCAGTCTTCCAGCAGCCCCCACACTCTGTGGTATAAGGTAGACAAACATTAAACTTTCTGGACCAGAAGCAGCAGCAAATTCTCTCTCTCTCCCTCTCTCTCTTTCTCCCTCCCTCTCTCCATTCCTCTCTTTACAAATTTGAATGTTAATGAGAGAAACACATCTTCCTAAAGGAGCTAGATATAAATCATTGTAATATAAAGGCCATGGGCTTCAGAAGTCCTTTTATTCTTCTGTAGTCACCTAAATTCCAGTCCCTTCTAAGTCCAATCCAAGATGCTCCATATTCACTGGATTTGTGAGTGCTTCAGTATTTCATTCCATTACATTGTGCTGTTTTAAACTAATCGAACAACCCTGAAGCATGATGGTCTTGAAACAGCCCGCATGTATCCCTCATGTTGTCCCTATGTTATATAGTGGTCAGAGGTTGACTAATGTTCCAAGCACTTTTCACTCTAAGTTGAAGGTACAGATTTCTTCTCTTTGGGGAACTGCCACATGGGAAACATATAGGAAAATCCATTGAGACGATCATATAAGGCTTCCTAAATTCTCTGTTTGGGAGCAGTATGTGCTAATTTCCCTGGCCTCCCTTGGCTCAGGCAAGCCTCATGTCAGAGGGCTGAAAGCGTACTTCTCCTCAGGGAGCCACTAATAGGGAAAAGCCAGGTAGAGGGGCAGCAGACACTTTGAACAGTAACACAACTGGAACTCCAGTTCTGCCAGCCATTAACGTTGTAACTGTGGGGAAATTACTGTGGCCCCTCGGAGCTTTAATCTTTGTACCTGCACACTGGTAAATCCCTAGGTCCAACCCATCTTTTTCCGAGCCCATAGAACACAAAGCTGAGCTTGTCCATGTGGCAAGACTTGGCCAATGGAGTGAGCTGTCATGTACAACAGTACTTCCAGTATTTGCCAAGTGAGGTTTCCAAGAATTTCTCTGCTTGAGCCACAACTGAAAAGATGTGTACGTTTCAATCAGGTCAATATCTATCAGCCGGGGTCTCTGAGTGATTTCAAAGCAGAGCAAATGTCGAGCTACAGATCCCACCTTGACATCACAGTGAGAGAAAGAATGGTAATGATTCGGTATGCTAAGCCATGGATTTTGCAGTTAATTAGTTTCTACCACCTAACCTTGAGATTCCTCACTAGTACAAAACTGGTAGTCACACAATAGTCATTATATTTCTCATATTGAATCCTGTTTGGCCTCTATTTTCTGCACTAATCTAACTGATACAGGCACCCAACTTAATCAGATGATTAGAAGGGACCTCCTTCACAAAGTGAAAATTGTTTTCTTTTTCGTTTTTGTTTTCAAAGGAATACATTTATGGCAGGAGAAGTTCACATCTAAGAAACAGAATTCTAGGCATTCAATTATATCTGCTGAGGTCATAAAAGATGAAGGTGGGGAGGTAAATAAACTGTGTGCTCTGTTAAAGCAATTAGACAGGGGTGATTATGTGTCTACTGCTAAGGTGCATAAAATTACACCATATCAAGGCTATGATAGAACATCACTGGTGGATATTAACAGAAAGGGAGATGAGGTGATAACATGTGAATTCACTTGCTACGCAAATGGTAAGTTGATGTCTAAAATGAAAACTGAGGAGCCATTCAGAAGGCTGTTATGGCTGTCCAGGGAAAGGCACTAAAGGCCCAAAGTGGAGAAGCAACAGGAGGAGATCAGACCTGTAGTCAAATCATTTTCAATTAATAATACTTGTTGGGCAAGTCTGCCCATTAGTGAAAATGGGGCCGGGGTGGAATCACGGCATGACTCTGGGTGGAATTGAGTGGCTGGATGGGTTAGATCCTTGAAGCTTCGAGGGATATTACTGGAGGAGCAGGTTTCGGAAGCTAACCGATTGATCTTCTACTCACTGATGCTGCAGCACTAAGGAAAGCTCCACACAAAATATGTTGGAGAAATGAGACCTGGATTTGGAAATCAAAGCAGAGTTCTAAACTGAAAGTAGAGACTGAGATTTAGAATCAGCTTCCTGCCTGTAAGTAGAAGCTGGAAGATGGGAGTCACACAGCAAAAGCTGGAAGAGTTGAGTCCTGGGTGAACATCAAAAATAAGAATGGGCCGGGAATGGTGGCACACGCCTTTAATCCCAGCACTTGGGAGGCAGAGGTAGGAGGATCACTATGAGTTCGAGGCCACCCTGAGACTACATAGTTAATTCCAGGTCAGCCTGGACTAGAGTGAGACCTTGCCTTGAGAAACCAAATAAATAAATAAATAAATAAAAATAAGAATGGAAGACGGGCATGGTGGCATATGCCTTTAATCACAGCACTCGGGAGGCAGAGGCAGGAGGATTGCCCAGAATTTGAGGCCTCCCTGAGACTACTTGGTGAATTCTGGGTCAGCCTGAGCAAGAGAGAGACCCTACCTCAAACAAATAAATAAACAAATAAATAAATAAATAAATAAAATGGAATTCTTAAGCTAGACATAAAATGAATAGGAAGAATCAAGAAGACCCAAGGGAGGGCAGAAGACATAGCTTAGCAGCTAAGGCATTTGCCTGCAAGGCCCGAGGACCCAGGTTTGATTTCCCTGGATCCATTTAAGCCAGATGCACAAGGTGATGCATGCATCTGAAGTTCATTTGCAGTGACTGGAAGCCCCAGTGTGCCCATTCTCTCTCTCTCTCTCTCTCTCTCTCCCTTTCTCTCTGTCTCTTTAACAAATAAAGAAATAAATAAAGAAGACCCAAGAGAGTATGATGGCACAAAGATATATATTTGGAGACTGTCTGTTGGGTGTGACAATAAGGAAAGCTGTCATAGAATTTCAGAAAGAGAGAGAGAGAAAGACAGCTGGAAAGGTGGCTCAGTAAGAGCTTTGCTGTGCAAGCATGAGGGACTGAGAAGGCCCGAGCTTAATCCCTGGAACCCAGATACAATAAAAATGCTCAGGACGGTCACATACACCTGTGACACCAGTCATGTGGAGTGTGGAGAGAGAAAAGGTCACCAGTCAGCTACTGTGGCCAGTAGAATGGCAGTTCCAGGTTCAGTAAGCGACTGTCTCAAGGAAACAATGCAGATGAACAATCAAAGAGGGTGCCTGGAGTTATTCTGGCCTCCACTCCCATGCACACAAGGTATATGCAGCTGCACACTTGTGTACTCCCTGTATACACAGCCCCACCACCACCATACACACTGTACACACACGTGCATGTGTGCATGCTTAAACAAACAAACAAAAAAAAAAACCAGAATTTAGGATAGAATGAGAAATCAAGAATGGCAAATAATCTGCATCATTGTTAATAAATAACAAGGGAATTATATTAAACCCATGGAAGAAGATTTTGATGGTGTTTCTAAGTGAGCCTCAAAAGATGCCCCAGAGAAGCAAAAGGCAGGAACTGCGTAGTTCAAGATGAACAGAGATGGAGTCAGCTCTCAGGGGACAGGTGAGAGTTGTAATCAAGGATGAAGGTCAAGGACGCACTTAGGACAGAAGTGACAGGACATCCAAGAAACTAGACCCAGGGAGGTAAATCTGATGCGGTTAGAGTAAATCTACTGGTAGGACTTGAGACATTACAGCTAGAGGCCAGGAAGGGGCTAGATGTCTAACAAAGAGTTCCAAGACTTAGGCCTCTAAGAGCTTAACAAACCAGGACCATGAGGGTGACTTACCATGAGTAGGAGTGATAAAACACTTGAGGACCAAAATAAGTGGTGTATGTCAAGAGCTTTTGCACAAATGCTGCAGTGCAATCATGGTAGTGTTAAACTTGGATGGAAAGGAAGATTATGAGAATTATTTAGAAGTCTCCCGTGACCATGTGCCAGGGAGAAGAGCTGGTGGGAGGTGACAGTGATCATGACATCAAAGAGTTTTACTGACACTGAAGGAATATTGGTTCACAGGGTAATTGAGAACACTGAGCTCTTCCTCAATGCAAGTAGAAGTATCCCAACTTGAGTGACCAAGCACATAGTCACCCAGGGCAAAGGTAACGTGAATATTTTAAAGCACATATAAGTTTCAGCTAACAAAAGAGCTACAGAGCATTCTCCTTACATAGAACCAGGATGTATGGAGCTGGTTAATGAACTGACATTCTGGGGATATGTTTCTACATGTGGTTCCTCAACGCCCTCCCCCACGGTGACTGCGTGATACTACCTCTCTTCTTTCCGCTATGCAAAGTCTCTCAATAGCATGTCACAGCCACTGGGACCTCACTGGTCTCATCTCAAAGGCCTCCGCTCATCTTCCTGCCTATACCTAAACCTTTCAAGGCCTCATTTGAGTTACATCTCTGTTAGGAAGCATTCCGTGATTATAACCAGCCTTCTGGACTTTCCTGTTCAATGCACCACTGTGCAGTTTTTGGATATGTCAGTGTGGGGTGCATCATTACAAGCTGCTCATGAATCACTGTGTAGGCTATGCTCCTCTAAATAGCTGGCAAGCCCTTTGAAAGCATGGTCTGTGTAGCGGCTATTATTTGGGTTTCACACTACTGCTCCATCCTCATGTATTGAAGGACGAGTCTCTTGCAAATTTTAGTTTTATGTTCCTATGGGAAATTAAGATTGTGTGCTAAAATAATCACCCCACTATTCCCATCACAGAAAGAAAGGGGTTACCAAACTTGAATCAATTATGTTCCTGTATACTTATAGTCATGGTGATTTTTAAAAAAAAAATGTTTACATCTCAGATTTTCCAAATGAGAACAGGAAAGAAAGGAAAGATTTTTCATTTCACTGGTTTCTAAGTCATTATGATGGGTCTGTCTAGTTGAAGGCAGACATGTGCCATGGTTGTTAACTCTATGTATTAATTTGCTCTGACCACAGAACATGCATCTCTGTGCTGCCATGTTCACGTGGTGCAGGCAAGCATGCATTTGTGTGCACTTGCAGGTGGAGACCAGAGGACAGCCATAGGTGTCCTTCTTGGGACACTGTCGACCTTTATTAAGAAAGGGCCTTTCATTGGTTGGGAGCTCATCATTTAGGCTAATTGGCTGGCCAACAAACCCCAGGGATCTGATTGCCTCCACCTCCACAGTGCCAGAATTACCTCTGTGTGCCACCACATCAGCTTTTGTTATGTGCGTTCTGAAAATCAAGCCCATCTCTTCATGCTTGCAAGGCAAACACCTTCCTGAATGAGCTATCTCCAGCCCCCATTTAAACATTTTCAGAGGCCACAGTGCTGACTATTATACCAAGGAACCTTTCTTATTAAACATGTTCAATGGATGTTTCTGTGAGGTTGTTTTGGGATTAGATTACTGTTTTTGTTGAAAGAATGATTAAAGCATAGTTCTCTCCCAACTTTGGAGCACAAATAAAGAATCAACATTCTGGGACTGGAGAGATTTCTCAAAGGTTAAGGTGCTTGCTTGCAAAGCGTAACAGCTTGGGTTCAATTCTCCAGTACCCATGTAAAGCCAGATGCACAAAGTGGTGCACGCATCTAGAATTCATTTGCAGTGACTAGAGGTCCTGACATGCCTATGTTCTTGGTCTTCCTCTGCTTGCAAATAAATAGATAAAAATATTTCAAAAGAATCAAAGTAACGAGCACCATAACTGATTTTCCTTTGAGGAGGAGGTTTCTTCCTATCTTTGTATTTAAATTTTGGCTTTGTTTCCTGCTTTTGGTTGCACTGAACCATCAGCTCTTTGTGGGTCTGTAATCTATCAGCTGACAGCTTTCTTGGTTCCTGGATCTTAATGTTGAAAATGGGACAAAGCCATTGTCTTCCCTAGCCTCTAGATCACTTACTATATCTGGAGATCTTGGGATCTTACAACCCTCCACCATATTATAAATGTCTACAGCTACATGATCCTTTTCCAAAATCAAGAAAGCAAGGAGAGGGCTGGAGACATCACTTAGTGGTTAAGGAATCTGCTTGCAAAGCCAACAGACCCAGGTTCAACTCCCTAGGACCCACATAAGCTAGATGCACAAGGGGCGCATGCATCTGGGGTTCATTTGCAGTGGCTGGAGGTCCTGACTTGTCCATTCTCTATCTGCTTCTTTTTCTTTCTTTTCTCTCTCTCTCTCAAATAAATAAATGAGAAAGTTAAAAAAATAATAAAAATAAGGCAAGGATAATAAAGTGATATCTAAAGATGACAGGCAAAGAGAAAGATGGCTTCAAGGTATCAAGTTTTAAGTTTTCATTTTATTTTGATATCCACTGCTGCCTTCAATTCTCTGAGCTAACCTAGAGTCTTGTAATAAATTCCCTTCTGGTGTTTTAACCATCTTAATTGCACTTCTGTGAATTGTAACCAAGAGAGCCATACCACAACAGTCTCTTTTATATGGCTATATTCCCTACAGAACAAGGCTCATTCAACAAAACAACAGCAAAAAAAAAAAAAAACTTATTGATTAATAGATTGATATTGGACTTAGACTACTGAGCCTCATTGACTAGACAGACTAGTCAAATTAATTATCTCTGGTTCAGCGAGAGACCAAATTCTCTAAGAACCAGTGGAGAACAACTGAGAAAGTTACCCAGTGTTGACCTCTGGCCTCCACACTCATGCACACATATGCTCATACACACACACACACACACACACACACACACACACACACACTACCACCACCACTACCACATACAACACACAGACACACTAAACATACATACACATGTGAAAAGGAAAAGAAAATGACTCTCAAATCAAACAACATTTTGACCTTGAGAGCCAACATGTCTAGATGTCGACATGTCCTCTTATTTGTTTGTTTGTTCTTAGCCCTACATTGAAGAAAACTTACTCAGACTTCTGTGAGGAAATGACCCAACTATGAGAAAATCACTTGCATTCACAAAAAAAGTAAAACAGATTAGACTAACTAGAAACTTTTGGGCTGAAATCACAAAAATGATAGTAGCCAAAGGCTAGATTTTTAGATGATTATTTGATCTTGTATCTTGGTAATACACATGGCAAAATGCTGGATATAGCTGCTTGTGAAATCTTATGGCTAAATTAATTTAAATTAGCTGAATATGTAGATCTTAAATATCTCAACACAGCAAACAAGGGATGAATATAACACAGGAGGCGTCAGGTTGGGATGTGCAGACCGGCTAATCAGATAATGGGGAAGCAGTTTAACTCTGGTATTGGCCTGTCTTCAGTAAAGAATCTGAAAGGGTAAACAGCATGTTAATGACATCTTCAAAGCACGGGGAAGAACATTAATAAATTAAACAAAGAACTTGAAGAGATATGAGAGATATGCTGACAAAATAAAAGTTAGAATATTAGAGAGGAAAATGTTCCTCACATCACTTAGATCCCAAATGCTTAATTAGAAAGAAAAGGAAAATGACTCAAGAAGATAAAGTTGTCAGATCTTAAAAGGGTGCTAAGGATCAGTGTTAATTACACTGGAAGGCAAGGAGATATCATAACCTAGAAAGCAAGTAGGGGTAGAATAGTACACATTCAGTCTCATATTTTGTGTTTTTTTTTTTTTCTTTTTTAAAACAGAGACAGGCTGGGGAGATGGTTCAGTGGGTAAAGTACTTGTTTAACAAGCACAAGAAACTGAGTTCGGATCCCATTTACCATGGGAAATGGCAAACACAGCTGTGTGCACTTACAATCCCAGTGCTACGGAGGTGAAGCTAAGGAGTGCCTACATCTTGCTGGCTCGCTAGGCTAGCTTCACCAACAAGCTCCAGCTTCGGTGAGAGACCCTGTGTCAAAGAACAAGGCGGAGAGCAACTTAAGAAGACACCCGATGTTGACGTCTGGCCTCCGCATATGCATGCACACGTGTATTCCCACATGCATACCAGCATGTATAGACGCACAAACCTAAAACACATGCACAAGAGGAAGAACGAGGCCCATGGAATCAAATACCACTCTTTGGACTTGAGAAGATCTAGAAACAATTCTTCTTGTTTGCTCCTGGTAGAAAGAGTATTGAAAAATTGACACTCATAAAATGCTTGAGATGTGATGTTTAGGCACAAGAATTTAGAGGACAGGACAGGTGTATATTAAATCAGAACAGGCTAGTCCCAATAATAGAGACTTGGTATAGCAGTCAGCCTCACATTGCAGGATGAACCTTTAGATCATTCATAGTTTATGGGAGGAAGAATGGACTTACTGAAGCTCACAGATCAAGGGGAGTTCCATAATGGCAGAAGCTGGCCCCCTTCCACAAATTCAGGCAGAAAGAAAAGCAATTGCCACCAGCACAAGCAGGCACAGTCCAGGAGCTCCAGGCAAAACTGCAGCACTTTGCAGATTTTTGGCTGGAAATTCCAGATTCCCACCGGCCACACCTTAGAGGTGGACCCCAGGATCCACCCACAGTGACACCTCCCCCAGCCAGGCTGATGGAGATCTGAAGTTTTCAGACTGGATCTGTTGGGGGACATCCATTCAAACCACCACACTCAGGCTTTTAGTTGGCTATAGAAAGAGGTTTCTTTACATAGAGTACTGGCCAGTTGTCCAGCTGATGATACAGCCTGTGTCTGGTCAGCTTAGAAGTGAGAAATCAACCATATTTTTGTTTAATGTCATCATCAGTAACCAGTCAGTGGAGGTGAAATCACAGAGAATGACCCAAAGGTTTTTTTTTTGTTTTTGTTTTTGTTTTTTAATAGGCCATTTCTGAAAGTGACATGCAACATTTCTCTCTATGGTCTTTGGAGAGAAGATAACAATTTGGCTACATGTGAGTGCAAGGAAAACTGGGAAATGTTATCTAGATGTGCGTTCAAAGGAAAAAGAAGAACAGAGCTATGCAGTTACCAAGCACTGATGCATTGAAGAGTCAGGGTCTCTGATAGCCATGGCATCCCTTCCCTGTAGTTTAAGAACTGGTTGGTCACAGAAACACATCCACAAATTCGAATTTATCACCTTTTCATAGAGTCGCTCTGTCCTTGTACCATTTCCCTGCAATAAGACTTAAGGTTTCCATGAAGAGAATAAAGGTGGCAAAATCTTTAAAATATCTTGAAGGGAGACTGCTGGCAAACAGAAGGGCTGAATTCAGAGCCGCCCACTTCCGCAGCTAGCCTCTCCATTCGTCAGTATAGACGCCAATAGACGGAATGAACCCGCAAACACTATCTGCTCCATCTTGTTTTACAAGAACCACATAGAAGCCACTGGTAATGTCATAGTTGGTCACAGTCATTTTCCAGTCACCATTTAGTAGTAACTTGCTCTCTAGTGGGCTCTGAGAGGCTCAAATAAAATCTTATTTCTTTTAATCCCTATAATCATTCCTGAGGAAGGACATGTTTATTTTCCACGATGTGTAAACTTGACTAAACATCACAGAAGTAGCAAGCACTTCCTGAATGCAAAGCCCAGGATTCTCATGATCAAAACCATCCCTCCCCCATCTGCTTTCAGCAAAGAGTGAGTTTATAAAGGAAGACAAAATCCTTATATCTACTCATGCTTACTAAGCACACAGGGTGGTATGTAAGCCGAATGGGATGCCAGTGCTATCACGGACCTGGATTCTAAAGGAAGCCAAAATGATTATATGCTGGAAATATAAAGGGCAGTCTCTTGCAGTCAGGCAGATATGAAATGGAGAGAGAAATGAGAGAGATGTGAAGAGATTTTCCAAGGAAGAAAAATGAAATCAGAGCTAGGGAATCTCTTAACAGAGTTGGTTCCATACAAGAAGATTTTGCCTATAATACTGATTATACCAAACAAAAATGCTTTACAAATGTTAGTTGGTGAGATCTAGGTTATGTGACTTTCCCTTCCGGCTTGAATAACGTGGATTTTAACTCAGTCTCCACCACCGGTGAGTTTCTCTCGTGAGTCTGAATGCCATTCCCTCCCCTTTGTGTGAACATGCAAATATTACAATGAAAGGTGATTTGAAAGGCTCTTTGTTCCAGTTACCTTCGCACTGCTGGAAGAAAACACCCTAGCAGAAGCAGCTGAGGGAAGGAAAGTTGTTAATTTTGGCTTACAGCCTCCAGGGAAAGTTCCAGGATGACAGGGGAAAGACAAGACAGAGCAGAGACTGGACATCACCTCTGCCATAGTGAGCTGAACTCAACTGGCTTTCCAAACACATGGGTTGGGGGCAGACACCTAATTCAAACCTCCACACTCTTTCTCCAGAGACAGTAATGCCCTTCTCTAGGACTGGTTTCTGGTCTTTATCTTGCTGTAGCTGCGAGGGAGTTAGGCAAGGCAGGAAGGTCTGCACTTGCTAAAGCTCAAAAGATGATCTGACTCCTTCCTTATCTCTTTATTACATTCCTAACTCTGCTTTCCCATACCTGAGCCCTTCCCTGGGAGACAGGTCTTTTTCTAGATTCCTGACATTGTGGTTAGTCAAGCTTAGAGCCCAGAACTTGGAATCATGGCTAGCCTCTCACCACGACAGTCCCTAGGCCAACCCCGTTGCTGTCCCTCTGGCTCATCTAATCCAGAAGCACCTACCACCATAACGCTGTAAATACATTTGTGAGGGGAAGGCAAGCTCTCTCTGGCTGCCAAGCCACTGGTGAACCTCCAGCTTCTGGTCATTTCTCCTTGGCTAGGCCCAGCTGGGCCCAGCTGAAAGGGAAGCCCCAGCCTCTGCCTTGCACGTGGGCTCTTCCTCCACATGACAGGAGCTCATGGTACTTTCTTTTCTGCCCTCTACAATTTTTCAAGGCCCACCACATGGGCTCTCAAGCTACGTGGGGTCTTCATTCCCTTTTCCTTGGTTCTGTACTTCCTCTAATAAATACAATAATTTACTAATTATCCTTTCCAGTCTTAGTTTATTCAATTATTTGGTTAAAAATAAACACAACCCTAGGGTTTGGGGGTTTAAGGACTTTCCTGAACCCCTAACACCCCAATTCAAAGCTATTTTCCTAGTAGTATATATGCAGTTAACTTTGTTTAGGAAGCCTCCACCCCAAAGATGTCACTGAAGACAGAGTAGGTGCCACAGAGAGAGCAGAAGTTGCCTTAGCTCCAAACCCCCTATTTATTTTATTCATTTGTTAACTAGTTATTGTGGTACTGAGAATTAAATCCAGGCCTCACGCATGCTAGGCAAGGGCTCTACCATTGAGGAACATCTCTGTCCTTTTGTAATTTTTTAACTTTAATTTAAGTTTAATTAAATAAAATTTTAATTTAATGAATTTTTTAGTTAAATAAATTTTTAACTTAATTTATTTTTTAGTTAAATAAAATTTTAATTTCATTCAGGATCTCACTAATTTGTCCAGACTAGCCTTGAACACACTCTGTGTTGGCAGGTCTTTCACAAGCCGTCCTTTTCCCTATGGAGGAACTGAGATTGTGTGCCTGCACCAGCAGCTCAAAAATCTCATTTTAATGTATGGACAAATTGTCTTCTATTCCCAAAATAACATGAATATATTTTGAAAGAAAATGTATCAGCCCTTTAGGGACTTTATTTTTTTCTAAAAATGAGCCTAAAATCTCCCTTGGACTAAGAAGAATATGGTTTTAGGAGGAAATGTCTGAAAAGGCAGTGACATTTTTAAACCGTAAGGCACCCTAATTGTGGTCATGTTTTCACTGGATCTTTTCTACGCAGAGATTCTGTCCAATGGAACTCAGCTGAACTGCCTCAACCAAAGTCTAGGAGACATCCATCCTCCGACTTATCATGTCATAAGTATTTATTCCCAACTGAGTGGGGCACTTTTTTTGTGTGTAAAGAATATATCACTGAGCCCAACAAGACATAAATAATCTATAATTTTGTGCACCTCAAGATGAAAGGGTAAGGTCATGGAAGGGATATGAGTTTAGATAAACTGGCCAGAGTAATCCTTTGTGATCATGAGGGATGAGAAGACCAATGATGAGAATGAAGTAAGCAGGCATGTCCGGAGAGATGTCATTATAGGCAGAAATAAGCATATGTTCAAAGGGCACAAATGACTTGGAGCAGCAAAGAAGGCCAATATGACTGACAGGCAGTGACTTAGAGAAAAGAGCAAGTAGAGAACCGGGCAGATGGGGACCAGCTGAGTTTCAGGAACCGGTCGGTGTGGGCCTTCCGGGGTTTTGAGCAGCCAGCTGTGATGGCTGGAAGCAGAAGCAGCAAGACTGAAATTTCAAGGTCATCCTGAGTTACACAGTGAGCTACCACCCTCTTATTAAAAAGTAAACAAATAAACAAATAAAAGGTAGGAGCTGGTGCTGGAGAGATGGCTTAATGGTTAAGCGCTTGCCTGTGAAGCCTAAGAACCCCGGTTCGAGGCTCAATTCCCCAGGACCCACGTTAGCCAGATGCACAAGGAGGCGCACGCGTCTGGAGTTCGTTTACAGTGGCTGGAAGCCCTGGCGCACCCATTCTCTCCCTCCCCCGCTTCCTCTTTCTCTCTCTGTCTGTCACTCTCAAATAAATAAATGAAAATTAAAAAAAAAAAAAAAAGGTAGGAGCTGGAGAGATGGCTTAACAGTTACGGAGCTTGCCTGCAAAGCCAAAGGACTCAGGTTTGATTCCCTCAGGACCCACATAAGCCAGATGCACAAGGTGGCACACTCATCTGTAATTTATTTGCAATGGCTGGAAGCTCAGACATGCCCATTGTCTCATTCTCTCTCTCTCTCTCTTTCTCCCTGCCCATTTCTATACATCTCTCTCTCAAATAAATAAATATTTTTTTTAAAAAAAAGATAGTTTGAGTCTCTATTTGAGAGCAAATGGTAGCAGAATGAGGAGTGCACACTGGGAACCATTTAGCACTCTCTTGTAATCAGAGGAGAAAGGCTGGGGCGAGTCAGATAGAAGTGGTGAAATACGGTAATTTTATGACTATATTTGGACATGAAATTGATAGAATATTTGGTGAATGCCATGCAATGCTAGAAAAAAAAATACAAAGCACATGAATGCAAATTTGGAAACCTAAGTAAATAAAAGGGAGAGACGGAATTAATAATCCAAAGATGGCAGAGGGTGTCGAAGTGGATTTTGGTTTTCCACATGAAGTGGAGACGCTGACGCAGTGTCTCAGCAGGCAGGTGGCTGCTCGGGAGGGTGGCGACATGCAGGAACCTAGAGCTCAAGGCAAGATTAAGGCTGGACTGTAAAATCAGGCGTTCCCAGGGCCTGGTGCTCATCCAGTAACCTGGCAAGACAGACTTGCTAAGGAGTGGAGAGTAAGTGAAGGAAGATTGAGGGCTGAGGAGAGAACCCAGTTGGTAAAGTGCTGCTCTTGTGGGCATGAAGACTTGAGTTGCATCTCCAGTCCTCATATAAAACACCGTGGGGGGCTGGAGAGATGGTTTAGCGGTTAAGCGCTTGCCTGTGAAGCCTAAGGACCCCGGTTCGAGGCTCGCTTCCCCAGGTCCCACGTTAGCCAGATGCACAAGGGGGCGCACGCGTCTGGAGTTCGTTTGCAGAGGCTGGAAGCCCTGGAGTGCCCATTCTCTCTCTCTCCTTCTATCGGTCTTTCTCTCTGTGTCTGTCGCTCTCAAATAAATAAAAATTAAAAAAAAAAAAAAAAAACACCGTGGGATGGTTCATGCCGAAATACCAGCACCGGGCAAACACAGACAGGAGGATCTCTGGAGCTCACACATACATACAAACATGCGCACATACATGCTTAATAAACAATGCACATGCAAAAAATAAATGAAAATCAAAGGAAGATTCTAAGGAGCTCTCGGGCATTCCTTGGCAAGGAGGATGGGGGATTACGTTAAATGTAAACTCACACTCAGCATGGTGGGGGGAGAGAAAGCGAAAAGAGACTCCTGGAGGCACATGAGATATAATTTCTGGAGGGAGGTCTAGGAAATAAATGAATAACCACTGTGCCTATAAGAACTGGTAGGAAGAAAGAGAACCTCCAAGACTTGACAGTCTGAGATGCATTTTCTTGAGTGTTTCAGGGTTTGAAGTTCTGTGTTGCCAGAGGCCTCCTGGCTCTAAGTTACTTTCCCCTTTCCATCCTTCCATTCTTCCATCCTTCCTTCCTTCCTTCCTTCCTTTCTTCATCCTTCCCTCCCTCCTCCCTCTTTTTTTTTTTCTCTCTCTCTTTCTTTCCTTGCTTCCCTCCCTCCCTCCTTACCTCCTTCCTTGCTTTAAGAGAGTGTGAGGGAGAGAATGATTGTCAGGGCTGTTGTGGCTTCAGATTCCAGATGCATGTGTCACATGGTGCAGCTGGCTTTATGTAGGTACCTGGGCATAGAACTCTGGAAGGCAGACTGCAAGCAAGTGCTTTTACCACTGAGCCATCTTCCTGGCCCTCTAAGTTGCTTCTTGCTATAGATCACGCGCAGCCTTCCTCCTGCTCCGATCCATTGCAATGTTCTTACTGTTCTCTTCTAGGCTGACACCTTTCCGTTTCTAATTCTTCCCAGCTAAAGAAGAGTACCACGCAAGCAAGCATTGCAGAAGAAGAGATGATTATACATATTCACTTAATTGAAGCTTTCTTCCCACATCATCATCATTATTACACAGGCATTGTTGGTGCCTTCATTATCTAATCATTTCTTACATCACCTACAGGTGCCCCTGAACTAAGATCTTTACATACATGCTCAGTTTAAATTTTGGCAACAATTTGAGCACCACATATTTAGTTTCTATTCTGCACAGCAGAAAACTGAGACAGGTGGGGAAAGTGTTTACTAGTGAATGGTAGAGCCAGGAGCCAAGTGTGTTTAAATCCAGAATCCATGTTCTTAATAGCTTCCCCACTTGTGACTTACTGACTTTCATACTCCTGGTGTAACTCTCAGTTAGACTTTATTTCATTTAAAGCCCACCCCCAAAGGCATGCATTAATATTCTAAGAAAAAGAAATTGTAAATCTTCCACAAATCCCTCCCTCATCTATCTCTCAGAACAATATTTTGTCTAATGCCCTAGTTTTAAAACTCCATCTTCAGAAGTAAGCATACTTGTACATGTCTGCTTCCATTTCCATCTCCCCACAAAAATTCTCTCATTGTCTATTGAGGGGTGAGGAGGACTTGGGTTTTGGTAGAAGGTGAAGTCTATAAGCTATGGTTTATATTATAGGTATGGTATGCATTCCCTCATTGTTTATATCAGTTCTCTGAAGTCAGGTTTTCAATTACTTGTGTCTATAGACTTAGTTAAAAGCGAAATTATATTTATATATATATGAAAGGGAGAAATTGACCTCTCTACTCCATTTACTGGTCTTAAATCTCTTAAAATGTTAGGACCCATCATTTCTACCCTTGTTAAGTCATTTTACTTACAGAATATTTATGTATCTTTGGTTCGACTTGAACTATAGTGATAATTTTCTCCTATATCATATTATATCCTTACTAGAGTTTTTAATCTCAGAAATTTTAGATTCAGTTAACCATTTTAGATGCTAGAAAATGAAAAGGAGAGGTTTGTGCTCCTTCTAAACCAATGTAACTGGGCACAACTCCATTTACCTCTTTACAAGATATCCATTTCACTTCTCAGCTTAATAAAAACCAGAATAATATTTTAGTAGCCATGGAAATTGTACCTAATCATTATTTTTTGGTTAACACATGTTTTTTGTTCTAGTTTTAGGATTTTCATCTCATCATAAAACTTTTGCTAATATTCCAATGATTTTTTTGTTCAGAGACTGGCCCTCAAAACCCAACATAAACATGAACTGGATGGACTTAGAGCTCCATGAAGTGTCTCACTGTTGCCAACATTTCAACAAATGAAAATTTAAATCTGACATATTAGAATTTCCTTTTCAGCAGAGCAAATTTTCCTGAATATTTTTTAATTTAAGTTTTCACAAGAACAGACAGCAATTATCCTGTGTGCAATATGCCTATGATAATGATGTACAAACTGATCTGGGCCTCTAATCTCAAGAACAGACAGCAATTACCCAGTGTGCAATATGCCTATGATAATGATGTACAAACTGATCTGGGCCTCTAATCTCAGCACTCATGAGGCTAAAATAAAAGGATCACATGAGTTCTAGGCCAGCATGGACTCCAGAGTGAGTTCCCCCAGGTTAGTCTAGTCTAGAATGAGACCCTGCCTCAATAAAATAGCAATAAAAGGATCATTATGGAAAAATTAAAAAAGACAAACTAATAGTGCCTATTTGAACCAACCCAGGACAATTCAGAGCTGATGCAAATACTATTACATAATCCTTGGGCACATTCCATCTCGGCTCATCCATCATGATGCACAATATTAAAATATAAGACATCTAAAAATGATATTTTATTAATTTATTTAAGACAGAAAGAGAGAATGAGAATGGGCATGCCAGGGCTCTACCCACTGCAAACTAACTCCAGATACATGTGCCATCTTGTGTATCTGGCTTACATGGGTACTAGGGAATCCAACCTGGGTCCTTAGGCTTTACAGTCAACTTAACTGCTGACTTAACTGTTAATCTATCTCTCCAGCCCCAGAATGATATTTTTGTTATTTATTTATTTATTTTTCTTTGTAATTTTTAATTAGTTATGCATGCAGTATGTATACAGTCATGTTGTTACCATCATTAGCCTCCTCCCTTCCCCTCCCCCCCCCCGCAGGGACCCTCCTCATTGGGGAATATGAGTCGTTAGTTGCAGGGTTAGCCGTCAGCTATGGCTAAGAGGCAATGTCTCGGTGCATAATGACCCAATGTGTAGCTCTGACCTTCTTTCTACCCCCTCTTCCACAAATTTCCCTGAGTCATGTTAGGTTCATTTTAGGTCTCTTCAGTGATGAGGTCTTGGGAGCTTCTGTGTGTGTGGATATCTGGTTTGGTAGAAGTTGAGTGTTCTCTGCGTCTATCTCCTTCACCCTTGTGCTGGTACCAGGTTCACCAAGAAAGCAGCATTCTTGCTCATTTCCCCAAGTACCCTTAGTTTCAGCTTGGGCCCTTTTGTGCTATGATGGGCTAGTTATCTCCTTAGGATATATGCCCATCTGAAAAAGAGAAGTAAATTCTCCAATGGAGAGTGGTTAGTGCTGGATAAATGGAATAACCATTGTTATTTTAGACACAACTTAAGAGGTGTAGGCTTCTTGTAGCCCACAATTGGTGGGAGCTTGATAATGGAGAGCAGGCTCATTTTTTAAAATAAACCTATCATACCTATTGAGATTGAAAAGGTAATCAAAAGCCTCCCCAAAAAGAAGAGTCCAGGACCACATAGGTTCTCCACTGAATTCTATCAAACCTTCATGGAAGAATTGAAACAAATTTTTTTCAAACTATGCCACACAGTAGGAGAACAGAGAAAGCTCACCAACTCCTTCTATTAAGCTACTATTACCCTAAAACCAAAACCAGACAGAGATGCCACCAGAAAAGAAGACTATAGGCTTATTTCCATGATGAATTTACACACACAGATCCTCAAGAAAATCTTTGCAAACCAAGTCCAACAACACATCAAAAGCATTATCCACCTTGATCAAGTAGGCTTCATCCCAGGTATGCAGGGATGATTCAATGTACAGAAATCTGTCAGTGTAATACACCACATACATAAGCTTAAACACATATTACCAATTTGTGGTTGGTACCCATAATACCATTCTGTAGCTACCTTGAAATATTATTTTGCTAAGGAATGTATCTTATAGATTACCTATGACAGTATTTTTCATTTTTATTGTTGTACAGTTTGCTAAAGTGAGGGTATGCCACAGTTTGTTAATTCCCCTACTGATAGGCACTTAGGCTGTGTCCCATTTTCCCCCAATATAAACCATTTGGCTTTGAGTATCATTTGTAAAATTGTATTATATAGGGATGTATAAGACCCTTTTCATGCAAGTATAGAATGTATTTTGAGAATATTCCCTCACATTCCTTTATACTACCCCTTTGTACCAGTCCCTCATCCCCTTTGTCCCCCAGTTTTTCTTCTCCTTTCATGTAATCTGTATATACATGTTTCTATGCTGTCTGTGAATATAGGACCTGTTCATTAAGAACACATGTGATACCTGTCTTTCTAAGACTTTATTCTTATACTATGGTTATCTCCCACTACATCCTTTTGCTTTGAGTCTTCCTAGGAACATGTTTCTAAGTCTTATTTCTATGTGTATGTGGAAGCAAGTTTCTGACAATGTGTCATGTATCTGCCACTTTCTAATTTTATAATTTATCTGGCATAAAGTACAAAGAAAAAGACAGGAGAACTTGGGCACTGGTCAACAAGAAAGGAGGCACCAAGAAGATAAGGAAGCGCAGCACAAGCATTCCCTGTGGTGTACTTGTTCCTTGTGATCAAATAATCAGACTTAGATCTGGCCTTGAAGAAGCATTCAGACTCTCTTACAAGTATTCTTGTGATCATAAGTGACAATTCACTATAACAACGCTATCATCCAGGCCCTGAAAAAATTAACCAAAGACGTATGCACGTGTGTGTATGAGGGCACACACACACACACACACACACGTGTGTCTGTGTAAGTGCATTATGATGTAAAATTTAATACTATAATTTTAAATATTCATAGCAGAAATGAAATATTTTTGTAACACAAATAATAAGTATAATTAAGAGTATAATTTATTTTTAAGAGGTTTTAATTCATTTATTATTTTAGAGAGAGAGGGAGAGAACAGGCATGTCAAGGCCACTGCAAATGAACTCCTGACACATGTGCCACTTTGAACATCTGGCTTGAAATAGTTACTAGGGAGTTGAACCCAGGCCAGCAGGCTTTGTGAGCAATCACCTATAACCACTGAACAATCTCCCCAGGCCTTATATATATAATTTAAAGAAAAAAATTGAGAGACTATGATATATTTATATATATATATATATATATATATATATATATGTGTGTGTGTGTGTGTGTGTGTGTGTGTGTATACATATGTATATTTATACATATATATATGACATATAGATATGATATATAGATATATATGTATGTGTGTATATACATATATATATATATATAAATGGCTTTTATTTTTCTCAGTAAATCTTAACCTTTTTTATATGTGGATTAGAGTCTTTTTATAATTTATTTTTATCATTTTTATTTTATGAGAGAGAGAGAGCAAGAGAAAGAGAGAGAATCGGTACTTCAGGACTCTAGCCACTGCAATCAAACTCTAGAGGTGTGCACCATCATGTGCCTCTGGCTCAGGTGGTTTTTGCTGAACCTGAGGCCTTTGGCTTCACAAACAAGTGCCTTAACTTCTAAGCCATCTCTCCAGTCCTGAACTCCAATCTTAATGCTGTCTTCAGAGTTTGACTGAGATATTTCTTTCTAAATTGTTTATGTTTTTAATTGAAACTGTTTCTGGAATTTTATAGCACTTATTCTCCAACTGTTTTCCTTTTAGTTTTTTTAACATAAAAAATTTATTTTAATGAAGTGAATTTTATGATTACTCAGTATCATACCTGTTTTCAAGCTATTTTTATTGACTACTTCCATAGACAAACCATGATAATTCACTCCCCTCCCCCCACCCCTTCAAAAATCCATTCTCCATCATATCTCCTTCCTCTCTCAATTTTTCTCTCTCTTATTTTGATGCCATCATCTTTTCTCCAATTATGAGGATCTTGTGAAGGTAGTGCTAGGCACTGTGAGCTCATGGATGTCAAGACCAATTCGTGTCTGAACGATTGCATTATAAGCAGTCCTACCCTCCTTTGGCTTATATTCTTTCTGCCACCTCTTCCACAGTGGATCCTGAGCCTTGGAAGGTTGGGAAGAGATATTTCAGTGCTGAAGGCATCTCTGTCACTTCTTCTCAGCACTCTAGTGCCTTTAAAAAAAAAAATTATTTATTTATTTATTTGAGAGTGACAGACACAGAGAGAAAGACAGAGGGAGAGAGAGAGAATGGGAGCGCCAGGGCTTCCAACCTCTGCAAACGAACTCCAGACGCGTGCGCCCCCTTGTGCATCTGGCTAACTTGGGACCTGGGGAACCGAGCCTCGAACTGGGGTCCTTAGGCTTCACAGGCAAGCGCTTAACCGCTAAGCCATCTCTCCAGCCCTCTAGTGCCTTTTGAGTGTTCTCAGTGGTCACCACCTGAAAAAGAGGAGATTCTTTAACCAAAAGTGAGAGTAGCATTAATATATATGCATTATGTTAAAAAAAAAAAAGTGCTTACAGGGTTGTTTTATGAGCATTGTATACGCAGTTAGCCAGTGACTCCCCATTCACAGGCTTTATGGGTTTTCAGTACCGGGCACGTGTTCCCTCCTATGCAGCGGGCCTTCAGTCCAATTAGAGAGCAGCTGGTTTCCCCCATAACACATTTGGACCTGTTGGGTCATTTGTCCTGGCGGGCCAAACTTGAGTTTTGCAGTGTCCACTGTTTTCGCTACTGGTGACTTCTCTCTTCCATAGGGCTGCATTCAGCATAGCTTTTTCCAGCGTTCTGTCAGCTTGTCTAGAGAGAAGAGACTTTCAATTCAGCTCCAGCAAAATTTCTCAGTGCCCTTGAAGCCAAAGCATGTGGAGTCTTCAGCAATTGGGTCTTACCATCTATTTCTGGTGGGAAACCAAGAGATTTGGCAATGGTCTATAATGTTTTGGGGCATCAGGAACCTCCCTGGCCAACTACTCACTGGAAGATATCATATCTTGGGCTCCTAAATTTTTCTAGTAACATTCTATGGCTTCTGGGTGTGCCATTATCCAAAAAAAAAATAAGTTTCCATATGGGTTATTCATAACATCTTGAGTTTGATTAACCCTCCCTCCATGTTTCTTACTTAATCTCTTCCCCTGACCTCACTGAAGTCATACCACCTCCAGCAATCTGTGTATATATATATAACCATCTCCTTAAGTCCTTCCCTCCCTTCTTCCCTTACAGCCCCTTTCTAGGCTACTGTCCTCTGCTACTGACTTTTACTCTAATTCACATATAAGTCTAAACATTCGTAGCTAGGATCTACATATGAGAGAGAATATGCAGTGTTTGGCTTTCTGGGACTGGGTTACCTTTCTTAGTATAATCCTTTCCGGATCCATGCATTTCCCTGAAAATTTCATAATTTCACTTTTCTTTATTGCTGATTAGAACTCCACTGTATAAATGAGCCATATCTTCATTATCCATTCATCAGTTGAGGGGCATCTAGGCTGGTTACATTTCCTAGTTACTGTGAATAGAGTGGCATAAATATGATTGAGCAAGTATCTCTATGTTAGCGAGAAGAGTCCTTAGGATATATGCCTAGGAGCAGTATAACTGGGTTCTATAAGAACTCTATTTTTAGCTGTCTTGGGAACCACCATACTGATTTCCACAATGGCTGTACCAGTTTATAATACAACCAACAGTGTATAAAGATTCCTCCTTTTCCACATCCTTGCCAGCATTTATTGTCATTTGTTTTCTAGATGTTAGCCATTCTGACAGGAGGGAGATGGAATCTCAGTGTAGTTTTAATTTGCATTTCCCTGATAGCTAAGGATGTAGAATGGTTTTGAAGATGTTTGCATGCCATCTGTATTTCTTCTTTTGAGAATTCTATTTAGAGCCACAACCCATTTTTATTTGGGTTGCTTGATTTCTTATTATTTATTTTTTTGAGTTCATTGTGTATCCTGGATATTTATGTTCTTTCAGATGTATAGATGACAAAGGTTTTCTCCAGTTCTGTACATTGTCTCTTTGCTCTATTCACAGTGTCCATTGCTGCACAAAAAAGTATTTTAATTTCTTGAGGTCTCAGTGGTTGATTGGTGATTTTATTTCCTAAGCAAGTGGGGTTATGTTCAGAAAGTCATTGCCTATGCAAATACATTGAAGGGTTTCCCTTACAATTTCCTCTAGCAGTTTCAGGATTTTAGGTATGATACCAAGGTCTTTGATCCATTTGGACTATATTCTTTGCATAGAGAGATATAAGGATCTATTTTCATCCTTCTACATAGAGATATCAACATTTCCAAGCACCATTTGTTAAAGAGGCAGTCTTTTCTACATTTAATGTTTTTGGCAATTTTGTAAAAAATCAGACCGCTGTATTCTGTGAATGTGTATTCTGCAGCATTTGAATAGAATATTGTGTAGATATCTGTTAGGTCCATTTGTTCCATGACATAATTTAACCCAGATGTCTCTTTATTTTTTTTGCTGAGATGGCATGTCAGTTGAGGAGGGGGCTATTGAAGTCACTGACTATAATTGTGCTCAGTGTTATCTTTGACCTTAAGTCTCATAGTGCTTGATGAAATTGTTAGGTGTATATATGTTTAGACTTGTACTGTCCTCCTGTTGAATTATTACTTTAATCAATATAAAGTAACCTTCTTTAACTAATGTTGGTTAGAAATCTATTCTATTAAATATTAGGGTAGCAACACCTGCTTGTTTTCTAGGCCCATTTTCTTGAAGTATGATTTTTCTATCTTTTCACCCTAAAATAGTGTCTGTCTTTAGTGGAGAGGGGGCAGAAAACAGAATGGTCCTGCCTTTTAATCCAATCTGCAAATCTGTGTCTTTTTGGGAATTGATACATTGAGATATTGAGAAATGTTATTGAAATATATGTATTTATTCTTGCCACTCTTCTAGTTTTGTAGTGCTTTTAGCTTTTCCTTTACTCCTGGTATTAGATATTATTTGAATATGGTTTATTTTTTCCTGTTTCCTCATGTATGTCCTTTCCATTGTCTTCAGTGTGAAGTATCCCTTTAAATATTTTCTGTAGAGCTGGCTTCATGATCATATATCCATTTAGCCTGATTTTGTTGTGCAATGTTCTTACTTTTCCACCAATTTGGAGGATAGCTTTGCTGGATAAAGTAATCTTGGTTGACAGTTGCTACCTTTCAGAACTTGGAATACATAATTCCAAGCCCTTCTAGCTTTTAAAGTATGTGATGAGTAAACTGCTGTTATCATGATGGGCTCGCCTTTATAAGTGACTTGCTGTTTCTGTCTAACTGCTTTCAATGGACTTTCTTTGGTTGGTGTGTTTAGTAGTTTAATTATGATGAATACAAGCTATTTCCTGATTTCATTTGTTTGGTGTTCTAAAGGCATCCTGTATGTGCATTGGCACCTCTTTCCCTATTTAGGTGAAATTTTCTTCTATAATTTTGTTGAAAACACCTACTATCCATTTGGAGTGAAATTCTTCTCCTTCTACTATACTCTGAATTACTATGTTTGATCTCTCCATAGTATCCTAAATGTCTTGAAATTCACATTCATCACTTCCTATTAGTTTGTCTTTCTCTTTCATGGACTGTCATAGATCTATCACCTGGTCTTCTAGTTTAGATTTCCTTCATCCATTCTATTGGTGAGACTTTCTACAAAGTTGTTTTTTGTTTGTTTGTTTGTTTTACTTTGACTTAGTGCTTTAATTTCCAGTATTTCTGGTTGGTTTTTATTCAGTATTTCTATTTTTTTACTAATGTCTTGTACTGACCCCCTTAGTTCATTAGGTTGGTTTCCTGTGTTCTCCTTCAGGAGTTCATGTTCTTCTTTGATTCCTTTGAATTTTTTTTGAACATTGTTATAATTTTTGGTTTAATAATATTTTCTTGGTTTTTGTGTTTTTTATATTATAATGTAGAGATTTTTGCATCTTTGGTTAAATTGATACTTGGCTTTGGGTTTCCTAATTATTTGTAATATTCTTAGACATATAAATTTAACCATAAACATATATATATATATATATATATATATATGTATATATATATATATAATATGTATTATGTAAATTCATTATATATTTATATATAATATAACTTTATTGTATAAATATGTAGTAAAGTTATATTAATTTATTATATATACAAATATATACAATAAATTTATATTATATAAATATATATGAATTAAATTATATAAATATATCGATAGATAGATATTGGCATAAGGTGCCAGGTGTGGCTTTTATATTATTCCAGAGTTACAGCAGAAGTGACCCCAGGTATTGGGTTTTCCTGCAGTGTCAGTTTTCTAAAAGGCTGGGTGGAGCAAAATTAAGTCAAATTCTAAAATTCAATTGAGCAATATGTACAAGGCATCAAAGCCAGGAGGGAGTATTTATGTAGGAATGTGGATTAAAACAGATAATCTAACAAAGACAAAGTCCACAATGGTGTGTGTTGCCCCACACCCTTCACCCTGTCAACTTGGAACCTGAGATTTATGGTCTGCCTTGGGGTGACAGAGACCCTGCCTCCAAGAATGACAGAGGAGGGAGACAAAGGCACTGTAAATCAGGAAACACCAAAAGACATCTACAAATTACAGTTACTTAAGAATGGATTTCTTCTGGGCTGGAGAGATGGCTTAGCAGTTAAGGCACTTGCCTGCAAAGCCAAAGGACCCAGGTTGGATTCTCCAGGACTCATGTAAGCCAAATGCACAATGTGGCACGTGCATCTAGAATTTGTTTGCAGTGGCTGGAGACCCTGGTGTACCCATTGTCTTTCTCTCTCTTCATATATATTTCTCTCTCACTCTCTCAAATAAATATCTTTTTAAAAAATAAAAAGAATGGAAAATCTGACCATCAAACAAATCTAATACATAGCCCGCTCTGACATGCTAAGATTAGCACTTCCAATATAGGCCTATATACCAGGCTTTGGGGCAAGTACTGACTCAGTGTAAGTAGGCTCTGCTACCTTTTGGAATAGCGTCCAGTCTCACTTATGCTATGTGCCCCCTTGGGACCCTCTTCACTGTGCTGCGCTCTTGGCTAGGCTAGTTCACTGCTCTGATCACCTGTGCTGGGTGTGTGGGTGAGTTTTCCTACCCAGGTCTCCAGTGGTTGCTGGTGCCGGCAGTTGCGGGAGGATGCCTGAAGTTGTACCAGGGATGCATAGATGATCCCCTCAGTCCTCTTTCTCAGGATCCACTCAGCTGTTCCCTACTATTTTCTCCTTCAAGTTGCTGACTTTGCAAGGAGTGTGGTATGACTGTAGGATCCCCCCCAACACACACACACACACACCTGGGTTCTGCTCCTAGAGCTCAGGAAGGTCCCTGTGCAGTGTAGCTCTTCCTAGAGACTGGGAACAGGACAGGTGCTGCGGTGGGAGTCAATTCTGACTGCTTCTGTGGTTGCTAGAAGCTGTGGGTCTCTCCTGCTTCTCTGCTATGGTTGATCGTTCCTTATATACCTTCACTTTTGGTAGAAGAGTGTATTGTAGGGTTGTTCTGCTTAGTTTCCCCCTAGCTGCTTTGGCATGGGTACTATGCCACCATCTTAACCGGAAGACCTATACCTGTTCTTAAAAGGTCAAAAGTTTCAGTGATCTACTTACAGGGATTTCTTTTCTCCTTCTCATGGAAAAGAAGCAGAAAAACAAAACAAAAGGAAAGGAAACACGTCATATTTCTCTGTTTAATTATTGAACAAGAGTGAAGAATACCACTTTTTAGTGTTTCTGTCAGAGTAATAAACAATGGGAATAACATGACATGCTGTAAAGTGCCCTACCACTCACTAAATGGAAGCTTCTAGGAGGTTTAAACAATACTCCGCAGAACACTACTTCCTTCAGGGACACACTGGCAACAGTGCTTAACCTGACACATGGTGGCTGTCTTGTCGAATACTTCCATGTTATTATAAGAATTTTAAATGAGTGAGATGAGAATATGGTTATGTGATGCTAACTGAGAGAGGGGAACATACCAGACCCTTTATCGAACCACTCAGAAATCTTGTTGTTTTGTGCCTTCTTGCTCCAAAAGCAAGTCTAAACCATATTTTATTCAAACTGCTCATGAGAGAAGGATCTTGGGAGGCAATTTTCAACCCTATGATTTTAGAATCTATTAAACCTCTTGTTCTTATAATTATCTTCACATTTTCTCCATTACTTTATGGAGATGGCAGAATAAAGAAGCTGCAATTTTGATTACAGGATTGTTTTAATCTCATTACTTCCCCATATCCACGTTTTCTCTTTAATTTCTAATTTGAAACATATTAAAATAATAAAAAAATATTTCATTGATTGTGACACTAATTATTTGACAGGTCTAAGATCCTAATCTCTCAAACATCTTACTCATGTCAATGAAGTACATATAATTTTAAGCATTAAGACAAAAATAATTTTAATTTATCAAATAAATGAAGAACATTATATTTAATTTGATAATACACCAATCTTCTCCAATTGAATTTGAAGAGGAGAAATAGTACATTATTTAGTACCTCAAGAAATAAAGTTTCCTAAACTTTGCTATACAGATAAACCTGGTATTTCTCATTTCATATTCATATTACAAACTATGAGACAAGTATGATCCATGGGTACACAGAAGCTATGTTAGGCTCATAGATACACAGATCAAAAATATTCTGGCTTTACAAAGCTCACAGTGGGCTTGGGGGATGACTGGAGTGATAAAGTACTTGCCTTGTAAAACAAGAATCTGACTTCAATTCACCAAAACCCAGGTCAAAGAACTTAGCATGGTGGCAGGTACCTGTTCTGCCAGCACTGCGGAGGTGGACACAGCAGGAGCCTTGGGGGTTATTGGCCAACCAGTCTAGCCTACTTGATTCTACTAGCTAAGGGGGGGAAAAAGGTGTGTATTAAGTAAGAAGAAATAACACTTGAGGTTTTCTTCCAGCTTCCACATGAAGAAGAAACCCACCAGGCTGAAAAATGTAACATGGAGCCGGGAAGATGATTCATCTGTTGAAACTCTTGTTCATAAAGCTGGCAGCCTGGGATCGATTCCCTAGTACTCAAATAATCTCATATACACAATGTGGCACATGTATCTAGAGTTCATTTACATTAGCAAGACTTCATAATCTCCTTCTCTCCTCTCTCTCAATCTCTCTCTCTCTCAAATAAATAAAAAAAAATTTTTTTAAGTTGGGCAGGAAAGATGGCTTAGTGATTAAGGTGCTTTTCTGAGAAGCCAAATGACCCTGTTTTGATTCCCTAGGACCTACATAAGCCAGATGCACATGGTGGTGCATGCATCCATAGCTCGTTTGCAACAGCCCATTTTCTCTCTCTCTCTTTCTCTATTTTTCTTTCTTTCTCCCTTTTAAATAAATAAATCAGAGACTTTTTAAAGTGGAACACTGTGAGCACTATGCACTGAGGAATGATCCATGTGAGAGGGTCATTTTAGGCAGTAATGGATTGTGCTTCTCTATCAAGGAAAGAATGAGGAGAATGTCACAGCAGTGGTGGTTTATTAAAATGACTAGGATTCCAGTGCAGACACCGAGGTACATCTTAATGACCTCAGCACACAGTTATTTAACAACACTTTGCAGATTACTTATTCTGCATGGATTCATGTACAGTGCCTCCTGCCTTCATACCATGCAAGGCATAGTTACAGACGGCTGGCACGGAGGCAATGTGCAGACAAAGCAACACTCCATTTCTTCTCGTTCTAGTGCAAAACTTACCTCCCTTTAGCAATGAAAGCTCTCTCAGCTGTGATTTTATACATGTTTGCTCTACAAAATCAAGACACTGAAGATACCTGATTTGACAATTTAAATATATATGTATATATTTTTATGTAATGTAATGTCAGCCCATACATGCATATATATGTATTTTAATTAAGCTTAACACTAGTCATAGCCCTACAATTATGCATATAAGTAGACATACCTTCTTAAAATTTGTATTTATTTATTCATTTGCATATGTGTGTCAGTGAGAAAGAGGGAAACAGACAGACAGACAGACAGACACACACACACACACACACAGAGAAAGAGAGAGAGAGAGAGAGAGAGAGAGAGAGAGAGAGAGAGAGAGAGAGGACATAACAATAAAAGAATCTCCAACATATTCTTTGGGTAAAACACCCTTTCTTGGCTTGTGTCTGTGGACAGACTTACTAGTATGCCCTGTTGAATTGGAAGTGAGACAAAGAACATGATAAGCCATGCGGCCTGTGAAATCAAAGAACAACCAAGTCTCGAAGGAAGGTCAAGAAAGTACTGAGGAAGACACCCATCATCTTGGGCATGATGACAGATGAAACTAGACTAGGAAAACAAACAGAAAGCTTCTAGTATTGGTAAGGAGGCAGGCAATTAAGACAGCAAGCAATGGAATTTTCTTTCATACATGGTCCGTGGAACATTTTGCTTTCAGTATTTCAACTAGTCCATCATTTCGATGCTCCCCCTTGGACCAAAATCTCAATAAGCTCTACTACAAACATAAACTTCAGCAGGTGACATTTGTGGGGGGCACATCAGTGTTCCTTAGTGTGATAGGATGAGAAATAAACAGTTGTCGAGGTGATGGCATGCAGGATAGGGTTATAGAATATTGCAGAATCAGCCATGTAAGGAATAGATGTTCCTCTGATACCCAAATCTTACAGCAGTGTCAGGAGATGGATAAGCTGGACTTCCATTCCCAGTGGGACACAGACAAGGTGACTCCATGGAAACTGGACACACTGAGACTGTCTACAATGTGGTTGATGCGTTTCATTTGTTATGATACTAGTGGTGTTTCAATACAGTTGACATCAATAATTCAATAGAAAAAGAAGAAAAAAAAGAGGAAATTGGGCAGGGGAGGAAAGGGAAGATTTCAGCAGAGCTATGTTCCCATCCCTAATGCTGATTTAGTCTATGATATTCTAGAATCTTCCCTAAAATCACAGTGTCAATACATCATCTCTCCATGACTGTTTTGATAACTCATGAGCACGTGGCTGCAAAATGTACATATTTCTCACAAACTCAGGTCCTTGTCATATGCCCTCTCCGCTGTTGTATAGTTAATTTCTCTATCCTGAAATATTCCCTCCTGGAGGGAAGAGGGACATTCAGAAGATATAGAAAGTTAACAAAATTTGCAAGCCTCAGGAAGTGCCTGAAACTTACAAGTTTCACAAGGCAATTCCATAAAGTTATAAAATCTGGGAATGTTTTCTACAGAGAGGAGACTGGAGGAGCTGCCTGCAAGTTGTCTGGGGAGCCCGAGATAGGAAGGCCGCATGAGTCATGGCCTATGCCGGGGTGGGCTTCGAGTCACATACGCTCCTCTAAGTATCCTCTTACCCATATTCCAGTATGAATCCTCATAAACCCAGCGGTTCACTAAGACTTTCTCTGGACTTTCATCTATACACTAATTTGGGTAAGTCAATATTGATTCATTTCTTCCTAAGAAAAATTATATAATATCCCATCACTAGCAGACAGAGGACCAACTTGAACTCAAAAAAACCTTCTTTTTCCTAAGGATGGAGTAAGGAAAGCAGTGTTTACAAAGTGACTGCACCACTGGTAGGGATGGGGTCAGGCCAGGCCAGGCGTCCCTTGTGCCTTCCCCATACTGGGCTTGCAATGGAATGGCGGTAGACAGAGTGCAGACATGTCTTCTATTTACTCAACCAAGGAAAGTATGCTACCATCTTGGAGTAGAAAAATTCAAGGATGAGTTCTTCAACTATCTTTTGCCTTTTACTGACTGGAATGAGACCTTTTAGTCTCCAGATCTTAACACTTTTGTCTTCATCAATACTTTGAGTATGCACATCTGTCCTGAATAAGAGAGGATTCATAGCTAAGAACACAAATAAACACAGAGCAGAAATACATTGGTAGGAATTAAATGAGCTCATCCTGCCCCCACCAGTCATTGAGAAATGTGATAATTCATCTATAGGGATGAAAATGTCCTTTTATGAGCTCTGAAAATTTTAAGCAAAATTAAAAAACCACATAATTTTGTCTCTGATCACATTGTGTCCTTTCCCTGTGCCACTCTCTTTAACTAGGCTAGGGACATGGAATTTCAGTCCTCTGAGCTCAGTCCCACCTCAGGGTTCATACACGGTGTTTACCCACTTCCTTGAAGTTACTCAGCTCTTCCTACTGCTCTGTCACCTTCTTCCAAGGCTTTTCTGTCCCTGCCCCATGATATCCAAGAGTAGTCCCTAAGATACCCCACAGTACATATATCTACTTTCTACTTTTTAATCATGAGCCATTATGATTAAGTTATTATTATTATTTCTCCATCTATATCAAATAGCCCCCACCAGAACCTAATTTCCATAAAAGCTCAGATTTAAAAAAAAAATCTTTTTATTTATTTTTTTTTGCAAGGAGAGAGATAGATAGAGAGAGAGAGAACATGGCCTCTTGTCTCTGCAAGCAGACACATGTGCCACTTAGTGAATCTGGCTTTAAACGGGTACTGGGGAATCAAACGTGGGCTAACAGTCTTTGCAAGCAAGCACCTTTAACTGCAGAGCCATCTCTCTAGCTCAGAGTTCACAGGTTTTTCTTAAAGTTCTTTGCTCTATGTCCAAGCATGTAAGACAAAATATCTAGTATACAATACATGGTCACAAACAAATAAAAGTATTTAAAGTGAGTTTGGGGGAAAGAATGTGTATCTGTTTTTTTCTTGTTGTTGGGAAAAAATACATATCAGGCCAGAAGTAGTTTAAGGAAGGATCTGGCTTGTTTTCAGCTTGTAGTTCCAGAGGGTAGCATCATGACAAGGAAAGTCCATTAAGAGCAGGAAGCCAGGGTCCATCATAACATCAGAGAAAGGAAGCAGTGAGAGAACAGCTCGTGGAGCTGGGCTGTAGCACCTCATGGCAGCGCCCAGTGACATGCTACACTGAGCAAGGCTCCACCAGCTAAGGAGTAAATATCCACACAAATGAGTCTATGAGGCAACTCAACCACCACAGGATTCTAACTGCTGCTCTTTGTTTCCAATGCTGCTGTTAGTAACAAGTGATTTTTACCCACTTTTCAACATTATCTCATGAACTCCTCAGCTAAGTCATTCTTGCTGTCTAATAAAATTCAGCCGAGAAGGTAGGAAGCTTTGATGTAATTTTTTTTAACAATACAGACAATGTATATTGTTGCCACTAAATTAGTTTAGCTCTTCCCCAAATTAATATGAACTATTAAATGTTTAGTAATAAAATTCTGTATGATTGACCAAATATCTCGGACCCTTTCCCTTTGTTAAGTAACATCTAAAAGGAAATCACTAATTAGCCAGTTTGAATAATTTCCAAATAACATCACCAGTCCACGTGTGTCTACACTACCAAGGTGAATTATTCCTTAGCCTTTTTAAGTGCCTGAAGAACACGGGGGTGGTAGTCACACAACCTAGAACGGTTTTGAAATGACCGTCCAAGCGGCTTGGCTCAGCCCTGGCTCTATTCTCCCTGTGCCAATCAAGTTAAAGTCTCCACGTGTCGGGTCGCAGAAGAAGGCTGTGAGCGAGCATTGCCTCACAGAGGAACTGACCTGCGCATCTTCTAGCAGTTAGATGCTGCTTCTTTCCGCGTGTGCAACAGAGACAGACACATGGAGTCAGACAGAAACACAGCCAAAAAGAAATGCTGTTAGCATCAGAAGGAAGGAGAGTTGGACAGAAAGAAAGCAGGCCTGAAACAAAAAAGAAACAGTGAGAAAAGGAGACATGACACCTGGAGGAAAAAGGAGGAAAGAAGAACCACAGGAAATCAAAGCTAGAAGCAGGAATAGAAGGGGAGGGAGGGGCAGGGGCCACTTGTGACAGAAATGGCAGGGGCAGCGGTGGCTTTTCCCTTGAGGTGGCCAGGTTGCCAGGCTCCCAGCGGTTCTCACAGGTGTGTGAGGTCACCTGACTTACTACTGATTAAAAGTGTAAATTGCAGCAGAAAAGAGAGGGGAAAAGTAATTGTCACGTTGCTTCTCTCCTGTGAGGTCACACTCCCCGGTTGTAGCTGAGCCTGCTGCTAGGCACACCCCTCTTGTTTAATAAAATTGTATTAACTTTATCCCTGCCCTTGATTTGTGGCTTTCTCACGTTGTGAGGAATAAATAATACATGATTGTAAAGTACTTGTACATATGAAATGCCACATAAATGCTTAATAATAATCAGCTTAGGCCAGGAAACCGAGGGGGGGGTGTTGAATAGAAATTATTGCACTTGGCCATTCCTGATGGTGCGGCTAACGTCACCCTTCCTGCCATCTCGCCTTCAAATCACCCGGCAGATTGAATTCTCACTCATTCATGAACCCACTTCTCTGCAAACCCAGAAGCCTTTGTTCCTCCTCCCTATGGAAATATCATCCTAATGGTAGAATGTAACTGTAAAACTCTCATTTTGGCTTTTCTTTTCAGCTCTGTTTTTCCACAAGTCCTTTGCTGCCTTTAATCCTTCCAGATGCCATCGTGCTTGATTTTTAAGCCATCATTTCTCACCCCATTGAGGTTGCTTGTTCTCCTCTGATTACCCTCGGAGAATATCTGTCATCTGGCCTTGAGTTTCATTAGGTTGACATTTTGGGAAACCCAGATAGCTAACCTGACCCTTCCTTGATGATCTTCATTTATGCATTCATTGACTCATTCACTCAACAATCAAGGATGAAGTATTGTGCTAAGCAGTAGGGATACAGTACAAATGACCCGACAACCTTGCAGTCCATAATGACAGGCAGGATGATTCTCGCACACCTTAGAATATTTGACATGTGGAATAAGCAAGAGGGGTTTTAGAAAGCCAGCATATGCAAGTGAGAAAGTCGGAACTTCTGCTTAGATATGAACTGCTTTGATTGTTCGTAAAAGCCTTTCTATGATCTATTTAACTTAATTCCCATTTGAGCTGTGATGTAGGTAGAAGGTAGTGTCTGAGCCAGGGAAGTAGAAGAGGAGAGCCTCTGCCTGCTATGTGGAGGGGGGTAGAGAATCCTGTCCCCAACACACACACACACTCACACACGACTCTGTCCTGTCTGCACCTGTTTTGACAAGTGGAAACTTATCTTTTGAAGTAGGAAAGCATTGAACATGGAACTTTTGCTGATATAGCTGTCTGTTTTTGACCTGGTTTGTACAATTTCAAAAAAAGCACATATGATATTATCAAGAAGTTATTAGTGCATTAATGGCAAAAAACATAAGTTCATTGTAGAAAATGTCAAAAGTGAAAAATGAGGAAAATTACAATATTACCACTCAGCAGGAACCATTTTTATCATTTAATATATAATCATTCTTGTTTAGCACATTTGTATTGCATATAAATGTGCTTTAAAGCATATATCCCATAACTCCATGGTACTACATTCTATATCAATCTGGGATTATACTACACTCTGACATATCTACTGGTTTATCTTTCAATGAAACAAATCAAAAATATAATTTCTTGGGGCGGGAAAGATGACTCTACAGTTAAGTGTGCTTCCCATGCAAGAATGAGAAAGCAGCTGGGTATGGCCATATATGCCTGTAACCCCAGTCCCGCAGGAGAGCAGAGTCCTCACAGTGGTTGGAGCCGCCCAAGCACCATAATCAGTAAAGAGACTTCAGCTCAAAACAAGAACAGTTAGGATCAGTGATGGAACAGGACAACCAAATTCTGCCCTAGCCACGGGCAAGCATCCCCTGCCAAAAGTGAGTATGTGATGCACCACACCATACCACACACACACACACAAGCAAAAAAATAGAAATATATTTTTTTATAAAATGGCTTTCTCATGATTCCAGTGCCTGCTTCATATGATATTGAACATATAAATTATTCAAATTTTTACATGTATGTGAATAGAGCAAATAAACCACCTCAAGATAGAATTACTAGGCCGAGATATTATTGCCTTAAAATCAGTTTTTGTTGCATAGTCAAACTGTACTCCACAGGGATTGGACTGCCTTTTATTTGATCTCTAATATACCAGACCTTTGCCCCCCACTCCTTAATCTCCCTCTTAGGAACCCCCCATACAATCCTTAGCCAAATAAAATGTTGCTAAAAAATGATCTGCTGGAACAAGCTTAATTTTTCCTCCACTTTCTCATTCCTTTCCTCTTGGCATAAGAGTTAGTGGGCCTTGCTGTAGGACATATCATTGCTTTTGGTGAAACCATCAATGTCCAAGTTTAGCTCTTCCTGCTCTGCTTCCTCGGATTCAATTAGCCTGTTCTTACCAGGGGGAGAGTTTTCAAAGCATCAGTTGAAGTGTTACCTCATGATTAATAATTCATGACAAGAAATGAAGATTGGGAAAGGTAATAATGTCCTCCAAGCTGTTTTCCTCTACCATTCCCTTGCTCGTATTTGCATAAAATGCTGTCTCAGTCATTAAAGTAAATACACAGTTTCACTGCCCCATAAAACAAAGATCCAAAACAGGAATTTGTTAGCTTCTCAAAGTGCCCAACCCCTGTAAGAATCTTGCAAAATCTACAGACAGACTCTCTCTTAAGAGAAAAGTATGAACTTACAGTATGTACAAACACTGTTTCTAGTTCCCAAGAGCTGGGTACCTCTGAAAAATCAGCCAAAAACTGCCTAATTAAAGATCTCTGGTCAAATAAGCAAGCAAGCAAGCAAACAAAACCAGAATAAGTCCAAAAGGAATAAAGAATAAGATAAGAAGTTGACTATTCCCTGTGCTCAGATTTCCAATGAAATGAAGAAATTTCTTCAAGCGTGATTTAGTTACTGATGTTCTTTGTAAGGAGTTGTGAGGTAGGTATTAGAACAATATATTTTAACCAATGCATATATTCTAGAACTAACCAACTAAGGATGAATGTGGGGGAAGGATTTATATTGATATCTATTTGCAAGGTTATAATTGAAGCTGGTTTTTTTTTTCCTTGCCAAATACTGTAGCCATAAACCGTCCAAGTCACTTGGGTCACACCCACCACTTCATGCTTTGTTACTTGGCATTCCTTGAAGTTCTTCCTCAATTGTCATATCTCCACAGGCCATAACAAGGGACAACAGTCAGCAGCAATTCAATTTCGACCTCCATCTGCTGGCAATAAGAACATAAGGGGGAAATTAATGTACACTCACACACTTGTCATTATAATAGTCCAAATTTGTTTTTCTAGCATGAGTTTATTCCAAGAAAATTAAAAAAAATTATGTTCAAATTTCTGATCACCTGGTGGATGGCTAAAATAATCATCTCTGTTTTTGAAGATGATGAGATGCTAAAAATTTCTTCAGGGATATAAAACTCGACCATAGTGAGGTATAAGTATCAGGAAGTTTTCTGGAACCATTTGAAATTTCTTAAAAATCTAATCCAAATAAAATAAAACAAGCTAATATCCCATATCCGAGCCAGAAAGCAAATTCTATTAACAGTTAATCACATTAGATAATCATAAAATGAAACATTTTTGCTTCACTTTCTAAAACAGCATCACTTCATTTTTCTCCCTGAAATTAATTCTCTTTTCCCAAATTCAAGGTCCATACTTTTTAAATAACTTTGTGATCCTGAGAAAGTTATTTAGTCTTCTTTACCTCTACTTCTTCATCTGGAAAATGGAAATAATAATAAAAGATAACTTGTTCTGGCTGGGAAGAAGGCTCTGTAGCTAAAGTTGCTTGCTAATAGAGCCTACCAAGCCAGCCTGAGGTTCAATTCCCAAGCCACCCACATCAGCCAGACGCAAAAGGTGGTACAAGCATCACTGGTGTTCATTTGTAGCTACGTGAGATGCTGAAGTAATCCTAGAGTGTTTGTGTGCAGGCAAACACACACACATTCATGTACATGAACACACACACACACACACATACACACAAATACAAATAAATTAATTAATACTGAGCTACCTTGTAAATTTGTTATGAAAGTTAAACAGCATTTGATGTAGCCATAGCACCAAGAAGTACAGATAGCATCATTTAGTATTTTTTTCACACTAATGAAAGAGGAATGCATTGAGCTGATACTGCCTAGTGAGCAAAATGGGTGAACATAATGCTGATGTTATAGTCTTCCCTGTCATCTGGAAAGATCTACCATTTCCCACACAACAGTTGAAAAGTTGGTTCAACTCGGGGATATAGTCAGTGTGTAGCATCAGCTTCATGGTAAACAGTTTCCTGTTTTTGGCAGGATGAAAGAAAAAAAAATCATAGTCAAAATAATAACCTGATAAACAGGTCGACTTGTCAAACACCCATAGAATGCAGCTGTGTTGGTGAACTTTTTCCCTGGGAGATGTGAGCACACATCTGTTCACCCCAGACAGGGCTCAGACAATAGAGCAGAAATGATGATTGTACCAAAATCCAATTTAGGTGAAGCAATGAATTTATTGGGGTTCCTTACAGAGGTAGGGGGTGATGAGTTACTTACAAGAGAGTGGCTCACAAACAAAGTCCTCCTAGAAGGTGATGTCTCAGAGGTTGCACCGTGAAGTCTCAATGTTAGTGAACCTGCCACTTCCTCTCTCATCTAGGATCTTCTAAGATCACTTGCAGATACGTGGAGGTCAGGGGAAAATAAAAGCAGGAATTACAAGTGAGGATGTTGGACCCCGTCTTCCTCCATCTACCACTGAGTGTCAACATCTCCATTACCATGGCTACATGCTTGCTATCACTGTACTGTTCAGCTCCAAAGTTTCCATTGCTTAGTGGGCCAACACATTCTTTACCCCATGATGGCATCATGCCTTGCCTGGAGGTAAAACACCAGCAAGTTGCCTTGCAGAACTTTCCAAGAGATTCCCCCAACACCTTCAGTGATCTCTGACCAATAGACTGAGAGGCAAAACACTGAGTCTATCTGGTAAGGCAATGAATTAACTATGTAAATGGCATTCTGTAATATCATTAACATAGTATGCATTAAAAAAAATTTCAAGGAGAAGAGAAGGGAAAATTGGTATGCCAGGTCCTCTAGCCAATGAACTCCAGATGTATGTACCACTTTGTGCATCTGACTTTACATGGGTACTGGGGAGTCAAACACTGGTCAGTAGGCATTGCAGGCAACTTCTGAGCTATCTCTATGGGCCAGTATACATATTTTTGTCTCTGGTCCTTTAACTCACTTACTAAACAGTTGTCACTGAGATTATCAAAATCCTCATTATTTTTCCCTCCATTTTATTATTAATGCTGTCCCCATCCTTTAAAGAAACACAACTTGTGAAATGAGGTTGCATTGTTTCTTAGTATTTCATCATAGAATCAAAGAGTTTAACATCCTCAATTGAAAATGAACATTTTCTTTTCTTTCCATCATACCATCAGTGACCTTGTCATAAAGAGATATTAGTCTTAAAGTTGACTTTGATTCATGAAAATATAACACTTAAGAGTTGAAAGTAGGGCTGGAGAGATGGCTTATTGGTTAGGTGCTTGCCTGTGAAATCTAAGAATCCCGGTTCAAGGCTTGATTCCCCAGGCCCCACGTTAGCCATATGCACAAGGGGGCGCACATGTCTGGAGTTCATTTTCAGTGGCTGGAGGCCCTGGCATGCCCCCTTCTTTCTTTCTCTCTATCTGCCTCTTTCTCTCTCTGACTGTTGCTCTCAAATAAATAAATAAAAATAAATGAAAAAAAAAATTTAAAAAAGAGTTGAAAGTAATTATACAAATAAGTGCATATCTTCATACGCACACAATAATAACAGCAATTTATTTCTGATCACTGCATTGTGCTCTCAAGAGAAGATGTAATGACAGATATCTGATGAGCAATTCCACACAGGCAATTATGAGCAAATTATATATGGGACAAGTTTGAAAAACCTGTCTTTGCTTGTGCACATTACTAATCAAGATACAGAGAACTTTCCAAATAGAGGAAATGCATGCATTATGTAGTTCAGATAATACACCTCATGCTGTCACGTCAGAAACTGCCTTGCTTCACTAGGTACTGCACATTGATCTTAATTCTCAAAGCTCAGGCTGAACAGTGTGAGATAGTCTAGCAAAAAATGGGAAATTCAAGAGTCACTTGTCAATGAACAAATTAAGTGCCCCTTAATGATAACAGGAGTGATCAAATAGAGACCAGTCCACAAGAGCCTCCCGTAGGAGGTTTCTGAAGGAAGCCCACTTTGTAGAAGATGGAGTCCTCTCAAAGGCTGTTCTTTGGCAAGTTTATCTGAAAATTCCCTTGGTTGTGCTGGAGAGGTGGTTTGTTGGTTACAGGATTTGCATGTAAGCATGGCAGCCCAGGTTCAAATCCCCAGTAACCACATAAAGCCAGATGCACAAAATGATGCATGCATCTGGAGTTCATTTACAGGGGCAGGAGGCCCTGGCCTCTCCCCTTCCCTCCTCTCTATTCCTACTTGCAGATAATAATAAATAATAATAAATAATTTAAAATATTCCATGCTTTCTGTTAGAAGTTGTACTTTAGAACTTTGAGACAGACTACAGTTTTGTAATCATTGAAATCTTACATTTGATATGGTTACTGTTAGTTTTATGTCTTGTGACCTGTGATACTTGACAAGTGCAGAAGTGGCAGGAAAGTTGTATTTTACAAATGAAAGTTGAGCAGAAAGCTCCTGAGGTTCCAAGTTGGTAGCCACTTGGTGAATTTGATCAGAGTTTCGTATACCCTTGCAGATATAAACAAGGCATCAAGTTGGGATAGGTTAGTTTAGTTACATTGAATATACATAGGGGCTTGTGATAGGCTAATGAGTTAGAAAAAGAAATGTGGATTCCCAATTGTGGAAAAAGGACCCACCAAAATGTTTTGAAAAGGAAGAACCGGGAGAAAAACAGTGGGCTGTCTCTGATCACCATCTTGAAGAGGCAGCTTTAGGACAGGTCTTCAGGTGCCTTGGAGATTTTCCAGCGTAAGTTGATGGATATATTTAAGTAACTACCTACAACAGAAGGCTATCATGCTCCTTATATCTATCACTGAGCTTTGGAGGAATGGTAGCATATACAAATTAAAGAATAGCCAAAGGGTTAGCATGAGGACCAGAGCTTTCTAAGGAGATAGCTAAAGGCTTGAGTACCACCGATGTCACACATCACATGACCCACCAACCAGGACCGAGTTCTAGGGAGGGTTTGCAAGTAACATTCTTAGCTCAGAACTGCTTACAATCTTATTAATACATTAATTATAAAGATGGAAACTTTGGGGCTAGAGAGATGGCTTAGTGGTTAAGGTACTTGCTTGCAAAGCCTAAAAACCCATGTTCTACTCCCCATAACCCATATCAGCCAGATGCAAAAGGTGATGGTTGCACTCAAGGTGGCACGTGCATCTGTAGTTTGATTTCAGTGGCTGGAGGCCCTGGTGCTCCAACTCTCTCTCTCATTGAAAAAAATATGACAACTTTGTTTTGAATTTATGAAATTATTAAACTTACAAATTTCAAGATGGCACAAAATGATAGAGCTGATTTTTTTTAAATTAATTTATTTATTTATTTGAGAGTGACAGACACAGAGAGAAAGACAGATAGAGGGAGAGAGAGGGAATGGGCGCGCCAGGGCTTCCAGCCTCTGCAAACGAACTCCAGACGCGTGCGCCCCCTTGTGCATCTGGCTAACGTGGGACCTGGGGAACCGAGCCTCGAACCGGGGTCCTTAGGCTTCACAGGCAAGCGCTTAACCGCTAAGCCATCTCTCCAGCCCTAGAGCTGATATTTTTAAACTTTAAAAAAATTAATTTATTTGCAGAAAGAGAGGGAGAATGGGCATGCCAGGACCTCTAGCCACTGCAAGCAAACTCAAGACGTATGTGCTACTTTGTTCATCTGGATTTATGTGGGGGCTGGGGAATTGAACCTAGGTCATTAGGCTTTGCCGGTAAGTGCCTTAACTCTGTGCCATTTCTTCAAATCTGATATTTTTGATGATGTGTTTAATACAGAGTAAAGATGGACTGAAAGTATTGGCATAAAGGGAAAGGAACAGGAACTGAACATAGTGGCACATTCCCAGCTGTGTGGAAATTCAAGGCAGGAGGATTGCTTGGGCCAACTAGTTTGAGATCATCCTAGGCTAAAAATATAAAAAGGAAAGAAATCAACAACTTCTCTGAATATAGCTGAGGATGTCTTTGAACAATTCACTGCTAACCTATTCCTCACCATGAAAGACTGAGAGCTTTTCCCTCTTACAATCTAGAAAAGGATGAAGAGATGGCTCAATGATTAAGAGCACTTCCTACATCAGTGTGAGGACCTGAGGAGACCTTAGTGACGGCTTGAGTTCTATCCTCAGGACCCACATAAATGGCTAGGTATGACCACACATGTCTGTAACACCCCCAGTCCCATAGGAACGCATAGGTACAACAATTGATGGAGCTCATAAAAAAATCAAACAATAACAACAAAAAAAAACCCCTTTGACATCATTAAGATACTTTAAAAGCTTTAGCTCAAATAAGAATGAGCAGAAAACCTGATGTTATGCTCTGGCTACCACAGGCAAGCACATCCCATCACAGGTAAGTACTTAGGGCACCTCAGGGGCATATACATATGCATACAAAACCTATACAAGGAAGCAAAAAAAAAAAAAAGAATAAAAGAATGTCCTTTTTACTATTTCTACCTAAGACTATATTTGAGATTCTAATTAGAGAGAAATAAAAATTACAGATACTAGATAAGAAAATAAATACCTACCTACATGAAAAAGTCTTTAGAAATCCACAAAAACTTTCAGAATTAGTAAATATATTCAGGAAAGTTTTAGGACACAAAAACATTTTACAAAAATCAGGCATGGCACTGTACATTAGCAATAAAGCAAATTGAAAATAAGACTAAGAAAACAATTCTATTTTTTTTTTATTTGAGAGAGAGAAAGATGCAAGGAGAGAGGAAGAGGGAGAGAGAGAAAGGGAGGGAGGAAGGGAGAGAATGGGTGCACCAGAGCCTTTAGCCACTGCAGAGGAAATACAGATGCATGTGCCATTATGTGCATCTGGCTTATGTGGGTATTGGGGAAGTGAACCTGAGTCATTTGGCTTTGCAAGCAAGTGCCTTAACTACTAAGCTATCTTTCCAGCCTCCAAACAATTCCATTTATGATACTGTCAAAAGCAGTAAAATGCTTAGCAATACGTTTAATAAAAGAAGTGAAAGAATTATAGGAGTAGAAACTTACAAGACGTTGTTAAATGGAAAAACAAACCCCTACAAAATCACTCCACAATCATGAACTGGAAGTCAATAATATCAATGCAGCAATACTCCCCAAATTAAATGAGAAGTCATTACAACTTAACAAATTCTCCCGCTTACCTTTTGAACTAATAGTATATTCTGAAATTTATATGTAAATACAAGAGACATGTGTCCACAGAAGCAGAAAAAAAATTATTCCAATATTATAAGATAGGTTCATAATAGCATGATTTCCAACAACATAAAAGGTATCCCATATGTTCATGAACTGAGGCATGATCTGAAAAAAAATGTGGTATTTCTATAGGAGAGGAATATCATTGATCAATAAAAAAGAATAAGGTGCTAACACATGGACTACATAGATGAATTTGAAAACATTATACTAAGTGAAAGGAACCAGTCTCAAACAACACGTGCTCCACTATTCCATTTTCATGAAATAATCTAGATAGTTATATCCATGTAATCAAGAAGTGGTGAGGTGACTTCCAGGAACTGAAGGATGGATGAAATGGGAATGGTTGCTAATGGACACAATTTCCTTTTAGGATCAGGAATATATAGCACTAGTATGTCAGAAGGAAATCTTTTGTTTGTTTGTTTGTTTAATTAATCTATATTTTAGGGACAACTGCCATGATTATAAACAATATCCCATGATAATTCCCTCCCTTTCCCCACTTTCCCCTTTGAAACTCTGCTTTCCATCATGTCCCCTTGAATTATACCCTTTTAAATGATTAACTTTATGATATATAAATTTCATCTCAATCTTTAAAGAGTTAGAAAGCTATTGTTAGAGTTACTTATGATTAATGTTAGAAGATTATTGAAGGCATCACAACATTTAAAAAATAAGTGTCATATAAAATAAAAATAATTTAAAATGAAATCTGGTTCCAGAAAGGCCCATCAGTCCTAAGAGACCAAAACTCATAAATATATAAACTTTAGTTCTAGATAAATGCAAAATCTAACAACTCTAAAACAATATCAATGTAAGTAGACAGATTTGGGGGTAGACAATGAACTTGGGGGAAAGTGACTTGCATGCACTTTATTTTTTATAGATTTTAGCCCAGGTGCAGACTGAATTTCATAAATCATATGTTCTCCATTGTGAAGTACTGAAGGACAGAGTTCAGGGAATGAGAGCTGCTAAAGGGGGAAAGATGAGTACTAGAAAGCAAAAAACCACATGGTAGAAAAGCCTCAATATCTTAAAACTCAGCCGAAATGCTAGCTGACCACTGAGGCTGGGAGAGACACCAAGTAGTACAGACAGGATTAAGTACACAGGGCTGGCGGGGTGGCCATTGTTAGTGCTCATATGACCCCAGGGGGAAATCTGTGGATTTTGTCACTTTCAGGAGCTTCCTTAGCTTTGTAAGTTTCAGTTACTTCCTGAGCCTTACAAATTTTGTTAACATCCTCAGTCTTATAAGCCCCTTTTCTTCCAAATCTCTTATCTGCTTGATGAGCAGAAAACTGCCCTTCTCCTTATTCTTCAAATTGACTCTTATTTTAAAAGACCACTTAGCAGTTAAGGTACTTGCCTGCAAAGCCTAAGGACCCAGGTTTGATTCCCCAGAATCCACATAAGCCAGATGCCCAAAGTGGCACATGCATTTGGAGTTCATTTGCAGTAGCTAGAGGCCCTGACACACCCATTCTCTCTATTTCTCTCTCTCCCTCTCTCTCTTTTATCTAATAAATAAATACTTCAAAATATATTTTAAAAAGGAATGGTCAAACCAGGCATCATGACACACACCTTTAATCTCAGTACTCAGGAAGAGAGGTAGGAGGATCACTTTGAGTTTGAGGCCACCAGCTCAGACTGGCCACTTAGTCAGCTGTGATCCATCCTTTGCTTTCCCTGAGCCCCTTGGCAGCCTGCAGCATTCTGGCCCATTATACAGAATGTAGCCAAGTCATCCCACTTGGCTATTCTCAAACCCAGGAACAAAGTATCAATCTTTCTGCCCAAATAACAAAAACAAAAACAAACAAAAAATAAAAAACAACAGAAAATGCCAACATACAACTTACAAAAAAGATCTTCAGTACAGAAATTTTAATTGTTCCCATGAGTAAATTTAGATAATATAGGAAGAATTGCTATAAAAATGTTCACTTTGTATTCTCTTTTTTTTTTTTTTTTTTTTTGGTTTTTCGAGGTAGGGTCTCACTCTGGTCCGGGCTGACCTGGAATTAACTCTGTAGTCTCAGGGTGACCTTGAACTCATGGCGATCCTCCTACCTCTGCCTCCCGAGTGCTGGGATTAAAGGCGTGCGCCACCATGTCCGGCACTTTGTATTCTCAATGTAAGTAAATAATTCTCAGAATGTTTTCATGTGTGTGTTGCCCAGAACCTGGCACAAAAATAAATTTAACTAATTTCCTTAATGAATAAATGAATTTCAGTTATTTTAAGATAACCTTACAATGATTGGGAAATGAATATAAACATACTATGCCACTATTGGAATTAAGAGGTTGTTCACTGATGATGTGAAAAATAAAACAAAGGTCTGGAAAGATAGCTCGGCTGATAAAGTGTTTGCCTCATAAACATGATTACCTAAGATCAATCCCCATCCCCATGTGAAATTGAAGGCATGGGGGAACATGGTTATAATCCCAGTGCTGGAGAAGCAGAGACAGGAAGATCTCTTGAGTTCACTGGTCTGCTACTATAGTCCAATTGGTGATCTCTAATGCAATGAGTGGCCCTTCTTAAAAGCCAGTAGAAAGTGTTACTACTGATGACCCACCAAGCTGTCCCCTGGCTTCTACATGCACAGGCACATGCACACCTACACACACATACACATACACACACACAATTGCATAGCACATGCAAAACTATGAATAAGTGAAGGACGGAAAGAAAGAAAGAAGAACAAGTGAAGAGTAAAGAGAGGCAGGGAGAGATGAAGGAAGAAGGGAGAAGAGAGGAGAGAACAAAGCAATAGAAAGAATAAGGGAGAATATATGATGGAATATATGATGAAGTGACATACACTCGACATACACGAAAATGGGCTGGTAATGAACACACACATATATCAATTATGTACATTATGTTGGGTGTTAAGACATGAATATAGATACAATATAGATGACTGATGCTAGATACATCATAGATACAGGTGACAGATAGAGATGATAGATACCTGATGGACAGGTAGATGATAGATAGAAAGATGACAGATAGATAGATGATGATATGTAGCTTGTAGATGATAGATGTTAGATAGATAGATTAATAGATAGATGATAGATAGATACATAGACACATAGATAGATGATAGGGTTATGTAGGCCTATGTGTCCATCAGCCTCTATCATCCACTGCAGAGGAGCTGTCCCGAGAGCATTCATCTCCCAGCATCTCCTGCTTCCACAGGCTGATTGGTCCTTACTTTTTCTTTGAAGTGAGAGAAGCTGGAGCACAAGATGAACTGCATGTACGTACAAGCTCTCAGGCTCAAAGAACTGTGCAAAACATAGTTGAAATTAGAGGACAGACAAACAGGATGCTGCTTATGTCAAAACAAGGGGGTTTGATATTTCCTTGATAGATCTCTCAAATGTATGGCTTGTGCACCTATGGTAAATTCCATTCTCCTTCCTAGCTCAGTTGACCAACATCTCCTTTGCAAGTGGTCATCTAGAGGACAGGACAAAAGAAACCTTCAGTGTGGCTGGGGGAGAGAGCACCATAGGGAAGGAGTTGAAGGGAAAATATGGCAAGAACCAAAAGTAATGAAACCTGATTCTCTGTGATAATAAAGCATTTAATAAGAATAAGGAAGTGGAATTTTATATTCTGCTTCCCTAAAGGAGGACTCTGCATGAATTTTAAAAACTTGTTAGTAAAATTAGGGGATGGGGAGCTTGTGCAGTGGTTAAAAGCCTGACCACTGGAGTTCGGATCCCCAGGACCCCTGCAAAGTCAGATGCAAGTCTGCCATCCAATGGGAAGCTCAACCAGGAGAACCACAAAGCTCAGGTGTCAGCTAGTAGGATATTTGGAGCTGCAAAACAATAAAAAACAAACAAACAAACAAAAAGACCTTGTCTTTCCAAGGTCCTGAGGTTGTCCTCTGACCTGCACACTCATGCCATGACATGCACATGCCCATAATCACACACACATATGCAACACATATACATACATAAACACACATATGCAACACATATACATACATGCACACACAAAGAGATTATACTGTTACGGACAGATTACTAAATATTGAGATATTTATACATGCATAATATACAATACTTGTATAATATATTACAAAATAGTGCTTTATTGCATCCTTCACATTCCCTAAGTACAGAATACTAGTCAATTTAAAAATCCCTAAGAGTTTGGACTGGGAAGACTACACAGTGGTTAAAGGTACGTGTTTGCAAAGCCTTCCAGTGAATATTTGACTTCCCAGTAACCACATAAAGTCAGATGTACAAAGTGGTCCCTGCATCTGGAAACCTTTTGCAGTGGCAAACGGTCCTAGTACACCTGTTCTCTCTCTTTCCCTTCCTCCCTCTCTCTCCTCACAAATAAATAAACGAAAATAGTTGTTAAAAATCCTCTATAAATTTATATTCCAATGAACAAAATTCACATTAAATATATGAAGTATAGGGGGACCCTCCCAATGCAGTCAATCCAGACATTATGAGTATCTTCTCTCTTCCATTATAGAATATTTGATATTATTGAATTCTTTGTTGATTGTACGCATGTCATACCACTCATTGACCTATTTACTCTAAGCTCATATTCTCATCCTTTTTCTCAGTCTTCATGAAGCTTTCCTCCTGATGGGCTTTACTAATTGAAGACGCAAACAGTAGAGAGTAAGATAACCGCAACAGCCATATTTCCTCCTTGATGGGGTCAGTTGGTCACAATTGCTCCAAGTAGCCATCACGGCAGGGGGGTAAGTTGATTCCTACCTCCAGCAGAATGAATGTATACTGTTCCTTCTCCTGGACTCCAGTCTTGGTCCAGACAGATCACCTTTGGCAGATCCATAGGCAGTTATCATAAACCTCCATCACATATGAGCCCAGTGGTCTAATCAACTTATGTCTCCTATGTCCTTCTATCTTTGGTTCTTTATCTCTCTTTCCTGCATTTTGCTATCTGCTGTGGCCTGAATCTTTATGACCACCCAAAAATTCAGAGATTGAAACATATTTCCCCAATGAAAATATCAGGAATCTGGGCTTGGAGGAAGTGACTAGGTGATGAGGTCGGTGGCTTAATATTTTTTAAAGTAAAAATTAAGGTAGTTAGTGTCCGTGTATGCACAAGATCCCAGAAAGTGAATTTGTCCCCTCCCACAATGAGTACATAGGTAGGAGGTACCATCTGTGAATCCAAAGCACTCACTAGATAATGAATTTTCTAGAATACAGATCTTGGACTACTGGCCCCTAGAACTATAAGAAATAAAATTATTTGGTTTGTAAGCCCCTCAGTCCATATCAAATTATTCCAGCAGTCTTAGAAAATGGACTTTATCCCCTCACTTCCAACACATAGCCTAATTCTTCATGTAAAATACACTGTTGTAAGTACCTATGACTTTTGTATAGCCTAATTGATCCTGTTAGTGCAGACATTGGTAGTTCAAAAGGTGATTTTTGTTTCTTTTTGCCTCAGAACTATGTAGACAGTTCTAGAATACTCTTGTCATTTTGTCTTATGAGAGTAATACCTTGAAAGTAGCAAGTCCTTTTACTATATTGCATCTTGAATGTATTTCGATGATTTTGTTTGTTTTTGTGTAGTAATGAAGCCTGAGACTTCCTACCCATTCTCTTTCTCTGTCTCCTGCTCCTTTCACGGGTGTCAGGCCTGCATTTCACGCTGAGGCTCACACCACCACCTGTCTTTACATGCACACAGTCAAGCCCCTCCATAAATCTTCTACACTTGTAATTATGTTTTGGCATCTGCTTATCCAAGGACCTGAACCAACACAGTAGGGAATGCAATTTTGATAGATTACTCCAGTTTTTCATTGGAAGCCAAATTTAAGAGAAACACAACTTGAGGCAAAGAGAGTCCCTACAAGGCTTTTCCCTAAAATGTGCTCGAAATAGCTTCTTATCAAATTGGAAAGTCGTTAAGAAGGTTCTTATTTTCATAGCTTAACAGATACACTTATGTGGAAAGAAATACAGCTATGGAGGAAAGTACACATTCATCAAAAGAACAATCAGAATAAAATGGGATTAGCCATGTTACAAGAAATTATTAAAGACACTAAGATTTTAGTCATTAAAGAACTGGTTAAGGACTGGAGAGATGGCTGTGTGGTTAAAGGCACTTACTTGCTTGCAAACTCTTATGTCCCAGGTTCAATTCCCCAGTACCCACGTAAAGCCAAATGCACAAAGTGGCCCATGTGTCTAGAGTTGGTTTGCTGTGGCAGGAGGCATGATATTCCCATATTTTCTCTCTCTCCCTCCCTCTTTCCCTTTCTCATTGTCTCTAATAAATAAATAAAATATTTTTAAAGAACTAGTTTAAGGGGCTGGAGAGATGGCTTAGTAGTTGAGGCCCTTGTCTGAAAAAGCCAAAGACCCAGGTTTAATCACCCAGTTAAGCCAGATGCACAAGGTGCACATGCAGCTGGAATTCCGTTGCAATGGCTAGGGGCACTGGTGTGCCCATTCATTCTCTTTCTCTCTCTCTCTCCCTCTCTCTTACCTGCTCTTTCTCTTTCTCAAATGAAAAAAAAAAAAATTTTTTTTTAAATAAAAATTAAGAAAAGAACTAGTTTAAAATAGGGACCTGGCTTTATAAGTAGGCCAAGAGTCAGTATAAATAAGCTACAAGAAGAAAATCTTCAGTTTACCATAAAGAAATATTATACATTTCTATCAAAATTTATCAATGAAAAACGAAGTATTTATAATACAACAACAAACTAAATAGTTACAATAGCACACTACATATTTACAGTATTTGGACAACTAAGTAATATATAACATTTGTATGACATGTTTACTATGGAACTATCCAAATAAGGATTTGACCATCTACTCAGATACTAGGTGGGAGCTGGCCTAACACTTTTAAGATTGGCCCAGTGCTAAAGTAGTAGAAACTGTGATAATTTTAGTAAAACAGGAGAGTGTACTCATGCACACTCTTCTTCTATAGTCTTCTTTTGCCTTAGATTATTTTCACATGCATGGTGATGTCAATAGGACATGCCTGCAAATCAATCAATCAATCAATAAAACGCACACTATGGATACACCTAGTTACTGTGGCTCAGTGAAAGCATAAAACTGTACCTCAGAGGAAAGCATATTGTGCCCAAGGAAAAAAGGAAAATATATTGGTTGAAAAACAACTAATTAAAGCGGGTGGCTAGACCAGAAATATCCTCCATCTTTTCACTAAAGCATTTCAAATTTGTTTCTAATTGATACAGAGAAGAAAACTTTAAAATCTTTCTACTCCTCTAGTTGTTTGTAGTGGCATGGCTTGAAGGCTATTACCCAAACAGAAATGAGTCAACACATGTTGTCTTAGAGTAGCTAAATGGTATGAATTCATCCAGTAACTACATTCTATGTTGTCTCTTCAATTTCTCAAAATTATGTGCCCTTAAAAATAAACGTGTTGATCCAAATTTACTTCCTCTAAAGAAAACTGACAAATAGTGCAATAAATCAATAAACTCATTGATATTGAAAGTACAATGCGGTAAGATTATGGACAAATAGTTTGGTAGCTTATCTCTGGTAGTAACATCTCCTTAGTCCCTCCATTTTTTGAACCACAATTAATCTGTCTCAACTGTATCAATTCTGTTTCCGAAATACTTCCCCAAACCTCATCTTCTTTCCAGCCTCACATTCCTGACTCGGGGCTTCATTACTTCTGCTCTAGATTATTAAAATAGCCTTCTGTCTGGATAGCTGTCCCTCTATTATTACCTCGCCAATCAACCATCCACATTATTACTAAGATTATCTAGTTATCTCACTCTTGCTTCTGTGAACCTATGATGGCTTCCCATTGTCTCCTAATGAAAATTTTCATAAATTCTATCTATAAAAATGAGGGTTTTAGTTATATTATTTCTTAGGCCCTTTCATCTCTGATATGCTATAGATTTATGTTTATGTTGACCAAGAGACATGCCAAGTCCAATAACCCTGAAAGTATATAGGCTATTAATTGCTTTTGTAAATAAGTCCCTATAATTTTAAAAACTCCACATTCCACTTGAAATTTTGATAAAAGCAGAACAATAAAAATAAAATATTAAAAAATAAATTATACAGAGATTCTCAATATTGATATTTCAGATTATTCTATCTTTTAAAAAATGATAAATTAAAAGAATGAAAAATCTATGCATATAATTTGCCATTGTCGTATCTTCATTATCAGTATTTTCTTATGTAATTAAATGATTTTAATGTCCCTTTAGTTGACATACAATATATTTAAGTCATTATCTTATTGTAGTTTACCTTAAGCATTAATTAATCCTTAACTACATCACTGATTGTGGCTTTAGTATAGATTTCTAGAAATGGAATTCTGGGATGGAAGAAAAAGAGTGTTCTAATTGTCTTTGCATGTGGTGATGAAGTTTTCAAGAAAGTGGACTAACCATATGAGAAGATAATTCATCTCATCAACATTCTGTCATGAATGTCCTACCTTTATAAGAGAATTCTGCTATTTTAAAACTAGAATTATTTTTATGCATTGAGCTCTTTTTTCCTTATGGATATTGCCTCTTTGTTTCTATTGTGAATTGTGTCCTCTTGGCCCATTTTTCCACAGGAGTCTAAAATAACACGTATTTTGCCAGCAGGTTCCAACACTCCTGGGAAAAAGATATATTCATGGAATGTGCCTTTGAACCTTCATTCAAAAGAACTCAGGCAGAGGTTAGTGGTGAATAAAGCAATTGCTTTTGCTTAATGACACAGGTGGGGAAAGAGTTTGTAGAACATGTTTTTCTGGGAAATAAAATATCTGAGGCTCACCATGTAGGCGTATGTACAAATCTACAAATTGGCTTCAAAAATGCTTTCAGGAGCTGATGGATACATGTAGCAAACATCTGCCTTTTGTATCAGGACAGTCTATTAAAAAGATGTAACTAACAGTGCTTTTAAGACTAAATTTAGGAGTTGATAAGTCAATTATCAGAGAAGCTAGAGACATCACAGTCATCCTTGTTTTGCCACTCTGATTGCTAACCCATTCCTGGTCATTTTTCTTGTAATATTGTATCAGTTACTTTCTCATTTCTGGGACAATGTACCTGGCCAGAAGTAGCTTAGGGGAGGAAGGAAGGAAAGGAGGGAGGGAGAGAGAGGGAGAAAAGAGGGAGAGAGGAATAAAGAAATAAAGAAGGAGTTTATTTCAGCTTACAGTGCCAGAGGGCAGAAGTCTATCATGGTGGGGAAAGCATGACCAGAGCAGGAAGCCAACATCACATCATAACATGAGCAGGGAGGAAGTAGAGAACAGCAAATGGGACAGCCTGTGCAGCAGCTAACCACCTGCCCCCAGCAACACACTTCCTCCAGCGAAGCACTACCTAGTAAACATGTCTCAACCTTTCTAAAGAGCTGGGGACCCAGCATTCAAGCACATTAGCTTATGAGGTCCATTTTACATGTAATCTATCACAGATATCTGTGCTATAGATCCTTCTGGAGCCATCTCCTTGCCACACTGTTTGGTCCAGCCTTGCCATGCCTGGTCAGAACCTCTGAAGCAGCTTTCCAGGATCCAAACTCACCCTTAATGGTTACCTGGACTTTGAGAGTAACAAGAGTTGAACTTAATAAGTATAATTGTGCTGTAAGACAAAGTGTGGATAATAGAAAATGAAAAATTAAATAAATAATTTTACCCATAGTCCTTTCTAGTTCTCAAAAGAAAAACTTTCTTAATTTTTCAATCTTTCCACTTAAGTAAAAATGGAACCATCTTGTTTCTGCATCTAATTGTTTTATTCACAAAACAATCTGTTTATTGTAAAAGCTTCCATATGTCTTCATATGTTTTTCTGCCTCACAATGTTTGAGTGACTAATGTGTCTTTACATGGATGTGTGGGTCATTACCAACAACAATGCCACAGTAAATGTTTTTGTAATTAAATCTTTTCTTTTATATTTTTAAAAACATTATTGTTTTCTTCCACCCAACAGCTGCGTAGAAATCTGCTATCAATCTCTTTCTCTCCCTGTAGGTGAACAGCCCTTTCTTTCTAGGAGGTAGTAGAATTTTCCTGTTGTCTTTGTTATTTGTTCTCTGTGTGAGATTTTCCTTATCTCTTTTCTCTGGTGTTCTATAAGTCCTTCTCATTCTTGGATATTTCACTTTCCAAAAATGCTGCAGAATTGTTCTTAATTGTTTCTTTAAATAGTTCATCTTATTGTTCTTTTCCTTCCTGAGACTTTATAGCCAGTAATGGTTGTTCTGTTCTTGGTGACTCTGTTTGTCTGCACTCTATCTCTTCCTTCATTCTCAATAACTTGTGGTAGAATTTCTGTCTGGTATTTTAATTCATTAATATTTTCTTCAGATGTGTTCATTGGCCTCTTTCTCTTATTATCATTCCTGGTGCTATTCCCTCATTCCACAATTTATTTTATATATTTGCCTTAGATTATGCATACATCTGTTATAACACTTCACTTACAGAATATTTCCATTGTCCTGTGTCATATGTGTGTTTCATGAAGTTGATGAATGTCGCAGTAGGCATATTATTTTGTATCACAAGTTCATTTTCTCTGCTGAATGCCAACTTCTCTGCCCGGTAGTCTGTGCAGTGGAAGAGTTAAAAGTAAAGAAAATTTTACTCTGTACAGAACAAGTAAGTTTAATGAGAGAGAGCAATAATAACTTTGAGCACACATGCAAACAAATTTGTTATCACTGTTGACCTGTCACTCTGTTTTGTTGCAATCTCTCCAGAAATCTCCCCTTAGAAATTCCTTATCAAACAGTAAGGCAGAAAGCAGAGTCCCAACATCATAGTCCACCAGCCATAGGGTTCAGATGGGATGGGTAGATGAGTAAATGTCTCGAGAAAACTAATGAACAGGAAACCTGTTCATAACAGATAGGAATCAGTTCTCCTTTATTTCTTAACCTTTGGAAATTTTTGTTGTATTACCTTGCTCCTATATCCAAGATCCAGATATCAACAGTCTAGATCATCAGAAAAAATGAGACATTAATGATCCCCACACAGTGCAGGGACAAGATAAAAACAACAATTAAATTTTTCATCTCTATTCCATGTATTCCATGCCATATCTGGTTTTCTGTGTGTCTCTGGTGAAAGTCATTTTGTTGTATCTGGCCACTCTCGCACACCCAAGAGTGAGACATCATTTACCTTCCCCCATTCTTTCCCCATAATATTGTGGTTCTTATGTTGCTAGAATCCACTTCCCGTTGTGTCTTAATGTCACCAGGATGTATTTGGACATCCAGTAGTTGTTTTCTATCTTGGTAGACACCAGAAGCTCATAACAAAATCTTGATTGACAGCCACCAGATCCCTTGGGAAAATCCCTTAGACAGAGTATAACTGTGGAGAAATATACCTAAAAACTTAAGATGGTTGATATGATTGCCAAGTTGCCCAGGATTATTAATAGAATTAAATACATTGTCCATTCATTTATATCCAATCATTTTGTACATACTGCTGTCTTCATTCAAACACTTAATGGGGCGGAAGAGATTGCTTAGTGGTTAAGGTACTTGCTTGTGAAGGCTAAGGACCTATGTTGAACTCCCCAGGTCCCCCTGTAAGCCAAATGCACAAGTGACGCAAGTGCAAAAAGCTGCATCGTGTACACAGGTAGTGTATGCTTCTGGAGTGCAACTGCAGCGGTTAGAGACCCCAGTGCACCAATTCTCTGTCTCTCTCATAAAAACACTGTTAATGAAATGGGTGTGCCATTTCCAGTCATATGGAATACTTTTCAAATAATGCAATGATCCTACATTTCCCCAGAAGTTGTCCTTGTTTCTTCCACTAGTGCTGTCTTTATGCTTTGCTAGAGTTGAGCTCAACACCATGCACTATATGGATCCTTCCTCAAATCACACTGTTAGTCTCATATCTTTTATTTCTATTTCATAGTATTTTGTTTATATATCCTTTTCAGCACAGCACATTTTAATTCCATGCTCTTGGACCTATATGACCTAGATCAAAACTCCATCTCATCTCAATATTTTTTTTTTTTTTTGCCAAATGCTCAAATGCTTGTGACTGGCATGTGTTAGGTGATTAATCCATGTTGACAGAACCAACAAATGGATTTTCAAATGTCCAGCCTGACTAAGTGTATAAAACACATTTAAGCACTTCCATTCAGCCCTCAACAGTACTCATATTATTATCTCTCCTCTGAGATGAGATAACCAAACATTGAGAGAGGCTGGGGAATTTCCCCATGATAGGACTCATATTAGAATTTCTGTCTAATTCTAAAGATGAGGTTTGATCACTAGGGCCTATGGATACTGTCAATTCAGTGTCTTAATGAATATGGGTGGAGAAAGTCAGGAATATTATTTAATAAAGAAGCTTGCTATTTTTCTTTGTGAAGCTGCTATTTCTAACATAATATTATCTAATATTTGAGAAGCATTACCAGCATACCCAGCTATTTCAAAATAAGCCTGAAACTAGAAGAATTAAATTATACTAGCTGCAAGTAATAGCCTAAATAATTTCTCTTTGTAATAATCTTGTTGAAAGACTATAAAAAGACTGGCCTGAAAACATTCATTTGCCTGCAGCATGACCCTATTCATATCTTCTTTAACAGTCCCATCTCAATCTGTCACTATGCTTGTATAGCCTTTGTTGTCACTTCCTGGTAAGAGACAGAATACAAGAGACATACTGAAAGCAGCAAAAATCCCAACAAGTATCACTTGAAGGAGTGGGCCAAGCAAGGAATATGTGCTTTTTAATTTCTGCTGCAACCCCAAGAAATCTCAAGTATCTAGATTCTAGATAATAATAGGTAGGATGATCTACCTTCCTGATTTTTACCATATTCATAAAAAAAAAATATCTCCAAAGGTATCTTGAGTGCATACCTGGGATTGCTAAATTCTGAGACCCGTTATAGATACTTGTGTAAAAGGGATGACTTCAGAATGCCACATAGCTCTGCAAGGTCAAGTGTTCAACTCCCTACTACCAACTGCTGACAGGCAACCCAACCAAGGAGGTACAGAGGGTGACCCATGCCACCTGATCCACCCTGCCATCTCTTGTTTTTACAGGCATGGAGGCACAGTCCAAGGTAAATGTCACTGATATGTGTTCCCCTCAAGCTGACTAAAAACAAAAGCAGGGCTTATTGATTTTTTCAAAATTAATTTCTTTCTGCCAGACTTCAGTTAGGCCCATTGCCTGCTTTCTTAGGGAACACCTGGGCAAGCAGAAATTTCCAGAGCTGATTTAGAACATTAGAAAACAAAGCCACAAGGAGAAAAGTGTTCCTTGTCCCTTAATATACAAGAAAAGAGATCTTTTTTTTTAAAAAAGGATATGGTGATAGATCCAATAGCTAAGAGGAGCAACAGATGGACAGAAATATGCCAGAGGTGAAGGGATCTAGGACACACTCTGGTATTATTCCTTCTGAAGTCAAAGATTGCTGTTGTTGATTCTCTGTCTTCTCAGCAAATCTCCATTCCTGTTTACGTACTGAAATTAGTCATTGTAGTAAGTATATGTTCTTTGGGGAACTGTGGCAAAGTATTACAAAAGAGTAAGGAAAAGCTTTGATAATCCTGAAATCCCTTGTCAAAGAAGGAACTCTGAGAGAACAGGTGAAGGCACGTGCCCTAACATGCTCGGTTGCCATTGAAAAGTTGCCTACTACTTAAGGTCAAATGAAAACATTTCATCAGTAGAGTTTTGATTTAGAAATAAGAGGTTTTGCACATCCAGAAGGCTCTAGAAACCACGTTTCAACATGAAAGACAAGAGTAAGGGTCTCTTCAGAAAAAAATAAAAATAAATAAATAAACAAAGGTCACAATAGAGGGATCACGATCAGAAATCCCTTCTTCACTGACCATTGTAAACTTAACCTCTGAAGCCCTTCTCCCTGGAGGATAATGAGAGGAATGTCGCACTGTTATAAGCTGTGATGATGATCTGTGACAGAACTAAACTTTTGGAGATGTGATTTATGTCTACACATGAACAAATGACCCTGTGGATGCAACATGTCTTCTGACTCCTGGGTCATGACCCTGAGAGCAGAAATAAACCAAATCATATGCAACTTGCTGGGTAGAACTTAAAGCTTATGCCATGATTATTATAGGATTATGTACTTTGCTTTATTCAAGTCAGGGAATTTTATTTAACTCAATACGCCCACTCTTTCAACTTTTTCACCCCATTTTCAGTAACTGAAATACAAAAGGCAAAACTCAAGTTTATGTCATATGTCCTGAAGTTGGGCCATGTCTGGTTGCTATGTAGATATCCCTACCACCATGCAAATGTAGAGCAGGCCACAATTGTTTTGTGGAAAGCAACAGATAAATGGCATGGATTGAAATGATGGTAAATTTAAATTGATGGCCTAATTAGTATTATCTCTTTTTGTATTCATTGTAAGAAAAATTATCCAGGAGGAACTCATTTTGCATTAATGTTGATATAAAGTGTAAGTCTCCGGGATTTTCATTGTAATTTGGCATTAATTAATGCATCATTACTTTAAAGTGTTAATTAAATTGTTACAGAAAGGGACATCTGCAGTGGCTCAGAAAGGAAATCACAGGAACAATTAGTTTTGTGTAGGTCTGTGGCACATACACAGAGCACATGCAGGACCACAGCAGGAAGGCCAAGGGAGGCTAAGATGACGAGAGCCCCTGCCCAGGGCTGCACAGTGTGGGACGGACCCTGGGCGACCTCTTCCCTCTGTTCCTTACATTCCTCAGAAGAGTGGACCATCTCTAATTCTTAGGATACTCACCACATCATTAGGACACACAACACTTTTACAGGACTACATTTCTTTACTTGACTCTTTGGAAAGCTTGGTGGGTGTCACTCCTATGTCAATAGAAAGAATACACACTGGAGGGATGGCTTAGCAGTTAAGGCATTTGTCTACAAAGCCAAAGGACCCAAGTTCAATTCCCCAGGACCCTCCTTAGCCAGATGCACAAGGGGGCGCACACATCTGGAATTCGTTTGCAGTGGCTAGAGGCCTTGGGGTTCCCATTCTCTCCCTTTCTCTCTCTCCCTCTTTCTCTGATAAATAAATAAATAAATCATTAAAAAAGAATACAGCATGGAGAGATGACTTAGCAGCTGAGGCACTTGCCTGTGAAGCCTAAAGACTCATGTTTGACACTCTGGATCCCACATAAGCCAGATGCAATCATACAACTGTGCAAGGTCACACATGCATACAAGGGGGTGCACACGTCTGGAGTTTGATTACAGTGGCTGAAGGCCCTGGCATACCAATTCCCTCTCTCTCTCTCTCTGTCTCAGTGTCTCCCTATCATATTTGAAAAAAAAAAAAAAAACAGTCTGTTAGGCTTGCCTCAAAAAAAATTTTTAATTAAAAATATAAAGAATACCTGGTTTATTTTTGTTGTTGTTTTTATGTGCTGTAAAGTTCTCATAAAGAGGCAGCTACGGGCTGGAGAGACTGCATAGTGGTTAAGGCATTTGCCTGCAAAGCCAAAAAACATTGTTTTGATTCCCCAGGACCCATGTAAGCCACATGTACATGGTGGCACATGTGTGGTGGAGTGCGTTTGCAGTGGCTGGAGTCCCTAGCATGCCCATTCTCTCTCTCCCTCCCTCTCTCTCTCTCTCTCTCTCTCTCTCTCTCTAATAAAAAAAGTAATTAATTAATTTTTTTTTTTTTTTTAAAGAAGAGGCAGCAGCAGGGCTGGAGAGATAGCTCAGCAGTTAAGTGTGCTCTTTGTACAAGCATGAGAGCCTAAGGGGGCCCTAAACTGCATGAGTTCAAATCCCTAGAGCCCATGTAAATTGCTGGGTGTGGCCAGGTACTCCTGCACCCTCAACCCTGCAAGGGGGAACGGAGACCAGGAAATCCTCCAGCCTCATGAGAAATGGCAAGTTCTCTTATCCGTAAGAGATGCTGCCCGTGAGATAGGAATTTGGATAAGAGCGATGGAGCTGCATACCCAGCTCTGCTCTGGACAATGCAACCAAGAGTCCTTACTGCAAGCGAGTGCATGTCGCTGTGTGTGGGCATGCCCACATGTATACACTCCACAAGTACGCGCGCGCACACACACACACACACACACACACACACACGCACGCACGCACACAGAGCCTCTCCCCACCCAAAAGAGGCCACCTACAGGAAGCTAGGTTAACATTTTCTACTGGTAATATTGAACTCCGTGGCAAGTGGTGGCACATTAAAGAAGAGAGGACCTGTGGTGATTCCTTACCCAGTGTGCCATCATTATCAAGGCATCAGTCATTGAAAGCTGACGTGGCTTAAGATATAGAATTCCAAGGCAATGCTACCATGACTTCGTCAATCAAAGAATTCTGGCAACCAGATGACAATGTAAACTGGCAACTCAATGGTACTCTGAAGGGACTACACTGATCATGGTCCTATGGGACATAGAAATTTGGGGAACCTTTCTTCTTCGTTAGCATTGTTATCCTCAATTTGGCCCTGTGGGTATCTACTTACTGTATGAGCGTGTTTTTGCTGAATGATAAGCCAAGATTGCCAGAAGAGGAGCATAAAAGGATACTTTTCTTCACAGACGAAATCTTCCTCATTAGGTGCCTTTAGATCAGAGGTAACCTTGTTCCAAGTACAACTATGCAGAATACGCTGCTTGCGTATTTTCTTCTGGTTACAGACATAATCTCAAAGCTGTGATCCTTCCTTTTGTAGCTCCAATGAGAACTTTGAATTTCACAAGGTCCACGAAGTGTTCTTCCATCCTAGGAGCAGACAAGGTCAAACCCCAAATTACTATGAGCAAGGAGAAGTCATATTTTCCCCCTTTTCACCAAAGGGTAAGCTGAGTAGAAAGGACCAGAATCACTTCTTGCTGGCTGAGTTCTTACAGGAATATGCAAAGGCCACACTAATCCAAGTCTTCCTAGGGTCTTTCTGTCAGCGTACAGCCCAGTGTCCTGCTGACTCAATAGTTAATGGACGCATGAAGCCCTGTGGAATGGCTATGCTGAGTAAAAGTGGCCACCCAACAGTCATGGGTCAAACAAGCTGTATTTGTAAGTGATCAGCCTTACAAGCAGTATTTGCCAACGCAAGATGTCAAAAAGGTCCATGACGTTTGCTGCTCAACACCAGGAAGAATTGTAAGAAAAGGCAACTTCGAAACTGAACCCAGTGGTATATAATAAGGAAGAAAGAGTCTGTGGGAAAAAAGAAGAAGAAGAAGAAGAAAAAAAACTCTCTCTTGGCAGAGAGAGAAATATTTTCAAGAACCATACAGTCAGTTAAACACCAGAACCTAGGGCTGGAGAAGTGGCTCAGCAGTTAAGGTGCTTGCCTGCAAAGCCTAAGAACCCAGGGTTCTGTTCCCTAGTACTCAAGTGAAGTCAGATGTACGACATGGCCCAGGCATCTTTAGTTTGTGCCCATTCTCTCTCTGCTATCTGCCTCTTTCTCTCTCATAAATAAATAAATAAATAAATAAATAAATAAATAAATAAATAAATAAAATGTTTTAAAAATACTGGAACTGGGCTGGAGAGATGACTTAGGGGTTAAGAGCTTGCCTGTGAAGCCTAAGGACCCCTGTTTGAGGCTCGGTTCCCCGGGACCCACATTAGCCAGATGCACAAGGGGGCGCATGCAACTGGAGTTCCTTTGCAGTGGCTGGAGGCCCTGGGGCACCCATTCTCTATCTCCCTCTATCTGCCTCTTTCTCTCTGTCTCTGTCTGTTGCTCTCAAATAAATAAAAATAAACCAAAAAATTTTTTTAAAAAATACTAGAACCTACTCAACTGTGGAAAAATTGCATGGCCCTTGTGTGGCGGGAGGGTGGTCATTCTGTCTTGAGCCTCTTTTCTTTTTGAGTTGAGGCCCAACCTTTTTTGGGTCTTTCCAGATATTTTAAAGGTCAAGGGGAGTATGGGTCCAATACTTCTATATAACTATGTGTGTGTATTCCGAATTCAACCATAGTTTTTCAGTGCATTTGTTGATCATGGTGTTCTAAAATTGTTTATTCAGTTTAGACTCCCCACTTCCAAAACATTAGCTTGGGAAACAAGGCAAAAGGCTGACATTACTAGACAGGGGAACATTTTTTTTTAAATTTATTTATTTATTTATTTGAGAGCGACAGACACAGAGAGAAAGACAGATAGAGGGAGAGAGAGGGAATGGGCGCGCCAGGGCTTCCAGCCTCTGCAAACGAACTCCAGATGCATGCGCCCCCTTGTGCATCTGGCTAACGTGGGACCTGGGGAACCGAGCCTCGAACCGGGGTCCTTAGGCTTCACAGGCCAGCGCTTAACCGCTAAGCCATCTCTCCAGCCCCAAGGGAACATTTTTAACTGAACATTACACTCGCTAGTGCTTAAAGGGCACCCGCAGCCTGGCTCGCACACTTCAGTTCTCTGCTATCACCCTTTCCTCTACCTCTCCCTAGGTCCCAAACTCTTTTCCCTCCTCCTTCTTCCTACAGTGCACCTCAGCTTCCAAACCCACTAACCTCTTTCACAGAACCATTTAGCTATCTCTTCCTTTTGTTTCTGCACCTGTGAGGACTTCCACTCTGAGCCAAAGGGTACCTACCAAGTTAATTTTACCAAACAAGGCTAGTCTTTCTTAGGAAACAAGCTGCTTTCAATTGCAGTTTTAAGGGGTTTTTTTTCTGTTGATTTTGTCTTCGTATAGTTTCAATGGTCACCTTGGGGCTTTTAGAGAACCCCAGTTTCTTTGTTAGTAATTCTTCTGCCAGTCAGCCCTGATGCCAATTCCTTGCTGAAAAAAAAAAAAAAATAGCATGTGTCTGGTTTCCTTTGTCAGTATTTGTAAGTGCCAAAGTAGGCTCTTCTGCCTACTCTGGGCACTAGATAAATGTTTCTTAGAGCAAAAGCCAACAAAACTTCAAAGAGATGACAAGGAAGCATATCTAGGCCCAAGGGTTGGACGAGGGGGTGGAGTGACCATAAGCTGCTGCTTTCCCAGAAACGAGGGGACTCCAGAAAGCCCGGGAAGCCAGCGTTAATTTTTAAGCATCAGATGCCCCACATTCCTTGCTCTAAATTTAGTGCTGAAACCACCTTGTGTCCAATAATATACGTCCTGGCCTGCCCTGAGGTCTTCAGGAAGCATTTTATCTTTGATATAATTGCCAGGGTGAATCCCTAGTTATAACATACTCTACAGCATATAAAATAATTGTTGCAACTGAACCCATCACATAAATATTAGTGATTGAAGAGATCGGTTGGGATAAATCAATGGGGGTGACATATTTAATAAACTTTGTATAAACATTGTTTGCAACAGCTATAAATAAAAATTGTCTTTAGGAATTTTACATATCGCACATCCCTCTATTCATGGAGAGGCGCTGGCATGATTTCTAGCTGCACTGATGTGACAGGTGAGGCTTTTTAAAACCTGCCCAGATCAGAGCAGGCAAGCAGAGTCAGGGCATGAGGCCACCACAGGCCAGGCAGGTGCCGAAGCTGCGCCATTTGCTGGGCGATCTGCCTTCTCATTTGCCATGGGAACCAGCCTGGGTACAGAAGTTTTCAGCCAGCATGTTTCTTTCTTTTCTTTCTTTCTTTTTTTTTTTTTTTCAAAAGAAAAAAGCCACACCATAAATAAAGCATGATCGAGATGGCATTTTACATTCACACAAAATTTTGGCATAAATAAATAAAAGGGGATTTTGTTCAAATTCTGTCATCCTTGCATGCCATTTTTAAAATGATCGTTCCCTACAGGGTCCATCATTTTCTGCTACACAGTGAGAGTCAACCTGGCTCCCTCCAGTGGCTGACTGAGTTCCTGTGAAAGGCAGAGGTACCTCTCAAGGCCATGCAGCCTAGTGGTTTGACGTGGAATCGTTCCTTTCTGAGACAATGCTCTCAGGGCCCTTTGGGAATTTTGGCTCACTGTTCAACGCATTACCATTTTTGGAAAAGTCTGATGTAGGTATCGATTTGAATGAACCAGCTTTGTAGTCTCCATTCCAACGGGTGTACTTCACCGTTCCCATTCTATGGGCAAAGAAAGCACAGTCCACTGGCTGGCAGCGGTGTGATTAGGGATGCTGAAAGGGCGCGTTGATGCCTCACGTCTGGTCCCCAGCCAGGGTACCTCCGTGGACTTTCTCTCTCAGTGTCCAGCAGACACGTTCGCATTCTCTGACTTACTGTTGCTAGATTCCAAAGGATGATAAATTGTGGAAATATTTAGGTTTCTTTTCTAAAGAGGTCAGACATAATAGAGTGTGCCTTCAGTTTTAAGCTTAATGAAATGTCACATATGCACTTGGAAATTCAGGTATGAACTATGAGTCTCCCATTGTTTGAAATTTACAACTTTCACATTTATTTTTATTAGTAATATTTTAGTCCCTCAATATATTTCTCTGGCACTAATGGAAAAACATGGTATCTTCAAGCAGCCAAAATAATCTCTCTAAATTCCCACTGAGTTTAATCAAAGGGCACGCAATTTAACAGCTAAAATTCCTGCTTCGTATTTCCGGTGTGCTGGGTTCAAATCCCATTAAATTAGAATCTAATTAAGTCATCCAAACTATTTTTTCATTGTGTAATTGTTTTTTAATTCGTAATGACTCACATTAACCTCCTCTTACTCAAAGAAAAAAAAAATGGGGAATTAAAAAGAAACACAAGCGAGGAGGAAGAAAAATGCTTGAATTAAAGAGTGATTGGGTGCTGGTGTGAAACCCAACCAGGGGCTTTGGGGACACAATGCGGATGTTCCAAGGGAGACTCAATTAGGGCTCAACTCCTCAGTTCATAGTCCTTGGGTCTTTATAAAAGCTAACAGTGAAGCTAAATCATGTGAAATTTGCCATTCTTTCCCCAGATTGCTCTTGCTGAAATGTGATATTTTTCATTTTCTGTCCTCTGGTTTATTTATTTATTTATTTTCCTCCTGAGAGCTTAGTATCAGACCTTGTGTACAGGCTTCCCATTGGCCTGCTGTCACTGTCAGGAGTGACAACACTTGCCATGACCCATTTCTTTCTGTCTGGTCTCATCCGAGTGATCCACACAGCCTGATTTCCAGGTGTTGGTTGAAACTCTGAGTGACGTAACATGCTGTGGCTGTGCTCAGAACTGAAAAGGAAAGACCACACAGGGAATTAAAATTTTAACTTTCTAGAAAATGTGAGTGCGCATACTACTGATGTAGCCCCCTTTTTAGATTGTCCAAGTGACAACTTAGGGACAGAGAGATGAGGTGGCACATCAAGGGTGGTCAAGCAGCACTGATGAGCACTTTTTTATATATATATTTTAGCAAGTGTTTTAAAAACAACAGCAAGAGTTCATCACTGAAGTTAACCACTTGTAAAACACACGATATGTGAAACTAACAAAAACATAAGGGACTTGCCCCCCCATCCCTCTGCTGACTTCCCAGCATACGCATTTTCAGCAACGTCCGTGTGTGCTGCTACGCAGAGATACTGTGACTTAGCAGTTTTAAGCTCTACCTATTGATCTCCGACCCTAGCTGATGAAGAGTTTAGCTCTACGTATACAGAGAGAAGCACACAGATTCTCCTCTTCCTATGTTTGCCTCAGAGTTTATCAATATGGAATTAAACCCATGTCTACAATGTTGTTATCCTGAACAACCCAGGTGACTCTGCTTCCGTGTCTTTTCTTATAGGCTTATTTCCTAACATCAATAATTATATCAATTCTTCCTTTGCTTCTTTCGCCTTCTGATTACTGACTCTTGCTGTAAAGCCTAGCTTCTTAAGCTGAGCCGGGATTCCATGTGGCATTATGTGGCTGAAGGTGGGGATCACAGAAAACTTGGCATCACTGGGAAGTTTCTAAAAGCCCAACAAGGCATTTCTTATGGCGTTTGCTCAGGCTGTGTGGCCAAGCTTTAGGACAGCCTGCGTTCTGAGCCCACAACACTTGCCGTCAGCCACAAAATACCAACAAGCGCTGTGTGAAACACTTTGGCTAAGACTTGGGGCTATTGTTTTGATTGAGTTGCAGTGTTTTTACTGGACATACAGTTTTCTCATCACGTAGAAACATACTGGTTTCAATACAGAGAACAAAAGCTCCTAATATTTTCTACCATCGCTACTCAGCCTGAAAATATCAAATTAACATATTTTTTTTATTTGTGTTAAAATGGTTGACTTTAAAAAATTACTATTTGAGTTACTGACCTGAGTTTCATTAAAAAAATATTAAGTGAATTTTGCTTGATATTAGATTTTCAACAATTTCTGAAATGACTGTACACATGCTTCTGTTATTTTTTACTATGCATTTACTCAAAGAGATGTTCTCAGCATGAGTGAGTATAAAATCAAAATATTGATCAATGTTGAAAAATATTAAAGATGTCCTATGTTTTACAGTATCAAATATTAGGCTAAGGTGGAATGATAAACATATCTATCTCAGCATGCAAGTTTTCTTTCATCTTTAATTCAGAGTTAAATGACATGTATACCAAAGAACTATTTTAAAGTACATTTTATGGCTTATTATTAATAATTTTGGTTAATGTGTCTAGTTTATATACCTATATGCCAGATGTAGCATGAAAACTTCTCATGCTAAAAGAGCGTCATGAGTAGAAAATGTTTAAGAAAATTTGCTTTCAATAGGTCTTTTGATACTGTGTCTCTTCTAATCTAGTAATAATATTCCTGTTTCCTCATTAATATTTGTTGCTCCTGTGTTTCTGAATTCAGTCTATTCTGATAACTTCTTGGGCTATTCCAGGGCAATTGCTAACCAAATGTGCTTTTAAGTCTTCCTGAAAGTTACCTAGTCTTTTCTCAGATGTCAGTCTTTACTCTGTGTCTATTAGAGCATATCCACCAGTAGTCGTCAGATAACATTAAGAACATAGAAAACTGGCTGGAGAGATGGCTTAGCAGTTAAGCACTTGCCTGTAAAGCCTAAGGACCCTGGTTCGAGGCTCGATTCCCCAGGACCCACATTAGCCAGATGCACAAGGGGGCGCACACATCTGGACTTCGTTTGCAGTGGCCAGAGGCCCTGGAGTGCCCATTCTCTCTCTCTTTCTCTCTATCTGCCTCTTTATCTCTCTGTCTGTCACTTTCAAATAAATCAAATAAACAAAAAATTTTTTAAAAAAAGAAAATAGAAAAAATTTTCCTAGAAATTTGAATTGTCCCCTTACCCTTTTTTTAGGTTGTAGTACCTTTAAAGTTGAGAGGTTCAATGCCATATCTCTCCCCCCATTATTTCAAAGTTTCACCTTTATTCACTTCGTGTGATTTTTTTTTTTTTTTGCACATTTGGCTAAATAAATTAAAGAGATCTTCATTTTAAAAGTGAATTCTTCAGTTTGAAGAAATTACATTGTATTACTTTAAAACAAGTAACTTTCTCTACATCATTTTCTCCTTTCTTGCCTTCTAGAATGCCTATTCACTCCCTGTGAGACTTAACTTTCAGATCTACTTCAAAACTTTTTTAAAAAATATTTTAAATGTTCATATCTTCCTATTTTTGTTGTTTCTGGGATTCTTACTGTATTCTCAAATTTTCACTCAAATTTTGGCTGTCATATGTTAAGGACATTTCATTAAATTGTTCCATTTGTGGCCTTCTGTTGATTCATTGGTTAATATTCTTTGAAGATATTTATTCTTTCCACTCTCCATATTTCTTATGAGTTTTATTTTTATTTAAATTTTCTCTTTATTAAACTGTCTGATTGCTCAAGACCCTCTGTTTATTATTAACTGTTGAAGGCTTGATGGAAAGACATGTTAATGCCACCATGAAGTAGTAAGTGTTTCAGCAGCAAAAATAACCACTTGGTTTCCTGTATATCTTCCAGCTACCATTACCTGCAGGACTGCAGTGATCTAATCTTTTGTGACTAGTGATCATTAAGTTTCCTTTCTACTACCAGCACCTGGAGTTGAGCATGGGAGTTGAGCCAGTGATAGCCAGAGCAAAGTGATCTCATTCTTCATAGTTTTATTATAAAGGGTTTTCTTGATTCTACAATTTGCTGTTTCCTGACCCTTTCAATTCTCATCAGTTGCTAATATGCATGAGAGCTCTCTATGAGTACTTACTATGTAGTTGCTGTTGTTAAGTGCTGTGGTGGGCTGAAGCGATAGTAGTGAAGCATGCTTTCTGCACCAGAATGGAAGTCTGAGAAGTCCTGAGAACACCTGAGTTTAAGTTTTCAGAATCCACAGAAAAGACCTGTGTCTGGCCACCCATGTCTGTGATCCCAGCCCTGTGAGGAGCAGAGACTGAAAAATCCATGGAAGTCACCGACGGCAAGCTGCAGGATCTGTAAGAAGCTCCTCTGCAAGGGAAAATAGTGAGGGGAAAAGCGGAGCACCAGATGTTCTCCTCCAGCTACCCAACATGAGCACCTGGGGAACCACAGGTAAGCTCACAGGGCACTGCATCATCACATCCACTCACACAAAACACACACATACACACACACACACACACACACACACACACACACACGTACAATGTTCTACAGCTATTTTTAGTCAGATATACTCATTTGCAGAACTAGTACCAAGGAAGGTACTAGCCCTGTTATCTTTCACTCAAAAATTGAGACCACTAAATCCATTTGTTTGTGCTTCTTTCCTTCTGTTGCAATTGCCTTCTTGTTGCTGGTACAAAACACCAGACCAGAAGCAGCAAATGGGAGGAAAGGATTTATTTCTGCCTCCAGTTCCAAGGGGAGTTCCAACATGCTGGGAAAAGCATGGCACAGGCAAGAAACTGCCTCACGTTGTCACATATCAGCAGAGAGGGAGTAGTTTGAGTGAGCAATACGCAACATACACAATGGGGCTAGACTAATAACATTCAAGGCTCACCCCCAGAAACGCACCTCCTCCAGAAGGGCTCCACTTCCCAAAGGCCCCACAACTTTCCCAAATTGCCACTGACTAGGGACTAAGTGTTCAAAACACACGAGGATACTGAGGCCATGTCCTTCAGACCACCACACTTTCCTTAACCAACTTGAGTAGCCACATGTATTGGACACTGAGATCTTGAAACTTTGTTTTTTGTTTTTTGTTTTTTTCATTTTTATTTTTTTGGTTTTTTGAGGTAGGGTCTCACTCTAGTCCAGGCTGACCTGGAATTCACTAAGGAGTCTCAGGGTGGCCTCGAACTCACAGTGATCCTCCTACCTCTGCCTCCCAAATGCTGGGATTAAAGGCTTGCGCCACCACGCCCGGCTTGAAACTTTGTTTTGATGGCCCAAGTAAATAGATTATTTTTATGAGCCTGAGCTTTGGAACCAGAGAAGTATGTGCCAGATGGGACTGTTCCATGCAGAGGGGGAGTACAGGCCTCCCTAGTTTTTATTCCTGTTTTTAAAAATGACAATAATAATGTTGCCATCATTTAGATATTTCAGAGATGAAATGTGTATGAATTGTTTAGTATAGTGTTTGTATACAAAAATGGTAACAAAAAAAAAAGAAAACACAATCAGTTATTCAGGACCAATTACTTGATGAGGACTCTGAACATATAGGATGTTTATTCAGCAATGAAGAATTCACCCACCAAAAATCTGGTGGCATATTCTTGCTCGCCTACAGTTGTTTAGAACAAAAACAAGCAAGTTGGCAATTCAAATAATGCCTTCAGTAACAAGTCACTGGATATTCCAACTTTGGATTGTTTTCCTAGATCCATGCCCCTCCCCCAACTTCATGGCACACATTCTGTCTCTACCAGCTGAATAGGACAGTAATTTAAAAATAGCAATAAGCTGTCTATGTACATTGCATGAGGGCACTGTCTGGAAAACCTCATTCATGTGGTCTATGTTAATATCAGTTAAGATTGGTTTTGACCTCTTTTTTTGTTTGTGGCATGTGTGCACGTGTGTGTGCATATGTGTGCATGGATGTGTGTGGGGGGTGAATGTGTGTATATACATATAGATATACATGTCTGGGTGTGTATATAGGTGTTCTGTGGAGGTCAGAAATTGACACTGACCCTTAATCACTCTTCTCTGTATTTTCCTGAGACTCTGTCTCTCACTTGAGTCCAGAGCTCAGCAATTTAATGGAGTCTAGCTTGCCAGCTTGCCCAGGAGTTTCCCTACTGTTACTGCATGCTGAGATAACAGGCAGCCATCAAACCCACCCAGTATTTATGTGGGTACAGGAGACCCCTTATGTTTGCACTGAAAACACTTTACTTTACTGGCTTAGACATCTTCCCTGCTCCTGAAAGTAAAGATATTTAGTTTCTAAGATCAGAATGACCTGGTAAGTTCCAGAGCTCACTGTTGTAGGCAGGCCATTGTTCTTTCAGTATCATCCCTCTAGGGCTTGGCGGAGATATTAAATTCCTTCTATGGCAAAATTATGATAACTTGAGAATTAAAAATGTTTTACTTTTCCTACTAAGTATTTAATAATTTTCTGGAATGCTGCAATCGTTTCCTTCCAAATACTAAGTAAAAAGAATCTGCTGAAAAAGAACCTTTACTTTTGCTTATTGTTCTGGAAATTGCTACTCCTCCAAATCTTTGCAGAACCTATGAGAGCTAACTAATCCATTAATGTGCACTAATTCTTCATTGTTCTCTATGTAAATTGATAAAAGCAAGATTTTCCACCTGACATATGAATTGGTTGGTTCATCAAGGCATAGCTCTGCCATCCTGTCATGCGAAAGATGATTTATTCCTTCATAATCCTAACCAAAGAGAGCAGAACCCAACACTCTGAGAAGTCAACTTAATTTCTACCACAAAGCAGCCTATTTCCTGTTGCATTTTGTACCCTTATTTGTGAAGACAGTAGAGGTGGGAAGGAGTATCCCATGAAACTATGCCTACGTGAACCATTAGCTGAGTCCATTTTGTTCTTCTGATGTTTCTTTTGAGCATCCATGAGCCTACATGTATCTTGCTGCCACCAAGCCCCAATAAAATTACTATCCTGAAAACATGAAATCTATGAAAGATGCACATTAGGAAGCGAGGAAGTTCCACGAGCTCATCAGTAATAAACCCAAAGGCCCATGCTTCATTATGCCACGTGTCCTCCGTCAGGGCTGACAACTGAGCCCTTTCACAAGATGACATGTTGAAGAGAAGAACCTGCCTCAAATTCTCAGAAAATGTTAGTTCTCATCTTCCCAACGCTTCACATCACAGATTCCAAGGATTCATTCTCTCATTTTACAGTCAATAAAGGACAATTGAGCCAAGTAAGTGTTCTGGAAGCAGAAGGAAAAATTGTGTTCTCCTGAGCATACCCCACCCACCTCCCCACAATGGTAAGTTTACGGAACCAATTAACTGTTGTGTCCTGGGCTTTCTACAAGTTCCCTTTATACAATGTTGAAAATAACATTCTTCAATGAGGTTTTAATGTTGCTCTTTGTCAACAATTGTTACATAATGAAGAGACAATAGGTCTGTAATTGGGCAGACAGAAACTAACTCAATTTAAGCAATTACATCAGGGAAAATTAATTCTATATTTACAAATGCTTCAACTGGGAAACCCACAAGAAAAGTCACTCCCTTTGGTTTGTGCTCAATAAGAATCTATGGGAACATCACCATGGTTGCATTTCATATCAGAAGGGTTTGTATGTATAGGTCTAAATTTGCTGGTGACCTATTACTGAAGCCATTTAATGTTACCTAACTCACTAAGTTCTTTTATTTTATCTTTTGTTTATTTTTATTTATTTATTTGAGAGGGACAGACAGAGAGAGAGAGAGGCAGATAGAGAGAGAGAATGGGTGACCCAGGGCCTCCAGCCACTGCAAATGAACTCCAGACACGTGCGCCCCCTTGTGCATCTGGCTAACCTAGGTCCTGGGAAATCTAGCGTCAAACTGAGGTCCTTAGGCTTCACAGGCAAGCGCTTAACTGCTAAGCCATCTTTCCAGCCCTATTTTATTTTTTTATTGACAACTTCCATAATTATAAATAATAATCCATGGTGATTACCTCCCCCTTCCCCTTTGCAATTTTTCCTCCAATTTTTCTTTATTCATTCTCTTCCTTTGACCTCACTTAGACTTGAACTTATGCTGAGTGATGGGCGTTGATGTTTCAGTGTGGTACTTAGGAGTGGGGGTGCAAAAGGCTGGGAGAATTGTGAGTGAAGCTGATATGCTTATGTTTATTTAACTGTCACTGTTTACAACAAGACCCCTCCTATGTGTGAAGAGAGTCATGGAGTTTCTTCATTTAAATATCTTTTAGTGGGTGAATGGACTATATGTTTTTTCTTATGGTTTGAATTTGTGACAAGATGATGTCTAACAACTTGATCCCTAGCTTGAGACACAGATTTTGAAAGATTGTGGGGAGCCTGTGTGTGGGGAGCCTGTGTGTGGGGGTCTTTAGTTCTGGCCACTGTCTCTTCCGCCATCATGAACTTCATCATGTCTATCCTACCACAGGTGACTGAAATTCATCTGCAACTATGAGCCAAGTTAAATCTTTCTTCCCATAAGCTGTTTCTGTCTGGAGTCTTGGCCACAATGGCACAGCCGTCATTAATACAACCTCCACCGCTGAGCTCAGCCCCTGCTCATCTAGGTTGTTTAAGTTCTGTGCGCCTGGTAAAGCTTTACTCCCCTCGCACTTATACTTGAATACAGCAGGCTTGTATGAGGGGTTCAGCTCTCGGCTTTGTGGGAGTCTGCCATCAATTGCTAGCATAAGTAACATACATAGAAAATAGGTATGAACATGACAGACATTGTTAGTTTGTTTCATTACTATATCTCTAGCATCTCAAGTGGTGCCAGGCATGCCGTAGGTGGTCAGCAAATATGCTTGAGTGAATGATTTCATACAAAAAGTACTGCTGTCAGGACTAGAAGTTTCAAAATAAATATGTTTGCTCTTTTACAAAGGGTGTGTAAGATCCTTCTTCAGTGCTCCTTACAATTGTATACAAATCTACAGTTAGCTTCAAATAAGTTCAACCAAAAGGTAATACTATGGTTTGAATTATATAACATTTCTGAAATATCAGAACTACATAAATGCCAGATTAGTGATTACCATAGGTCAGTAGTAGAGGAAGCTAGGATATAGCTTTGTATATATGAGAATATTACAAAGATAGTTTTTTTGTTTGTTTGTTTGCTTTGGTTTTTTAAGGTAAGGTCTCTCTCTAGTCCAGGCTGACCTGGAATTCACTCTGTAGACTCAGGCTGGCCTTGAACTCACAGGAATCCTCCTACCTCTGCCTCCTGAGTGCTGGGATTAAAGGTGTGTGCTACCATGCCTGGCTGAGAACATTACAGATGCTTTTGATGGAGCTATTTGCATGTTTTGTGCACTGGTAGTCACACCAATTTACAAAGGTGGTAAGATTCCTCTGAACAAGTGTGTGTAAAACTGGAGAGATCTGAACATGTCTGGTAGAATGCCACCATTGTCATATTCCACCTGTGTATGGTGTACTCTTGTTACATAACATGCTACGGGTGAGGACAAGTAGACCATGGGTGCACCAGGATCCTTCTGCATCGTTCCTTGAAGTTGTATAAGAATCCACAGTTGTCTTGAAACAAGTTCAGCCAAGTCTAACAACAAGTCAAGAAAGCTTATAGGGAAAGGGTTCACGAAGAGGCAAGAGTGAGCCTGGCCTTAATTGGATACAAAGAGAGGAGAAAACGTGGATAGTGTGGTGAATGGACTCAAAGGCAGGCTTATGAGAATTTTGATAGAACAACCACATATGCTAATGAGCTAGTCAGTTCTCCTGTGTCTCCAGTCTCTGAAGGCGGGGCTTCTTCAGGCATCATGGGCATGACTCTTTTCTGGCTGAGGTAGGCAGAGTATGTGAGCCCCTGCAGGATCGCATATTCAGATCTTGGTACATGGTATTTGGCAAGTGCAGATTCTTTCCTTCTGCCCTCGGACCTGGTACCGCATGTAAACTGGAGGCTGGAGGGACAAGATTAAAACATGTGATTGTACATTCTTATCCTGTTCCATGTTGGGCAAGCCATAGGAAGGTGCCTCTTGGGAAGAGAGGTTTGCCACCAGCCAGCTCTTAGACACTCTTAGCCTGAGAGCATCTAGGTAGCAGGGAACAGGCTGGACATAAGGGGGTGCTGGCTCTGACTGCACAGCATGGCTGCCTATGTGAGGAGAGACAGAATTGCCATTGCTGCCTGATTTTGCCATCTCTGCCCTGGCCAGACACAGTAAGTTCATAAAGTCAGGGTACCCTCCGGGCAGTGGTAGCCCAGGGCAAGCTGGGTCTGAGAACAGCTTCCTTTCTTGGGCTATGGGCTCAGTCAGTCCTGATGGATACTTCTGGAAAAACCGAGCAGCGTGCTTCTTAGGGACAGCCCTTTCCCAGCGATGACAGCAGCCCCTGCTACCAGAGCGACACAGAAAACTTTGGAGACAAAACGTTTACTCACATAACAACAATTTTCTTAAATCTACCTCGAAAATTAGTACCAATTTGGAGACAGATGAAAGATCTAAAATAATAACTTTGCAAAGAATATTTCTCCCTCATTTCCTCTAATTTCAAAACTCAAAAAAAAAAATGACTACCATTTTAAATTTCTGTGTGTGTAAGTGTGGATGTGAGTGTGTTTCAGCATGCCGGTACGTGTGTGTTTTGTCTGTGGTGTGTATTAGTACGTCTCTGCTATTTTCCTCCAAAGAAAAACAGATTGGAGAGACAAAATTCTAGGCTGACTGTATATCGTTTTGTAAATACAACATGGAGCGATGCAAGCATTTACCAACAGGCATTAGCTGTAACAATATGAATTCCACAGCTGAACAGTATAAAACATACTTAAAGTCTTGTTTTACAGCTTGCCTCTCATGTCGCAGGGTCATGTTTATTGAGGTGTGCACTGAAACCTAAGGAGCTGATGGCGTGCAAGAGAGGCATCTAAATTGACTTCACCAAATTTCTGCTGCTTTAGGTAATAAAAACAGAACACTCTGGACTCTTGACAAAAATCTCTGTCAGAATGGATGGTTAGTCTGAGATCTAGTCAAAAACATCAGTCTGGGAAAATAAGTGAACAACTCTCTTTTTTTTTTGGCCTGGTGTTTTGTTGTTGTTGTTGTTGTTGTTTGTTTGTTTGTGTTTTTCTTTTCTTCCCTTGTATAGTTCTGTTTGTTTTCTGGTTTTGCTGCTATTGATACGTCAGGCATCCAATCATGAAAAAAACAATGTCCATGTCACTAAAATGGCCTTGAGGCATCCAGTATATCTACATTGGGGTTAAACATCTGTGTGAAGCTGTGACAGCATGCCCTATAAAAGGTATTATTGAGTAATATAGACTTTCTGTAATAACCAAACAGTAAAGAATATAGCTTTTTAAAGGTCTCCCCATGGCTGATCTCATGACTCAAAGATAAGACACTGTGCTGCAAGCTAAGTAATAAAATCCGGTGGAGATTCTGGGCTAGCTTGTGACAAATCATATCAAAGTATTATTAAAGAAAGAACTTGAGACCCAAGACTATTATTGATTCTTGACAGAATTTCTTATAAATAAAGTGTTGCAATCAGGTCCCAGACTTGCCAAGGTCCTGGTAGAATTCTTCCTATTATAGAAAAGGCTGCAAAATAGTAACATTCCATTAGCGAGAGCCTCAAGCCTCTGTGAACAGTGAGGCAAGGGTGGGTCATGGTCAAAAGACAGCCAATGAGAACCTCGCTTCCAAGGGCCTTTTAAGATACTCTTTGCTGCTCCTTTTTAAAAATGAGTAAAACTGCCTCTGAGCGCCCATGCAAAGCAGTTTGTGGCCTGACCACGTTCAGAAATGAATCTGTGACCCTCCTGAACACGGAGGACACACCTCCATTAGTGTCCATATTCTTATAGCAAAAAGCCTGATACAGTCAACTGAAATGACAGGGTGATAAATATAAAACCACTATCATCAATAAGATTGGAATGTAAAAGCACTTAGTTTCAGCCTAAGTAACTCGCAAGAAAGTTTGGCTTCAGGAACCAACACGTCACCCATCACAACTCTACCTTCTGTTGACAAAGTAATTGTAAGATATCTAGAATGGAGGCTCAATGCGAACTGACATTTTTGAAAGGAGGAATTGTGTGCCGCACTTACTCATTAAATGTATTTTTCCTCTACTAAAGATGTTTCCTTTTTTAGTTTATGTATGAATAACTTTAACTAAAGTTCCCTTGACACTCTGACTTTGCTCTGAATAGCACCTATGTTCATTAACATAAAACCTGAAAGAAAATAATTTTAATGTAGTTTTTTTAACACTTCAAAAGCCTCTAACAAATTGATCGAGTACAATTATGCATTCTAAAGGGAATTATAAAGAGATCACAGAAGGTTGAAAAGTTCTAGTGAAAAAAATATAAAAGAGGAAAACTTTGGGGTGAAAAAGAAAAGAAAAATAGCAATAGTTGGTGGCTATAAACTTTGATACACACTGAATGAAAGTAAACTTCAAATCCTTAGGCTTTATTTAAATTTTCCTGTGAATACAATGTTCACAGAAAACAATAAGCAAGGCCACAGCAGAATGAGGCTTGCATAATTTGACAGGTGAGGTACACATATACCATGTAAAAAACAAGGAGTCAGCTCTGATTGGAATTTCTGCTGCGCCTCTAACTACCTGCATGAAAAATGAGCACTCACATTTTTCTGAGACTCAGTTTCCCTTTCCTGCTAAGACTCATTTGTAGCCTACAGTTGATCATTATATAGCATATATGAAAGAAAGAGAGGGAGAAACAGAAGAAGAGATCTTCCTATGTAGTCCAGGCTGGCTCCCAAGTCATGATCTTCCTGCCTCAGCCTCTTGGGTACTGGATTTGCAGTTGAGCCCCACCACACAGGCTTTATATGGGATCTTTTAAAACACTGAGCATGCTGCTTCACACCATGATGCACCTAATGAATGCTTCTACATGCCATTCCCAGCAAGTCATGAAGACATTTGCTCTCCTTTTAATTTGTATGGAATGCTTTTGAGGGATGGGGATTGGTTGGTCTCATTAAAGTTTCAGTGTAGGCGTAAGTCTAGTTTTCTCCAAAAGTGAATGGATGGACTTGCTGAAATTTCTACCTATGTTCACTGGCAAATGAAGAGTTCTTGGAATTTCCTTGCTTTCTCAGTCTATTGTTTTTGTTGTCTAGGTAAATGCTTCCTCTACCATGAGGCCAATGCATTTTCTTCCATGTGGAGTACTGTTCTTCTGGCCACATATTATCTGACTTAACTGCCAATGAACTGTGAATTCCTGGATGGCAGGAGTTGCTTCAACTCCCTTTGTCTCCATAACACTCAAAAAAATATATATTAAGTATTTGCTGGTTTATTTTGTAAAACCGAGGTAAACAGTGAAGACCCAGGATATGAAGAAAATTTCCTAAGTAGCTGAAAAATACCTCTAGTCCTTAGACATCTTGCAAATTCCATCAAGGCAACCATTACACAGAGCCCCTGAAATTTAGGCAATCAAAACCATTGTTTGAGCCCCAAAGTTGTGTGCAACAGATATGTAAGTAAAGTAAAAAATACACAATAAACTTTGATCAACTATCTCACTAAGAAAATATACATGAGGTGGATGTTTAAAAAAAGAAAGAAAGAAAGAAAGAAACACCACCACCATATGTGGGTTATAAATCTTAGATTGCCAGGTAATAAACCACAACAGATATGTTCCCTGTTGCCCCAAGCCACTGTATATAAGTTATAGCACAAAGGGTGTTATCAGTAAAACTATATTAGACCTGTTGTGTCCCATGAGGTTAGATTTATACTTACCTAGTAAAACCGGGTGGCCAGGACAAATCTCTTTTCTTTGTTTCAAATACGACTTTTCTAGTGGTCAAAGATGTGAAATATAAAGGCAAGCAGCCTTATTAGCATTTTGGTTCTTTCTTCTACCTGTTTGACCCTTCCACAAGTCACATAAATGCTTTGTGTCTTCCCAGGCTCTTTTGTGAAGTGGGAGTAAATACAGAATCTTTCCTCACAACATTTGGAGGAATGGGAGAGTGAATTGAGTAAACTGAAGTCAAGTCCTTAGAACAACACCCAGCACACTACATAGGCACTATCATTCACCTGATATGTCTTAGAAGTAGCACATTGAGAAAAAAACATGATTCAATGTGGTTTTTTGACTCCATGGGGGAATAAAGCATCCTCCAAAACTGATACACAGCCTTTCTGTTGCCAGTTGGATGTTCTCTTTGTTCTGAGCAATATAGCCAGGTGTAGGAAAGCAAGCACAGGAGAGTGAGGGAGATGGATGTGTGATATCTGAAGTGACTCCCACCTTGAAATTCCGCAGTAAATATGAACGAGAGCAGTGGGGTTGATATCATGAAGGATGGCTAGCATTTAGCTGGGCAGGTGGGCCACCAAAGGGGCGATTACAAACATCCGGTCTGCATTGGTCAGAGTCATGGCTCAGATTTTATGTGCATGGCCACTTACATCCAAAAACTTCATCAAAGATTTTATTTTCCTGGTTAGACTTCGGAAAAATGGAGGTTGTTCGAATGCAAGTGACTTGTCCAACATCAACTGATATTCAAGATTGGATTTTCTCTTGCTCTCGACTTCTGAGTCCTTGAAGCATCCCCAACCCCACAGCTTCTTTCTATGAAATAGTTCCCAAAAGTAGGAGAAACAAATGGCTTTACCAGGAATCAGGAGCAATGTTTACCTTCCACCCTCCACACAGGGTTAGAGCCAGCAGCTAGTCTTCCCTGAAATCAACAGAGCAACTGGCTTGAACCAGATCCCTTCCATGTATAGCAGTGGCACTAAGAAGAAAGAAAACTCCTGTCTCTTCACCTTGAAACATTCTCCGCCCCAATGCAAAACTTAAAAGACAAAAATAAAATATTCCTTTTCTGCCTAGATGCTCTATTGCCAGTCTTCTGCAGCAGTACTTGGTTCCCTGAAGCACCTGAACCCATTTATTTTTCCATCTGTTTCTTGCCTTCCTGAAGCAATTTTATTGCACCCCAGAAGGCTTCACTCCTCTCAATTAGAAAGGGGAGAAGCACTCGAAGACATCCGGGAGGCTCCAGAGACTTCGCAGGTAGGCAGGGAGCAGAACAAGGTTCATGAGCCAGGGAACGTGATATCTGGCTGTTTAGCACTTAGACACGCACTGGTCTGAGATGACTATTCAAGGAGGCCTGAGCCCAGGAGCTGGCTCTGTGTGGAGGGAACGGACTTTGCTCTACAGTGAGTGGAGTAGAAGGGGCTAAGGCAAGAAAAGTATACCCATTGGTGGGATGCAGTACAAGTAAGAGGCCAAGAAGTTAGAAAAAGTCCATGAAAGAAGAGGTTAAAGGGCTTCTGCGGAGGAGAATGGCAGTAGAGTACCAGCATACTAGGGAAGGGAAGAGCTACAGAAGGTTAGGAGAGAAGGTAGGATCAAAGGGGCAAGGGAAGGGTTAACCAAAACTAAAGACAACGAGGATAAGCCATATGGAAACATCCCAGTGAGCTGTAGGTCAGGGAGGCCTGTGAGGCCCCAAAGCACTACAGACTATTGTCAAGGTTCCCAACTGCCCACCAGAACTAGAGTGTAAGACCCTATTTGTGAAGATACCACATGCATCAGTTGCAGGACACTGAGAAATCAAGTTGATACTGAGATGGATGTCTCCTCTCTGATGATGAGATGTCAGAGTGTCGGAACGTGCTAGGCAGGCTATTTGGGGGTGAAAACTCTCTAACAGTCTTAGCCAGCAGAAAACCTATGAACTATATACCTGGCCAGCCAGGCAACTTGAGCCCATTGGTACATTAGTAGCATGAGTGTTATGGGGGTAACCAACTGTTCTCTGATTGGATTTGAGGCCACAGGAAAGCACTCATGCCCGGCATTGAAAACCTAATCAAAAGTCGATGGCTTAGAAGATCTTAGGTGCTAGATGGGAAGCTACTACTGTTGTTTGGAAAAACGGGTATGTTGTGCCCATCAGATTGTCTTCTAAAACCTCATGTTTATGTCCATATCATTTTGGATCAGGGAAGTTTCTTTCCATATGTGGCAGTGACTACTGGGGAGTCTCTAAGCTCGTCAAAGTGCTGAGAAAATTTTAACTGCTCGGTATTAAATGAGGTGTCCCTGTTATACTTTCCAAGGCTCAGGGGACACTGTGACAGAGGTGGTAGAAGGAATGTGAGGGCCAGAGCATGGCGAAAGTTGTTTTGGTAGCTTGTATTCTCTTTTTAACGTTTTTATTTGTTTATTTGAGAGAGAGAGAGAAAGAAAGAGGCAAAGAGAGAGAGAGAGAGGTCAAAACAATGGAGAGACGGACTTGAGGCAAAGGGAGTCCAGTGGAAGAGGGAGGAGGAGAGGGGCAAGACAGAGTGCTAGGAGGGGACTCTGTTTTAAAATATGTACATATATAAAGGTTTTCAACAAATCTTTTATGTAAAGAAGGGTTTGAACTAGAGAGTGTTCAGAGAGCTTAGGAAATCACTTTTATCTGAAGGACAGCCTTAGGTTTGACTCTCTAATGCAGTAACATCTAAAGCCAATGGTCTTGTACCATCAACAGGAATGCTGGATGTCCCTAGGGAAAGCCTCCTGTGTGAGAACTGCAAAGTGACTCACCAGAAACATACTGGGTTTAATTGATTTTTTGTGGGGGATGTAATTAGGACCAGCTTGGGAAATTGAGAAAGTATGGAATCCACAGGGGTGGGGAGATGCAGTGGAGGGCAAAAGGGGTGTAGTTCATAGCTGCTTAGATATCTGGAAGCAGTGTTCAGTGAGAGTTCTCTTCCTCCAAATAGTTATGAGAGCCAATTACTCCTACCTATTAAGGTTTTAATGTGGCACCAATAAGTCAAAACCAGTTTAACAACTACGAATTATAGTTGATATAAAATGTTTGAATTCAGGCTAATAACATATACTAAGTTATAGACAGATGAGATTTAAAATGACTAAGGTAAGAAATTGGGCTCATAATGGACACATTAATAGACCACTAAAGAGACTATAAAGACTCTGGCAGGCACAGTCAAGACACCAAATATACAGAAACTCCATCCATCTTGAGCTTCCTCATCCTGCCTCCTAATAGGATTTCAAACACTGTTAGTACATTGATAAATGGTTATTGTATATTACCCATGCATGCTTCCTTCCCAATTAAAAGACAAGAATAGGCATCTGCTACCCTGTTGTGTTGGGTCATCTTTCTTTATTCTTGATGCTGAGTCTTGGTTCTGTAGATTGTTTTAAGATTAGATTGTCCCCTTTCTAATTACAAGGGTGTGGTGAGAGCATTTGGTAGCTAGAATGACCATGGTTTTACAAGAAATGTAACCAGAATAGCTTAAGAAGAAAAAATAAATAAAATTTGGGGCCGCTTTTGTGGGGAAGGGTTACACAATGTCTTAGGGGGTCAGGATTAAATTTGCTCTACTACATCTGTTCTGTTGGATCAATGCCCATCATCATTATCGAATTGACAAAAAAAAAAAAAAATGGAACAATGACTTTTAACCAGTCTAGTCAGTGAGAATAGGGTGAAAACACATACGTGATTTGTGTGCTCCTAGGGTTTGAAGGTTTGTGGGAGACACAGCCATTAAACCAGAAAAGCTAGAAAGGAGTTAATTGCAACCACATTTAACATTTGAGAGCTATGCAAGAGAGAAAATACTTCTCTGAGGAATGACAGTACCAAGAATCATAGGAAAGATTTATTCAACCAAGGCATTCCTTCTTTCACAGGATAGCAAGGAGGGTCTGAGGCAGGAAAGGCTCTCCTACTCATAAAGAGAGAAGGATTAACAGTGGCACTTCATGAAGCACATCGTAAGGAAACAGGGCTTTCTTCTAAGAGTACTGGGAGGTCACTGGAGAGATTTTAAAAGCAGTTAAGCCTTGTGGTTAAACCTGAGTTTTTCACCGATATGTTCAGGGTGGAGTCAAGAGATTCAGAGACGCAGCCACAAGCAACGGAAGTTAGAAAGCAGTCCATTACGCATTATGTGACAGTATGTGACAAAGTTGAGGCCTGACCAAGAGGAGGATGCAGACAATGGGAAGACACAGAGCTGCAAGGAGCCAGGAACCATTTTGAAAGTAGAATCAATAAGACCAGTGACCAAAGGGATGTGAGCGTGGAGAGAGAGGCCGTGTCAAGTGCCCCTGGAGGATTATTGTGAAGAGCTATGTGGACTGCAGTGGTATTTAGTCACTTAAGTTTATCATAAAGGTATATGTCTGTGATGAAATTCCCTTTGAATACACTAATTCCTTACTTTGCACTAATTAATTTCCTGGAAACCTCATTGATATAGAATTTAGCCAACCGATTAGGAGTGTTTCCAAAGGAGATAGACTAGATCTTGCAAAACCCATGAGATTCAATTGTAAACTTGAATATAGAAAAGTTACTTAAATTATAACCAAAATCATACACTTACTATTCCTTTCAACATAACTATTGAATTTTCTCATTTAGCACTTATGGGTCTATAAAATAATGGCATCAAACAATATGCAGAAACAAATGAAAGGCTCCATGGATTAGGCAGAAATGTCCATAAAAATGTAAAAGTGAAGTGAGAAGAGGTCATTTGCAATGTGAAAACCCACTTGTGGGAAATGGTGAATTTTCATTGCTTGTGTCGACATATTTGCTTTAAAAGGCTACTCCTCTTAATTGTCCTTATATGTCTTCATTCATTAAAAGAATTTCTATCATTGCCTTCATTTTTTTCCCTCTTTGTCCATTTAGCCCTCCATTGCATGCTGTTGTCCTTGGCCATCATTAAATCAGACTTGCAATAATTATAATTATGTGTAGGAGAAAAGGCACAGTGAAGTTTGAGTAGAAGAGCAAACACAAAAAGAAAAATGACAAGAACTCTTCTAAACTTCCTTCTCATTATCATTAGACTATTATCTTACAAACATAAAACCTCTTGATTTACACACCCCAGGTCTTTTCAGAGTACCTAGTGCATTATTTACTTTGCACATGACAGGAAGCAGCTTAAGGAAGGAAAAGATTTACCTGAGCATCAGCGTAGGCGTGGCGGCAGGAGTGTGGCTGGACGCACTGCATTGTCAGGAAGCAGGAGATGAACAGGAAGTGAAGATAGACTGTAAAGAACCCAGGCTTGCCCCCAGTGACCCACTTCCCCCAGCAAGGAAGTTTCCAACTCCAAAACATCCCACAATCTTCCCACACAGCCCCCCCAGCTGGGGATTAGGCTGTCAGACACAGGAGCCTGTAGGGCATATTTTACATTCAAACCACAACACTTAGTAAAACTGGTTTAAAGTATAATGACTGATGCAGTTTGATTAAGCAGAAAATATTAAAACCTTGGGAATGGTGGGGGATCTCTATTGCATGTATATGCAAAAGTACTGGGAGGGCAACTTATAACAAAGTACAAAAGCACATTTCCTTTGTGTAGTTTGAGAAGGCCGTGCAATTGTCAGGGTAAATTTTTCTCTTTCATGTTAGTTCATTTAGGAAGATCATGGCATCTCTTTCCCTTGGCCTTTAATTTAATTTCTATTTCTATTAATGTAAAAGTAATAAGAAATTGAAACAGAAAGAAATCATGAACCTCAGTGCCTAGCAATGAAATACATCAAATCAATTTCCAGTTTGTGTGATTTTTTTCCCCTAATCTCCATCTATAGCACACACCTACACACACCACACACACTGAATAATATTTGAGAAGTAGCAATCCTAGTATTTATTCAAGTAAGTGTTGGGGTCCTTTATGTAATGTTATACAATAAAAACTTTATAAAATTTTCATAGTAGGTATTTTATTGATTGTATTAAAAACTGCACAAATTTGAAAATGGTGATATGGGTACCTATCCATATATTAAGTTTTATTGAAATCACAACAAAAATATCAAAAAATATGCTAGCATTAATTAATCCATTTGTTTGAATATCCAGTCATTCAACAAATGTGTTTATTGAGTGCAAACTACCTATGAGGTATTTTTATGGCTTCCCAGTGTATAGTGAGAATAAGTGGTTTAGAACTATTAGAAAGACCTTCTGATCCAAAACAAGGAGAAACGTCCTACGTTACTTTGTACAAATTGCCCTCTCAGTGTCCTGACATCTGTTCTTGTCAAATGGACTCACTGTTCTGCAGGCATCAATATTTTCAGCTTATACAATCAGTTTATCCACTAAAGAACTATTAAATTATTTTCTTTTTCTTTTTCTAGAATAAGAGGTTCTCACAGTGTTCACAATCTGAGCATTCTCCTGCAGGGAACTCCGATTCAGTCCTGGGGCGGGCAGCGTGAAGTCCAGGAGGGAGCTCAGCTGCGCACACTGTGGCTGAAGGAAGGGATTTCCCTGAAACCGCCGTCATCACCGACCCGGCGCTGCCTCCATCCTCATCAGGTCCATGAGAGCTGATTTCTAAATACCACATTAGATTCACTTCGGGCGTTCCTTTTGGAGGCACTGGAATCGGAAAGAAAAGGCCAGAGGTAGTGCTAATAAGCCTAAACCCACAGGACAGTTCCAACATGGCAGAATTTTCAGGTGAAGTGGGGGAAAGACTGCTGTAGGCTGGCACAGAAGTGAGGCAATCACTGTGGCCCTGGAGTGAGTGTTGAAAGCTCTGTGTCTATGGGCTTATTTCCTGCTACAAGGGGCAGCCTGGCTTTCAGAAGCTCAGCCCCCTGGCGGCCTCTTAGGAAGAGGAGGGGCACATTGGTGAATCAGGCTCTGTAGTGACAACTTGTGCTCATCATACAGTTCTTGGTGATCCATAATCATGGTGACCTAGCCAACTGCATGAAGGAAGGTCATCAAAGCAAGCAAACAGAACTGATTTAAGTAACAGAAGAGAACCTAAACCAATAATAATAATAATAATAATAATGATTAGTAATGTGTAACATTGCATCCCTAAACACAACTAGATGGCTCTAAAAAAGAATTTTAAAAATTTCTTTTCTCAGAAATTTAGATTTCTAAAAGGTTAAAAAAATTAAGAAAAAAATTTAGGAGTGAATGAATATAGCCGAAAAATGAAGTTGGATGATGTAGGAGACGGAGAAAAACCTCTAAGGAGCAAAAACCAAGCAAGGGAAACATGCAATTTTTTATCAAAGGGCCATCCAGAATAAATTAACATATTTTATTAGAGTTCTTAAGGAAAAGATGGGACATATACTCAAATGATAAAGAAAATTTGATCTAAAAGCTTAACTGATTATGAAAATTGATATCCCATATCTGTTTTATGAAATTTATAAGTGAAGAGAAATCAGAAATGGAATAGAAGAGAAAAATCTAGTCTATGAAGAAACAAAACTCAGGTTAACACTGTATTTTTTAATCAGGAGTGAAAATTAGCAAGCACCATAAAACATCAGTCAATCAGTTCTTTTAGAAAACTCATATAAGCTTTAAAAAAAAATAAAAGATAGTAAGTGACTAGAGGATGCATTCCAGCAAAACAAAATAAAAGTTCTAAAAGTATACGACATAGAATTGATGCACAATCTACTTACACAGAAATGCAAAGATCATTGTCCAGCCTAATGAGAAATGTATAAAATTAATGAGTGTTATGTTAAGAATGTCTTTAATCAGCAAGTCAGTCATACTGCAAATTATATAATACTGAAATTAAAAGTTTTCTATGATAAGATAAAACCATCTGACTCAATAAGCAAAATAGAAGCATCTAGTCATCCTAAGTATAAACAGATGCAGTTGAACTGTAGTCCAAATATCAAACATTCTGTGAAGAAACTGAAGCAAACAGGCACATGGATTTTCATACGGTAGACACTTGCAATTGACAACCTTCTGTAAGTGGTAGAAATGAAATAATGTGCATTAGTACATTTTCCTTTGTGGACTCAATTGCTGAGTCCTGTTAAAAATAATATTTTCTCTCCCTCTATCTGTCTTTCTGTCTATGTCTGTCACTCTCAAATAAATAAATAATAAAAATTAAAAAAATAATATTTTCTACACAAAAATATTACATGCGTTTAAATTGATTTTCAGTTTGTAACATCAACTTATACACAGCAGAGAACAGAGCATGAAAAATAAATTATGTAGCTAATAGCAATTAGAACCTGACCAAAGAGATAGAAAAGAGAATTAAAGTAGGCTTGTGAGATTTACTTATCTAGTTAGGGTTTGATGACATTGTAGTAATATAGTAAATATCTAATGATGACAGTTTATTAATGAAACAAAGGGCCAGAGAAAAACCCTAACCAAAAGTCAATTAATCCAAACGTGGTTTCACATGCCTTTAATCCCAGCACTTGGGTGGTAGAAGTAGGAGGATCACCATGAGTTCAAGGCCACCTTGAGACTACATAGTGAATTCCGGGTCAGCCTGAGCTAGCATGAGACCCTACCTCGGAAAACAACAACAAAAAAAGTCAATGAAAATATTCTATATGATTGGTAAAGAGTAACTAGAAAGGGTTAGGCAAGTGTTTGCATCATAAGCATGAGGGGCCAGAAACTGCCTGATTTGGACCCCTAGCACCCATTTAGTAAGCCTGGGCCCTGGCATGCTTATAGGTGATCCCATTCCTGTGAGGGCTTGAGACAGGAGAATCATCGATGCTCAGTGGTCCACCAGTCTGAGCAAAAATAAAAGAAAATGAAGCAAAATAAAAGAAACCACTAACTCCTGACTCAGTGAGAGACTCAGACTCAAGAAAAGGACAAGAGAAAGGAACAGAGGACACATGACATCCTTCTTCACACGCATGTGCATGGGCACATGCATCTGAACACACATCCATGCACTACACAAACACACACATACTACAAATACACACATGCAAAACGATTGTTTTGTTTTTTTTTTTTTTTGAGTTACAAATGTGACCACTAGAATGAGTAATAACTAATGACATTGGGAAATAATGTGTTATTAAAATATTATTATCACTTCATGGTTTGTGAAAAATAAATATAATCTAGTCAACAAGTGGGGAAATATATATTGTCTTACAATTATGTGGTAGTTGAGCCTCGACACCCTTTAAGGCCTCGTGATACTGTCCATTTTCTTTGGGCACCTCTGGAAAATAGCTCTGAGTGATCAGAGCTAAAAGGACTCCACCGTCATTCCTTCTAGAGTCTAATTTCCCTGACAGCAGAGTCTGTGCATGGTTTGAGTGTGAGTAGTGGCCTGACTTTAATTCCTTGGGGAAACAAAAACTGACAAACTATCCAGTCCTGAAGCCACATAAGCCAAAGCCACCCGAACAGGGGTGACTGAAGAAATTCTCAGAGGAAACTAGACAAGCTAGGGCACCATCACAGCACCATAAAGACCGTGCCTTGATCCTTGGTAAGGCATTCAAGATATGGCTGTGCAGGAAGAGTCTGGTGGACACTCTCAGACTTCAGCCACACTTTTTATGCTTTGGAACTGGCTTTTGCGAGGCAGCTCACACTGTATCCAGGCACAAAGAGTTGATTTTGAGAAAGAATCTCATTTGGGGATAATTAATTATATTAGCCAATCCAATTCACTTTTCAAACTACTCAGGACAAGTTCAATACCATCTTCAGGCAAATCCAAATCTCCTGTTAGGGAGCTCTCTCAATATCTGGCAAAGAATTGTTTAAGATGCGAAATTGATAAAGTCCCTCGCTTAGGTTCTCAGATTATAGTGATTAGACACATGACACCAGCGGCCAGAGCTGCTTACTGCTGGAGTCACTCTGTGTGGTGTCAGTGTACATTCAATAAGAGACCAAACAGACCAGGCAACTCGTTATGTTTCCCTAGAAATGGTATAATTTATCCTCACTGATTTCCTTCTCCAAGTCCATGCTCCTCACCTGGAAATAGTAAAGATAATTAGACATACACGGTTTAGCTCATATATTTTTAGTGGTAATTAGATAAGACCATTTGTTAACAAATGTTTCATCAGTGTCATATTATTTTTAAAATTTTTTTTATTTATTTATTAGCATGAAAGAGGCAGAGAGAGATAGAATGGACGTGCCAGGGCCTCTAGTCACTGCAAACGAACTCCCGATGCATGGTCCGGCTTGTGCATCTGGCTTATGTGGGTCCTGGGGAATCAAACCGAGGTCCTTTGGCTTTGCAGGCAAGTGCCTTAATGCCTAAGCCATCTCTCCGGCTCCAGTGTCATATTATTTTCACCATTCACCCTGATGGGATACATTTTAAACTCTGCCATTTGATCCCCCCCCACACACACACCCATTTGCCCTCCTCTGACACAGGACAGGCTGCCAGAAGGTTGGGCCCCAGTTTTGGTTGACTGCTACCAAATATAAAAGGCTCTTCAGTTAGGTATCAGTGGGATGGAATTGTGGGTTCCTTGCTAAGCCATAACAAGAGAATTCAAATTTAGAATCATCAAAGGGAAACCATGGATAGGAAATACAGCCTTCCATGCCGGCAGATCTCCAGTCAAGTTAGAATGCTTCTCCAAACACTTGTCACATCTCATCCCGTCAGCCAACCCAAACCGTGCATGGGTTTTATTTACTTTTCTATGTATTTTTCTAGTAAATGAATAAACTAAAAGTGAAAATTAAGTGAAAGTGATCTATTACTTCCATTAAGTTTCAGCTCTTCACCAAATGTCATAGAGAGCATGAAAAAGTAAAAATTATTTTAGGGCTAGGAATACAGATCTGTTGGCTTGAGCTCTTGATTAGCATGCACAAGGCCCTGGGTTTGGCCCACAGCACTGAGTAAAACTGGACATAATGGAAACATCCATCTGTGTAATCCCTGCACTCAGGAGCTGGTGACAGGAGCAGAAGTTCAAAGTCATCCTCAGCTACCCAATGAGGCAAGCCTTGGCTATGTGAGTCCTTGTGTCAAACAAGAAGCAGGAAGGATGGAAGGGAGGAAAGAAGGAAGCAAGGAGGAAGAAAGGAGAGAAGGAAGGAAAAGGTAAACACAAAGGGAAAGGAAAGGGATGGAGGTAGGTAAGGCAAAAAAACAAAAAAAGACTGTCTGAAAATAGTTATTTTGGAAGGCTAATTGAAAGACAGCATGAGTAACCCAATCCTTCGAATGAGCTCATTTTCTACAACTTAACTTAAAAAATATTCCAGAGAAGAAAGTGTTTCCTTGTTATTTCTAAGCAATGCATGACAAACTTGATATATATATGACAATAAAACCATTGTATAAAATAATTTTTTAGGTGCTGCATAGCCATTGAACACACTTGCAGTCAGGCTCTACGTCTCACTTATCTTCTCCACCTACGTCCACTCATCGGAGATCCTATGCTTTCCTTGGGTTATAAATTCTTCCGCCATGCTTTGGATTAATTATATTTATATTCTTTCTCTAACATTTTCACAGTCCATATGTCCATATACCTATATGGTTTTACATGTGCAGGTTGAATCACGTTTAACATTTAAAACTGAACTGGGGGCTGTGGAGGAGACTCAGTAGTTAAGAGGTGTTCTGTGTAAGCATGAGGTCCTGGGAGGGACTGAGACTGCCTGAGTTCTAATCTCCAGGACTCATGGGAACAGCTGGGTGTGACCATGAAAGTCTGTAAGCCCTCTGCTGTGTAGGGCAGACACTGGAGAGGCGTTGGGGTTAGCTGAACAGAGCAAATGGTGAAAATGGCAGCTCAGGTTGAATGAGAGATGCCATCTCAAGGAAGCAGGCAGATAGCAAACAGGAGAGAACACATAGAGCATGTGCATTTCTCTGCACACTTCCACACGCCTACATACACCACATGAACATCACATCACACGCACACCACGTGTACTCTAAGTACACGTACACGTAGGCACGCATGCACCCACACACTGAAAGATTTAATAAATAAAAATCATAAAATACAAAATGAAAATAAACCGAACTGGAACTTCTCCTACCAATTGCTTCTCTCTCGGTGCTCGCTGTCCCTGTGCAGGACCCTCAGACTCACCCAGAGACCTGTCTTAACACGCTAATTCTACTCTTGCCTGCCCTCACGCCCCACATGCAATTCACAAACGCACTCTGTCAGCTCCCTGTTGAAAACGCTTTTCACGTTGGACCAGTCCTCACTCCTTCTCCACATTTTATCCCAATGCGAACATCGCCTGGTGGCAGCCCTGGCTTCCTGGCAGTTGGTGGCTTCTCTGTCCACAATGTGCAGTCTACATGACAATGAGAGTGGATGAGTTTCTTTTTAAAATTTTATTTATTTATTTTATAATTAACAACTTCCATGATTGTAAACAACATCCCATGGTAATTCCCTCCCTCTCCCCCCCACTTTCCCCTTTGAACCTCCACTCTCCATCATATTCCCTCCCCTTCTCAATCAGTCTCTCTTTTGTTGTGATGCCATCATCTTTTCCTTCTGTTGTGATGGTCTTGTGTAGGCTGTGTCAGACACTGTGAGGTCATGGATATCCAGGCCATTTTGTGTCTGGAAGAGCACGTTGTAAGGACTCCTACCCTTCCTTTGGCTCTTACATTCTTTCTGCCACCTCTTCCATGATGGACCCTGAGCCTTGGAAGGTGTGATAGCGACATTGCAGTGGTGAGCACTCCTCTGTCACTTCTTCTCAGCACTGTGATGCTAAACATTCATCAGATCATTGGCTCCCAAAGGCTTCCTGAATCATGTCAACACAAACTCTTTGCCAAGGCCTCCAACTGGTGGCTGTCCATACTTCCTTTCCACTTCACCTGTGGCCCTGCCCATCACCTGCCCCCCCCCCCTTTCTCTAGCTTGCTGAACACTCCTACACCAATTTTCTTCCTTACTTTGCCTTTGCTGCCTCCTGAGCCTAGAGTAATAACCATTCTGCCTTGCCTGGGCCTACATTAAGTCAGCTGATCTAAGTTTTCAAATTTTCAAAATGTTTCATTTGTCTAGCATTAGGAACATTTCATTAAAAAAAAAAAAAGAAGGGCTGGAGAGATGGCTTAGCGGTTAAGTGCTTGCCTGTGAAGCCTAAGGACCCTGGTTCGAGGCCCGGTTCCCCAGGTCCCACGTTAGCCAGATGCACAAGGGGGCACACGCGTCTGGAGTTTGTTTGCAGAGGCTGGAAGCCCTGGCACGCCCATTCTCTCTCTCTCTCTCTCCCTCTGTCTTTCTCTCTGTGTCTGTTGCTCTCAAATAAATAAATTAATTACTTAATTTAAAAAAAGAAGAAGAAAAATAAACAGAGTAGATGTGTAGGCTACCATGTTTTAGTCCTGACTTGTAACACCATCTTGTATGGAAGACACATACAGAGAACTAAGTTTTCACTTGAACTTGGGATCCAATATGAAAATTAGCCTAGAATAATGTGTCACTATCATTTACCTATTCCCCAACATGTCTAAAAATTCCCTTAAAAGAATCATGTGGGGTCTTCATGTGCTGGGCCAGGAGAAGCTCACTCCTGCCTCAGGTGGTGCTGGGAGAAGCATGCGATGCCATCACCCCTGCCAAGCATTTGGTATAATAAGCTCCCAGCTTGTGAGATGCATGACGTCAGCATGTGGAAGTCAGGGTCAGTGAGAAATGAGAGGAATAGCGATTAACATGAAGGTGAACTACAGACAGAAAAAAAAAAGATTGAGCAGTCCTTCTAAAACACATGAAAAAAATAGGCTGAACACATTTAGGGGGTGGCTATGAGTTACTGTTACTGTACAGATATTAATATATTTAAGTTTGGGTAAAACTTTAATTTCTGAAAACTTAATTTTTGAAATAAAGTATTGCAATGTAAATGAACCAAAAAATATGTGGTATAAAAATGTAGAAGAGCTCACTGTTCACTTCTCCTATGAATACCAGTGCTTAACTTGCCCACAAGTTAGGAACATTTGCTGTGAGGACAGTAAATGATATCACTTACATGTGTAAGTCAGAAGATGCACATCTGCCCATGAAATGCCAGGTCTATTTCAGAAGCTCATGGTTATTCTAAAGCCTGAGTCGTCCAGGCAGAGATTGAAACTGATGCAGCATGTATGTTTACGAATCGCTCTGCGAACCATGACTTTTCACTTAGATCAAAGGATTATTGTTTAGATTGTGTTTGCTTTTAATTCCAAGGATTTTTTTTACATGAATAGAAAGTCAAGTAGTAGCTGTTAACATGTTAAGTTCATTAACAGAATTGATGTTAGTTTCCTATCCATGACAGAAAATCAGTTAACTAGTAATGGTCAAATTTATCATAAAATTCATTGCATCAAAGGAAAACTTTAAAAGTTTATTCTGTTAAGAAAGGAAAACACTTGAAATTGTTGTGAAGGCTATTGTAAAATCTGTTCAGTAAACACAAAGCTGCAATTATTTGCCATGTTTATAGAAATAAATCTTTCAAGGGGCATAGCATCCTGGTCAAAAATGTAACTCTTACTGCATTCAAACATTGTATAGAGTAAATATGGAATTGGAATTGATGTGATATGCACATAATTCAGGATTATGTCAAATACGTAGGGGTAATCCGCTGAACAGAAAAGAAGCCGTAACTCCAAGTGCACACATACTTAGAGTTACACACGCACACACGCCCTTGGCCCTGCCACACCCCCCTCCCAGACAAATAAAAGTTGATTAAGCTAATATTGAACATAAAAAAGCTTTGGCATGATGGTGTTATTTTTCTGTATTTACTAGCCATTATCAAATGAGTTTTAAGAAATATCTTGAAAAAAAAAAAAAAAACTGCTGTTTAAATCAGCCTGCTTTCCCCCATGAAGAAATTGTGTATTTTACAAATGACTACAATTTTTGGTTATATCTATTTCAAATTATTCAAAAGTCTTCAAATAAATTATATAGTAAATGGATTCCCATGAAAATTCAGCTCTTGACTCTTTGGAGAAATTGCAATTATGAACATAAAGTGTCTGAAGTCCATGAATAAATTTATTCTTACTAAAGCAAAGGATGAAATGAACAAATGAAATGATCAAGCATTGCTTAAATTTTACTTCTAAAACTTTACAGTTGTGATCTGGAATACACTCAATTTAAGAGAGGGAACTTCTGATCCAGTTCCTATTTTTAACTAGATAAACCTACATTAGATGTGAGAGTTGAATGAAATTGAGAAAGTTGAAGATTTTAAAGCAGTTATAGGAAACAACATGTCCAAAAGACTTACAGGTAGAGAAAACTAGCCTTGTAAAAATATTTGACAAAGACCTTCAGAGACAGTACCTACAAACATATCTGGCCTAGAATACTTACATGTCTCTATGAAAAATTTGAGATTTTTTTCTTATGTTTCACAGAATATGTTCTGACATCACTAACACCCTAACAGAGAAAATATTTCTTTTAAATCTAAGTATTATAGTACAAAAAACTTATTAATTTAAAATGTCTAAAAGTTAAAATTATCAGGCTGGAGAAATGGCTTAGTGGTTAAGGCGCTTGCCAGTGAAGCCAAAGGACCCAGGTTTGATTCCCCAGTACCCACATAAGCCAGATGCACAAGGGGGTGCCTGTGTCTGGAGTTCATTTGCAGTGACTGGAGGCCCTGAAGAGCCCATTTCCTCCCTCTCTCTCTCTCCCTCTCTCTCTTTATCTTTCTCTCTCTCTCTTCTCTCATTCTTTTTCACTCTGTGCTTGCAAATAAGTCAATAAATTTTAAAAAACAATAAAAATAAAGATTTTAAATTTGGCAACATTAAAATGCAACTTGGAAGAAGATTACAGAAATATTCATGGGACAATTCACACTAAAAAACTGTTCATCTGAAAAATATCTATAACATTGTTAAAGAGATATGGCTGAAAGCTAATTAAGGTATGTGAACATAAATTTGAATATTTCTCCTCTGTTATTTGTAAATGTTCAGATTGCTAATACTACATTTCTATTTTCCTGACTTTTTTTCACTCTTTGAACAATCAACAGGAATACATTTTTCTTGTACAATAACCACATAAGCTTTTTATCTCCTGAATTTGTTTCTAGTGAAAATAATTTGTGTTTTATTTTTGTCACTTGCAAGCCAATGAAGCCTGATACCACATTTAACAGGCCTATTTAGAAGAAATATATTTGTGAAGCACTTTACTTTAAGGGTACTTATTTCTATAAATTTGACAAAATAAAATACCAATATAGATGTGTCAAAAATACCAAGGTAAGCCTGGAGAGATGGTTTAGTGGTTAAGGCACTGTCTGCAAAGACTAAGAACTCATGTTTCAATCTCCAGTTCCCACATAGCCAGATGCACAGTGACACAAGCATGCAATATTGCACATGCAACACAAGGGGGCGCAAGAGTCTGGAGTTCATTCTCAGCAGCTGAAGGCCCTGGAGCACACATTCTCTCTCTCTCTCTCTCTCTCGCTCGCTCGCTCACTCACTCTGTCTCTCTCCCTCCCTCCCTCCCTCTCCCTCCCTCTCCCTCTCTCTCCCTCTCTCTCTCTCTCTCTCTCTCTCTCTCTCTCTCTCATAAAAGAATATCATGGTAACTAATATGTTCAATATATTTGGGTAACATTAATGATGGCTTGCCTTCAGCATTTTCTCTCTACCTACCTTTCTCTCTTAGATCCTCATGCTTGTGCTGGAAGTGCATGTAACCATCTCTCCAGCCCTTAGCTGCTTTCTGTAATTACCTTGTTCTCAGTAACCAATATTCTTGGAAGAAGAGTTTGAAACAGCCACCTGGAGCAGGAGGAAGTGCAGTAGTTATCTTAGTTACAACATTGAAGATCAACCCGGAATAACTAATAGTCAAATATAATTTTATGAATCATATATGAGTTTAGTGACTATAAACATTATTTGAATTTCTACTCCTTGTGAGTTTTGGTTTCTCTAGCCTTTCTTTTATGTTGCTATAAATATGTGTGAAGAGGGAAACTATGAAATCATTGTTCCCCTGCCAGATCTCCATATATGCATGATCTAGTTACCACATATATGTATAGCTCTAAAAGCAAAATCCCCAGCTCTTATGGAGTTTATGAACTGAGTAGGGGTGACTAGAATTAAGAAAATAGCCTCAAAAATAAGTTATTAGGCTAGAAAGCAATACAGCATATGGAGTTGAGGCGAAACTCATATACTATGTTATAATCATCCTCAAAAGAGGAAATAGTTTAAAGGTCCTAAATGGGAAGGGACCTGGCAACATTTAGGAATAACAAGGAGGCCAATGTGGCTGGCAAGATTGAGTATGAAGCAGAGCAGAGGTAATCACATCACAAGAACGTTGGATTGATTTACAGATGTCTCTTCCTGGTAATGATATGCACTACTCAGGAGGAAGCTGGGTTATCAAAATCAGCTATATATAAAAGAGGGAGTATATTCTAAGATATAGACTCATAGCTACCGCTAGGAACACCTCTGTGAGTGGAATAAGTTGACACAAAAAATGGACTGAAACAGCACAAAGGAATTCTAGCTGGAGAAAGAGAAGTGGCAGTTCTTAGCAAGTAAGTGACAGAATATCAAACCTCAGAATGTTTTACTTGACAGAATGAGTCTGTGTCCACGTCCAGGATAGGCTCGCGAACAGTGATCAATTCTCATCACCTTAAGCTGCAGTGCACTCTACGCGGCCAGAGGTTGACAGAGGGGATGAACGGACTTGCTGTTTCTCAGTATGTGGTCCACGGCCACTAGCAGCATTTTACCCAAAGACACTAGTGAAAATGCAGATGCCCCACACCTTACCATGGCGTGCTGGATTATGTGGTCCAGATCATTTGTCTATATCTAATAACTGAGGATACCAAACAAACAACAACCACCACCACAACAAAAGTATGTTCTCTTCAAGGTGCTTCTGACTGAACTTCTGCAGAGTTTTCCATTCCAGACTCTCAGATTGTTCAGTATGCGTGTGTTTCCTTTGTGGTTTTATTCAGGGCTCTGTTGGTTACCTGCCTCATCATAGTGGTAAGATACACAAAACAAGCAACCTAAAGGAGGAAGGATTTATCTTAACTCTTGGTTGGAGATGGCTCAGTCTCTCACGAGAGGAGAGGAAAGGTTGGTCCCTGGGGTGGCTGGCTGCTGAGACAATGGGTGAGGGAGGCCATTTGTTTCATCAGTGAGGAAGCAGAGGAAGAGACTCAAGCCAACACTGTGCCAGGCTATAACTGAGAAGCCATGCCTCTATAACCTCCCCAATAAACGCAGCAGCTGAGGACCAACTTTTTGAAGACACGAGTCTGTGGGGGACATTTCACATTCAAACCATACCAAAGGCTATTGATCCTTGGATCAGATGAGGAAGAATAGAGAACATGCCTTAATGTATTGCTATGGAGAAAGCAAGATGGTTTAAATACAACTTGAAGGCATTTATCATTTCTATAACTCTCCAAGCATGTATTCTTATGAGCAGACACTGGGTAGTGGTTATCATTCATAGCAATGTTTGGAATTGAGGGTCTATTAATGCCTATGAGTTGACATGCAGTTGACTGTGATGGTTTGAGCTGAGGCAAAGTTATGATGGCTAAATATTTGAGATCTATTGCCTTGTTAGCTGTGTTAGCAGCCAATGACAACATAATCTGAAGAGATTTACTGCTTGGCTTTAGAAGAAGTATCAAGTTAAAGTATAATTAAAATGTTTATTAACCTGCCAAATTGAAAAGTGTGGATTACAACTTGTGGTGTCTAAGTGTTGGCAGTACCTCTTTTCCCAGTTTGTCTTATGCCCACCTCGCTCCAGGGGAATATCCCCACCTACTCTATCATAACTGAAGACATAGGCTCACTAATTTTTCTTAATTTGTAGCTTGAAATCCAAAAAGACATGAGCAAAGTCCTTTGTTTCAAAACCAGTAATTATTAAAATTTTCTAATTACCCTGTCTGAGACCTTTCTTCACATTGAGATGCTGCAGCCTGTAAGTCTCTTGATTTCTTTCTTAAAGGTCAAATTACCTCACTCAGTATCTTCTACTGATGGGCCAAATGAGACTGGCCTAATTTAATCTATCTCTGCTGCTTTTCTTTCAATCCAAGGGGGCATCCATCATGGGTTTCTCATTCTGACTGATATTGATCAGGTAATTGCCCTCAGCTTGTCAAACTATCATGATTTTTATAAGAATGAGTCTTTTCTAGAAGAGAGTAGACCTTGAGGAAGAGAGACAAAGATTTCTATTAGAAGTTTGCCCCAAAGCAAGTGAAAGTAGAAGACAGGATGGTAAGAAAGCAGAGAAGCCAGTGGGAGGTAGAAGATGAGGAGAGAAAATAGAGTGTGTTATTCCCTTGGAAAAGTAGCAATATGATGACAATTATCCACTTGGTGCAATTCAGAAAAAGATCCAGGCTAGACATGATGAAATTCAGAGCAATCTGGTTTGAATGTTAACCAACTGTGGGTTTACTCCAAGTAAGTGTTTAAGAAAACAAATACCTACCTGACTTCACTTTGTTTCCAGATACTGATGGAGATTGTTGCTCATGCCAAGAACACCATTGTCTTCTTTTTTCTTCACTAGTTTAACAAAAGTAAGCATGGCACAGCTACTCAGTTGACCCCAGATTATGAGGATGAAGATGGAGCCCAATGTCAGAGGAAAAACTCCCAGCCCCAGAGGAGTGGGTGCAGGAAACAGTCTAATGCTGACTTGCAGAACTCCCGACAGTGGCTTGTGTGCCAGGCCCAGGGAAAAGGATGGATAGCATTTATGTCAAGACACACTGAGCAGTGTAAGAGGAAAATCCAACAGTACGACTTTCTGTGGAAGTAGAGGGAACCTGCAAGAGCTCCTGAGAGGGGTCTAGAAAGTCAAAGTCATCCGCATGCCATTGCACTTAAGAACTGTGTTCCAGGTAGTATGGGGGATTTCCAGCCAGCAGGGACAGCTTTCCTTCTGCACAGGCTTCAGATAGTCACTCAGTCACTGAGAATATTCACCCTCAGCTGAGCATGCTTGGAAGAAAGGGCATGGTTTTTGTTACCCCGAGAGAAATCTTCCAGAAATCTTCCTCTCAAGCAGTGCCTTCGATGAAACTGCTTTGCTAAAACAGTTGACTCTTCAGTATTTATTATTACCTTTTTCTGGATCCCACTGGTCTCTTACGCTAGGAGGTCTTGTGCCACCATGTGATACCATTTAAATGCACACCCGTGACCCACATGAAACCCAATATTGCTGTAGTTTTGAAATATTTGCAAATTTAGTTTAGAAATTACTTGGCTGCAAGTCACTCCTTGATTCACAATACGTTATGAGCTCTCAGGAATCATAAGGTAAATTTGAAATTTTTGCAAAGAAAACATAAACTCTACAAATTACTTTCAAATGTACTGAAAGTTTAGTGAAAACTATAGTTAGCAATTAAATTGCTAATATCACATCAGGAAGGCATTTTGTAGAACATTTACTAAAATCCATTTTGCAGTTTTATTTTATTTATTTGTTTGTAAGGACAGAGACTGAGATGGATAGAGAGAGAGAGAGAATGGGCACAGCAGGGCCTTCTGACACTACATATGAACTCCAGATGCACACACCACTTTGCACATCATTTTTATGTGGGCACTGGGGAACCGAACCCAGGCTGTCAGGCCTTGCAGATAAGAGCCATTAATTACCAAGCCATCTCTTCCTCAGACCCATTCTGCAGTTTTCATTTCAGTATTTTGAAGTCGAATTTTTTTTTTTTTTAGTAAAATGCTTAATTTTAGCTTACATCTTAGATGACTATTAACCCAACATTGCTTTTCTCAACAACAGAAATGACATATGAAAAACAACTTTTTGGATCTTCCTGGTAGGTTTATAGCTATTTTTTCAAGTTTTCCTTGTTAGTTTCTTATTAGAAATAGAGTATTATATAGAAAACTTATTAAAAATAAGTTTCCCTTATTTCTTACTGGGACCCAGAATTATCTTGGACAGATAGGCAACTATAGCTCAGTTACATAGTACAGAGGGTTGTGCTTAAGTGTGATTCTGGGTTTTCCTTTAAACTTAACACTTATTTGTACCTAAGAGCAAAATCACCATAGATTGGGTTAATGAGGAGGAAAAGGAGATACACTGAAAATAACCACAGGAGATGGAAAGGATTTTGTTTTGCTTTGTTTTGCTTTGCTTAACAGTGTTCACTTAGGGGTCTGAAGACAGGTTGGTATCATTCACAGGAGTCAAGTTAGAATGATGAGCTGACCTAGTGAACAGGTAGATGGACCAAGTCAGAGACGTGCTTCCCCAGAAATAGCCCCGGTCCCTGTATTGGCGAAGGGATGTGTGCACACATGTCTGTGTTTACACCCATGGGTGTGGTCAACATTTTCTTGTGGGCGCTTATCCTCCATGGATGACAGGCAATGTCTAAACTCTGCATCAAGGTCACCAAAGGAGTGCTGCATTCTGCTCTCTCTTCTTCCTTGGCTCCTGGCATTAACCTTCTTGGGTTATTAAAGCAAATGTCATATCAACTTATAGAGATAGAACTTAGTTGCTGAACACGTTTTGTGAATTCCCAACAAACACAGCTCCTTAGGAGTGTTGAGTGTTGATTCTTTTATTTTGTTTTACTTGGTTCATATTTCTTCAGTTACACGACAGGCACACTTCTTTTCTCATGTTCCATGATCATCTATGATGTCTATGCATGTGTGCTTGTCCATATGCATACATGTGTGTGCTTATGATTGTTTAGCCAACTTAACATATCTATCCTTTCCCATTTTCAGAATTAGCCATATTTGTGAAAAGGATAAACCCTCAATTTTAAAGAGCCCTTTATATTTCTTAAATCATGTGTAGAATATTTCTGTTGGCTCTCCCTTGTGCAAATAAAGTGTAATCTAATCAAAGCACCATCACGAACCGACAGATCAGGCCTTTGATGAATAGGGTTTTATGTGGGATTATCCTATGACATTTAGAGACTAAATTATATTTATGAGTCATATAGAGTACTATTGCATTATTATCCCTCAGTGTGGAGCATGTGCATTTTGCAAGGCTTAGGGGAAAAGCAAGAGGCTGAGAATTGGATACCCTTTGTTTTTGAACATGAAACTTCAAGAACTTGAAAGATTGTGGGGAGAAGGAGAAAGAAATCAACCAATATTTGTCCTGACTGCTCACCTGAAGTTCCTGCACTTTTACATGGGATCCTGTTTTTTGTGTTGCTTCCTAGGTTTGATTACTTCATATACTCAAGGGTAATATGCTCAGAAATCCATGGAGATGAATTACGTGATCTCTTCCTCTTTACAGATGGGGGAGGGATAAAAAGAGCTAGAAACACAACTCAACCCTCCCAAGTCTGCGTAGTGATTTTCTACCCAACCTCAAAGCTGCCTATATGACAATATATACAGACAAGCCTGGCTCAGAATCCTGAAACCACAACACATGCACAAACTAAAGCAGAGCTCACCAGTTTCCAAATTAATTTATTTATATATTTTGTGAAAAATATCATACCATTTAAGTCAGACAATATTATTCTTTTCTTTGTGCATTTAATAACATTATTATCCTTTTTCCTCTGATATTATGCTATAATTTTTTACCACAGAAGAGTACTATTATTTCTTTAGTCAAAATCTTTGTAAGGGCTACAGAGATGGCTTAGTGGTTAAGGCACTTGCCTGAAAAGCCAAAGGACCCAAGTTAAACTCCCCAGGACTAGATGCACAAGGTCTCACATGCATCTGGAGTTCATTTGCAGCAGCTAGAGGCCTTGATGTGCCCATTCTCTCTCTATCTGCCTTCCTCTCTCCCTCTCTCTCTCTCTCTCTCCCTCTCTCTCTCTCTCTCTCTCTCTCTCTCTCTCTCTCTCTCCCTCCATCTCTCTTTCTCTCTGACAAATAAAGTAAATAAAAGACACGTCTTAAAAAAAAAAAAACCCTTTAAAAAGTGTGATGTGGGTTCTTCAGGACCCCTCCCTCAGTTTTTCTCCAGTGAACTGCAGTGTATTTAGCTATATTGCCAGCTCCAACCTAGGTCCTGAAAGTGGAGTTGAACAAATGAGGAATTTACCATCCCCTCAATGGGCAATATGCAGACATCAATTTTTTTGCATGTTATGTTACAATTTAAAGGTTCATTTTAAACTTTCTTTCAAAAATACACTCTAATTGCTGGCCCCCGTGGACATTTACTCTGTACGTAAAATTCTAGCCAATTGACTCTACACCTGATAGTACTGTTATTTCAGAGACCAGAGTGCTCACCAGTAAACCATGGAAACCACAGCGTTGCCGCTGCAACAGGAGAGATGGCTGCATCATGGAGCAGTGACACAGAGACACTGTAGCTGCCTTGTAACAACCGAATCAGCAGAATTCACATATAAACGTGGGGGTCACGGGAAAAGTATAAGAATTACTCTGCAGTGATGTAAAACACAATTGTCTTCCCAAACTCACTCTGTAGAAACCCAGCATGTAATTCATCTGATTCCATCATTGATACTATGGAATTTGTCATTAATTTGTCCTGCAATAAAACAAAAAAAAAATACTTTAGGGAAATTATCAGTATCAACAGGAAGACATGTTGAAAACAGGATAATTAGTCTTTCAGGAAAGTATTTTTAAAAGTCCTTTTGGCTATTAAGCAGAAATTCTTAGCAAATTCCTGGCATATTTCTTCTGTTCCTCCAATGTGGGCTAATATTTCAAGGAGCAAGGTGATCACAAGTCACAATATTTACAGAACAGTGTTGCAACTTCTGTCTTTGTAAAGTCATTAATACCAACATTGACATTTCAGATTTTCAAAATTTCCCTCCCTGTTCCAACTCAAAAAGTCACAATTCCTGCACTGCAAATGGCACGATAACCAAGCTAGAAACCCATCAAAAAACCACACGAAAGTATATAGCCCAGAAGACTGATCAGGCATCGTGATAGTTTAAAAAAGCAAATCAAATAAAGTAATCAAATTTTCAGTTGACTTACATGTACTTATTCTAAATAGGTAAGTCTGTCATTCATGGTAGAGAGTCCTACCAGTACACTGGTAATGAAATAACAGAATATGGTTAAATTATGTGGCACCTGTCTTCTCAGATTTAACATTAATATCTTAGATTATTTTGTTAACCTGTGAAACTAAATGAGGGAGACCATATTCACACCACTTACATAGCCATGACTGTAACTTACCAAATGCTGAATTTCACCAGAACAAGTTTAAACTATTGATATGTGTTTAGAGAAACTCTTGCTGTGTAATCAATTATTTTCAGAAAACTAGAAAATATTTACAAAACAGAATAAGGGCTCTCTTCACAGCGATCTCTAAAACCCATGCAACTGTACCTGACATGGGACTCTATCAGACAGAAATCTCTCTCACATTCATAATTATATGCAGATACAAATATCTCTCTATGTAATGAAATAATGATGCCATGTTTTCATTGACAAATAATAAGAAAGATGTCTAGATGGGTGTGGCAGGGTGAGGGTTAAATTTGATTATAATTAGATGGCAGTATTCATGGCCATGTGGTTAATAGTAAATTTTTCCTGATTAACTGGTCCTGTTTGTTAAGAGCTCCTATTAACATTAGTGCTCTCCGTGTTGGCTGTAGAGACACACCACGGACCAGTACAAAATTAATGAAGGCAGGTACGCATGCTGATTAGAATGTGGCAGTTTAATAAACTCTTCCAACATTAAATTATTTAATGCATTCATACTCATGCAGGCTATTCGATGGTCAGCTTGACCACCTATGTGTTAATATTGGGAATTGAAATGCAGAGAGTGGAAGAGATATAGTGGTGTATGAGGTAATTAGCTCTCATGTCTGATAAATGGGGCAATACCTATGTGCGCGCATGTTTTAGCAAGCCACAAATGGTGCTTTCATTAGCAAGAATCTTCTGCAGAAATTTTTATAAATGTTTAGTTTGATTTTTACACCATAAACAGTGGGTCTGCACTGTCGCTTGAATATTTGAGGTAAATTTCAAGTCAGCTATAAGGTAAGCTGTCTTGTTAAGATAAATGGGTAACAAAAATTAGATAGGAAGCTTATCAATAAACATCTCCAATCTGGGCATAATCTCTATCATATAGAAAATACATTGTATAAATAAAAATTTCAAAGTGTGAATGCAAATGCCTGCTATATTCTGAGCAAGATAATAAACTGTTACATTTGTACAATTTCCTGTGGCTTACACGAGGCTTGCACATATGTTATTTTACTTAATCCTAATCACAGACATTTTAGGTAGATAGTGTTTGTTAATCAGTGTCCAACTATGGCTTTAAAATCTCAGTTCTTATGACTCTGAGATCTTACAACTCAGAGCTTTCAGTGCAATGCCCCAGCAACCTATAAAAAACTTCATGTTTTAAGAATAAACCATTATTTGTAAACAAATTAACTTTTAACAGTAGCTAAGAATTCCAGGAACCAAGAATCTCTTCAAACAGAGTGCTACTTATATTTTGTTGCAGACAGGTTCACACTGTTGACAGAAATCACTTGACCAAGAGCAGCGTTTGGGAAAAGGGGTTATTTTGGCTTACATACTTGAGGAGAAGCTCCATGATGGCTAGTAACACCATGGCATTAGCAGAGGGTGGACCAACATCAGGTGGACAATAGCAACAGGACAGTGCGCTAAACACCAGCCAGGGGACACTAGCTATAACACCCATAAGCCCACCTTCAACAATACACTCCCTCCAGGAGACATTAACTCCCAAATCTCTATCAGCTGGAAACCTAGCATTCAGAACACCTAAGTTTATGGGGCACACCTGAATCAAACCACCACACTCTGTCCCTGACCCACATAAACTGATAACCACTCGTGATGTAAAATGCAAAGCATTCAGTCCATCTTTAAAAGTCCACATAGTGAGCTGGAGGGATGACTTAGCAGTTAAGGCGTTTGCCTGAAAAGCCAAAGGAGCCAGATTCAATTCTTCAGGACCCACATAAGCCAGACGCACAAGGGGGGTGCACACATCTGGAGTTGGTTTGCAGTGGCTGGAGGCCCTGGTACACCCTTTCTCCCTCCTCCCCCCCCCCTTTCTCTGTCAAATAAATAAAAAATAAAATATTTTTTTCAAAGTCCTCATAGTTTTTATCAATCCTAATGAGGTTCAAATATCCCCAAAATCCAAGGTCTTTTAACAGAGCCATAATACTACCCCCACCCCGACAAAAAAAAAAAAAAAACCATAATGGCACAAAACAAACACTCACACTGCAAAAGATGGCATTGGACATAGCAAAGAAATATTCAACCACTACAAGATTTTAACAGGCTAAACACCAAACTCCGTAGCTCCAAGCCCAACAACTCTAGCCAGTGACAAGTCTCCAAGTCAGATAATTTTAGCAAGCAACAAGCCTCTGGAGTTCCAATCCTGCCCCTCTAGCTAGACTAGTTCTGACAAACTTCATCCAGGGCTGACCAGCTTTCTTTATCAGCCATCTCATGGTCCTGGCATCTCCACTGGGTGTCCACTGCAACCCACGGTCCATCCTCATGGCTCCATTGGGTCTCCATACAGGCATTCATCAAACCTGCTTCACACTGCCCATGCCATTTCCAAAACACAAGATTGTGCTGCAAACTCAGTGACCCGTCTCTTTCCTGCATTTCTTATACTCCACAATACCAGATAGGGTGCCAATTACTTAATCCAGGGGGCAACAAAACAGACTTTGAAGAACAGGACATATCTTGAGCACTCAGGCCCCTTCAAAAGAGTCTACATTCTTCCCATTGCCCCAGTGAAGGTTAGCTGGCCCAAACTCAAAGGTTGTAATCTCTCATATCATTGTAGCTGAATAGCCAGAAATTTCAGTCCAAATATTCCATTTTTTCTGTGTCATATCCCTCTGTACGCGTGAGTCCATTTCTATGCAAAGCAACCCTGCACAAGTTCTCAGGACGTAAGCATAACAGCAAACTTCTCACATAAACTGCTTATAGCTCAGTCCAGTCAAAGTTCTTCCTCACCTTCATAAGCCAAACCTCCCTCACAATCCATAGTTCTTATTGCATTCAGGTTTTGAAACACTGATGAGAATAATCTATCAATCTGTACTTGCAGCACTGTATGTTGTCTCTTAGGCCAAGATTTCAAATCCTTCCACATTCTTCTTGAAAATCAACTCCAAAAGGCCAAAGCCACACAGTCAGGTGTCTAGAAGCAATCCCATTCCTGGTACCAACATTACCGTTGCAGTCAGGTTTACATTGCTGGCAGAAATCACTTGACTAAGAACAGCTTTTGAGAAAAAAAATACTTTATTTTGGCTTACAGATTTGAAGGGAAGCTACATGATGGCAGTGGAAAAGATGGCATGTGCAGAGGGTGGCCATCACCCCCTGGACAACATAAGGTGGACCATAGCATTAGGAAAGTGTGCCAAACACCAGCAAGAGGAAACTGGCCATAACACCCATAAGCCCACCTCAAAAAATACACTCCCTCCAGGAGGCGTTAATTTCCAAATCTCCAGCAGCTGGGAAACTAGCATTCAGAACACCTAAGTTTATGGGGGACACCTGAATCAAACCACCACACATTTGAGGAAACAATAAAAGAGAAAAATTTTACATTTGAAGCCTAAATGTAAATAGGTATTTAAAATAGCCACCCCCACCCCAGCCACACACACACACACACACACACATACACACAGGTATTTTTACCTTCGTGGGAACTTACCTGGAGTTGGTCTGTTATCCCAAAACAAGGTTCCCAGGCTTGGAACCTTTGATATAGAATAAAAAGTCTAAACAGTGGCTGTAATAAGGTCACTAACAGGTCTAGCACAAGACCACCTACTGTGAAAGTAAGCTCTGGGAAACAACGGTTTAATGGATTTCTCTGTGTGGGGAAGGATTCTTTTACCACTACTAAATTGTGTTTGTCTCCCATTCTTTAAGATGCCAGGAGAAAGTGCAGTAGTGCAATCTAATGGGAGTGGCAAGGGAGCTTGGGAAGACAAGTACGCTGGAGGCTATGTGGGCATGTCTGTCTCTAGTCCTGGACAGAAGCAGCATTCTGACTCTGAGGAATCAGTTAACTTTTTTTAAATATGTAATCTGGGGAATCAGAAAGAGTCAACTCTGGAAAAATCCTTAGCTCTGGACCAGGACATTTTCAATGTACCTTACCAGGAGATAGGAGTGAACCATGTATTTTTTTTTTTTTTTTGGCATATTACCCTGAGGAGTAAAAGAAGCTATGCAAATCTGTGGCAAGCAGAAAACACCATCCTTTGAACAGCATACTCTGCCATTTCTCTTCTCTGTAGGTCCTGAGTGGTACTTTGGGGCTTTGGTTGGCTTCTGATATCTCTATGGGTCTTTGCCAGCCTGGATGGTCTGACTGAATTCCTACTCTGTTTTATTTCTCCCTCTGGCTAGCTTCAAAGGATGCTGTGGTCATGAATTAATATTTTCCTCTTGGTTAGCAATTTCAGTGTTGGTTGCAGTATCATTGATGCTTGTCCTTACTGCTTCCTTCAAACAATGTAGGCTGTTATTGATGCCTGGCACTCCTTAGAGGGGGTTGGCAGCCCTGTGAATACTGTGACTCACGACAGGCTTCCCGCAGCATTGTGGCGATGACCATGAATTCTGAAGGATGTGAGCGTGACCATTGTTGTCATTGTGCTTCTTGTTGTCTGACAGAATGGGTCATGTGTTCCTCTGGGCATAAACAATTCCAATTACTTGTATACTTTTTTTTTTTATTTTTTACCAATGAACAATATGGAAAAAGCACTGTTTTCTATCCAGCTAAATCATTTATACCAAAGCAAAAGCATGGTCTCAAAATAGTTGAAGCCAAGCTTCAGCTTTACTTTGTGCTTCCATGCCTTTGGCAACTAAGCATGAGGAAGTATTTTAGCTGAATCCCTGAACTGGGAAACTTCTACTCTCAAAAGAAGGCAAGATCACACCTTTCACACACAAAGACCTCAAGACAGCAATGATCACTAAGCATCAAGAATGGCATGATTAGATGGCTGATAAATATGAAAACACAGCTTTTAAGTCATGTGTTGTTGTTGTTTTTTTTTCCCAAAATGCCCTTATAGGTTAGGCAATGTGATTTCATTTATATCTTTAAATTTAGTGTATTTGTTGTCTTTCAGTATTTTGAAGTCATTTAACTCTTGTGACAACTTGATAAACTAGGGCAAATTTTTTCCCCAATTTTGAATATGAAGAAACTGAGTGTCAGAAACTTTAATTAAATAACCCATGATAATGGAAGGACAGAGGCAGAAGTGAGAGTCAAGCCTGGAAAATCTTAGTGGTCTTAACCTCTGTCAATGGGATAACTAAATCTATACAGTCCAACATGGTAGCTATTGGGTAGTTGAAATGTGGCTTGCCTGAACTCAGACATGTTGCAAACTTATAGAAAATACCTTACAAGATTTTGCAGTACTTATATGTTAAAATGAAATGTTTTGAGTATTTGGACTGTAGCAGACAGCTTCAGGTTCACTGAGATGAACTTCCAGACCAGGGACAGTAATGGAGGAAGGGATTTATTGACGCTTACAGATCCAGGGGAAGTTCCATAATGGCAGAAGAAGCTGGCCTGTCTTCACAGGTCCAGACACAGAGAGATTAGCCATAAGCCTAAAGTCACAGGGCATAGCACAGCATAGTTCAGGAGCTCCACCTAGGCACACTTTGCATATCTTTAGATTTGAATTTCAAACCCACCACCACAGCTTAGGGCTGGACCCTAAGATCCATCCAGTGACACTGCCTCCAGCCAGGTGGCTGCAGATAGACTAATAAAATACTGGATATATTGGGGGCCATCTATTCAAACTACCACATGGAGAAAAGATGTATTGCTAGAAATCTTTTCACTTGTTTCTTTAAATTTTTTTCCTAGATCCAAGATTTTATTTTAATAGGGGAGAAGGAGATAGGCAAAAAAAGAGATGGAGAAAGAGAGATAAGGGGAAAGAAATATACAGAAGTGAGGAGGGATAGAGAGGAAAAAAAGGGGATAAAGGTGGGGTACACTTTTTTTTTTTACTTTTAATATGCCTACCAGAAGATTGTGTGCAATGTGTATATAAACATGCATATTGCATATGTGTGCATATGTCATATGTAATACTATTAACAGTATTTAAGTTTCCATCATCCAAGTATTTCTAGTCTTACTTGTTTTTCACCCTGTTCACATGAGAATATTTTATTTATAGCAAGAATCCCACTGGGGAAGGGGGGAAAAAAAGGAAAACCACTGCAAGCACCAAAGAGGAAATGCTCCCTGTATTAGCCATCTCACTGTAAGTTTCATGTTCATGACCTGATATAAGATTCAGAATTGCCCATAAATAACAACTGAAAACAAAGTGAGCTACTTCATAAGATTTGCCAAGGAATTCTTCTTACTTCAAGCAAGCACCATGCCATGTTGGAGTCTTTCAAATGGGCAGAAATCACCATCCAGGGTGTGCCCCTCCTACCCTACAAATGTGCCTCTGTGTGCTTAGGTGAACAGTGGTGTGCTGTTTGCCATGTTTGTAGAAGAACTGATTACAGTGATGGCACTTAGAATACATGAGAGATTTTTTTGTAGCCCCCAAGTCATGAGTGAGATTGCATCTACTATGGAAGGAAAGCAGTGAATTCCTTAGGAAGTGTGGGAAAAAATTATTGTGCAAGTAATATGAGATCCAGAATTACTAACCGTTATATTTTAGGTCACCTACCCAGAAGTTTCTTTAGGTGGCAAAAATAGTCAATATTAAGACATTAACTGCATTTGTTACTGCCTGATAGAATGCATCTTCTAAGTAGATTTGTAAAGCACTTTGTGCTACAAGCACTGGAAAAAAAATATTTTACAAACCATAGTGAGAAACTGCATTAGACATAAAGTTGAAGGGTCAGCTCTACATTTAAATATGTTCACTCCCATGATATGTAGCTAACACATAGGAAGAGAAGTCAAAAAATGAAAAGAGCTATAAATGCTGATATACATAGTGATTAATTAAATATGTTAGATTTAAGTATGGTGTCTAGGGAGTGGGGAGATTGCTTAATAGTTAAAGGCACTTGCTTGTATCGCCTGTTGGCTGGCCCAGGTTCAGTTTTCCAGTACCCATGCAAAGCCAGATGTACAAAGTGGTTCATGAGTCTGGAGTTCATTTGCAAATAACATCCATCTTCTCATTCTCTCTCTCTCCCCCACCTCTCTCTCTCCAAATAAAAAATTGAAAACAATAATTATGTATGGGGTCTAATTCCAGACACGATAGACTGCTGAACTAGACATAAAAAGGAGACACTAACACATCCATTTATAAGTATCAATTTGACATAAGAGGCAGGTGCATATTGGTGGGTTTTTTTTTTTAGTTAAATTAGACAAATAGAGAATTCCAAGTTTTTTACCTCTTTTTGAAAGCATGCAAACAACAAGAAAATCTTTAATTTTTCTCCCCTCACCTCTAGCTAAAAAGCAGCTGAATTTTAAAACCAAATTTGGCAAGTGCTTGACGGCATGCTTTTAGCATGATGTTTTAAAGATTCAGCTACAGAGCAATCTTAGACATTAACGGAGGTCACATGGCAAATTCCACTCACACACTGGAATCATCCCGTCCATCTCTCCAAGTATGTGCCTTCCTTGGGCTCTGGGCTGAGAGGATAAAAAGAGATGCTCTTGCTCTTCTTCCTCTCCTTCAGGTTCCTAGAACACCCTTTAAAAGCTCCCGTGGCACACCTAATTCTAAAACAGTTTTCTGGCTTTGGTGTTCAATTTAATTTAAAACAGTAGAATAATCCAAGTGACTCCTGGTTACTTTTGGGGAGATCTGATCCATTTGCAGCTGTGGTATACTCACATTCATTAACATTTACTCAATAGGCTTCCAGCAGGTGACTTTATGAGGGAGAAACAGATGTATCTGAATGTCACCTTACCACACATGTGACTATTATAGATTTTTGTCCTGTCCATATAATATTGCTGCAGCCCATTTGAAGGGACTATGGATAATGGCCTCAGTTTAATTTATTTTTCAATACACTGAATTATGGCAGAATGTTCTCTGAGAGGCTCTGACAATTAAATGAATTCGAATTCTCACAGGCACAATAGGGATTGACCTCAATGGCTTTCTAAGTGCTCATTACTAGAACTAAATGCAGTATGGCTCAAGGGGCTACACCACAGAGAGGGCACCAAGAGGTTGTGGGTTCTAATCCCCATACCAATAGGGCAACCTGAGGCAAGTCTTGCTAGGACTGAGAAATGAAATGAAGCACTCCAGATACCAGGCTCTTGCACGAGGGTGAGAAACTTGGAAGTCTGTAACCTCAAAAAGAGTTCCTGTGCTTCTCAAAGAAACTCAGCTCCTTGCCTAAAGCTGCTTTTATAATTGAGCTACAAACCCTAAACAAACTGGAAGCTATTAGTGCATAAATATGAGAAGGCTAGGAAATGCCAACAAAAGGGAAGAGGGAACTCCAGAACACTGGACTCAAGAGACCTGCAGGAGCCTTCAGAAGACACTGTGGAGGAAGACTGAAATGTGACAAATGCCACAGGTCCAACGTTGGAGCATCTGTAGCCATGTGTTTCCTCCTTTATGAAATGTGAATGATAGCTTCTGACCTGTAAACGTACTAAATTGTAGTGAAAGCAGTGAGAGCATGAGGATGAAGCCATTCCAAATGCTTCAGAGATCTAAAGTGCTGCATGCACTCTTGGATGGCTCAATTAAAGTGGAACAGAACCTTCACAAAACATGTTCATTTCAAAAGCATGTCTAGAAGATTGTGTTGGTGCACATCTGTGTGGCCCTACAGCTCAGGACACTGATGCAGGAAGACTGAGTTGGAGGCCAGCCTCGGGTACATAGAAAGACCCTGTCCCACATGCACAGAACACCTTCAGTAGTGGGTTTGTTTTTAGTATCAACCTTGTATGGAGGGGTGTATGTGGTATAGGTCTTTCTGTCACTGGGGGACGGAACATGACAGGGGTCTGTGTCTGTACAGTGTTTCTAGTCTGGAGGGAAAGTGGCATAGCACCTGTCACCCTCACCCCAAATAAAAATGGTAGACCCATATTTTGGTGACAGAAGAAGAAAAACGAAGGAAAATGATAAAAGAAGAGAAAGAAGAAAGGAGGGAGAAAGAGAAATATAATAGAAGCATCTATAGTAGGACTGCTGAATGTCCTGGTGCGTAGAAGGGCCTACAGCAGAGGAGCCCCGGACAAACACACTGAGAGAACATGCACTTCACTTGAGCTCTTCTCACCTGTCCTCTTTCTCTCCCCTCTGCTTCCCTTTGTCACCTCCCCCATCCTCTTCTCATCTCTCCTCCTTCTTTCTCCCTCACATCAACTGTCTATCTAAATCTTTAGCTCACGGATTAACTCTCCAGCCTCCACCTCTCTCTTCTCATCCCTTCCTCCTATCTTCCAAACAAGCTCTGTTCTCATTTACGTTGTTCTGTGTCCTTTATAATCAGTCCGTCTGGTCTTCTTTAGTTCTCTCCCACTTTTTCTCTTTTCCACTCTCCTAATCAGAAAGGCAACTAAGAAAACAGAGATAAGATTTGTAGTAGGAGGTGAAAGGGGAGGAAAGGTAGAAAATCTCTCTCTGTAGCTGTATGAAAATAATGTGCAATGATGTACTGGAGTGTGGTGGTTAGCACTCACTAGTGCTTTGATGTGCAATGATCTACGGGACCATGGTGGTTATGTGCAATGATCTACTGGACTGCGGTGGTTATGTGCAGTGATCTACTGGACTGCGGTGGTTATGTGCAGTGATCTACTGGACCGTGGTGGTTATGTGCAATGATCTACTGGACTGCGGTGGTTATGTGCAATGATCTACTGGACTATGGTGGTTATGTGCAATAATCTACTGGACTGTGGTGGTTATGTGCAGTCATATACTGAACCACGGTGGTTATGAGCAATGATCGACTGGACTGTGGTGGTTAGCACTCACTAGTACTTTGCAGGTGCTAGGTATTATCCAAAACATTCCACTTTTTAACTCCTCTAATTCTCTTAATTCTCACCCTATGAGGTAAAGACTGTTATCTTTATCATATGAACAATGATGCCCACAGTAATTTGGACGAAGTCACGTATCTGGCTAGGAGTCTTGCTACTAGAACTACTAGAAGGAATGGATGTCTGGAGCGGTGACCTGAGTATGGAAAATTTGGTGTTTTGTGGGCCGAGAGAACGATTTCTACCAAACATGTCACGGCCAATGCCAAGAACACCTATTAGCAATCTCACAAGTTACAACGTCGTGTAAGGTCAATCTCCCTCTAGACAATAACTTTGTAAAACTAGACTGGTAGAGCAAAACGTTATTGAGATGTTAACTTGTACTAGCTGTCCATTTCATTGGAAATAGGAGGGTCAGATGAAGCTGAATGAGAACTGAAGTAAACGAAACTCAACAAAGTCCGAAGAGCAGAGCACCCTGAGACCAGGTCTCCCTGGAGAGCTGGAGAGTGCCTGTGTATCAGAAGCCACTTAGGACCTCCCATGCTTCTAACGCACAAGAAGGAAGAGTGCTGAGTCATTTAAAAATGGCTCCTGCCATTTTGGTACTCACTCCAAACCTTTGCGTTTGATCAAATAGTGATGCTTTATTAATTTTTTCTACAGGTTCAAATAAACTTTAAAATTAATCATTCTTCTTTTAATATTCATCGTTTTCTCCCTCTTTATCTGGTTCCATGAAGATTTACATGATGTCAATACTGGGTTTGACTAACAGAAACTATTTTTGTATATTGATGCTTTAGAAGATATTATTTAGGTACATTACAGAATTAGTAGTTGGTTGTTATTTGTATTAATAAGAGTTACCTAGCACATTCTGTTGCCTTACACTGAAAATTTACTACTTAGGGTCAAGCCTCATTAATAATTTTAACAGGGTGAAGGATAATTTCCAATACCTAGACTTTTCCAAAGGCAAAACAGATATGGGAGTTTGGGTGTGAGATAATAGAAAGGAGATTTCTTCTTTTATAAAGTTTGATTTATTGATTGATTTATTTATTAGAGAGAAAGAGAGAGAGAATGGCTGTCCCAAGGTCTCCAGGCACTGCAAATGAACTCCAGATCTAGGTGTCCCCTTGTGAATCTGGCTTATGTGGGTCCTGGGGAATTGAACCTGGGTCTTTTGGCTTTCCAGGAAAATGCCTTAACCACTAAGCCATCCCTCCAGCCCCAAAGGAAATTTCTTAATTTGTAATAGTTAGAATTGGCAATATATAATAAGTAAACACATTGTCTTCAAAACATTCACTTGCAATCATTAACAGAAATAAACTGATGTAAGTGTTCATTCCTGTGAGGGACTCTTAACTACTAGACCTCTCTAAAGGAGTGGTACCTTGTATTATTTTCCTTCCTATCCTTGTCTTCATGCCTCTCTAGTCCACATTACTTCAACATTTAGATTGTATATCATTCCAGTGTAAGTTCATTGTGGAAATTATCAGCCCATACAATTTTGTCACTAAACCTCAAGCTAGGTTTTATCCCTGCTGCAAAAATAAATAAATTAATTAATTAATTTAAAAAACTGAATGGCTTACCTCATTCATGTAACTTGCTACTTACCCCAGAAGCACTTTGTGTATGTGTGTGTTGCCTTCCACCTTGTTTGAGACAGACTCTCTCCTGTCATGTGAATGCCATCCTAGCTGTCTGGCTGGCTTCATGGTTCTTCTGCCTCCTCCTTCTCCTCCTCCCACTTCTATAGGCTCAGAGGGATTATAGAACTGTGAGCTACTTGCAACTTGCTTTATGTGGGTCCTGAGTATTCCAGTTCTGGTCATCAGGTTTTCACAGCAAGTGCTTTTAGTCACTGAACCATATCTATTGAACAAACATATATGCGTGTGTGTGTCTGTGTGTGTGTGTGTGTGTTGGTAAATATTATATATAATATATATCAAAATGTGTTTAGATTACCAGGAAAGTTCATCTTGGCTTTTCTGACACTGTTGGTTAGGCAAAAAATTAAGGAGGATTTTTCAGTACCTCTTCTCCACGTTCATCTGACACTGTCTAGGGCGATGCCACAAAGAATCCTGTCTCAGCTATTCCACTGCTCCACGTCAGTGTCAGTATCTTCCATATTTTAAAACTTGATTCAACAATCATTCCACACCAGGGGAGATATCATGACTTTTGAAATGCTCAGTACCTTTCAATAAAAATGATGAAATAATTTTACATAAGCAAGTTTAGAGTGTCAGGAGAAAAGATCTATTTGAAATCGTTTCTTAAACCAAATTTGATTTTTTGTCAATGGTGCATGAAAAACAATGAAATATCCAGGGAAACATTTTGGGTATTGTAGAGTCCTTTCAATGTGGGGTCAGTCTTAGACTTTTAAAACTTGGCACCCTAAAATAATATCAATATTTTAGCTAGAATATGCAATATTTTATGAAAGTTTACTTTAAGCAAAACCAAAAATGGAAGGAACTAAAACAAAATATGTTAATAAACTAAAGCAATGGCTATTTTATTGATGTGTTTAGTGGGAAGTTATGTTTATTATTTTATAATCATCATAATTTCAAAAAATGCCAAATAAGAGGTTTTGGCAATATCTCTATTGTAAAACATAACTTTCTAAATCCCAATTCACAAATCTTTAAAGAAACCATCTTTGAAGCTATGTATTTCCTTTGTTCAACAAATGCAGGTGATTTTATAATACATCCTGGAACACCAGAATCTAAGTCAAAACGTATGTTGAAAATCACAAAATTTACATTTCCCTAGAAATTCAGAAATCTTGCATATCATAGAGGCAAGTAACACAATATGTTCAAAGGCAATTTTTCCTGTGTGTGTGGGAGAATTGACTAAGGTTCCTATCACTGGTATCTTGGGGGATTTTTTTTCTGAGCTATGGGTGGATATATGAATATCTTTCTTTCTTGGAACTGAGAAACATTCTGATTCTGTGCAATTTTCAGTGTGAAAATTTGCAATTAGGTTAACAGGACAGCAAAAAACCCAAGGTGCTCTGCCTCTTTTAAAGCGGCTCTTTGACTGGGGAGATGGGTTAGTGGTTAAGATGCTTGCTTGAAAAGCCTAAGGACCCAGGTTCAATTCCCCAAGACCCATGTAAGCCACATGCAGAAGGTGGCACATTTATCATTCCTTTGAAGTGGCTTGGAGGCCCTGGCATGCCCACACTTCCCTATTTCTCTATCTGTGTCTCCTTCTCTGTCTCTCAAATAAATAAATAAATGATAATTTTTGAAAAATAAAATAAAGTGACAATTGTTTTAAGAGTCCCCAGCGAACTTAGGAGGGACACTGAGGAGGTTTTAATATTTCAACATGTCTCAAAATGACACGGTCTATAAAGAGCCCAAAATGAATTGGAATCACTACTCTCGATGACACCTTTGAAAACAGAATATGTTCCCAGGTTCCTTGAAACAAAAATGAGCAATGAGGAAAGCTGATTGTTCCGTGTGCTTCTAATGCATTGGACCAAGGAGCAAGAGATGGCCACAGTACCGAGCCCAAAGCTACTCTGCCTTGTGAAAGAATGGAAATAAAATGCTATGGCCTAATTCCTAAGTGTTACATTCCTTCAGGAGGCAACAGGTCAGTTTAGACTATTCACTTTCCTCCACTTTGTCCCTCTTGATATCTCTTCATACATGTGTTCCTTCCACCCCTCCTATGCACTCCGCATCCTGGGAGTGGGTAAAGTACAGACTTAAGGGTACATGTTCACCTCCTTTTCCTCCCCTGGCCATTGCTTGGGCTTTGATACCTTGATATCTCTGTAGAAGTGCTGACCTGGTCATGAGGACTTCCTCCTTCCTGATCCTAACCCCACCTATTCCAGAGCTCACTTCAAGCACTGTCTCTGGGATCAGTTTCTAGTGCAATAGACATATTGCCAAAGGAATCCACATCACTGGTTATTCGTACCATTAACTATGACATTGTGTTTTTAAGTGTCCATCTCCCCAAGTAGACTGTAAACACCTCAAAGAACAGAAGAACCTACCTCAAAAATAAAAGAAGAAAAAGAAATTTCAACTAGAAAAAGATCTCAAAAATTCACTAAAGTAAACCTTGAATATGGAATCATCCTAAACTCCCAAGTTCACAATACAGATAAAATGAGGGAAAAGAAACAAATGTTCCAAAGATTAGTAACAGACAAGTCTGGAGCTGGAGGTATATAGCGCCTTGGCAGAATGCTCGCCTAAGCATGCACAAGGCTTTGGGTTTGATTGCCAATGCTTCACAATGAAAATAAGGTTTTGTTTTAATTTCAAAGATAACTTATCTTCTTCCCTTTGTGACATGGGAACAGGGTGGGGGGCGAAACACATCTTTTTAATGCCAAAGAATTCTATGTTACATGCCTTACCTGGTAGACTGCTCATTTTTATCTTCATGTGGCATCTAGAGAAACTGGGAGATATAGAGAATTCCAAGTCACACACAGTTAATCAGTGACCTGAGCCAGAAAATGATGCCTGCCTTCTAGATCCTCAACTCTCTTCCCAAGGCACAACATTTTCTATACCCTTGATAGGAAACAAAATAGCAACAACATATTTTTTTTTTTAATGACTAGTGGTCACCAAATTTGGCATTTTTCTTAACCCCCATCCTTCTCGTTCCCAGTGTTATTTCAGTCACTTAAGTCTGTGTTGAGTGATCAGTGGACTGTTGCCACAGCTTCCAGCAGGACTCCGCCATCTGTCTTTCTCCTGATCAGATGCTCTTCCCACTACTGTGCTGTGTGTAACCCCATCTCATCAGCTCAAAGATAGAACAGCTCCTGCCCTCGTTTCCTTAGCTATTAAAGTCTTATAAAGTATGATCACATCCCAACTAGATAACCTTACTAACTTTATTTTTCTACATTCAAGTAAATTATCCTTAATGCCTCAGGTCTATCCCAAATATCCAAAGATTCACTTGCCACAATGCCAGGCACAAAACAGATGCTCAGTAAATATGTGCTAATTGATTACATAATCAAAAATATACTAAAAAGTGTCTGTGGGCTGAAGAGATGACTCAGCAGTTAAGGTGCTTTCCTAGAAACCCTAACAGCTGGAGTTTGGTTCCTCAGTACCCACGTAAAGCCAGATGCACAAAGTGGTGCATGCATCTGGGGTTTGTTTTCAGATCCTGGAGAATTTGGTGTGTCCATTATCTCTGTCTTTGTTCTGTCTCTCTCTGCTTGCAAATAAATACATAAAAATATTTTTTTTATGTTTGTGACATACCAGTGAGTTGTTGCCTGTCATATAAATGACTTGGAACTATTTCTAACTAAACTTCTAAATGTAAATATAAGAAGCCAGCCAATGCCCTTTATCCTTTTCCCATCAAAATCTCTACACTTTAAAACATTTCCCAGAGGTATTTGTCTTAGACAGGCATGTGCATATTTAGAGATGTCAGAATCATTTGAATACCCAAAGCCTAAAACCCAAGTTTATGCGTCTTCTTATAAGTACTTCAATAAGGAAAAGCCAAGCTACATCTGCATCTCTCTAGCTGCCTGGGGGGATGCTTAGTGCTCTACTTAGGAAGTTTAAGACGGTCTACAAGACAAATGACACAAAGCTAGGAAACTCTACCTATTACAGAATGCAGAACATCTCCCTTCCCTACAGCTGGAAGGAGCTGTGAGAGTTTTTGGAGTACCTCCCATTGAAACAGTTTGGAAAATAAGATGTCACCCCTGACCCGGTGCAGATTTCTCATACATCCTGAGTATTTTGCCCATAGGATCAGTCTTCGCATGTCTCTCTTCACATGCCACTCATATGTGGACAAGCAGGCATATATTTCATGATGGGTTTCTTATGACAACTGTGGTAGTTGGAATGTATATCCCTCATAGACTCAGAGGTTTTATTAAAGCTTACACCTGGGTCTCCAGCCCTCCAGCAGCCTGGCTGGAGGAGGCATCACTGAGGGCAAATCCTAAGCTCCAGCCCAAATCTGCATTTGAGGGTGGACCTGAACTTCAGTGCAAAGGTGTGCAGAGCAGTGGGAGCTTGGCAGGGGTCCTGCTTGCTGCTTTTTGGTGTTTTGCTAGCTGGCGGTGATTTTTCTCACTGCTTGGATCTACGGAAATAAGCAACGGCTTCCACCATTGATGGAACTTCCTCTTGGATCTGTAAATAAATCCCTTCCTCCCCGACACTGTGCCTGCCTTGAATGTTCATCCCAGAAACAAGAAACTGACCACCACAACCATCCTGAGCCATCACGACTTTATCACTTAAGTGAGCAAATCCAGCGGACACTACATTTGAGCAACTCATGCCTCACTTCCTTGAGACTGGTCATTATAAGCTATGATAAGTGCACCCAGCTGGGAAACAGCACCTTTTTAAAAAATTTTTGGGTTTAATTTTATAGGATCAATTCTCAAGTGAAAAAAGTAACAACAACAAAAACACACCCTACAACTGTCAGACAGGGAGACGGATCAGGGATTAAAGGCACATGTGTGCAAAGCCTGTTAGCCTGAGTTCAATTCCCTAGCACCCACATAAAGCTGTGTACAAAGTGGAGTGTGCATCTGTGATCCCAAAGTGCCTAGGACAGTGGGAGGCAGAGACAGCAGAATACGAAGCTCATGTTCCACATGGCTTGATGTTCATTTGTATTCTGGAAGTTCATTGTGGTGGCAAGACACTCAGTCTCAAAGAAGGTGGAATACAGACGCCTCAAAGTCATCCTCTGACCTCCATGGACATGCCCCTTACACACCACACACAAATATTAAAAAAAAAAAGACCTACAGTTATTATTCTACCCATTATTAGTGGTGATGACATTTGGTCAGCTATTGCAGTTTCTAGACCAAGATTCAGTATGATACAAGCCGACAACTGACATTTTGCTTTTGCCTGTATCTGTGGCTAGTGATAATTAACCTGAAGGTAAAGAATCAGTCATTTTCTTAATACAACAAGACACCTCTTTGAAAGTTGGGGCTCTTCCTGTTTTAATAATCAAAAGGAAAAGACCTTTGGTACTTAATATTTAAACAAAATGTTTAATATTTACACAGTAAAGTTCTTCTTCTGATATTAAACCAGCATTAAAGCAGGGATGGAAATTGGTTTATAATCTCTGACACCAGGTCTGGAGCCTTGTAGTGTAGTAAACAATGTCACTCTTCAGATGGGCGCCACCTGCAATGGGTTCAGAAATGTCAACTGTAATTAAACATTTTATTTCAAGGATAATTCATAGGTTATGTGCATGAAGGACTGCTTTCCGCCATGAGAAATTTCAAAGTGCTGGACTGTGCAAATAAGAAGCAGGTCTACTTTTTTTACTATATTGCATGTTAAAAAAAAAAAAAGAAAATAAGCCAACTGCCTGAGACCTGATTAATATTGTTCTGAAACATATGCTTCATGTTTTGCAAAGCTTTTAAAGTCAGTTTTATGAATCTTGCATTGTATTGGCGTATCTCTCCCTTACTACGTCTCACTAGAGGTAAGAAGGCCAGAGGGGGAAACTATCGGTTTGCCACCAGCTTGTACAGAAAACAGAAGCAAAACCGGGATCAAGTCTCACAAGTCCCAAATTTTTCCTTGGGAGATCTAGCTGTTTTAACTTATAGTTTTAATGAAAACCTAAAGATAATTTATTATTTTTAAAAGAATGTCAAATCATTTGAAGGCATATGGGTCACCTAACACCTCCAATAATGCCTCTGAAACTAAAGAGAATTTTTTTGTTTGTTTGTTTGTTTGAGGTAGGGTTTTGCTCTAGCCCAGGCTGACCTGGAATTCGCTATTTAGCCTCAGGGTGGCCTTGAACTCACAGCGATCCTCCTACCTCTGCCTCCCGAGTGCCGGGATTAAAGGCGTGTGCCACCACTCCCAGCTGAGAATTTTTTATTCAATAAGAAGCATGTGTGTATATATACATGAGTGGTGTGTGTTGTGTGTGTGTTCCATACATGTGCATGTGTGTATCAGATGTAAGGAAGAAATACTCCATTTTTCTATACAAATTGGCATCCATGTAGTATTTTCTCAATAGCAGCTTGTCACAAGGTCATATGAAGACCCAGCGATTTAAAACACATCTTCCCTAGCCCTTTGAGCTAATATTCTATATCATATTTCTTCTTAAAACAGGGAAATGTTATAAGTATAAAAGTGCTCTAAAAATAATGAGAGAAAATTTGGGTGCAAAAAAATAACATGTTTCTTATGCATGGACCCTAGAGAATATTTTTTATACAATTCTTTACTGCAACAAAGAAAATATGATTCTGTTTTCCATTTATTTTTCTCATTCTGTGCTTTCTATTGTATGTTATGTCCACATGTTTTCTGATAAATACTGCCTACTAAAAAGAAGACCTTATGTGTGGGAGTAAGCCTTTACCTTTACCTTGGGTAAAGCCATCTATCAGGAATTTAGATCCTACCTCTCACAAGTAGGCACCTAATAGAGAAAGCTTTACATTGGCAATTGGACTCATACTCATTTGGAGCATTCTTTTGGAATAAATATTATTTTTATCATAAAAATCAGTTGATATTAGTAAATGCTAAGTCACTATTATAAAGTAAATGTAGCATGGAACCTGTTAGGTTCCTTAATCAATGATCTTTTCTTTTGGAAATATCATTGTTCTAAAAACTGTGTGACAACTTGTGAAAAATACATGGCACATGAAAAAAAAATGTTTAATAAATATGTATACTGATTAAAATACCAATTGAAGTAAAATGATAATAAATTATTTGAAGGAAATATGACAGCCAAGTAATAGAATAGAAGAGTTAATGATAATAATTTTTCTATTTTCTAAATTTCTTCAATGTGATCCTTTGACTAATTACTAAAAGTCTACAGTAAGTAAGAAGATAATCACTTTGTGGAACTAAAAGGCCCATAGGACACTGACTACTTTAGCCTCGTGAAATGAGGTGTAGAAGACATTGGGTGAAACATTATTTGAGTCTTTGTCTGCACAGCTCACCCTCAACATTCAGGGACCATCCATGAAAAGTGTTGGCCAAGTAGAATGGACAAGAGGGCTTGGTAGTGGATTGGCTGGTTGGCCTGAATCAAGAGCTTTGATTCAACTGATTTCAGAAGCTACCCATTAGATACTTCCCTTGCCTTCCCTGTTAAAATGGTGCTGCCCTGGCTGTAAGTTGGAGAAAGACAAAAGACCTTTCCCAATCCTGGTTTGGAAGGTAAGAGAGGCTACAGTCTAGATTGCGTCTGTAGCTACCACAACACAGTACTATGACACCCGATATATTTTAGTTGCCTTTACCACTGCTGCATTAGACCAGAGTAGTACATTTGTAAAGCCTTTTATTTATTTATTTATTTTCAAACGAGAGAGGAGAAAGCATATAAGTAGATCACAAAACTAGTGACAGAACCAGTAGGGTAGAACGAACAGTCAACTTAACTGTTTTCCAAATTAAGATACAAAAATAGATACCTTTGTGTCAATTGATTAATAGTTGGTGCATATTTCTCCTGTGACTTAAGAGAACAAAGTCTCTCATTTTTCTTTTTTGTTTGATGTGATTTCCCACTGTAGCTTCCAAGCATCCTTTCCTCTACAAAAGATTTCATGACTGCGGTGGGCCTGCTACAGTGTCAATGCAAAGAAATTCCGTGTGACAATTCCCGGTTAGCCACTCTTCCAGCCTTAGGTGCGGAGAAGGTTCAGGGTTTCCAGCAGAAGGCCTTTTTGGATAAAGGGCACACCACTCTCTAGAGAGTTCGAGAAAAGGCTACGCCTGGAGCCTTCTCCTTTGCTTCCTGAAATGGAAATGTTTCAGAGGAGAATCTACAAGTGCTGCACCTGATCAAATAAGAAAACTTCATTTAGAACAAATACAATATTTAAAGCGATTCTTTGCACCACAAAATTAATTGATTAACTTTTCCTTCTACAAATATATTACTGGAACTTTCTCACCACACAAACTCTCCAAACAAAATTAATGGTTTTGTTTTGAAAATTAATTTAGATATTAAAAAATTATATTTTCCACCAAGATCTCAGTTACTCAGATTAAATATTAACCAAAAGCTGTCTTCTGCTTAAATAAAATTTAGCCTTTGAAGTGGTTTTATTAATCTCTTCTGATGTAGGTGCTTGAAATTCTGCACGTGTTCTGCTGCCATCCATTCTGTGCATCACTTACTGTAATTTATTTTCAGAACATAATTCTATTTATAAATGAAAATCCTATTAAAAGAAGACAAGAAAAATTAGTCCTAGACTTTGCATTGGTAGAGTAGAAACAAAATGAGCGGCCTAACCTGAAGTGACATTTACAAATTACCTGTTAATTTAAACCGGGTTGAGGGATGACAGAGTTTAGTCAGACTGACAGGAAGTACCGAAGGAATGACAGTTGACTCTGGAGTGGTCATAAAGCTCTCCCTGCCACCACATTTATCTGTGTTCCTCAACGACCCCAGCACCTCCCCCAAAAGCTCCCTGCTTCGTCAATAATATATTTGTAAAAATCTTTACCTTTTTGGCAGATGAGAGAGTAAGAGGTGGTGCGTGGGCAGAAATTCTCCTTTGTTCTAGGGGAGGAAATCGTTTATGAGAAACGGCTTCAGGTATCAACACATGTGTGGCCAACTCCTAACTACTTAAGCTCAAGTAGCAATTGTTTTCTTCTTGCATGTCTTCAGTGAAGCATATGGACCTTCCACAGCTGCAGATGGCTGAATACCTAAACACGTTAGTCTTCGTGGACCCCCTCCCCCTAGCATTGCTGAGAAAGAGCTGGCGACTCCTTCCACGTCTCTGTGAGATCTGTGAAGTGGGATATCCAATCACATCTTGTAAAGATCTTCACATAAATAATCTTTTAGAGAAAAATGAATACCTTTAGCTTCGGATGGCTTGAGTGCAGTTGATGAATATCAGACAATAAGAAGCTGCTGATATTTTGAACATAAAACAGGCGTGATTAAAACTTATTTTCTAAAAGCTTTTATTCCGCCTTCAGTTTACAGGAATGTGCTATTTTGGGCCAGATGGGGGCATGTTATCAGCAACCCACATGAGGGCTGCTTCTTGGCACACATGGACATGCACGTGAGCATGCACACACATATTCTACTGCACAGCACATGTGTAGCACATGCACTTACAATGCAGGGCACATGCCGCATACACACGCTGCACATGCATGCACGGTCCACACATTCTCAGTCCACAAAACGTGTGTCTAGTCCATTGGTGTTTCATGATTTCTCTTTGTCTTTGAAAAAAATCCATGTATTTTAAAAAATCAAACTTGTTTATTCCATAAATGGAGTCACATCTCTACTTTTATAAAGTAATGACAATGAACACACTTAAGTAAGAACAAAATGGACACAAAAGTTAAAATACAATGAAATCAAATGGAAATAGGGGTCTACTTTTTTGTTTGTTTGGTTTTTTTGTTGTTGTTATTTTTGAGACAGGGTCTCATTCTAGCCCAGGCTGGCCTGAATTTCACTCTGTAGTCTCAGGGTGGCCTTGAACTCGTGGTGATCCTCCTACCTCTGCTTCCTGAGTGCTGGGATTAAAGGCATGTGCCTCCATGCCCGGCTAGGGGTCTACACTTACATTCTATAAACGACAACTATAATGTACCCTGATATTATATCTGTCCCCTCCTGCCTAAGGCAGTCCTTTCTCCTTCCTTAACTGGGTCTCTCCATTTCAGAATTCACCAAGTTTCCAGAATTACTAGACTCCTTCTTCATGTTGACCCATTCTGGAATTGTATTGACAATGTGGAGATAATTCTGTAGCACAAAAAAATAATTGCTGTGAATTACTCACACCTCAATTCTCAGAAGCTTCACACAGCGTTCAGAAACTGTTCCAGAGTGAAACATTATTGGGGTTAGGCCTATTTCTCAGAAAAATAAATGTCTCTTCATATTTGTGAAGATGCTTGAAAGAGTCAATGAGCCATTAATATTGTTTTAGAAAAGAAATGCTATTAAAATCAAAAAACTATTTTTATCTTGAAATTTTGATTCAGAATTCTATATTTGGCATTATCTGTTACCTGACAATAAGAAACAATTTAACCACTAAATGCTAACAACCAAAATAATCATATGAATAATTAACACTTCTCAGTACTATCCTGGTTTTTTTCTATATTTTATTAGCCAAGTGCACACAATGTGGTTCATTCCAAACTCACACTACTTGCTATGTAGCTCAAGCTGGCCTCAAATTCCTGATCTATCTGTCTTAGCCCCACCCATGCTGGGATTGAGGGTGAATGACAACACTTCTGGTTTCAATATAAATGTAGTTTCAAATTTATTAAAATGTCACATTGACTGAAAAACTTTGCACCTGCGGCCTGTGATGAGGATAGGGTATTAAAACAAGTTTTCCCATAGTTTCAGCCCTGTTGGGTGTGAGCCCATCCCTCCTTCATCTTCTCTCTATGAAAATCCCACCCTTCCTGTTACTAAGTCATTGAAAGTTAACATAAAATTAAAAACATAGCCCAGGAAAGGAAATCCAAAAGAAAAAACAAAAAAATCAGTCCTTTCCCTCTCTATCCCACTAAATGCTACTTTTGATTTTTTTTTTTCTTTATCTTGGGTTTGGAGGTAAATTATAAATTGTCTGTGTTGGGCTCTTCTGTCAAATGGTTATCAAGATGCTTCTACCTGTTTGGGCAATCCTGGTTATTTCCACAAGATTTATGAAATGTTGCTTTGCTCTAAGATTGACACCCATGTCCTTATTCAGTATATCAAGGGCATATGATAATGATGGCGATCAATGTTATTTCAACAATGCACAAAGGCCAGAGTGTCAAGGCCGACACTTCATTAGACAACAGGACTATTGATTATTAACTAAAGCCTAGCTAGAATCGAAATACCGGCGCAATCTCCCTATGCCCAAAAATTGTCCGCGGGTGAGTACATTACATAATCTGTCATCCACTACGACATGCTTTCAGAGCCAGACAGAGAAAGTAGGAGAGACATTTCAGAGGCCACTTCTCCATGAGCACTTTCTCTTGAATGTCCCCTTATCTTGTGTTCCCTTCTATCCCAAAGCTGAAGTCATTGAAGACTTGCAGTTCTATGAAGTCTTGGGCTTAGGATGCAAACACTGGTTAAAAACAACTGAGAGGAGGGGCAGGCTCTAGGGATATGTTTCATTAGTTAAAGATGCTTGATTGCAAAACCTGTCAGTCTGGGGTTCAATTCCCCAGGCACCCATGTAAAACTGGATTAAAAAAAAAAAAAAAAAAACATGGCATAAGCATCCGGCATTCATTTGTAATAGACAGAGATTCTGGAGTACCCACCCTATGCATGTACACACTTACACGCACAAGTAGGTAAATAAAAATAAATAAAACTGAGGGCGAGCACGAGAAGTATGTGAAGGTGTGAGAGAGTAGGGGTAGAGGGGTGTAAGAAAGTCCAAAAGTAAGAAGTGTAGAAGGGAGCAGATAAGGGCTGTTTATGCCCTTCCTCCCTTTCCCTGCTAGTTCTCATTTTACTCTTAAAAATATAGTGTATGTTTTCTAAATATAACAGGGCTATAGAAAAAAACACATCATTTTAACCTCCCCACTAAGAAATACATTATTGTTTAGCTGTTTCCAATCATTTTTTACATGCAAATTTATCAGCCACCCATTCTGTATGCCCTGAGCTACAAGCTATGAAATTTGTACACATTTTATGCAGGTGTTAAAGAGGCCTCTCTATCCCGGAGTTATATATTTGGACTCTAAAGCAATTTCCCCATCATGTCTACTTTAATTGGACCATGCTTCCTAATCAACATAATTTCTCCCTTGACCAGCCCTCTGCACACAGACACTTAGAAAAACGAAGTGGGTTAAAAGGAGGGCAGTGGGGAAAAAAAAAAAATCCAACAGTCACAAAGCAGTGACTTGAGCTGCAGGAATTCATCCTAAGTAAAGTAAATGGCATGAGGCATGTGGAAAACTTATTAGTGGGGACCAAAGCAGACATTTAGTGCCCAGAGGTAGAAGTCCACTAATCTTTCCTGTTAAACCTCTGTCTTCATTTCCTTTTCAACTAACTTCACTATGGACCAAATTCATCACCTGTCTTAAGCCTCCAGCTGCTACTAAAACCCAGGAAGTCAAAGGGACTTTTAATGGAATCCCGTGGGAATTTATTTCTCCTATTCCTCCTTACCATCCCAGACACCGTTCTGTGGGGCTAGCATATCAGAGCCTTGGCCCCTTATGACTTCCGATGCATTTCTGCTTTATAGAACAAATCGTAGGAACCCAGTAATCATGGTTCTGAGTCCACGGTCTATGGTTCCATAGGTGAGAGATGAGATCAACTGTGGTGAGCTATTGAACTTAGAGAAGAAAGTCCGTGGCTAAATGTACTGTAAGGGTGGCATGGGAGTCTTTCATGTTGTCAGGCTAGCCCCTTAGCCAAACAACACTGACGGTATTAGGATAATAGAGCAGAACACATTTTGACAGGTGAGAGATCTGCAGAATATAAATCTTAAATAAAAAAAGTAGCTGGGGCTGGAGAGATTGCTTAAGGGTGAAGGTGCTTGCCTGTGAAGTCTAACGAACCAGGTTAGATTCCCCTGATCCCACATAAGCCATGTGCACATTTATAGGGCACAGCATGCATCTGGAGTTTGTTTGCAGTGGCTAGAGGCCCTGGCATGTCTTCTCTCTCTCTCTCTCTCTCTCTTTCTCTTAAATAAATAAGTAAATAAATAAATAAATGAATAAATAAATAAAAATAAATCACTGGTCCAGTTTTTCACCTTTAGACTGAATGCTGCCAGACTAAAAAAGAAGAAGAAGAAGAAGAAAACTGGATATTTTGAACAAAATCTGAATAGAAACAGTAGACTTTTCACCTCACCACCTTCCTTTCCTTGAAAATCTACTGGATTTAATAACTTCCTCCAAAATAATAGAATTTATGATGGACAGGTGGAGAGAAGAGATTGGGGAGATGAATCAGCAGTAAGTGTGCCTCCTTTGCAAGAATGAGGACCTGTGGGGTCCTGAGACTCCAGATACCAAGTAAACAATTGGATGTCCACCTGAAACCCCTGTCCTACAGAGGAGCAGAGACCTGGGAATTGTCAAAGCCCTACAAGCTCTGGAACCAATCAACCAAGAGTCTCAGGCTTGGGCTGGAGAGATGGCTTAGTGGTTAAGGTATTGTCCTGCAAAGCCAAAGGATCCCGGTTCGATTCTCCAGGACCCATGTAAAGCAGATGCACAAGGGGGCACATGCATCTGGAATTCATTTGCAGCAGCTGGAGGCCCTGCCACGCCCATCCTCTCTCTCTCTCTTTCTCTCAAATAAATAAATAAAATATATTTTTTAAAAAAGGGGCTCAGGCTCAAAACAAGACCAGTGGAAGTGTGATGCAGCAGGACAACTAAGATACTATCCTGGCCGCTACAGGTGAGCCTCCTTCCCCAAGACACATGCAGACAACAACAATAAATGCAAAGAGAAGGGATGGATAAGTAGGCATATAGTGGAAAAAATAGTGAGACATTACCTACACTGGGAGATCAAGATTAATACCATGTGATAAGTCACATTGTTGACATGAACCCCCTGAAGGGATGAAAGAAGGGCAACCTTCCCTAAAATGTACAAACCTCAATATCACCAGGAGAAAGAAGTGATACAACCCCAAAATGAGGGTTATTCTACAAAAATAAACCTGACCAGAACTTATGAAAATTTTCAAAGTTATGAAAATAAAGGCTAAATGTCACTGAAGAGAGAAGTATGTGATATTTCCATGCAATGTGGTATTCTCAATGTGATCTGGTGACACAGAAATGATATTGATGGGAACAAACTGTGAAATCTGAATATTAATAAAGTACCATTTTTTTTTTACATCTGGCAATGTAAGATGTTTATATCAAAGAAGCTCATTGAGGACTATACGGAACATTCTACATTTTCTGTAAATCAGAATAATTTCAATAAAAAGTTATGTATAAATACCAATATATTTTCACAATGGCAAGCTTAGAATTTTTATTATGCAAAGAAAATGAATAGAAATGATTATAAAGCACTTTTGTCAAAAAAAAAGAGAACAAAGAAGTATCACCAGTTTATATATAAAAAGAATGAAATTAAATTGCATTATCAATACCTCAATGTACTTATTTATTGCTGATATGTATATTTTATGCAGTTATGTGCACACATACATAAACATGCAAACAAATGTAAAACACAAGTTATATGTGATACAGATACACACATGCAGATATGGACACACATAGATCAGTGCTATCACTGCCATTCTATTATTCATTCATTTATAATATTATTCATTCACTAAGTGACTGTTTTTCAAATAATATGTATCCTACAGTGAAGCATTCTCCAATAGGCTGGGGATCCAAGATGAGTCATAACCATAACACAGTTTTAGTTTCAAAACTGAAATACTTAAGAATGTCCTATTAAAATTCATTTGTACTCCTCAATATTAGTCATTTGGAACACAATTATTGGGGTCCTGGTGTAGATGTATCTCATTTTAGTAATCAGGCTCTGAGTATAAGATGGGTTTCATCTCCCTGTGCTTCAATTTCCCAGACTGGAAAGCATGGGTCACAATCACTACTAGTTATTGGAAGAGTCAAATACACTCACATGTATGTCATGAAATGCTATGTGGATGCTACCTGTGATGTGAAGGCCAGCTACCATGCTGTCCAGCAGAGCTGTTAGGAATGGCACACATGGTAGGATGGGGCAGTGATGGGGAACAGAACATGGCAGAGTGCTGACTTGAGAGATGAGAGGGTGCCAAGAAAACACTATCTCTACTGCATAACCTAACTCTGTGTTAGTTTTGAAACTTCCTGTGTGGGTATCACAAGTGTACAACAAGAGTGTGAAGGAAGGCTGGAGGGATGGCTTAGAGGTTAAGGCGTTTGCCTGCAAAGCCAAAGGACCCAGGTTCGATTCCCCAGGATCCACGTAAGCCAGATACACAAGGTGGCACATATGTCTGGAGTTCGTTTCCAGTGGCTGGAAGCCCTGGCGCACCCATTCTCTCTCTCTCTCTGTCAAATAAATAAATATAAATATAAATATAAATATAAATATAAATATAAATATAAATATAAATATAAATATAAATATAAATATAAATATAAATATAAATATAAATATAAATATAGAGTGTGAAGGACACAAAATCCACCCATTTGTGTCCCCATAGGAGCATGTGCCACCTCAAATCCAAATACAGCGAATGACTTGCTCAGAGTTCCACATACATCCAGTAATATTACACAAATGATGGAGTTTCTCTGGCATTGAGACTGGTACCAGGGGGTGTTTTTTTTTGTTTTTTTTTTTTAACTTCCTGTAGCATACCTTTGTGCAATGTCCATCTTATCATGACTCGAAATCTAAAACCACACCTCCTCCTGGATTTATTTAATGACTGATGATTTAGGGGACGGTTGTTGAGCCAGATGGGATCCCAAAGCCCCACACTGTCATTCTTTGCTAAACTATTTATTTATTAGGAACACAGATCAGGGAAAGAGTGGGTATGGGCACACCAGGGCCTCCAGTGACTGCAAACAAACTCCAGACACATGTGCCTCTGGCTTTATACGGGTACTGGGGAATTAAGCAGGACCAGCAGGCTTCCCAACCAAGTGGCTTTAACTGCTGAGTCATCTCCCCAACCCATACACTGGCATTTTTAATGGCATTCTATGTAATGACATAAAACTCCTCACTTGGCCTTCTATGCTGTGTCATCATCATCGTGTGTGACCACACTCGGTCCTGCCCCCCTCCAACAAACAAACCCACTGGCCTCAAATGCTGCAGAGCCATTTGCAGTTTGCACTATCTCTCCTTCCTTAAGTTGTATGGCACAATTAAATTATGATTCATGCTTGGGTTTTAATATCATATTTATAACTGTACATATGCCCAAAGGCTTCAGCAGGAGTTTCATTTTTATAGCTTGAAAGCAGTACATATTCAAAACATCAGTTTTTGAAAAACAAGAACACTTCTTTAGTCATTTTCCTCCTTTTGCAAGACAAGAGTAAAGTCAAAATTTTTCCCTAGGCTACTTTATAAAGCATTAGATTCATTTGAAAAGTTGTTTTGTTTTGTGTTGTTTTCATCAAGAAAATAAAAGCTTTTGGGGACTTATTTGGTTTCTCTCTCTCTCTCTCTCTCTCTCTCTCTCTCTCTCTCTCTGTCTCTCTCTCTGGTGGGAAACAGCAAATACCTAGAAAACAAAATTATTTTCATTTGGCTTACAAGTAAATTGAAGATTAGTTGGCATTGTTGGGAGAGAGGAAACTAAAAGTGGAGGAAAAAAGATTTTTAAGTTGCTTCAGTTGGATCATCAAGACTATAAGCTTAAAAAGAGAATAATGGACTGGAGAGTATAGCCCAGAAGTTAAGTGTGCTTCCTGTACAAGCATGAACTTTACACTGTTATAACAAAAACCCAAGAAAGCCAACTGAAAAGGAGATAAGGATCATTTAGGTTCCCAACTTTAGTCTCAAGATGAAGGACAGGAGGCTACGCAACTCAGGGTGCATGGAAACTGAGAGAAAGTCCAGGGTACCAATATCCCTTACAAGTATAAGTCCAGGGTACCAGTATCCCCCTCAAGGGTAAGTCCAGGGTACCAGTATCACCCTCAAGGGTGAGTCCAGGCTACCAGTATCCCCCTCAAGGGTGAGTCCAGGGTACCAGTATCCCTCTCTAGGGTAAGTCCAGGCTACCAATATCCCTCTCAAGGGTAAGTCCAGGGTACCAGTATCCCTCTCAAGGGTTTGCTCCCAAAGCTTTAACTACTTTCCAGCAGGCTCCACTTCTTAAAGGCTCTGCTGTCACTCACTATTACTGGGCTAGGGAACAAAGCTCTGAAACAGGGGTCTTTAGAGGGCATTCAGAGCCTAAACTACAGCACCCTTTTATTAAAATAAACTAAAGTGCGTGAGATTTTTCATTTATAGGTCTGATATATCTATCAGATTTTTATGAAGTCTGGGTGGTGCAAGGATCATCTCTAACAGTAGAACTTTTGAAAAAAAAAACTAATAAAATCATGTATTCTTGTTAAATATTATTTTTGGAGAGGAGTTGTTGATTTGCCAAACATATTTAATTCAGTTTTATGCCCATGGACTGAGTAATAATATTATTTATTATTCAGAACTCAGTGGGAAAAGCAGAAACCTCTCTTTAGATTTCACACAGAAATGAATTCAATACCACGAGTCCAAGACTGAAAATCTGTTAAAAAGACTGATGGAGAAAAGGTTAAGGAAGCCCTGCAAGTGTTCAGAAGACCTAGCAATGGGCACACGGAAGGGCTCCTGATGAAGTCAGCCATCGCCAGCACCTCACTGATGCTAAGGAATGACCACACAGTACCCAAGCGTGTATAGACAAAACTCGCCTCTATCACCCATCATGGCAAAAACACCATACCAGTGTTGTCTAGAAGCAATGCCAGTGTCTAATTCTATATTGCCTTTCAAAATTTGCAAAAATAAAAAGGGAATGCTACCAATATTCTAAGCAATTCAGTCCTTTGTGCGGCAAGTGTCTGCAATACAGAAGCAGAGAAATGACAGAAAATGGTATCGAATTGCCAAAACTAACAAATTAAATTGCTCAGGGAAAGTAAAAATGCAGCTGAAATATTATTTAAAGGGTATCCACAGTAAAATATGCAATTTTCGAAAACATGGGTAAAACAAAACAACAAAATAAAAAGATAGCTAGCTAGTTCCCAGCAATCGTAAGGCTTGCTTCATTCTTTCCTGGTTTGTCAAGGTTCCCTAACTCAGCTATATGAAAACTCAGAAGGCCAAGCCCTGACTGTTCACAATACCTATGGACTCCTGTTCCAATTAACTCAGCTTCAAATATTTATAAGGATGATCCACAAAATTTTGAATATTTTTTTTAAATTTGGGGGGGAGTGGGTTCTTACTTTATTTGTTAGAGAGATGAATTCCAGATGCATATGCCACCTTGTGCATCTGGCTTCATGGGTACTAGGGAAACTAACCTGGTTCCTTTGGCTTCACAGACAAGCTTCTTAACTGCTAAGCTATCTCTTCAGGCCAAATTTTGAAGAACTTAGAAACATGGAAAATGTTCAGTTTTGCCATAATGGAATGGAATTAGGCACTTAAGATTAAAGTCCCACATGAGAATTACTATGGATTCTCATGGAGTTTTCTTTTACAGCTTCTTAAACATATGGAATGTCCATCAAATATTTCAGTTCTAAACACACACACAAATTCTTTCAATTGCCTTTCCTTGCTTGTAGGATAAAATTCAATCTGACAGTCAGTTAATCATAGGAAACCATGGCCCTTGACTATCTATCCAGACTCAGCTTTCACCCAGTGCCCTCTCATGCCACACTATCTCCTCTGTTCTCCTCTCAGTCCCTCCTAACAACCTTTCTGCCAGAGATGTCATTGTCCCATCACCATCTCCTATTTCCTCTGGATAGACCAACTCCTGCTCTGCTCTTGTTGTTTGTTTCTGTTTGGCCACTGTGCATTTCATGGCACTGTCCCATGGATAGCAGTCCTCCAGATCCTCATGTTTAAGTCCCAATTATTTTCACCCATCATGGTCTATAATTTTTTGACACAATTTACCCAGTGCAATTGCTTCATTATGTGCACAATTCATTTTACCTTTGTTGTATTCCAGCACATTCTATAAGGTTATGGCTTCTGCTCATCTTGGTTATACTTGCATCTTTGGAGGTCTAGCAGAGAGTCTGTCACTGAGTAGGCAGTGAACAACAATGCATTAGGAGACAAGGAAGAAAGGGATAGATGAATAAACAGAGGGAGAGAAGGAAGGAGGAAGAAGAAAAGGGAGGAAAAGCATAAGCCAACAACACTTCCCTTACCACCGCCATATTGCAAAATGGCTACTTTCTTGTAAAACTCGTTTGAGGTTTCTTGAAATTTCCCCTCAGCTGAGAGTACTGGAATCCCTTGAATCTTTTCAACTTGATCACTGACTTGGGAATGAATCTTGTGACAGAGTGCCAAGTTTTAACCAAATGAAAACAACAAATTGCATCCTTGAGGCCGGGTATGGTGGCACACACCTTTAATCCCAGCACTGGGGAGGCAGATGTAGGAGGTTTGCCATGAGTTCGAGGCCACCCTGCGATTATGTAGCGAATTCCAGGTCAGCCTGAGCTAGAGTGAAACCCTACCTCAGAAAAAAAGAAAGAAAGAAAGAAAGAAAGAAAGAAAAAGAAAAAGAAAAAGAAAGTGCGTCCTTGGACTGTGGACTCTGCCTTTGGAAAGGTTCTAGGCTCTGACAGTCACATGGGCATGAAAACCCTTTGGGAACAGCCACAATATCTTCTCTTGTCACTTCTATGTGTGGCAGCTTGCACCTTGAAAGTAGTGGATAACCAAACCTGGAGGAAGCTAGCAGGTAAACACACCAACTTGCGTGTTACCTTCTAAAACAGGCCATGAGAAGGGGGATGGGAGAAACATTTGGATATCAAATTAGTGTAGGAGTAGCCAAGTTAGGCTGTGACTTTCTGAACATATTGCCAACAGGTGACTTCCAGAAATCCTACTTTCACACAGTCAAAATCAGACTCAAATGCAAAACACAGTAGACAGGGACATCATTTGGATTTTAATGCTGCCTTGGGACGCTGGGGTCCTTAGAGCAATGAGTGGATTACAATGAAGCACAAATACACTACTTTCCTTTCTGAGAGGCATACTCGTGTTCTAATGCAGCCTGTTTAAAGGAAGGAATATCCATTCTTATCAGACCAACCCTGAACGTTTTAGAGTTAAGAACCCTTCAGCTTTGGGTAAACCCAAAAATACACGGAAATTAACTTTTCATTATTTTTGAAACTTCACACTTACAAAGCAAGCAGCGAAACTGGGACTGAGTTCCTATTGTTTTCTCAAGTTAAAAGGAACAGACACAATTAGAGACATGGCCATCTTTGCACCCCTCAGCTGTGGATCAGCTTCCTTATGCGCTTGCTTCTTACACCTCAGAGGGGTGGATCACCGGTGCACTGAGTAATCTGCACAGGGTCAGGCTCAATACTATAGCTTGGGAATTTGCTGGTGGAGAAGCCCCCAAACACACACACACACACACACACACACACACATACACACACACATGCACTCGCATATACACACCACTGGCAAAGTGCTCTGAATAGAAGAACAGAGGTGGAAAATCTGAGCTCTAAAGATGGCTGCCTATAGTGCACATCCCTAATGCTAATGAGTGACTGAGCAGGTCATTGATCCCCACTGTAGCTCAGATTTCATATCTGTGCAGGAGAACCACCATATTATCTCCCCAATGGTCGCTGTGAGCCTTAAACTGTGTAGCAAATACAAAGTGTTTAGAACCATCACCCTGATACCTACGACAATTATAATGATGCAGTCTTTCAAGAGAGAAATCCAAAATCCCAGACACTTCCTCCAGAGATATTGCTCATCAATATCTGTTGCTTTTCTCTATTCAGGGCTAAGTGCCATATGCTTTCATAACTATGCCCTGAACAGTAAATCTGTATTTGATCTTGAGTCTCATGTAAGCATTGATCCAACGCAGTTTCTGTGAAGGGCCAGAAAGTAAACATTCTGGGCTTCACAACTTTTCAATTCTGCTGTTGGAACATAAAATCTAATACAGACACTACTTAATGAATTAGCATGGCTATGTTCCAATAAAACTTTATTTTAAAAAAAAAAACACCTTTAAAAAAATCAGGCAGTGGATTGACTTTGGGGTAGGGGCATAGTTTGGCTTTTCTAGGTTTAAGGAATTCTTCAACTGAGAAAAGAAAAGGAAAAAAAAAACAACCTCATTACCTAAGCAGTGTCCTAAATGAAGGGATCGAGGAAAGTAGGATTTGACTTTTTTGTCTATTTGACTCAGTGCTACTCAAGATGTTCTGTATACACAATGAAAGGCCTCTTAGGAATCACATCTAAACCCTCCCGAGGCAATTAGGAAGACACACAGAGAGGGAGGGAGGGAGAGAAAGAGAGAGAATACAGAATCTATCTAGTCTAGTGATGGTGATGGGAAAGATCAGCGCCATGCCTTTGTTAACGTGTTCACTGTGCTGGTGCCTCTCCCACATGTACCAGCAGCCGTGATGCTGCTGACAGTGATGGAATCACCTCCACTCCTTGCTTAGTGTGTCTTTCTAGCTCTCTGTTTTGACCTTTGCCCTGCACAATTCACCCTCACCCTAAGCACCAGGTGTTCCTTAGAAAATGTGTCAAGTTGTGTCACTTTTTTTTTTTTTGCTCAAAACCCCATAGTGTTCTTCTTTCTCACTGAGAACAAAAGTCACACTCGTAGTAAGACCTGGTCCCGTGTTTAGAGCTGGCTCTCTTGCCTCATCTCTCATCATCATCACCCTCTGTTCCCGAGAGAGTGCTGTCTCAGGGATCTTTCTTACACATACTCTTCCCCAGGCTACTGGCTTAATCTTCTTCTCTACCTTCATGTATTTGCTCCAATGCCATCTTTGTAAGGAACAATCCAGGCAGTCGCGTTTCACATTGCACTCTCGCCCCACACAATCCTTACCCCCCTTCTCCCTTTGATGTTGCTCCATACCCTTTAACATGAAAGCTAAAGGTGGGTGGGCTTGTTCACTTCTGCATCCCGCCCTAGCATAACGTTTGCCACATTATAAGCACCTTGAATGTTGTTGAATGAGTGAATCTGGAAGATGCCTCCCATGTGCCAAGTACAGTTCTAAGTGTGTTAACGGTATTTTCTACTTCACTACTCACTGGTCTGTGAGTAGATGCTATTAGAATCCACACTGTGGAATGAGAAAACTAACGTTGTTGGAAGGTTAAGTCTAACCTCTCACCTATGCAACCAGTCCTCTGGAGTTAATCCCTAAACCAAAGGACAGGAGCAATGAGTTCTGCCATGATGCCACTGCTCTGAGAGAAGAAAAAGAAATGAGAGAATGGTAGACACCCTCATGGGAGATGTCACTGCTATTGAATAATGAAGGTAAATCACAGATTTAAATCCCATCCTTTGACCAGCAAGCTCATCTCATTGCTCCCATGTTAATAACCAGCCTAGAGTTTACTTATTACCAACTTGGGATTCAAGAAGGATCCAAATAATATTCATGGCAAAAGAAACTGCGTGGAGCACAAAAGGAATCTATGGCTGTAGATGAAGTGGGTGTTGCTTCCACTTCCGGGAACAAAGGTGAGGAGGAGATCAGGGACTGGATGGACCCCTGGCTGGGATCAGGAAGGGCCAGGCAAATTCAAACCAGGGTGACAAATACATGCAGAAGCAGTTGTTTTGATTGCTTGGAAGATATAAAAAACGAAGAGACCATCTGCAAATTCTAATTTTCAAACAGACATGGATAAATACAAATGCTTTATTTCATAAAAAACGACGGGTTCACAAACAGGCTATAAATATTGAGAATGTGCTCTGGCCTGCATTTTAAAGTGGTTAAAATCACAGGGATGCATCATGAAGTGTCACAAAAGACCTGGAATTTTAATAATTTGGAGCGGGCTTCTGATGCACAAAGGCAAGGGGAAGGATTAGATTCTTGATATCCAGTTCTCATCACACCAGGAATCTCATATTAATGTTTGTTAGGAGAAGGAATCCACCATAATTCCTGCTGCCTTAATGTTGAACAGAAATGTCAATATGTTTTATTCAACCTTTTATTTTTCCTCATAAGGTAAAATCTGGCTCATATAGCTCAGTACATAATAACCCTGGAGGAGTCTAAGAAAGACAAAAAATACATATTTATATTTTTACAATTACTTGATAATTATTAAGTTTGTATCATTACCCAGTGTGTGCCACTATAGCTATAACTACATGTGGCATTCTGCATGTAGAGATATTGGTAAAAAATGTACAACCTAAGTCTTAAAAATATTTCTGAAAGGGTTAAGGAAATAAAATGGCATAAAAATACTGTGATTTTTAAGTGATACAGGTCATAGAGCACTTTAAGCAGACACCTCTCTCTCTCTATGTCTCTTATATATATGATATATATATTATACACATATTATATATATATATATATATTATTTGTGTATATATCTTGCATACAATGAAGATATACACACACATGTATGTATGTATGTATGTATGTGTGTATATAAATATATATATATATATATGTATGTATGTATGTATATGATAAACAATGACCAAAAAAATCTCAGAAACTGGACACTGATGACTAGAAATAATTTGGTTAGAGAAGGTAACTTTTGAAACTAAATAAAGCTTTACAAAATTCTCAAAGCTGCATTTGGTACTTTGGGGCAGGGACAACAGAAATGAAATGCAAAGATATTTTTATTAGAGCTTCATAATTCAGAAAGGTGCTCTTGAAGTGCTCAGAAACCATGGACCATATCTTTGCTTCTATCTAAGACCATAGCTAGGTGTGCATGTAAACACACACACACACACACACACACACACACACACACCTCTAAGTGGAATTTGTCACTATAGAATATTTAAAATCCAGGCTTGCTGCATTTAAAATGTATGGAATTTATTTTTAAACCAGCCATATCTGAATTCAATGCCTTATATTTGAGTTTTAATTCCAATCATGCTAATTTTAAGTCACAAACATATATCTGCCGGTAATGAAGGTTGTTTAATTAGGTCCAGATAAAATAGCTCCAATTCTGTTTCTGATCCACCTGTCAAAGCAAATCAGTCTTTTACATGGCTAAAAAAAAAACAAATTAGACTAGCTGATGACTTTTTGAATATTCAAGTAGACACACGGAGGATAAATCCAAACAGAACTTGTGACTGAACAAAAGCCTGAAACGTGACCTCAAAGATGAAGATATCTTATTCTGCCAAAAACCAATTTACAAGCTGTGTCTTCCCAGTATTATGAAGTCAAGGGCAGGGTGCTAAGAAGGAACTTAGAGACATACAAAAAATGGAGCCACAGAGCCCTACAAGAAACAAAATCTGCCACAGCTTAGAGCAATGGAACGGCCCAGTTAAGGCAAAATAAATATAAGCAGTGAGGAAACTTGTGAAAGGGTGGGTCAGTTTAACATTTTCTCTTCCAAGGGAATTTTAAAACAAGAAATATCTTGTTCATGGAGTATATAATCCCCACAGATATCATGTAAGTTATTTATAAAGGTTATTGAAGATAGAAAAGCTATACCCCTTCCAGGTCTGATGCAAGTTAACTTTACAGCATTCTTGTCCCACAAACCTAGTATAGTTCTGTCAAAACATGGTGCATATAAGGATGGATCCAAGTAAATCTGACAGTAAATTCCAAACTGCCATGGTGGCCTGGCATTAATGCAGGATGCATTAAGCAGGCAGTATCAGGACAGAGAGACAGAGAAGAGAAAGAGTTCCCCTAAATGTAAATGTTTGCATGGGGGACTCTCTCTGGGAGCCGCTTTCCTGTAAGACATTCAAGCCCAACATGACCACCTCTGAGCAAGGCTGCACCCTGGACCGGGCAATCCTCACACCACTCATGTTTGCAGTCAGAGGAAGAGCTTAGACAGGAAGGAGACTCCTGCGCAACTCTGCTGTTCTCACATTGGGTAAACAAAAGACATATATGCTAATATTAATGACCAGCAGTGTTAACCTTCCACAGGAGATAGAGATGTATAGGGAAATGTACATGAGTTGTCAAGAGATGTCAATGGAGAAAATATCAACAAATGAAACCATTGGCTAACCATTTCAAATAAAATTAATCTCAGTCTTTTCCTCATGCCATATAATGCCTGAAATTTGGAGCAACCCATAAGACTTGTATATTGAAGACTTGACTTCCAGTGCAGCAATGTTCAGATGTTCAGAGGTGGGGCCTCGAGAGGTGATTGGGTGTACCATTAAAAGGTGCCTGGGGGCACACTTTTGAAGGGTATGTTTCCTCTTCTCTCCTTCTCTCTCTCCTCTTTACCAATCGCCATGAAGAAAGCATCTTTACCACACACTGCCTGATACCATATATATATATATATATATATATGGCCTCATCTCAGGCCCACAGCAATGGAAACAAGCAACCATAGACTGGAACCATGAACCAAAATATAGCTTTCCTCGCTCACGTTCATGTGACAGGGTCTGTGTCACACTGATGGGAAAATAAGCAGCACATACCATTCACAGATTTAGCTAAAATGGATAATAGATCTAAATATAAAAGCAAAACTATAAAATGTCTAGACAAAAATATAAAAACTTCATAAACTTTAGAAAGGTTAAGATTTCTTGAAGCTGGGCTTGGTGGTACATTCCTTTAATCCCAGCACTAGGGAGGCAAAGGTAGGAGAATCACCATGAGTTCGAGGCCATCCTGAGACTCCATAGTGAATTCCAGGTCAGCTGGGCTAGAATGAGACCCTAACTTGAAAATCAAAAAAAAAAAAAAAAAAGAAGGACAAAATAAAAAAAAAATTAACAAACTGGCACTCAATTTAAGAAGTCTTTGCTCTTCTGTCTAAAATGCAAAACAATAAAGCACATTTCTGCCATTGTTATCTGACAAATAAATAAATAAGACAAAGTAAGTTTTTAAAATGTGAAAATATTTGTACAAATCCTTCAGAAAGATGATATACAAAATGTTAATAGGTGCATAGTGAGAAGTTTGTCATTAAGTCATCACAAGTTTTCTCATTTTCATCGAATACAAGTTAAAGCTATGATAGGACACAACTGCATGCACATTAAAATGGCTAAAATTTGAGGGCAATACTGAGTTGGCAAGGAAGTGAAGCAATGCACATTCTCATGTATTACTGAAATGCACTGGTAGGATTTGGAAAAGCATATAATGGTTTCTTTTATAATTAAAACTACACTTTTTTTCTTTGGTTTCTCAAGGCAAGGTTTCCCTCTAGCCCAGGCTGACCTGGAATTCACTCTGTAGTCTCAGGGGGGCCTTGAACTCACAGTGATCCTCCTACCTCTGCCTCCTGAGTGCTGGGATTAAAGGCATGAGCCACCACGCCAAGCCCAAACTACACTTTTTACCCATATAAAGCCATTTCAACTTTGACTTTAGCCATGGCTGGTAAGCTTGTCATTCAAATGCTAGAAACAGGTCTTGAGAGATGGTTCAGCTGTTAAGCCACTTGCTTGCAAAGCCTAATGACCTGGGTCAGATTCCCTAGTACCCATGTAAAGCCAAACGGTGCACAAATTGGTGCATGCATCTAGAGTTTGTTCTCAATGGCTAGAGGCCCTGGCATGCCCATTCTTTTTGTCTTCTCTTTGTCCGTCTCTGCTTGCAAATCAACAAATAAAACTATGTAGCATTTTTAAAATAACGAGAAACAATGGAGTACATCCACAGAAGCCCAATGTTTCTGTTAGGCCTCATACTGAGGAAAAAGACATGTTTCTAACACCTTCATTGCGTGTCTAGTTACAAGGGGGTGTTAAATTTGTCCTAACACATCAAAATTGACACCAAAGTCAATGTACTTTATTATATACAAGTTACATACTAATGGAATTACTTAAAAAAATATTAGAGTTGGAGATAAATATTTTCACATTTTTAGAAGTGAAGAATTTGAAGAATGAAAATTTCAGTATACAGCTCAGCTAGTTGGTATAGACCTGGGATGAAAATTCTCTCTGAAATCGCAGTCAAACGAACTCTCTCCATGTGTAACAGCTGCTGCCTCACCGAACCATAGAATTAACTTCAACTTTAACCTAAATGGCCCAGAGATGAGGGTGTTTTGTTCCTTGAGAGTTAAAAACTTTGTTTGGACAATGATGATTAATTATAGTGCTGGTGGTAGGAAAGGTGATTTTTGCCTCGATGAATTTCATTCTTTCTGTCAGTAACATATATTAATTTCTTTTTTCTTCCTGTTTTGTTTTTATTAAGTAGAAGTTTTATATGGACACGTCATGTGTTGGCGCCTTCATTTCCATCCTCCATGCCCCCATTCCGTTAGAGATCCTTACCTCAGTGGGGTTGCTGGTATTCCCATGGGGCTGTGGGTCATGAGATGTGAGAGCAGCAGTCAGTCGCCGTTAGGTGAGGTGGGGGACAGTGGAATGCCTCTGGACATTCCCTGCCATTCTGTGGCTCTTAGAATCCCTCCTCCCCCTCTTTGGCAAAACTCCCCGAGCCGCGGTGGGTGGGTGTCTACGTTGGTGTTGAGCTCTCAGCAGCTTCTGGATTTCTGCTTTGCCACCCTTTGAGCATCCTCGGTGTCTGTCTCCATCCCCTTCCCTCTCGCTGTCAGGCTCGCCTGGCACGCGGCACTCTTGCCCAGCCTGCTAGCTCCCCTGCGCTTCCGCTGGGCTCCGGCTGACGTGTGAGGGGTGGTTTGGCTCCTCGGCTCTCGCTGCCTTCAGTACAGGGGATCCAGAAATCGGGGAACAAGGAACCAGGGAATCGGGAGCCCAAGCCTACTCCAACAGATGTTAATTTCTAACCCTTTTCTTCCCTCCACCTTTAAACTGTATAATATGAGGACCAACCCCTGATTCCCACCCCAAAGAAGGTATATGATCCATGCCTCAGAATTCATTATCCGATATGGTGGTGACCAGCTTTGTGTGGCTGTGGAATCAGGTTTTTAAATCACAATGGGTTCAAACTGAGAGGTGGTGTAAGTGCAAGATACACTTGTACACCTGGCCCAAGAAACAACAGGGGCAGGGGAGGGAGACCCGTCAGTGAAGCGTTTGTCTTGCAAGCATGAGGACCAGAGCCTCCGTGAAAATGTCAGGTGTGGTGCTACCTAGCTGTAATCACAGCTCCTGGGAGGTAGGAATAGGTGGGACTTTGGGGCTCTGTGGCTGACTGGCCAGCCAATCTGACCTGATTGACAAGCACCACACCAATAAGAGACCTTTTCTCAAAAAGGTGGATGACATCCTGAGGAACGACGCAGAGTCCTCCGGTCTCCACTTGTGTGTATGTGTGTGTGCATGCGCACGCACACATACCCACATACACAACAGAAAGGGCATGTACACACACATACGCACGCGCGTGCGCACACACACACACACACACACACACAAACGGATAGAAAGACGAGTTGAGGAGTTGGCTCAGTGGACAAAGTGCTTACTGTACTTGTGTGAGGACCTGAGTTCGGATCCCCAGTGCCCATGTAAATGTCATGCAGGTGTGACGGTCACTCTGAAATCCAAGTGTTCAGACAGGAGATTCTCTGGAGGAAGCTGGCTTAGCAAGCAGACTAGCCCAGCAGGCAAACTTGGGTTCATGTCTCAGCAAGTAAGTTTGAGAACAATCAAGGAAGACACCCAACATTAACTTCTGGCTCACATGTGTATACACACATATGAGAATAACACATATACACATTCACATACATTAAAAGAAGAAACAAAAGAGTGTCAAGCATCAAGTAATGAATTTTATATGAACTGTTGATATAATTCTACTTAGAATATATGGATATATATATATGAAAAATTAACATATTTTCAAATTTATTAATGTATGTTTATAATATCACTATCGGAAAAATTTAAATTCCATATGCATCTCACATTTAGGAGTAACCAGGTTATAGCAGTTGCGTGGTATAAATGACTGTACGGTTCTCAGGGCACGTCCACGTTCAGTATCTTCTTCATTAGTCTGAAAAGATCCTTGTTACTGAAGGGGAACTGAAAGGCAAAGAGTCAAAGTTAGCTATCCGCCATCAAACAGCAGACTCAGGTGTTTGGACCTCAGATTCCCTCCTGCCCTTCCCTGCTGCTACAGTCTACTGCTCAAACGGAAGTCAAAAGCAACAGAATCAATGTAAATAGAGACGGCTTGCCATTGGCAGGCCCTTGACCTGGAATTAATCCCCCAAAAGGATTTCATAAATACTGCTCATGAGTTTAATGTCTGCTCTGAACGTTGTCAGGCCATAGAAAGTGCAGCATGACTGTCAGAGAAACCAGGGACAGAAAACGTGAAAAGAGTTCTTGGTAAAATGACCAAAACGTTTTGTTTGGCTCTTTTTAATTTTCAAAATTTTTATTTTTATTTATTTTTTCAGGGAGAGTGAGAGAGAGAAAGAGAGACAGAGGGAAAGAATTGGCACACCAGGGCCTCAGCCACTGAAATTGAATGCCAGATGCTTGCGCCACCCTAGTGGGCATGTGAAATCTTGTGCTTGCCTCATCTTTGTGCGTCTGACTTACATGGGATCTGGAGTGCCAAACATAGGTCCTTTAGCTTCACAAGCAAGCACCTTAACCTCCATGTGATCTCTCCAGCCCATGACCAAAGTTTTCTTTTAAAAGTTCCAATAAAGGGCTGGAGAAATGGCTTAATATTTAAGGTGTTTGCCTATAAAGCCAAAGAACCCAGAACCCATTGAAGCCAGATGCACAAGGTGGTGCATGCATCTGAAGTTCATTTTCAGTGGCTGGAGGCCCTGGCATACCCATTTTCTCTCCCTCTCTCTCTCTCTCTTTCACTCTCTGCCTCCCTCTCTCCTGTCAAAAGTAAAAACAAATAAAATAAGAAAGTTCCAATAAAAATACAGAAATGGCAAATTTAGGTAATAATGAGTTTATATATCCTCATCCTTATCCATCGGAGAGTCAGGCGCTCCATGGTAGGCCCAAAGATTCAGGCCACAGGAAGATGTTTTGGATAGATTAACGGAGTGAGAATAATTGCATGCCTTGGTGGGTGTTGCTTTCCATGGTCTCTAAACCTCTGAGATTGCTTTTCTGGCTTCTTGATGCCCTGTCTAAAAATAAGCAAACATTTTATAGTGATGTAACTTAAGAGATATAGTTTTGAGTGAAAATAAATAAACTTTCTGTTCTGGATTGTGAACTAGTTTACACATGATTTCCTGGTAAACAGTATTAACACTGATAATCTTGGATATGTAATGCTAAATTCCCAGCCCTAATTTGCTACCAAGAAACATGAATGTCATAAGCTTAGCCTAAATATGTCAGTAAATTTCTCTCCTCTTATCTTTATACATTGAAGAAACTGCAAGTTATGCCTCCATATGTTCTTGATTTACAAGAATGGCTCTGATTTCAAAATCCTTTCTGATTTACCCTTGAAAACTCAACTTGCCATGAACTAAGGGTGCTTTCCCAAAATTCATATATTGCAACATAGTGGTATCTGGAGACAGGGCCTTTGAGAGACAGTCAGATCATGAAGGTAAAGTGCTCAGGAATGGGATTAGAGCCCTTATAACAAGAGACCGAGTCTTCCTCACTCCTTTGCCCACCCCTCTCACCACATCACGAAAGCAACCTGGGAAGAAGAGCCGCTTTAGAACTCGACTCCGACTGAGAGTCACACCCTGACTTCAGACGTCCCCGCCTACGAGAAGTCAGTTTCTGCTGTTTAGTCCACCTTGTCTGTGGAATTTTGCTGAAGCAACCACAACTAGATATGTATTTTGTGCCCCCACTGAACTATATATTCAGAATATATATATATACATACATACATACATATATATATATGTGTGTGTGTGTGTATACATATATATAATACACATATATATATCATAATATATATCATGTTATATATATTATAATATATATAACTTATATATACATATATATCATAATATATATCATATTATATATTATAATATATATCATAATTATATATCATTATATATATACAAATATATATACATATATATATGTGTATATATATATATCATAATATAACTTTATAAACCTAGTCTCAACCCCTTCTACTCACAGATATTGCAGTCTACTTAGGAAACTGTCGAAAGGGCAAGTACTAAGGATGTAGTGTAAGAGAACTCATATAAAGAGCCAAAAGACAGAGAGCCAATGATTGGTAGCATGCACCCGTAGTTAACCAAGTTTTCCTGTTCTCTTCAGCATAGAAGCCATGGGCATCACAAAGAAGAACTCCCTAGCATGGTCTGGGCAATGATTGTTCAACATCTCCATGCTTCAGTCACTTCTTGTCACTAAAGTGAGTACAATAATAGCCATTTCATGAGGATGTTGTTGTGGAGATGAAATATGTGAGATAGGCACTTAAGACAATGCCAGGTACACACGCCATGCCCTATCGTTAGCTGCCAAACACAGCACAGTAAAAACAATGCTCACTGCCACCTTTCATTGTGTGGGATTTGCTTAACTCTACGCCATAGAGAAATGAAGATGTGTCTGTTACTCTTGTTTTTCATGCACACTTCTCGTGGAATGTGTAAGGACAGGAATCTTTGGCCACTCACAGTCCCCAAGGTGAACATAAGCTGTGCACTCAACCCCAAAACAGTGGGGAGAAACAGCAAGCCTGAAAAAAAAAAAGTTATGAGCCAGTAATTTTATCCCAACTATGTCTAAAGCTTCCTTTCCAGCTCACTTTTCTGCAATGAAAGGTGCTGTATAAGCAGAAAATATTATTAGTATTAATAAAAATATTTCAGCCATGCTGCTTCTTGCATCATATGTAATTCATTAGTGACAGCTCGTAGGCCAGGCAAAATTTTCATGTCAAATAATGTTTTATGGGTCTTCAGAATAGTGTACTTAAGGGGTGTCACCACCTTGTGATGAGGCCTCCCTGGGAGGGAAGACAGCAGAGGCTTGCAGAGCACCTTCCTTTCTCAGAATTGCTTGGGGACAATGTTAGCTTCTCCATCCTATTCAGCAGCCCAGCAGTGCCAGGAAGCTTAGGTACCTCTTGAAAAAGGTGTACGTCGCATTGTTCGTGGAAATGGGATTTACAATGATATTAACTCAAAAGGAGAAATTAAATATTTAAAAAAGGTTAATGAAAGGTTTCCGTCATGATTACAGTGGCCATGATCAATCAAAGGCCAGGAAAATGGCCGTTTTACAATTAAAATGTCCCAACACATTGTTATTTGTCACTCTCACATACTGCAGCAGCGGGTTACAATTAATCATATAAGTCACCCCAATGAACTAAATTCTGAGGTTCCCTTTTTTGTCAAATAAGATGGCCATGTTATTGTTAAAACTGATGAAAAGACATTTTTCTGATATTCTGATTTAAAAAAAAAAACCTCTTATTTAAAAGGATCTTTTATGTAGAGATTATAGGGAAAAATCTAGGCGGGAAACTTTAGTGATTATTTCAAAGCTCATTAGATTTCAAGGATGGATATATACTTCTCATTCAAATGGATAATAGCATCTTCACAAAGGCTTATGAAAGGGTGAATTAATTGGGCCCCAGGCTTTATAGTCATTCACTCATTAACTCATTCATTCATTCATTCATTTATTAAGCCAATGCTTATGGAGGGTCTGTCATGAGCCACAGTCTGAGCTAGGCTCCCAGGCACAGCAGTTATGATCCCTAACCTCACATGCCAGCTCTGGAGGAAGACCACCATCACTAAGAACCACACAGGTAGGGAGTGTATAAAGAAGGGTTAAAAATACCACAGAAACTTAGCGGCATGTGAGTTATTAACAAACAACATTTCAACTGAGATCTGAAGGAATCCAAAGGTGGAATGGGGTAGGTCATGGGGAAATATCAGGTAGAGAATATCGGCTGTATGGCTTATCATGGCAATATTGTAAGGAACTGACATGGTGTAAACACATAATATTTATAGGCTAATACTGATTGCTCTATCTCTAGAGTTTCCTTTCCATCCCTTAGTGATAGATAAGCCCCTGGACAAAACCAACATCGCCTCCTTTTCTTACAAGAGTCATGCACAGAGAAAACTTAAGATGAAAATGTCATGGAGGGGGGTCAACGAAAGGTGGCCCCAAAGTGCAACAGGGAATCCAGGTGGAGAGGAAAGGACCAAGAAGAATCATGGCACTGCCCCATCCCCACATGCCCTCCTGCTGCTGAGTAGATACTTGAAGTAACACTGTGGTTTTGTTTTACTGTTAAGGAACCACACCCCTCCCTCTCATGCCACCAGGCACTAGGATGGCCCCCGCACAATGACACCATCAAGGGGTCCTCAAATTCCCTTCTCTTGTCATGAGTCTGTCATCTCACAGACATGGCATATTTTCCTGATCTGTTCATCCAAACCTCCTGCCTTTTCTCCATCCCCACCATGCACCTTATAAACTGGCTACATCCCTATTTCTTTGTATCCCACTTCCTCTTCAACTGTGGGGTGCATACATATCAGATTCAGATTTTATATTAAAGTTTTAATAAAAAAAAAAAAAAAAAAAAAAAAAAGAACAAAAACCAGACTACATCCCCACCATAAGGGAAAGGAGGCAGAGATATTCTGGGTAGATGTGGAACAATCAGAACAAAGGTGTGTGGTCCTGAGTTCAAGGGCAATGATTTCCTGTAGCCCTGTGTCAGCATTGTGCAACCATTGTTTCCATGGCAAAATGCCACAGAGCATGAGAAAGTTCAACTTCATGGCCCTAACACATGAAGTGCACCGGCACTATAGAGCACATGCCTGTAACACATACATGTTCATCAAGCCAAATGGCACGCAGCAGAGTTGAGCCATTTTAAGTTGCAGATCATCCATACGTTGGGGTTTGAGATTTGGTCTCTGACTATATGGAATTTCCAGCACTAAAAAAAGTGAAAATAAAAAGTGTTTCCTACCATGAAAATATGGATAAAAAATGTTCAATTGTAAGGTACAAAATGAAGATGGTCCTTAATGTACATAAATATAACATCAAGGAAATACATATCAAAGGCTAGAGATGTAGATCAGTTAGGAAGGGAGGGAGGAAAGGAAGGAGGGATGGAGGCAGGGAGGAAACACATATTGATATGGTCACAGTTATTGATTACAAGTTCAGGAGCACACTCAAGTCTATTATTCTACTTCAACCTAGTGGTAATATTGCATATTTAGGCAGTCCACATTGCTTTCATGTTCATTTCAGATGTGCGTGAAATATTTCCTAGGAAAAAAAAATTAGTGATTTTCCCAAAATTACAAAGAACCCAGAGCAGAATTCAGGCAGTCTGGCTCAGAGCCCACATTCTCTGTATCAAAAGTACAAACTGGAAGGGGAAAAAAAATTAGAAAGAACAAAAAAGTGTACATGTCCCTTATGCCTATGAATTTGTGGGGCCATGGGGTTGCTGTGACAATTCCTGGCAAGACTATTTTTGCTATAAATTATTACGAATATCCAACAGAAGGAGAAGCTGGCGGATGAGAGCCGCCGACAACATGTGGCAGTTAATTGAACATATAATCAGTGCTGCACCACTGTGGCGGCTCTGGATTATATCAACAGGCATAATGATGTTGCTAAAATTATGCACCTACAATTATCCCTTAAAGGTAGGTGATAAATGAATTAACTAAGTACTAGAGGCACAAACCTTCAATATTTAGAAATTGACTGGTGCAAGGTGTGCGGGGCAGTGCTGTGCCAAGGAGCCACCCTTCTAGGAGGTGTGTGTGGTCTTCATCGGTTACCATCGTTTGGGAAGGCATTGATACAAATACTTCATGCAGCTCCAACCGTTTTTAAAGAAAGGAAGTGAACCAGCTGTACATGTTAGCTCCAGCAAAAGGGACAAAAACCAGGCCTAGGGAGATGGGTCAGTGGGCAAAGCTCTTGTAGGACAGGTATGAGTCCTTGCGTTCAGATCCTGGCTCCCAAACAGGGTGATGTGGCTTGTAGGTAATGCCAACGCTGGACAGGCAGAGGCAGGGGAGCATGGTGACCAGCTGGCTAGCTAGACTAGCCAGATTGGGGTGTTCTGGTTTCAAGTGGGAGATCCTGTCTCATTCAATCATTCCAGAGATGGGGATGGGCGAATCCAGAGAGCCTTGCGTGCTTGGAAGACCAAAGGTGGATGCCAATTCTGGGGACAGGCTTGGGAGTCTGACTGGCTCTCAGTCCTGGCCCCAACTTGTCTCTGGCACACGAGGCAAGTTTTCCATCTTAGTTGTGCCTGTTTCTCCCCTTACAACATAGGGATGGCAAATTATTCCAAACGTCTTTAGGCTTGTATACAAAGACTAAACAATTACATGTAAATGTTTAGCCCAGCACGCAACACAGAGCAAGTGCTCAGAGAATAGACACCATCCCCATCCCAGTTGGGTTTCAGGTTACAACAGTGTATACTGGGAATGCCCAAGCTTTTTCAATGGAGCAAAGTCATTCGTCAGGCTAAATTACAAAATCCAGCTTCATTCATTGTTACCATTTGGGTTAGCCTGTCTTCCATAGGCTCAGGGGTTTGGTTCTTTGGGGGAGGCAGTGGAAGAGGGTGTGGCTGGAAGAAGTGGGGCATGAGGGGGGGATGCTTACTGTTTATGCCCTGAGCCCTGTTTTCTGTCCTCTTGTTTTGCTGAGATGTGAGGAAGTAAGCGCAGTCAGATGTGAGTGTCACAAGAGTCACCTGCCATCATGCATTCCTCTCAATGGACTATGAGTCAAAATAAAGTGGTCCTGCTCCGTAAATTGCTTTTTTGTCACATAATTGGCCATAATGATGAGAATACTAAGTAATACAAAGGGTCCCTCCACTCTGTGTGCTTTATGGAAGTACACATAGACGTCAGGAATTACGGCTACTTTTGTTTAGGAGAGAGGGTCATCGCCCCCGACTGAACAGGGAAATAACAGTGATGAGCCATTGGGGCAGTTCAAGGTTTGATATCTGACGGGGATCGAAGTTTAAGCCTAATCACTCGAATGAGGAAAAGGCACCACTCCTGTGCTATGTTCATTCATGCTGCCCGGTGCCCATTATTATCGTAGATAACTGAGAACTGACTGCATTTATTTCCAAAAGCTTCCTTAAAATGGAAAGATCTTTGTGGCATCTATAAGATTCAATTAGAGGACCTTTATAAGCACACATCGAGTTGAACCAAATGAGAGATAAATTAACCTATAAACAGCATGCTCTTTCTGGTGGAATCCTCTAATGGCCTGATTTAGGATATCAGCAGATGGGAGGTCAGTGCCCAGTGCTTTCAGAGTTCAGCCCATTCATTACAATCAGGTTCACCATGCCACAAAGAGTTCTAATGAAATACACTCCAGTAAGCCTGGGGGGGGGGGGGCGGTGGTGAGGGCAGCTCGTGTGTGCACCACGCACGAGGTGAAGGCAGCAGACAGACTGTGATTTTGTATTTCTACATAGGTAGGGGTCCGAACGGAGTCACTGCACATTTATTAAGTTGTATTCTTACACGGGAGAAACTCTTGCCGAGACATCTTACCTGTAAGCTTCTTTAAGCTTCTAGCTAAAATGCTCTAGTTCATGTACAAAGAAAATTGCAATTTGTCCCTAGTCAGGGTCCTCTAACGTCAGGGCTTTATACATTACAAAGGTGCCTAATCTCCCTGTAAACCTGCCCATTCCAGCTGAGAGTGCGCACTCCAAGCCTTTCTTCTTGAGTCTCAGAGGGGAAAGAACCTTACATACCTTGAATCCTGCCAAATGATAGCTCCAAATAATACAATATATATACCGGCAGGATTTCTTTTGAACCAATGTACTTCAGAGCCCTTCTTTTGTGACACTGAAAAAAAAAAAGCTTTGTAATTTGTCTGTAAACCAAATTAAGGACATCACAGCAAGCAAACACCTGCTTTGAGCCGGTCCACAGCATATCCTGGGGCAGAAGGGGGGGGGGGCCACAGGCTCAGATACGTCCAGTTTTCCGCAGTAGTAGAGAAAGATGGGAAAAGCTGCCTCTGACATCCTTCACAAAGGAGCCTGGTCCACAAAGGATCCGGGGTAACTTCCTGAAGTCTAATATGCCCCTTCGTGCCAGGATCCCCCTCTAGGGGGCGATCTTCCAGATTCCCCTGTGAATTTGCTTTAGTTACTTCTGTATTTTTTTGAGGGGGAGGGAAAATGCCTTCAGAAAATATAAGTAACTCATTTTCTTCTTTCTTGTCTTGTATTTTTTATTTTCTTTTATAACTTTCTTTAAAGGAAATTTATTTTTTATGTATTTATTGGAGACAGAGAGAGAATAGGCCCACTAGGACCTCTAGCCACTGCAAACGAATTCCAGACACATGCACCCCTTGTGCAACGGTCCTACATGGGGCCTGGGGAGTCGAACCTGGATCCTTAGGCTTCACAGGCAAGCACCTTAACTGCTAAGCCATGTTAAGCCCCATTTTTTTAAACTTAAAAAAAGTCATATTTATTTGAGAGAAGAGAGACAAAATGAATAGGCACCCTCCTACCTATTCAGCAAATAAACTCCAGATGCATTCAGCAATTTGTGCATCTGACTTTACTTGGGTACTGGGGATTTGATCCAGGGCTTACAGGTTTTGCAAACAAGTGCCTTTAAACACTAGGCTATCTCCCTAGCACCTCTCCCTTTTGACTTTACTTTTTCATACACGTACATATGTATTTTTATTATAATTCCCTCCCCTTACCTTCTCTGGTACCCCTTTTCTGTCTCCCTTCCATTGAACCCCATCTTCTTTCCATGTGGGTCCTCCTCTACTTTGATATCCTCGTTTTTTACCTCCTCCACTGTCCATGGGGCATGTTAATGGGCTCCAAATCGTGCAGCTCTTAGGCAAGAAATGACAGTCGCCGTGAAGTCATGAATACAGAAACAACTAGGTGTTTGGAAGCCCCGTCCTGCAGTTCTTAATGTTCTTTCCACCCCCTCCTCCTCAGTGTTCCCTGAGCCTTAGAAGGGGTCGTATAGATGTCTCATCTAGTGCTGATCAATCAACCCAAATGACTCCACTTTAAATTTGAACATAGAGTTTGATAGTGTGGTTTTAAAAATCTCTTCTTAGTATGTTAACGGTAGCTTGTATGTCTCCACATGAACACACTTTCGGCAATGCCCGTAGTTGGCACAGTGAGGCCAGCTGTTAATAGGTAATAATGCCCAAGTTCAAGACATTAAAATCCTGGGCCTGGGGAGATGGCTTAGTGGTTAAAGCGCTTGTCTACCAAGCCAAAGAACCCACGTGGGATGCCCCAGGACCCATGTAGGCCAGGTGCACAAGGTGGTACATGTGTCTGGAGTTCATTTGCAGTGGCTAGAAGCCCTTGCACACCTATTCATATTCTCTCTTTCTCAAATGAATAGATAAGTAAATAATTTAAAAAATAATTTAGAAATATTAAAATCCGAACTCCTGGTACTTTATAACTTGCCTTCCTAAATCGACTACTTTACCTAAAAATGCTTGCAAATGCATAATCATTGTTCCTATCTTGCACGATTTACTTATCTTTAATGAATAACTTTTTAGTGCTTAAAAAAACAAATTAACCAAACTTTCTCCCTGATAACAGGAATTATCAACAACCAGAATAAGAGGTTTCCTCCTCATAATAATTAATACCTGCACCTTATCATGCCTCTAGTTCCACCCCCTCCCCTGGCTACAGTTGACCTCACCTCAGAAAAACAATCCTAATCAATCCTAATCACATGTAATGTCCAGGTCCCTTCCCCCACTGTAAGTCTGGCACGTTGCTCAGTGGCTCCTTTCAAAGCCTTAGATGATTCTTTCTCTGTGCTGTAGAAGAGTTGTAGCTGCCTAACACTGCTGAAGGTCCTCCCGGGATCTTACCCATTGCTCATGCTGGTAACTTTAATAGCTGTGCCCTTCTCTTCTTGCGACTAAAGCATACTCATGTGCAACACCATGTGCATTCTTTCGATAAAGACCACTTCGACAAGTGCTGTGTTCCCAACACTGTGCTAGGTACTGGGGACAGCAAGGAGAATAAAATACACTGGGTCCCTGGACCTCACAAAGCTTAGTGCAACAGAGGATTGTGACACTGATGGATAAGCAAGAAGTTACAACACAGCGAGAACTATGCAACAAGAAGCACAGAGGGTTACTTAACTCGGACCTGAGGAAGGTTCCAGGAGAATGGGACACCTCACTTTAAATCGTTGGCCTATGGCTCCAGCCAAGGGAAAGGAAGAGATGGAGAAAAACCAGATGACTTCAGAAGAATAACGTAGATGGAGATTTGGGGACAGGAGAGGTGGTCCAGGCAAACAATACAGTGGCAAGAACCACTGATTTAATGCCCCAGACACGTGCCAGCAGAAGTCTTTACTGCTCACCAGGGCTAATGGTGCTGTCTAACCCAGGCCCATGTGGCTTTTTGTGACATTAGCTTGTATCATTTTGTTATAGCACACATGGTAAAAAGTCACTTTCCAATAAGGTTTGAATCCTACATCAGATCATTGGATAAGTTAATTTAAAAAATGGCACAGAAGTACAGAAATAAAAGTACGATTTTAAACCATTGAGCATTTTATTTATCATATGATAAATATTTTTCAGTCATTTGATGCTAGGCTAGGCCTTTTTCTTTGTGTGGGGCCTGTCACTGGAGTTTTCTTTTCTCTTTGTTGCATAAACTGAATCTGTAACATATCAACAACAATTTCCAGTTCAAGAAGTTCCAGTTTGGGTCTACAGAAAAACTTCCTTAAGGCAATTTTAAATTAATCTGAATATATATTTTATAGTATTTCCCAAAAAATTTATGATTGTCCTGTTTATGTTTGTTTTGGTTCCAACATTAGCAAATTTTATGTGCCCTTTCAAAGATTTCAAATTATTTTTCACAGAGAAAAATAATTCCAAAGCTATCTTAATTCTATGTTCAATATATATTGTTTCAACTTCTAAAAGATTGGAATCTCTACTATAGGGACTTACTATATTATATTGACTATTTAGATTGTTTCCTGATTTCTACTGGTGAAATTAATTCTTTGTTGATTGAATGAATAAAAATATAATAATAGGTTGGGTAAGGTGGTGCATGCCTTTAATCCCAGCACTATGGAGACAGAGTTAGGAGAATCACCATGAGTTCGAGGCCACCCTGAGACTACGTTAGTGAATTCCAGGTCAGCCTGAGCTAGAATGAAACCCTACCTCAAAAAGCACCCCCCCCAAAAAAGATAATATTACAGTCGAAAATCAATTTTGAAGGAGCTGACAAGTCAGTATAAAAAGTTTAAATATTATTTTAAAAGACTGGTGTACTAGACATATGATGTTATTTCATATTTCAGTTTTCATTCATCTGTTTATTTCGGTTCCTTGCCTTGCTCCGCAGACCAGACTGACCTTCACCTCCTGATCCTCTGGCCTCCACCACCCAAGTGCCGGGATTATAGCTATGAACTACCACACTCACGTGATGCCACATTTTTGATGGAAATTTCTCTGGTTGGGGTAGTGAGAAAGGAAGAGGCTTATTAAAAAGTAACAACAAGGGCTGGAGAGATGGCTTAGCGGTTAAGCACTTGCCTGTGAAGCCTAAGGACCCCGGTTCGAGGCTCGGTTCCCCAGGTCCCACGTTAGCCAGATGCACAAGGGGGCGCATGCATCTGGAGTTCGTTTGCAGAGGCTGGAAGCCCTGGCTTGCCCATTCTCTCTCTCTCTCCCTCTATCTGTTTTTCTCTCTGTGTCTGTCGCTGTCAAATAAATAAAATTAAAAATAAAATAAAAAGTAACAACAAGGGGCTGGAGAGATGGCACAGCAGCCAAGGCATTTGCCTACAAAGCCTAATGACCAGAGTTTGATTTCCCAGTACCCGCATAATGCCAGATATCCAGAGTGATGCATACATCTGGAATATGTTTGCAATGGCTGGAGGCCCTGGCAAGTCCTCTCTCTCTCTCTTTCTCTCTTCTCTGCCTTTTCTATGTCTATATCTCTCTGCTTGCAAGTAAATAAAAACTTTCAAAAGTAACAACAAAAAATAAGTCAGGGTATAGGCCATCATAACAGAAGTGAATTATAAATAGGTATTAAGCAGATGCCATCAAGCTGTGTTCGGGAGACAGAAAGCAAGGAACGTACACCTGTGTTGGCTCTTGTCACCCCTCTTCTTCCTACTCCCTGCTTTGCCAGTAAGACGATGGCTGCTCTTTTCATTTTATTCCCTCTTGTCATTTCCATAGTTTTCCCACCACAACCAGCAAGGTTATTATGTAAAATATAATGTTCAGTAAATGTTCCAGGGTCCCATAACCATTTAAACTTTTAGTTTGTTTTGACTCATACAGGAAACTCGAGCTGAATGTCAGGGAATCATAATGAGCTTTTGCCCATGTTCCCAGGACCAAAAATAAACCAATGTAAGTCCCCGAAAATCTAGCAGCAAAGAATCCAAAATCAAGCTGTTTATTGTGCCTGTTCCCTTTTCCTGTGAGATTCTCGCAAGGGCTACAGCTTTGGGGGCACCACAGCAGCAGAGAAGAGCTACAGATGCTGCTGTAGCTCACCCAGGTGTTTTGGAGTGGGGCATGGCATGAAAATGGTTATGAATGCAACCAGAGCCTCCTCTTCCTGAATTAAGCATCAGTCTTGTTTTTCAAAAAGGCTTCTAGAAGGCCATAGCACATAAGTTTCCTGAGAAAAGAGACTATTCCTAAGTTTTGTGGATTGCTTTAATTATATTTTTTGAGGAAAGCCCAACAGACTGACCTTTTTAAAAAATATTTTCTTTATTTATTTATGAGAGAGAAAGTGATAGATAGAGAGAAAGAGAGAATGGGCATTCCAGGGCCTCTAGCCACTGCATATGAACTCCAGACACATGCGCCCCCTTGTGCATCTGGCTTATATGGGTCCAGGGGAATCAAACCCGGGTCCTTAGGCTTCACAGGCCAACACTGTAACCATTAAGCTATTGCCCCAGTCCCCTCCTGCTGGCCTTTTTAATGTGAGAGAGCAAGAGTGGGAGTGAGTGAGAGAGAGAGAGAGAGACAGACAGAGAGAAAGAGAGAGAATTGCCAGGTCCTCCAGCTACTGTAATGGAACTCCAGGTGCAATCACCACCTATTGAGCATGTGCGACCTTGCTCCCTTTCTTCACTTTGCATCTGACTTACAAGGCACCTGGAGAATCAAACATTGGTCCTTAGGCTTCACAGGCAAGAGCCTTAACTCCTAAGCCATCTCTCCAGCCCTGTTCCTAAGTTTTAAATCATTATGCTTACAGCGCCTGTTGTGGAACGTGCCATAGTAAGCATCCAGTGAAGAAATGAGAGGGGTACTGATGAGAAGTGGAGTTGATGATGGATTATTGGTTCTGAGTGACAGGTGAAATGTCTCTATGCTCCAGGAAGAAATGGTTTTTGATGAAAAAGGAGTGACAAAAATTGGTAAGTGAAAATCATCATTCCAGGAAGACAGCATCTATTAGAGGATGAGGAGAAAGAGAAGGAACCTTCCTGTGGAAAGATATGACTTTAGGATGGAGTGGTACCGATGGCAACAGAAAGACAATGACAGGCCTTAATATGGTAGCAAAGGAAGAACTTTCTGAACTTGAAGATAAATCTGACATGCGAAGAGAAAGAAGTTGAGGAGTCCAAGAAAATTAGGACTTGGAGATGCTACAAGCTGGAATGTCATGGGGACAATGGGCCAAATGAAGGAAGGCAGTTCTGCGCTCCTGTGAGGATGAATGCATCCTAATTTTAAGCCAACAATCTATGGCCAAATGGTGTAGAACAGCATAGGGAATAATGACACAACCATGTAAACCAAGGAAGTCAGAATTTAAAAAGGCAAAGGGAAAGGGAAAGAGAGAGAGAGAGAGGTGACACAGACTTAACCAACAGAAAGCAAACCCAGATGCAGGTTCTCAGAATCAGGATGAAACCCAAGATGATGTCAGTGTGAAAAGGACATGGGATTCGGGTGCACAGTGACAATGATAACTAACAGTTCTGAGAATTACTATGTGGCAGGCACTGTGCCACGTTGTCTTCCCATATGCCATGTCTTTTAACCATGGCAGTATGATTTTCATTTAGCAGATATGAAAATGAGAACAACAAAAAAAAAGTGAAGTGACTTACCCAGAGTCACATAGCCAATGTGATTCTAGAGTCTGTGTGTTGTAACCATTCCTTCCACACTGTGGAGTAAGTCTAACAATCAGGTTGGCCAGTCTTGGTCCACACCTGCAATCCCAGCACTTGGAAGGCTGGTGGGGAAGAATCAGAAGTTCAAAGGCAGCCTGGGTTACACAACAAGAATACATACACACACTCACACTCAAACACACACACACAAGAAGGTACTCATCATGACAGGAAGGAGACAAGTCTGATATTCCTAAATGATCCTTCCTTGGCCAGAGTCTGATAATCCCTCATTACTTCTACCAAGTCACACACCCTTCAAAACACTCCCCTAGCAATGAGATACAAAGTTTTCCAGACAACATGGATTTTTTAAACTACCTATGAATTTTAAAATATATTACGGTTACTGATGGAAGTATATAAAAGGAATATGCTTATAGAAACTCATTTGTTCTGTGTTTTAACTGGAATTTCATATTTAATTGGAATTAAATTCCATATTTATGGCTAGAAAGATGGCTTAGCCATTAAGAAACTTGCTTATGATGACTAAGGACCCAGGTTCAATTTCCCAGAGCCCATATAAGCCCCACATAAGCCAGATGCACATGGTGGTGTATATACCTGGAGTTTGTTTGCAGTGGCTGTAGGCCCTGGCATGCCCATTCTGTCCTCTTTTTCTTTCTCTCTCCCTCACTCATAAATATATAAATAAAAAATAAAATACGAGAGCTGGAGGCTTGGCTTAGCTTAGCAGTTAAGGCATTTGCCTGAAAAGCCAAAGGACCCAGGTTCAATTCCCCAGGACTCACATTATCCAGATGTGCAAGGGGGCTCACATGTTTGGAGCTCATTTGCAGTGGCTGGAGACCCTGGAATGCCCATTCTCTCTTTCTCTCTCTTCTCTCCTCTCCTCTCCTCTCCTCTCCCTCCCTCTCTCTCTTTCTCTCTCTCTCTGTCTGTCTCCCCCCTTTCTCCATCAAATAAATAAATAAATATGAAAATTCCATATTTAATTAGAGTTAGAGCTATAATTCCTATCATTCTTAAATTTTATATCTATTTCCTAAGATTTTTTACATCCCACAGTTGAACTCCTTCCTAGTATTCCAATATAATCTTTCAAGACTAGCCTATGTATGATTCCTTCTATTTTTACTGTTTAAAATGTATATATATGTAAATTATTATTCATCAGATCTTCTTGCATCTGAGATATACATGCTGAATCAATGTGGGTAACATCAAGTGTCTGTGTTAACCTGACTTGATTATGCCTAAATATAAAATATAAATTAGCATTTTATTCTTGGTTGTATTTATTGTTGTATTATATCATGCATTAATTAAAAATATGTGTGTTTTAAAAACACCTAATTTACAATTCACCTGTCTATACCATCATAAGGTCAAAATGTGTAAAGATTGAAGAATTTATACTAAATTTTTAACAGAATGTAATATATCATTATTGATTACTTTTCAGATTTATTATAGATTTTAGCTCAGTATTAAAGGCTTAGAAAATAGAAAATAACCAGGTTCCAAGATGTCTGTACTTTGTACCTTTGCCAAACATCATTTTTCTAGTCTACTGATGTGATTGACATGTAGGTCTGCTTCAAGGGGGAAGCCATTATTAATAGGAAAGAAAGTTATGAGTACTGAATCATGACACTTTGCTGTTTTAAGTAATTTGCTGGCTCTGTGTTCTCAAAGAGAACATCATTGAGATGGAGAACAGGTTAAGGAATGTGCACCTTTAGAAAAAAATCAAAACACTAATGGAATGAAATATTGAAATTTAAAATAAAATACGCACTCTCGGGTAGAGAGTGTAAGGATGGCTACAACATCAAGTCAAATTCTGTTCCCAGATTCTACTCCAACCCTTCCCCCCCACCCCCATTCCCGGAATGTGAGCATTCCACAGTTGTCATGCGAGTGAAAATTATGTTCACATGACTGACCATGAATTATCAGAGAAATTTCACTTGGTGAAATATGACCTACAGACAGAACTTGCAACTGAAATTCTGAAATACAATGACATGTATGAGTGGGGAATATCTACTGTTCATTCTATTGGGTTCTTTTGTTGTTTCTGTTCAAATGTAGAATTGATTAAAATATAGAGCCTAGGGAGAAACAAAAATAAACTAAGCTTTAAACTTATTTAGGCCCACTACATATTTTTCCTATCTTATATCTTCAATCATACCCTAGAAGCAATTAGGCACTCTTGGACATAGAAAAATAGAAGATGAGGGTTGGATATGTCGGTAAGTCCACTACTGTGATTAGAAGGAAAATCATTTGCCAATGTTCTACTGCTGATGCATCATCTTTGGACCTGTCCTTGAAATGTGTTTGTGATCCTTCCTACCATTATGTCCCTAGTTTAAGTTCTCAACCTTTATTTCCTGAGCTTAAAATTGAGCCTACGCTAGGTTACCCATTCCCAGTTTCCTACACATAGTGCTGTTCCCCACATTCAGAACTATCTATCATAAGCGTAGTTTTAGTCATAACATTTCTAGCTCTTACCCCTGTGACAAATCCCATTGTCTTTCAGCTAAAATCCCAAGACCATCAGTGGGAATCAAGATCCTACTGGAAGGCATCAGGCTGTGGATTCCCTTTTCAGTCCTATCTCATTCCACTGCCCCTCAAGCTCTGGCTGGCATGGACTGCTTAGTAATCTCTAAACATGCTCACATCTTCATCCCTAAGCCTCTGCTCCTAATGCTTCTGTCTAGAATATTCTTTGTCTGCTTCATTTGCTGAATGCTTACTCCTTTTTCAATGCTTGTAGCAGTTAACCTCTATTGTCAACTTGTTTTGACAGGAATCAACTATGATACACATGATGAGGGTGTTTCTAAGAAGGTTTAATTGAAGACAGAAGGCCTGCCCTCAAAGTGAGTAGCTTTCTGGTGGCAGCCTGTATATAAAGAGGTTCCAGAAAAGGCAGTACTCTGTGCCTGCCTGACCTTGCTACTTGCTGGTGAGCACATCTACCTTACTGCCGCCATCCTTCCTGGATGGTGGAAACTAGCTTCCTCGGCTTTTTAACATGAAGCCCAATGGCTCTCTAGGTCCTCCACACCTTCAGCATCATATTGAGACTGCTGAGGCATCCAGCTCAAGGACTTAGCAGCAGCTGGGTTCTCAGTCCCATCAACCAGCCCAGCACATATGTGAGCCAATCTAATCCCCTGTATTATATATATTCATCCTATTGGTTCTGTTATTTTAACAGAACCCTGGCCGATATAATGCCCAACTCAAAATTCTCCTTCTCTGTCAAGGTTGGGGGTGACCTCCTTCCCAGAAATAGTGTCTTTTACCATTGACTTGCCAAGACAGTGTCATGCCATGAGCACTTCTCTCTCCCTCTCTCTCTCCCTCTCTCTCTCTCTCTCTCTCTCTAGGCTTTAGCCAGCTGAATCTTCTCATTTCTCCTTACAACACACTTAACCTTTATGAAATCCTGCCCCATGTGTCCTAGCCTTCACAGGGTTGACACTGCACTGATGAATAGCAAAGGCTCAACAATTATTTGTATTATTAAGGCATAGAAAGTTTCACTCTCATAGTATAAAAAATAGAGTAAATTTATGGAACGTAGAATAAAATTCTTAGGTATTCAGAGCATCTTGGCTGAATCATAATCCAAGTCATATTTTATGGTCAGAAAAACAATTTTAGAGACCTACCATGTATCAGGCCTGTATTAAATGCCAGCAATACAAACATGCATAATATTCCTAACTTTAATAATGTTACAGATGCATTTGGAAAACTTATAAGTAAAGTAATATATACATTCATTCTGCAATGATTTTGAAGGCACAATATACAAGGCATGCTGGTAAATAAATATTGCAACTATTTCAATAAATAAAGATGAATAATATATTGATAAATATAAATGATAGTCATTTATCATATAAAGGCTATGAAATATATATGTATACATATATACATGTATATCTATGAATATATGCTTGGTTTGACATTTTAGCTTTATTATTTATCATATCATATGAATTTGAAGAAATTAAGTTTATATACATGCCACAATTTTTCTCAAATCTGAAATAAGAATATGGTCAAGTATAGTGGTACACACCTCTAGTCTAGGCAAATTAGAAGACTAAGGCAGGAGAATTATTTGATGCCAGCCTGGGTAACATAGTTAGACTCTACCCTTAAAAGAAAAATATAAAAATAAAATAAAAGGGAAATGCTAACAAGTACATAGTGTTTGTCATTGATGTATATTAACATGGAAACTTAATAAAGTATAGTGGGGTAGAAAGTGTAAGGACAGCTCTACTCCATCAGATTCTGTGTTGTGTGTGTGTGTGTGTGTGTGTGTGTATGTGAACTAAATTAGACAATACATAAAATATGCCTAGTATATACACAGATACACAGAAAAGAATGGGCGTGGCCTAGATTGACTTGATGATTTACAGTCTTTGTTACTGGGAAAATAACTGGACCACTGACAAAATCCTGAACTAGAAACAGGTCAGGCATGAGGACAATGCTCTTTCAGCCGTATACATGTTTTAGTAGGTGGGCCTTAAGATATAGGGATTCGGTAGGCAGCTGAAGACTTGGGACCAGGATAAATGAAAAATAAATTAGAGGCACACAATCTGCTCCTTAATTTATTTATCCACTCAACAAATATTTATTGCTGTCTCCATTTTAACCACTATTCTAAATGCTGGGGGTAAAGTGGCCACAAATGTTATGCTCACGTGACAAACATTCCAATAAGAAATTAATGATATCCGAGCCATAACCAACTGTAAGTATTGTAAAAGCAAACCAGCCCTCCCGGAACAATGCTTCAGTCTATCAGTGTGGTTAAGAAACCTTGAGTAGTATACAAAAGCTCAAACAATATACAAAAAAGCTTTTCAGAGCTTATATGTATACAAAAGTAGAAGTTCTTGTGATTCTTAAAGAGTACTTCAAATGTTTCTTTTAATTTAAAAGCATTCATCATCCCAGTGGATCTTCCCACACTTGACATTGTGACTTTTGATGTTTTTTTTTTTTTTTTCCTTCATCTTTAACTATTTTGTTTTTTCACTTTGTGCACGGTGCCAGGGTAAACAGTTTAATTTTCCATCAAACGAATAGTTAAAGACTTGTAAATATAGAAGGTAAGGAATCATTATCTGCTGTGAGGAGTTTGGATGGTATGCAAAATAAGAATTAAAACAGACATGGTATATAGTTTGAGGCTTTTTCAGACTTACCAACCTATAAGACATCTAATATTAAATGATGTAACTGTAATATCAGAAAATAAATTATATCTTAGCTGTCAGTGTGAAATGAAATTCTACACTAGAATGAAGCATCATTAAGAAATTTGACAGATAGCCTCAGCTATCTCCAACTCTTTTAATTCACCCCCATTGAATTACTATTCACTGTACAATTATTCAGTTAAACAAATAAAAAGGATCAAGTGGGTATTGGTAGACAAAGTCAACACATCTGTGGTCAGGTGGATATATGTAAGAAAAAAATGACATAGTATGAATGAGTGTCTTGAAGAGGAATGACTCTGAAACAAAATGCCTTGAGTGCTATACATTGAGCTCAACCCTGTCATCTGATGGAAAAGGAAAAGGGGAAGGATATTAAAGGAAAGGACAAAAAGCAGGAATGTAAAATGGGAAGTGAAGGGAAGGAAGGGAGAAAGGAGATAAAGGGAGTGGATGTGAGGACACAAATGGAGAAAAAAGAAAAAGAAGGAAAGGAACTATAGGAAGGGAAGGGAAAGGAGGAGAAGAAACGGGAGGAGGAAATCAGGAGGGAGGATGGAGGGAGAGAAGAAGACCCGTGATTAAGAGTCAGAATGTGGACACAACCTTCTACACAAAGAAGGGCCTTGTGGCCCACATCTTTAATCCCAGCACTTGGAGGCAGAGGTAAGAGGATCAGATCAGCATGAGTTCATGGCCACCTTGACACTACATAGTGAATTCCAGGTCAACCTGAGCTAGAGCGACACCCTACCTCAAAAAAAAAAAAAAAAAAAAACAAATGTCAAAAGCTGAAGGACAATGAATAGTAGTTGAAGACACAGGCTTTTAAGTCTTCCCACCCAAGTTCAAATACCAACTCTGTCCTTTAGTTTCTTGGGCAAGACACTTAAGTTCTCTTCCCTTTATTGAATATCTCCAAAACGTAGATAGTGAGGGATCCTATCTCAACATGTGGCTGAAGCATTAAATGAAATATTCTTTTTAGTTATTTTATTTAAATATTTGATTTAGTTATTTTGTTAGTGTGTGTGTATTGTGTGTGTGAGACAGAGAAGGACAGAAAGAAAGACAGACACAGAGAGAGAGCGGGACAGACGTTACCTGGCACATGTGTGGAGGTCACAGGACAGTCTTCAGATAGTCCTTACCTTTCCACCTCGCTTGAGGAAGGGGTTCACTCCCTTTGTCTCACTGTGCTGCCGTAGTTTGTGGTGACTGATGAGCGTGTCTATGAAATGCTCTGCTCTCTGCCGCCCAGCATGCAGTGAGTATCAGAATGCTGGAATTACAGAAGCTCACCGCCACTTCTGAGTTTCTACATGGGCTCTGGGAATCAAACTCGGGTATTCAGGCTTGAAAATGCTATCTGAATACAAAATCAGTTAGCCAGGTAAGATGTACCCACCAATGCAATAGGGGCACATAGATTATGGGGTAATCAATTGCTTGCTGGTTAGATATATAAAGCCTGCTCAATGGAAGGGAATTCGTGCCTATTACTGAGAACCAAGTCAAAAGTCTATGGCTTAGAAGGTCACAGACACGAGAAGGAAGCTTCCACTATTTTTTGGCTAAAAGGAAAGATTATACCCATCAAAAAAGCCTTCAAAATGTCTATGTTTATCCCCTTTGATCCATGCTCTTCGCACTCTATTTTTACAGATGACAGTGAATGCCAGAGATATCCAACACCGATCAGAATGTCAAGAAAAGAAAGACGACTGCCTAGCAGGAGACGAGCCATTTCTATCACATCTGCCAGGGCCCAGGAAACATTACAGAGGAAGTGGAGTTTTGAATATGAGTGTGCTCTCACTGCTAGCTTGAAAACTCCTCCTGGGAGATGGCAGTAGACACCAAAAACACTCAAAACTCATTAAAGCAGAAAATAAGAGGCTCCGGAGGGCTCAACACTAACAGAGACTTATAACATAGTCTCCACGGCTCAAGGACATTGTAGAAAAGGGGTCGGTGAGAATTTTAGAGACACAGGATGGGAAGGTGTACTCTGAGGCATTATTCCCACCACAGGAACTAACTGGTACACTCAGAACCCCTCAAGGATCTCCAAGAGCACCTCTGAGGGGGGCCTTCAGTGGAATAGAGGCAGGGGAGCAGGGACAAAAAGAGTATGACCTGATGGGAATATGATCAATTTGCTATATGCTCATATGTTCAGGTTCTAAATAAAAAAAAAAATAAGCTAGCTGGTATCATCAGAGATTATACACTTTATTTCATCCATTCAATAGTCAATGTGTTTTTGAATGCGTTTATGAAATTCCTACTTCCAGATAAACTCAAGTCATTGTTTTGAGGAAGCGCATGGCTTGAGGACCGCCCATGAGATGTGGCAGTGGAGAACTGGTGGGAATGAGCAGGAACTCATTGCCTAAAAGCATTCTCCTCTTGATGACCCAGTGCTGGGAAGAAACTTCCCAGGGGCCAGGCAGTCATCTTTCTGCCTATACCCCTGACTGTGTCAAGGAAGCACATCTTCTTGGCATCTCTCACATATGCTCTTCCTACAACCTGATGAACTCGTAGAGTTGGATTTCATGGGTGTGAAACTCGCACCTTGCACAGGGCCCCACACCCAGAGGAGCCCCATGCTTTGTTGGAGGTTGCCCTCGTGATATCCTCAAGAACTGTTATGGAAGAGAATTTACATTTTCATTTTGCAAAATATATATATATATATATATATATATATATATATATATATATATATGTCACAGCTCATATCTAGGATCCTGTGTTTTTCAACTCTACAATCCCAGGGAAAAAGAGGTTTGGAAAACACTTCATAAATATTTATTGAAAGAATGTCATTCATGAACAAATGAATTAATTAAATGCATGCATGAATGAATGACACCAAAAACTGCCAATACATGAGACTTTCAAATCTAAATTATATTTCTTTTTCCTCTAAAAAGATAACAAGGCAGGATGGTATGAAGGAAACATCCAACCATTGCCTTGGATGTCAACCCTTCAATGACACAAGTCATAGGACATGGCTGTAGTGGGTTTCACTGTGAAACTCTCACTAGGGTCAAAGGGTGCTGGGAAAGGGTACTGAGGGTGGGACTAACATGTTCAGTTAGATGACTGGATTCAGTCACATTTACTCCTTAAAGGTTATTCGTTATTTTAAATAATTTTGTTAAATGCTCGTGAGGGGAAATGAAGACATATTAATAAACACACAATTATACAGGTTAGAGCCACAATGCAGGGCTGGTCATTCAAGAACCTGGTGCTAATTTTAATTAGCTGCTTTGCCTGGCTTTCAAATGTAATTAAAGGGCTTAGTTGTGCTCAGTGATGCAAGCCACCTTATTTAATCACTAACATTATTTCCCTGAACTATTAATGATTTTCAAAACGCTTGTTTATGCAGAATTAGAACAGTAATTACCTTACCAGTTAATTTTGTACCTTCACATTTCACACCTAGCTCAAACGTCATTCATTTACCACGGCTTCTCTGTCAAAACAAAGAAATGCTTGTTCTAAATGTGCTTCTGAGTACCAAATTGAAAGCCAAGTTTTGTAACACTAATAAAGTAGCTCCCAAGTGAAGCAGGTGTAGTAATTTAGACCCTTCCTGTCCCAAGCTTGCACGTACATGCTATGTCTTTTCTTTATTAGCTTTAAAATGAGAGCTTGGTGTGCAAAATAAGCTATTTAATTCAGACTTGTGGAGCAGAATATAATCTTTAATTTAAACTAGTGCAGTAAAAAGAGGCCTTTAATTTTAACTGGCATGTGTGTGTGAATTTGAATTAATAATCCAGAAAATTGAAACTGTTTTTGCTGCCGTTGCGAGATATTCACTGTTCTCCACATGCCCTCAGTTTCCCTCACTCCATTTCTCTCTCAGACCATGGCTAGCGCTTGCCTTCCCATCTTTATTTTTTTTTATGATGATGTAGCTTAGCTGCTTTATACGAAGCAGAGCTTTCTGGAAAAAAAATACATCTCGGTTGACAGGATGGCCTTCACTTTAAAAAAAAAAGATTAAAAAGCTCTTTAACAAAAATACTGTCTGTATTAGTTTGGCTTACAAAAAGAATATAATTGCTATTTTTATTATACCTACTTATGTAATTCAAGTGTAACCAGTACATGGCTGAAGGGATCCATACACAGGAAGACAACCTACCTACATCCCCAAGTACAAAGCCTCATCCCATCCAACCCTGTCATTCCTAGGCTGCAGATCCTCACACATCAGAAGAAACTTCTTCGAAAGTACTGGGGACAACAATGGCACCTGTGGCTTCCTTCACTATGACGCTGTGGAAGTGGGTGGCTACTGACCTGCTCAGCTCTAGCATTGCAAGGACTGAACAAGACCTCCAATGCGGAGCCACCCCTTCCTGAGCTTCCCAGTGTCCCGGCCAAAGACAGGGTGTGTGATACACAAGTTTTTTAATCACTGTATTATTAATTCTTCTGCTAATGTAAGGCATTGTCAATTGATAACACACTTCTTTGTTCATTGTTAACTTACGTCCCAGATGTTCAACTCTTGCGGGTCTGTTGGGTTAATAATTACATGTGACATAATGGATTTTCAAGATGGAAATTAATACTACATTAATTGCAAATTGTCGTGACAAAATGTCAAATGGGTGGAGCTATTTGGAAGAATGATAAGCACATAAAATCTGTGTTTAGGGCAAAGAAAATGAAAGGAACAATTGGGCTAGTATTAGGAGAGTTGCAGATTTTATGTCATACGAGTTTAGACTAGAAAAAGAAAAAAAAGCCAAAAAGGCGGCACACGCCATTAATCCTAACACTCGGGAGGCTGAAGTATGAGGATCTCTGTGAGTACAAGGCCATTTTGTGACTACATAGTGAATTCCAGGTCAGCCTGGGCTAGAGTGAGACCCTACCTTTGAAACCTGAAGAAGAAGAAAAAAAAAAAAAAAGGTAAAAAAGGCAGGAAGGCCCCAGCCTGCATCTGGATGTATCTCAATCAAACAACATCAAGTACAAGCTATTAACAGAGCAGATCAGTACATAGGACCTGCCCTTCCGCAAGGAGCTTTCTTGATCCAGTTTTCATACTGAAGAGCCAGACTTCCCAGTGAGAGGAAAGAGAGCTGTTCTAAGGAAGAAACCAAGGGTGGGATCCCAATGGCCTCTCCATGCACCAAGACAAGGATAGATAGCTGATAAATAGCCAGACAAAAACAGATATGCATTTATGTAAATGCATATACCTTTTTGCTAGTTCATGATGCTCTCTTAATAGAAGGCAAAGCTTTTCATTAATTAAACCTTAACATTTAAATGGCTAGAAGGCAATCTTGTCAGTGGAGGGAAGACTCATTCCCATCAAAATGCAACAGTCATCCCGTGTACATAACAATCCTGCTTGGCTGGAGCTGCGTGGCTTTGAAGAGAAGACTGATGCAGTGGCAATTTGATGGCCCAAAGCTGAACTCTCTTGTTTCTGCCTTCATGCATATTTAGGTACAAATAAACGCCATTACCAACAGACTTCTGAATCAAGGTAGAGTTATTTAATTTGGTCCTTTTCTCCCGTGTGGAGGTTTTGGTCAGGAAAACAGCCCTCTCTAAAGGTAGAACCCCTGCTGTACCTACCTGATTCCTCTACATCTGCAAGCAATATGCTCAGAAACTTGATCAAATATTGTAGTCATCTTTGACTCACGGGCTAAACAGAACTAAGTTGTATTGAACTTGTTACACAGCTTAATATGGGTGTGAAATGTACCTTGGCATGGAAATCCTTAGCCTGTGTCATAGCTATACACTGTATAATTTTATGTATCTAACACTAACTGTGTATTTATAATATTCTGGTACTATACAGAATTCTAGCAAAATAACAATTACCAACCCTGCCCCTGATAAGATAAGACGGACATGAAAAATTGAGTGCTATGTGGTGTGAGTCATAGAAAAGTGTGAGTTTCTCTGGGTAGATTGTTATCAATTCCCATAAAAGTCTCTAGGGATATTTAGGCAATTTGTATCCATATTCTGTTATTTCTTTTTGTAATGTTATTCGAAATGATTACTGAGGATTTTTTTCATTCACTTCTAAACTGTTAACTAGATTTTTTCTTTAGCCAAAGTGGAAGATATTCTACTATAAATTTATTTCCTATTGTTAAAAATTCTTGGTTGTTCAAAAGAAACACCTCTGGTCGTATCACCATACCTGATCTAAAGCTATATTACAAAGCCATAGAGACAAAACCAGCATGGTACTGGAATGAAAACAGAAACATAGACCAATGGAACAGAACTGAAGCCCCAGACCTTAGGGCAAGAAACTACAGCTGGTTGATCTTTGACAAATGTGCCAAAAATGTAGACTGGAGAAAAGACACCATCTTCAACAAATGGTGTTGAACAAAGTAGATGAATATATGTAGAAAAGTGAAATTAGATCCACTAATTTTGTCATACACAAAAAAAATCAAGTCCAGATGGATTAAATACCTCAACATAAGACCTGAAACACTTCAACTACTGGAAAAAAAAAATAGAAGGCACGCTCCATGATATAAGACTGGGAAAAGACTTCCTGAGATAAACCCCATTAGCAAAGGAAATTAAAAAAGCACTCAACCAATGGGATCTCATGAAGTTAAAAAGCTTCTGCAGAGACAAACATACCATAAGCAGAGCCATAAATTACCCACTGAATAGGAAAAAATCTTTGCCAGCTATATCACTGACAGAAACCTAATATCTAGAATCCACAAAGAACTCAAAAAACTAAACAATAAAAAATCAAACAACACACTTCAAAATTGGGGCAGAGAACTAAGTAGGGAATTCTCAGAGGAAAAGTTATAAATGGCTAACACACACTTAAGAAAATGTTCAACATCCCTAACCATTAGGAAAATGCAAATTATAACAACTATGAGATTCCACCTTACCCTAGTAAGGACAGCAAACATTAAAAAAAAAAAAAATCAAACAAAAACAAACATTGGCAAGGCTGTGGAGAAATAGGAACCTTCATTCACTGTTGGTGGGAATGTAAGCTGGTACAACCACATGGAAATCAACATGGTGACTCCTGAAAAGAATGAATATGGAGTTACCAACAGACCCTGTTATCCCCTTACTGTACATTTATCCTAGAATATCCACCTCTCTGTTCAGAGATATTTGCTTAACCATGTTTATAGCTGCTCATTCATAATAGCTAAAAACTGGAATCAACCCAGGTGCCCATCATTGGATGAATGGATAACCAAGATGTGGTATAGGTACAGGATGGAATTCTACTCAGCAGTAAGAAAACAAAATTACACATTGAATTTTGTAGAAAAATGGTTGAACTTGGAACAGATCATTCTAAGTGAACTCACACAATCACAGAAAGACAACCATCACATGATCTCACTTATCTGCAGTTCCTAACCTGGATCAGCGCAAGTTTCTGACATAACTGAATAGCATCTTGAGGCTTGGACAATAGGAGGAGGATAAGGCTTGGATGAAGGGGGGGGGACACAAAACTTAACCCAAATTGAACTGGTACCATAGAATCCTATATCTTGGAAGTTAGACTAAAAGGTGGAACCATCAAGAGGACCTTAGAGAGCACACCTGAATCAAAGGGCCCTGGAGAGGGTGAGACAAAACCTAACCCCAAATTTCTCCTGTTTCTCTTTCTTCTCTGTCTTTTTCATTTTTTCTTTTCACTTGGCACTAGCCTGTAATTCCCTGTACCAGGATGTGGTCTACATCCACAGTGAGCTACTGATCAGAGAAACCTACTAGATCTCCCAAAACACACAAGACAGACTTCTGTCAGAACACTTGATTACTCACCAAAGATTAATGGTAAGACCCTATTGCTGAAGACACCAAACGCTGTTGGTATAGACCATGGAGAGACCTGGTTGGAATCAAGAGAAGAGCCAGTCCTCAGACAATTAGCCCATCTAGTGCTGGAAGGCACTACACGAGCTCTGGGGTGTGGGGTGGGGAATGGCCAACATCTGTCCAAGCAACTCAAAGTCTAAGTGACTCAGAAGCAAACGACCTGACGTGATGCTCACACAAGTGCAATAGTGGCACACAGCCATGGTGGGTAACCAACTGTTCTTGGATTGGCTATCAGACCCACTCATTGGAAAGGAAACTATATTTGCAACTAGGAAATAAATCAGAACCATATTCAGATAATGATTCTGCTTTACATTGTCAAGCTCCCACTAACCTTAGACTGTAAGAATGTCTAAACTCTTTTAATTCTCTCTAAATTGATAATAGTCATCCCATTTAACTGGCACTGACTTTATTCTCCACTGAAGAATCTGCTTCTCTTTTTCAGATGGGAGCTGGACCTGAAGAGATAAATGACCCAGTATACTCCAACCTGGCCCCAGCTGAAACCACAGAGGAACTGGGGAAATGAGCAAGAGTTCTGCTTTCTGAGTGAATCTGGTATCAGCACAAGAGTGATGGAGAAAGACATTGAGGACACTCAACACCTACCAAATAACTGAAGTAAATTTAAAATACTCCAAGCATGGCTTAGGGAATTTTCTGGAAGAGGGGGTGGAAAGATTGTTAGAGCCACAAATTGGAACATTTTTCACAGAGACATTGCCCCCACATATTCCATGACCTGCAATCCCCATGGGGTTGACCTGTATCCCCAACAAAAAGTCCCCTTCAGAAAAGGGGTGGGGAGGAGGAAAAGGATGATACTAAAACATGTTGTTTACAAGAAAATATGTCCATATCTAATAAAAAAAAAAAAGATGGAAAAAATCCTGGCCGTGGAAAATAGCTAGTCTTAATTTCCTATATTTTTTTAATGAATTTTAAGACATTCAGTCAATTATTAAACTTCTCTTTTTATATTTATTCTCAAAAAACAGAAGATAGCAGTCCCATTCTTTAATAAATACATAAACATCCATTTTCATGTTTCACTAAATGGTTGATGACAAAATAAAAAATACAATTTTAACAAGTATAAATATATGTCTTCAGAACAATTTTTTTCAAAAATTTGTTTATTTTTATTTATTTATTTGAGAGCGACAGACAGAGAGAAAGAGGCAGAGAGAGACAGGAGAGTGGGCGCCAGGGCTTCTAGCCACCGCAAACGAACTCCAGACGCTTGCGCCCCCTTGTGCATCTGGTTAACTTGGGTCCTGGGGAATCGAGCCTTAAACCAGGGTCCTTAGGCTTCACAGGCAAGTGCTTAACCACTAAGCCACCTCTCCAGCCCCAGAACAATTTTAAGTAATTTTCAAATTATATTTTTGTAGTATTTTTATCTTTTATTTTCTCCTTCATTCCTTTTCTTCCTCCCCCTGTCCTTCACTACCTATAAGTCTTTTAAGACACTATGCATGTAATATGAAAGCTGATAAATCCATATTTTCCCCTTAAAGAGCTTACAGCCCTATAAGGAAGATAGTACAAAACATGGGTTACTAAGCTAACCACAAATAACATATTTTGGAGGAAAGAGTGAATAGAAAGAAATAATCAGAAAGAGAAAGATCACTGACAGGAGTAGATAAGTGTGATGTGTATAGAAACAGGAATGGAGGAAGTGCATTCAGGAAAAGAAACTGCAAGCACAAGGAATGAGAGAGAGATTTTTTTTTTTTTTTGAAGCATATGGTATGCCTAGAGGATTCCACATACAATAATCGTCAGTGGGCGGGTGTAGGGAAACACTTAATGATCATAATGGAACAAAAGGGTAGTCATAGAAGCAAAGCAAATTGGAGTCAAAGGTTGGAGGCCCTTGCACGTTGGGGAGTGGTGGTTGGACTACCCTCTGGGGGATGTGAGCCACTCAGTACTTCTGAGCCGAGGAGCAAAATCAATAAAGATGAAAACAAATTAGTCTCCCGGAGGAAGAGTGGATAAAGTATGAGCTTGGAAATCATAATTACTTAGTTAAACTCCAGCTATTCCACTACCTAAACGTTTAGTAGTGTGAGCACTTCTTTAAATCCCTCCCCCAGCTTTGGTTTTATTTACAGAACGGCGTGAGCAAGCCTGGCTGGATGACGCATCATAGAAGTGAATTACTGTGCTGTGATAAAATGTCTGGGGCTGGCAAAGAGGGCTTGTTCAGTGAATGTTCCTTACTCTGCTCCCTAGGTATCCTATTTGCATTTGATGATGTCACTTACTGACGTTGATGCCTCACTACTCCCAACCAAGCAGCACATCCTTTTGTAGTCTCTCTGCACTAGCTCTTAGGTCCATATTTTAATTTATTTTCCCTGAGGTAAGTCCAACAGACTGGCCCTTTGTTATGTGAGAACAAGAAGGGGTGGGGATCGCATGCAGGGCCTCCAGCCACTATAATTGAGCTCCAGATGCATGTGCCACCTTGGGCACCTTGTGAGTCTCCTTTACATGGGATCAGAAGAGTCAAGCATGAGTCATTGTTTAAGCTTCATAAGCAAGTGCTTTCACTGCTAAGCCATCTCCCCAGCCCCACATTTTTCTTGATCTTCTTTATCTGTTGTACTTCAGATGTTCATTTCTACTTGCTTGAACTATGGCTTTGGAAAATCTTCCCCTGGAGACTACAGACTGGTTGGATCCACCTTCTTACAGCCAGTCTAACCACGGTTCTGGGTGAAAGATGCCCATGCTCTGAAGACTCAGAAGAATCAACTCCAAACATCTTAGCTTCACATTTGGGGCTCTGTGACACCTGACCCCACTACGCCTGTTCCGATAGAGCTCTTGTTACTTCTTATGTTTTTGTCCAGTGCAACTTGTTTCCTGATTCCTTGCCTCTGCCCATGCCAATCCTCCTCCCTGGAACCTAGTCCCTCTATCAACATTTCAGTCAACTGTGTGGAGGAAAGTTAGGAATAAAATTACATTTGTGGGGCTGAAGGATGGCTTATTGGCTAAGACACTTGCCTGCAAAGCCAAAGGATTCAGGCTTGGCTCCCCAGTACCCACATAAGCCAGATTTACAAGGTGGCACCTATCTGGAGTTCATTTGCAGTGGCTATAGGCACTGGTGCAACAATTCTCTCTCTCTCTCTCTTAAAAATAAATAAAAATGTTTAAAAATTAGATCTGTGATCACATCAATGAGTCATTGAAATACCCAATCCTGGGGCCACCCAGCCTGATCACTTAGTTCATATGTGGGTTTTAGCCAGTTCAGTTGGGATTTTTTTTTTTTTAATTGCTAACAATTGAAAGCATCCAGTGTAATATTTTGTCACTCCTGGTGATGGTTAATCTCAGTTGTCAACTTCAAGTTGATCGGAACTGGAATCGCCCAAGAGAAAAACCTCTGGGTATGTCTGTGAAAACGTGTCTAGATTAGGTCAATTGCAGTGGGAAAGCCTGTCTTAACCGTGGGAGGCACCATTCGCAAGCTGGAGCTTGGGGCTGTGTAAAAAGGTGAGAGCTAGCAGAGCACAGGCATCCGTCCCTCTCTGCTTCCACACTGGGGACTCAGTGACCAGCTGCTCAAGCTCCTGCTTCCAGGCCTCAGCCACCACGATGGACTAGAGTCCCTGAAACCTTCAGCCAAAATGAACCCTTCCTCACTTCAGCTGCTTCTTGTCATGAATTTGCTCACAGCAAGGAGAAACGTCACTAGTAGGTCTCCTTGATGAGCTCATGACTGAGCATAAAACACTGTAATAACAGTGGAAAATTACTTGTAAACAACACTTGTATTCCACATAACAAAGCTTGTCTGCCAGGACTCACACCTGTAGACTCTTTGTCCTAGGAATTCCAAATACACAGAGCAAAAGTATCTGTCCGCAGGCTTCCTCTCCACCCACAGGGTTCATGGGACACCTTGTACCTGCTATGGCTTCCATGCCTGGATTGAATGTTCCTGATCTCTCTGAAGAGTGTCTCTTCCCTGAGTAGAAGTGTTGAGATGTCATAGCATGAAAGAGACCAAGCAACTTCTTTCTTGTCCAACATTCTACATTCTAGAATTCATGACTTTCCTGTGCAGGAACACAGACCAAGCACTCAGAGAGAGGCCAGGAGACAGAACAACACTCACTTTAGCTCCACCTGGAGGCGATACCCGTCAAAGAACAATGGCCATTTTCTTCACTTTTTACTTCCTTTCCCATTGTGTGGAGGGCTGAGGTCCCAAAGCTCTTTTCCCATATTGTTAAGGAAGTCTAAAATGTATGGTTCCTCCATTGGGTTTTCTGCCCTGAACGCATGATCCAAACATCCTTGTCCAAGTGCAAACCAACCCTCTTTACTACAATGTGGTTCAGCGTGTGCCTTATCTTGCCCCAGAACATCCAGCTTCTTGAGGACAGGGTTCGTACCTGTTCCGTCATTGTTCCCCCGGCAAACTCTTGAATGTCACAGATTTTCTCTCCATACTCAGGGGATAGAAGGAAGCAATCTTGAGAATGCATTCCACAGTGAGAGACTGAAGCCATAGGAAGGAGATTACCAGGAGGGAATCTTTGGGCTGGGAGATGACTCAGTGGATAAAAGCACTTCCCTTGCGCATGTGAGGTCTTGAGTTCAAATCCTCAGAACTCATGCAAAGGCAAATGCAATAGCGTGATCGTCTCTAATCGTGGTGCTCCTATGGTGAGATGGCAGGAGGAACAGAGAATCCCTGTAAGCCAAGTAAGCTGGCACATGCAGTGGCAAATGAGAAACGGCCTCCAACACCTGAGGTTGTCCTCTGCTCCCCACATATGCAGAGCCACCTTCTAAATGCTCCCCTCTCACTACTGTGTGAAGCTATAGCACCCTAGTGGATTTTATCCACTTCCAGACACCCCACCGGATGCCCAAAGACAATAGATGGTGAAAAGCCCTACAACTTGGGCTGGAGAGATGGCTTAGTGGTTAGGCGCTTGCCCATGAAGCCTAAGGACCCTGGTTTGAGGCTCGATTCCCCAGGACCCACGTTAGCCAGATGCACAAGGGGGCGCACGCGTCTGGAGTTCATTTGCAGTGGCTGGAGGCCCTGGCACACCCATTCTCTCTCTCTATGTGCCTCTTCCTCTCTCTCTCTCTCTCTCTCTCTCTCTCTCTCTCTCTGTCACTCTTAAACAAATGAACAAAACAACCCTACAACTTACATCTCCACTGAGCATTTCACCTGCACTATGCCAATAACTTTTATAGTTTAAGATGGGACAGTACAAATTCCTCTTCGTCTTGCACAATTTAGTGCACACATGGTTTATGTTTTATGGCTTATACCATAAATATTATTAACCTCAACATTTATTTTCTTTTTCCTTTCCTTTTTCTTTTTTCTTTTTTTTTTTTTTTCAGTCAACAATTTTTACCTTTTCACCTGAAGGAAACACTTTATAACTTTTTTGGGCACACCTGAATTGCCATCATCATGACTTTAACATTTTGGGATCATTACTGAGCAAAATTGGGGATACTTGAACACAGACATGGCAACACGACGGTAGTTGATCTGGTAACCAACATCACCCCTCAATGACGCATGGGGTGTATACAGTGTGGATACACCAGACAGAGAACGACTCACCTGCTAGGGAATGGAGTACTTATGACATGAGATTTCATCCCACTACTCAGAATGGCACACAATTTAAACATCAGTTGCTTATTTGTGGGATTTTTCCATTTAATATTGTCAATTGTGGGTTGATCATGAGTAGCTAGAACTGAGGAAATTAAAATAGTGGATAAACAAGTACTTCTCTCTCCACTATAAGCAAGATAGGAAGGAAGCCACAGCTGAGGCCTGGGGCAGTGGACGGAATTCCGGAGTGTGGAGCAGAGTCACCTACTGAGGGGAATGCTCCCCGGGGGTCATTACGTCAGAGAAAATGCATGCCCGTTCCTCAGGTCCTCAAATCATCACTGGGTCTCTTTTTGTTTTGTTTTGTGTTTTGAGGTAGGGTTTCACTCTGGTCCAGGCTGACCTGGAATTAACTATGTAATCTCAGGGTGGCCTTGAAATCACAGCAATCCTCCTACCTCTGCCTCCTGAGTGCTAGGATTAAAGGCTTAAAGGCTTGTGCCACCACACCCGGCTTTTTTTTTTTTTTCTTTTTATTAATTTGCAAGAAGAGAGGGGGAAGAGACAGAATAGGCATGCCAGGGCCTCTTGCCACTGCGAACAAATTCCAGACACATGTGCCCCTTTGTGCATCTGGCTTTACGTGAGTGCTAGGGAGTGGGACCCAGGCCATCAGGCTTTGCAAGCAAGCACACCTTTAACCAATGAGCCATGTCTCCTGAAACTTGAAACTCAGGTGTCTTTGCCAGAGCATTACCTACATGGACACAAATGCCATTTTCCTCTTTGGTTAGGGCTCCTGTGCTTGAAGATGAGCCTCCTGATCCTAAGGCCGAGAACAGCCCCTGCTCTCCAGGCCATTTATTCCTTGAGATGCCATCACAGCACTTATGGGAAAATCTGTACAACTATTTTGAAATACCGTTAACTGTATAAGTTTGTGTGGTGATTTGAATATAAAATGTTCTCAATAGCCTCATGCGTTTGGGATTAAGCCTCATTCCCAGCTTCTGGAGCCTTTGAGAGGTTGGGCCTCACCAGAGGCGGTTTGTCAGTGTGGGAAGGCCTGCAGGTTTCCTGGTCCAGACCCAATGGGGGCTCAGCTGCTCGCTCCCAGGTGACGTGACAAAGTTTAACACCCTGATGTCTGCTTGACCATGCTTTCCGCCCCTTGAAACTTCCCCTGGAAAAATATAAGGCAAAATAAACCCTTTCTTTAAATAAGCTGCTTCTGGTCAGGTATTTTGTCCCAGCAACAAAAAGGTAACCGCTACAGTTTGCCAGTCACTTTTCCCAGTTCTGAGTCAGAAAACTCTGACTGGTCTGAGGAACAAATCTTCTTTATTCATTCATTCGCTTTATGAACAACCTCTTTCCATTCTCACTATGGATGGTCACAGATATATTTATAGTAAGACACTAGAAAATATGCTAGACCATACACAGGACCATGGACACAGGGATTATGAATTCTTGTCACAAGCTGTCATTTATTCATAGACTACTCTTCTTGAATGATCTCACATAAATCCTACCCCTAGTTAGCATAGGATATTTGTACTTAAAGTCATTTCTGATTATTTGACTCATCTTAAATAAGATAGAACATAAAATAAATATATTTTCTAAAGGACCGCTTTTTAAAACTGAAGTTTTTATATTCAGAAGCTCTGAAACCCAAGGGTGATTTCAAAACAGTGCCATTTGAGTAATCCTCTTTGTAGCCTGAAATTTTCTCCTTCATTCATGCAAGAATATATTTATTAAGCTATTTATAGATTTTCAACATATAATTTACTGTTCTAAACACTCATTTCTTGATCTTTGCTCTTTATACCAAACATCCATTTAGAATGCCATATATTATTCATCTGTCACAATAAGAGAGGCAAAATGAAAACACTTTTAATTTAGTATAGAATCATGTTTTAGTAATTCCTTTCTGCTTTTTTGGTTATATTATTCATATATAAATTAAGTAAATCATTTTCATAAGAGTTTTAACAAAATTTCAATAGGTTTTTTTGTAATGGTTGCTACCTCCTGCAACTTTAATGATACCGTATTGGAAGAATTATATAATCACTGAAAAGATTCTAGAATATAGCACAGTAGTCAAGTTGCACCTATTCAAAAATGATCCAAAAGGTCAATTCCATTTAAGATTTCAAATATAAACCCTAATTTTAAAGCTGCTGAACACCCCACATATAATCAGGAACACTTTATAGAAAATAGTGGCAGTGTTAGTTTAAGAAAAATGCACGTTGAACGTTACACTAAATATATTTAATATTTAAATAAACTGCATAATTTAAAAGAATTAGGAGACAAGGTGAAAAATTGCAATATTTCTTTTTAAGTTTTTTTAAATGTTTTATTTAGCTAGTCAATGAGTTGGGAGAGAAAGAGGTATATATAGAGAGAATGGACACACCAGGGTCTCTAGCCACTGCAAACAAACTCCAGATGCAGGTGCCACCTTGTGAATCTGGTTTATGTGGGTCCTGAGGACTAGAACCTGTGTTCTTATGCTTTGCAGGCAAGTGGCTTAACCACTAAGCAATCCCTCCAGGCCTGCAATATTTCTGTAATGCCCAAGATTCCTGATCTCTAGGCAAGCGGGTAGCACAAGTGGGTAGCATGGCAGCGCCCTGCTCTCCTGGTGGCACTATGTGTCTTCTTGTTGATTTACATAAACCTGCTGGTAATCCTACTAGGAGCCCCCTCATTTTTCAATACACTAGTCCACCATTCGTGACTGTCAAGGATTGACTCATTAGGATTGGGATGTTTTAGGCCTCCAAACTTGTTAAATTGTCTTGCTGTTGTTGTTTTGTTGTTAACATGAATAAGACTATAAACACTATTATTCTATTGTTTCACATTCTCTTTTCCATAAATACCTGCAAATACTTCCACTCAATTTTTAAACTTGCCTATCTCAGAAAACATAGTTGAATCTTCAGTAAATATAGCACTTTTAGAGCTTGTTTGCATGTGGTTGATAGACATGGCCCTGGAACACCTCTTAACTAATCATACATAATATTGGCTTATGTATAATAAGAATAAAACCATGGTGCATACAGTTTGACAACAAACACCCTGGTGACTAAAATCTTGGTGACATCTTCCAACACAAGTGACAGAGAAACAACCAATGACCTTAGTCTGACAGCTATAATTTTCTTGTTTCCCCTTTAAATAAAGAACTTAAAGGCTGGAGAAATGGCTCAGTGGTTAAGGCACTTGCCTGCAAAGCCAAAGACTGCATTTCTGAATCTCCAGTCCCACATACGTCAGACACACAGTGATGCAAGCATACAATGCCACACATGTGCACAAAGAGGCGCATGCATCTGGAGTTTGTTTGCAGTGGCTGAAGGCTCTGGTATGCCCATCCCCCACCTCTCAAAATAAATAAATAAAAAGAATTGAAGCCAAGAGTGGTAGCACACTCCTTTAATCCCAGCACTCGGGAGGCAGAGGTAGGAGGATTGCCATGAGGTCAAGGCCACCCTGAGACTCCATAATGAATTCCAGGTCAGCCTGGGCTAGAGTGTGACCCTACCTCAAAAAATAAAAAAAATAATAAGAAGAAATAAATAAATACAAGAAGAATTCAAGGTAATGGATAGATTTCCAAGCATAGCATTTCAAAAGAAAAGAAAAATCTCAAGGGAGAAATTCTGCTCATATAATGCTAAAATATAGGCATATAGGGGACTAGTCATGTAACTCAGTGGGTTAAAATGCCTGTTGAGCAATTATGAAGACCTGAGTTCAATCCTAGGCACCCACATAAGTGTCTGTTGTGGCTGTACATGCCTGTAATTCCAGAACTGGGGAAATGGAGACAGGCCAGTCCTAGGACTCACTGGCCAGCTAGTCTACATTTGTTGGCAAGCTCCAGGCCAAGGAGTAACCTTGTTATAAAAAAGACAGCATCCCTGAGGATCAACACCCAAGGCTGTCCTCAGATTCGTACATGCATACACTACCCACATACACATCCATGCCATGAAAAATAGGCAAATGAAAATTAAAGAAACACATAGCAGAAAATTCAGGTCAGTGGTTACCTGGAGAGTGGGAGTCATGGAGAGGGAGATTTGAAGAGGTATATAAGAGACTTCCTAAGTTCCTGTGAAGACTGAAACACAAGCCCCATAAATCAGAAAAATGTTCTGAGATGGAGAGAGAGCAGAACCTCTTTCCTTTCCAATTATTTTTGATAAAGAAAGTTTGTGAATATTTGTCAGTGGAAACAAAGGGTTTATGGTACACCAGCCCAATTTGAAATGTCAGTCCTAATGTTATGAAGGCTCAGTCTGTCTTCCTGGGAGAATTTCCTGATGCATCATCAGGAATGTGAACAGAGGAGTAAAATGGCACCGGCTCTTCTTGACAGCTTGGTGCTTGTCTTTGGCTATCAAGCAAAGAGAGACGCAATCCCACTCATCTGCAGAAGATTAGAATACCTCATGAAATCAAAGAAAAGAGGCAATGGAGTAACAGGATGCCTGCCAGCCATTTCTCCAATTCCCTTTACACATGGGAACAGCCTCACCTCATAGCACAAAGACTAATGAGCTAAATTCTCAACAGCAATATACTGAAGTGAAATGGACCTGGGCACGTATGGTTCAAATCACAAGGTATAAAAGGTTAAAATTACAGAATATAGGATTCTTCATTCAGAGCTTTTTTTTTTAACCCATTTAATGTACAAACAACATTTTATTTCTCAATCTTGAAAACTTTAAAAATACTCATTTGTTAAAATGTATGTTTTTAAAAGGCTATAGGAAGAGGCTGTAAGTCTCACTTTAAGAACCAAATTCAACACTTAGTGATCTCAATATTTCTCAGATGTTTTCCTAAATACATATGTATCAGTACAAGGAGAGAAAAAGTGTCAACTACTATAATTATTGGGAGACCATGTTACTTCTAGAGGAAAAATAGTCCACATATATTGTGTATGTTTATCTATAGATATGTAAATGCGTAGATATACATGCATACATAGGGACATACAAGCACTTATACATGTAGATAATACATAAAGACACATAGCCAAGTAAAAACGTGAAAAGATAAATTTCTTTTTATCTCATCTAAATTACACCTTAAAAGGTTTTAAAGTTGCATTTATCCTTTAATACCTCATACTGTGCAATAAGTTCTGTATTACATCATTATATCAAGCTAACACAGAACTGGCTCAGAAAAGCATCACAACATGGCAGCCCGTTCTCCCCTAGCTCCCTTTAGATTCCAATTAAGTCGAATCACGTGGGAATGGATTTCTGCCAAAAGCATAACAAGAGGACAGGACAATGTGATTCTGGGGCCATGGGGAAATTAAAGGTAATAATGGAGACCAGTGCTTCTGGAATTGCCCCTCCAACCTGATCAACACAGATGGGCCTGGCAAACCACTCTTGTCCACTTGAGATCTGACTTGGTTTATTTTCCTTTAACAGTTTTCAGTGCAGACTATGGAGTGAGGCTGTGACAACTAGCTTGATGAAACAATGGGAGCTGCTGGGCTGTATACTGATGCTTGTTCCTCTTCTGATGGCCATGCAATACCTTCAAGACCTTCAGATCCCAGTATCGGCTAACTCAGTGGAAGTCAGGTTTTCACAGAAGGAAGCCAGTGGAGACTGACACGTGTCAGTCACCGTGTGGTAAGTTTCTTCCTTGATACTTCAGTCGTGTGGTAATGAAGACACGAGATGCCTTGAGTCTGAGCCCAGCTCTGCCATACACTTAGTTATCACATGGGGACTTTTGTTCCCTGAGTGTTCATTTCCTAGTTCAAGAACTAAGGTTCTCCAGTGTTTTTCAAATGTAGTACAAAGACCCTTGTGGTCTCTGAAATCCCTCCAGAGTTTCTCTGAAATCAAAATTCTTTTTATAATAATACTAATACATCATTTCCTTAACTCTCACTTGCTCACATGTGAAGAGTTTTATAGAACATATATATATATATAGTGACATATATCACTGCATATTAAATGTAAAAGCTGCTATGAGAATCCAGCTATCTTTCCTTAAAATCTAACCTTAGAAAGATTTGCCAAAACAGCAAGACAATATCACTCTTAGCCCTAATACAAATGTAGTTGTCTTTCATGAAAAGTTATCTTATTATAATGCTTTGATTAATGTAATTTTAATGAATTCATAAATATTTGAAAACTTATCTTTTAAAAGATTTAATACAATAAATATTGATATACTACTCACAGAAACTATAAATCATAGGCATTCTCAATAATTTTTAAGATTGTGAACTGATTCAGACCAATGATTATGATTGGCCAGAGAGGTTGACTTAATTTATTTATTTATTTATTTGCAAGAAGAGAGAAAGAATATGAATGATAGGGAGGAAATGGCTGGGCCAAGGCCTCTAGCCACTGCAAATGAACTCCAGACAGAGTGCACTTTGTGCATCTGGGTTTATGTGGGTATTGGGAAATTCCACCCAGGCAGTGATGTTTTGTTAGCAAGTGCCCTTACTCACTAAGCATTCTCTCCATCCCCAAATAAGTTGACATTTTTATTTTTGTATTTTTTTAATCTGGCTTATGTGGCATCTAGGGAGCTGAACATGGATCCTTTGGCTTTGTAGGCAAGTGCCTTAACCACTAAGCCATTTTGTCAGTGCCAGATAGGTTGATATTTGGACTACTTTCAACACCATGACTATTTGATATCATAGTACTTATGATAAACAACTTTATGAGGCAACTACATTCTCCTACTGTCCTCACCTATACAGATACAACTTATAAACAATTAAGTAAGAATATTTTTAAATGACAAAACAGATGATAAATAATTAATTGCCTATTCAATGTTGGTCATAGCTCCACAATCTTGAAAATAAAGCATCCATTGCTGGTTACTCATACCTGGATTACTCAATACTTTGAATTTCCCATTTCTAAAATATTTATTTATAAAATATTTATTTTAGTTATTTTTATTTATAAATCATATAACTATATACAATATATATATTATATAATGTTTTATGATATATATTCTAAAATACTTATAGTAGAGATTGGCACATGTCCCAAAGTCAGACACTGTGGAATGGCTATTAGTAAAAGTCCTCAACACTGAACAAAAGAAGATCCCTGCAGTGACCCTGTGCAAGAATATTGATCATTATATACTGAACATGATCCTTCTTTGTCAGGTCTTCCCCTTGGGGGATTTGTATGTGACACATGGAGAAATCTAGAAAGTCATAGGACGCAGTTCTGGAAGGCAAAGAGCCAGTTACCCACAGCTGAAGTAGTAGAAGCCAGAAGGGAAAAGAAGCTGGTGTGAAATAAAGCAATGAAAGAGAATGAGGGGACTGGAGAGATGGCATAGTGGTTAGGATGCTTACCTGCAAAGTATAGTGACTTGGGTTCAATACTCCAGTGCCAACATAAAGCTAGATGCACAAAGTGGTGCATGCATCTGGAGTTCATTTACAGTGGCTGGTGTCTCTGGCATTTCCATTCTCTCTCTCTCTCTCTCTCTCTCTCTCTCTCTCTCTCTCTCTCTCTCTCTTTCTCTCTATATCTATGTCTCTGCTTGCAAATAAATAAATTTTTTAAAAATCACATTCAAAGAGAATGGGAGCAGAGAACAAACTCATTGAAGAGACAAGGAAAAGGAAGAGAAAACAGGAGAGGCAAGGACAAAGAGAAACTACCAGGCAAGCACAGCTTCCTCCTAGAGCCATCAGCAGCCTGGCGGAGGGTGTCCTGCTCCACGCCTCAGGAATCCGTGATCCTGCTGCCCAGTTGCTAGAATGTGCATGTTCTCCCATGTCCATGCACATATGTAGGAACAGGGCAACTGGGGCGTGTCTAGAACTGAAAGCCTAACAGAACACCACACTGCTGGCCCATCGGTCAGGAAGCTGACATCTAAAGGGGCAAGGAAAAGTAGTACATTTGCTGAAAGAAGATTCAGACCCCTGATTTTAGATAGTTAGATAGATAGATAGATAGATAGATAGATAGATAGATAGATAGATAGACAGACAGACAGATAGATAGATATAGATGATATACACATATAGATATTGATATAGGTGTATATATACACACACACACACACACATATATATATATATATATATATATATATATATATATATATATATACACACACACATAGATGTCTATAGATATGTTTGTTTTGTATTGCATACACATGAGCATAACTCTCCTTTGAAAGCCTTAGGGTCCCTCAAATTGAAAGAACCCACAAAATAAAAATTGCCATCTAACATCAGGGAATGGAAGAAACTGGCCAGGGTGAGAGCCAGTTTTAAAAGCAGAGGCAAAAGAATTGGGACAAAGGTAATGAAGGGCAAGGGTCATAAAAACTCATAAGAGCTCTATTCTTCGGGAACTTGCAAGAAAAGTAAGCTAAGAACAGCAGCTGGGAACGAAAATCATTATACACTGAGATGATCAGAGGTCAAAATGGATTAAAGGGACCTAAAATTCCAAAGAACCCCCTGTGTGGTTTCCTAAGAAATAGAATACCTTCAATTTTAAATGGCTCCATTGCTAAATGTGTAGTAAAAAGAAATAAAAGGTTAGTACACCACCAATTCCAAGAGCACACAATCTAATTTCTAACTCATTTCTTGATCTATTTATTCCTTCAACCAATATGTTTTTATCAAATTTCAGGTAAATGGTTAGAGTGTGTGTACAGATTAGACACTGAGAAACTTTTGTGTGTGTGTGTGTGTGTGTGTGTGTGTGTGTGTGTGTGGATAGGGTCTCACTCTAGCCCAGGGTGACCTGGATGGAATTCACTACGTAGTCTCAGGGTGGCATCAAACTCATAGCCATCCTCCTACTTCTGCTTCCCTAGTGCTAGGATCAAAGGCGTATGGCACCACACCTGGCTAGACAGTGAGGAACTTTTGAGGAATAAGGGAGACAGACACTGATTGCCACGCACCATGGTGGCTGCAACAGTGAAAGAGCTGTGATCCTGTTTTCAAGGACGTGGCACTCTCAGAACCAGAGGCTAAGCAGGTATGGTCTATGCTTTAAAAAAAATAAAAAACTACCTCCAGGGGCTGGAGAGATGGCTTAGTGGTTAAGCATTTGCTTGTGAAGCCTAAGGACCTCAAGGCTCAATTCCCCAGGACCCACGAAAGCCAGATGCACAAGGTGATGCATGCACCTGTAGTTTGTTTGCAGTGGCTGGAGGCCCTGGTGCGCCCATTCTCTCTCTCTCTCTCTCTCTCTCTCTCTCTCTCTCTCTCTCTCTCTCTCTCTCTCTCTCTCTCTCTCCCTACCTCTATCTCTGTCTGTCTGTCTGTTGCTCTCAAGTTAAAAAAAAACCCTCCCCTCCACCCACAGAGTCTTGGCAAGAATTAGGGATGGCTTCCACCAACAGCGAGCAGGGAAGTCTTCACGGAAGAGGATTGTAACTGGGTCATAGTAAGTGAATAGGTGTTAAACAAAAGAAGACTGTTTACAAGGAGATATAAATGGGTGGAGAAGAAAAGAACAAAGCCACAGAGATAGGTATAAATACAGCACTTCAAAGGCAACAAAAGCTTATTAGAGACAATGAGGTAAATGTAGTTCAGAGGGAGAAAAGACTGAAACAGACACTTCAGAGTCGGGGCAGGAACATCTGGATGTTAGGACAAAGTTGGTTTCTCTACTTAGAAGATAATTATAAAGGCTTCAGTATGGAGGACTGACATATAAATTAATTACTATAATTTTATGGACTTTGGTTTTGCTAGTATAATTTTGAATAATAATCACAGTTTCACAATGAAATATTTTTTTTTTATTATCATCTAAAACTAAACCTTGGGGAGCTCCCGGATTCTGCCCAGATTACAGAGCAAGGAAGGAAGCTGGATTCAGGTTCACAGCTGTGAAACTTCAAAATCCATCTTGTTAACATGACAGAATGTAAGATCCAGCGCCTTCACAAGCATATAACCAACACAAAGGGAAACTTTCACCTTAATTGAGCTGCAGAATTCAAAAAACAAAAGATGCCATCGTATTGCAATTTTTATCAGCCTGGTCCATGCCATCTTCTCTTCCCTGAGGCTGGTGCGGCAGTTTCCACACCTCATCCCATGCTCTAACCCCAACACCCTGAGCAGGAGGTTTCTGAGGCAGCTGGAAGAAACATCGCATCTGTGCCCGTAAGTCTTCTCCTTACTCCCAGTTCTTTCAGAGTCAATGTGCTACAGTTAATCATAGCTACAAATCTCCTTGCACTCTGTCTAACTTACCTCTTGACTTGTCTCACAGTATTTACCCAGGCCAGTCTCTCAGGCTCTCAGAACTCTAGCCCCTTCTGGAACCTGCCAGACTTAAACGACCCTTACATTTTAAACCATAGAAATCTCATTTTCATCGCCTACAATACAGCTCTGTTTCTCTAACAAATGGTGGTAACTTTAACTAGCTAATACAGTTCTTATTTATTGCGTCAATTGTTTGTTGCCAATATTCTCCTTTTATATGTATTCAAGGAAACGTGTACCTACTTTGCGCACACATTTCAAATACCTTGACAGTGAATGTAGGAAAGAGTGAGAGTGACAAGGTTCAGAAATACCACATGCTTATAGCTTATAGATTCACAAAGGACTCAAAGACAAGAGTAACATGACATTGTTTCTTTCTAATGATATAGGTGGGGTCATAAACCAAAGTGCAGATTTATGAGTCCACACGTCAAATGGTAAACTTTGTGTCTTAAGGAGAAAGGTTCCTGGTGTCAGTTACTTTTTCTTGAAGTTTGTCCTGGAAGGACAGTTGAAAAATAATATAGAGCTTCTCAGTCAAATAAAATTAGGATTTGCATAAGACCCCAAATTCCACTTTGTAGTATATTTCCAAGTGAATTGAAATCAGTACAGTGAAAAGATGCTTTAAGAAAACATGGTATATGGGCAAAAATAAATGTTGTTCAATCTTAAAACTGGAGAGAGCCTGTCTTTTCAAACAATATGAGTGTTCTCGAAAGGCACTCCCCTAAAGGAAATAAAGTCGGCACAATGGGACATGATGTCACTTTATATAGAAGCAGAACAGTGCTTAACTAAGGCCAGGTAAGGGGAGCAGCTGGGCAAAGAAAGATGGTGAGGCTGGGTTTCCAGTTTCACATGGGTTGGAGGAACACGCTTCCCTTGTACAGAATGAGTACAATACACGCCCAGGTGTTATATTACAAAATTGTCAAACAGTACGTTTTCAATGTCTTTACAAAAGAAAATACATGAGGTAATACATTTCTTCATGAGCCTGACTTGATTGTTGTACAATGTAACCATTTATCAAAACATCATATTGTGCCCCATAAATGAGGACAGTTAATTATTTGTCAACCCAAACTAGTTTTTTAACATCCTCAGTCTGCAGTGGGGAGTGAGGGTGGGCTGGTGGTCATTGTTGTAAGGGGAGGAAGACCACAATTGGTAAGCGATGGAGAGAGAGCCAGAGAGAATTTAGCCACTGAAGATGCCAGAACCAAGTGATGGTTAGGTCTGCAAGAGGAAGACTGAAAAAGTGGGGAGGGGGAGCAAACAAAAGCAGAGGACCCTAACAACAAAGATCAGTTTAATCAAAGAAATCACCTTGAAGAGAGGATCTTAAGGGCCAGTAGTCTCATGGTCATATGCTCACAGCCATACATGTTGCTGGTCCTCTTCCTGTGGAGAAAAGCACGAAGAACTTGGTTTCCAACAAGGAGGCATTTGAACGAAGTGGAAGACCCGCTTACATAGGAAAAGTCCAAGTAAAATGGATGAATGTAAATCCAGTCTTCAGATAAATGCAAGAACATGAGACTGGTAAAATAAAAGTGACAGTTCTTTTAGTAGTTCATCAGAGGGGTCCCAGTTTTTCTTTCAGCCATTAACATAATGAACTAAATGGGGACCGAGGAAATGACTCATTAGGTAACACGCATGCCAGGCAAGCTTGATCCCCAGCTCACATGTGTAAACCAGGTGTGGCGAAGCAAGCCTGGCATCTCAGAGCTGGGGAAGCATGGGTAGGAGAATCCCTGGGGCTTGTTGTCTAGCTGGTTACTCGAATGGCTGAGCTCCAGATTCATGGAGAAACCTTGTCTTAAAAAAAACAATAATGAATAGAGTGATTGAGGAAGATACCCAATTTTAAACTCTGACCTAAACAAAAATATACATGTGCAAATCCCCCGCACACACACAATTAAGTACACATATACATAGGTGCACACACACATACACACAGATAGCCACCAAACATCTAAACTTGTAAATGAGGCTTTATTCTTGAAGGAATTGGAAAATAAAAGAGAGAGAAAGAGAGACTGAAATTTTCCTTGCTATAGCCAGCTCAAGCTCGAGGGATATTCAAAGCCACATTTCTGATGAAGGATGAACATGAACAGCACATTCACCTGGTGCTCAAATTCCCAGGGAAAGCTAATTAGCCACTGGGGAAGGCAGTTACATTTTCTCCATCATAGATGTACTCTGGAAAAAGGGCAGAATGTTGGACTCATTTCTACCAGGAACGAGAGTAGTTTATACATCGGTTTCAAGCTCTGTGGTTGTTTGGTTTGTTTTTTTTGTTTTTTTTTTTTTTTTTTTTTTTGCATAAGTAAAACGTACAACTAGAAATTCATGGGCTCTGAGGTCTGCTGAATAGTTGAAGGACTTATCCAGCCTTTCCCTAGAAGCCTCTTCAAAGTTCAACATCTTGTCCAAGAACCCAGGATCCTAAGAGGTGTATGTTTTTTTTTTTTCTCCTACCAACTCTGCCCCTAGCACATCCATCAATACAGCACTTAATCATTTCAAACCTGCCCCTATTGCACACATTCCTATTGCCTAGCTGTGGAAAATTCTGAAAAAGATATGTCATTTTTGTTGCGGAAAACCTTAAAAAAAAATGGGATTCATACCTGGTACTGAAGACCTGCTCAAAAGCCTGCAGCTGGGAAGGTCACAGATCCTAGAATGGAATCCACTAATGGTATTTGACTAAATGAATATGTTGTGCCCATCGAATTACTTTCTAAATAGTTATGTTTATGTCCAGTGATTAGTGCTGCTCTCACTTTTGGTTAGGAAAGCTTCTTTTTGCAGATGATGGTGACTGCCAGGGAGACTCAAAACTAAAGTGCCTGAAATAAGCAGCTGTTGAGTGCTCAGTGCTAAATGAAATATCTCCACCATACCCGCCAAGGCCCAGGAAGTATCGTGGAAGAAGGGGCAGAAAGGATGGAAGAGCCCAAGGATAGGAAGGAGTACTTTGGGACACAATCTTCCAGACATAAAGCGAACTGCTGTCACTTCATAACCTCACAGCAGCTGCTGTTACCTGTAAAAGGACCACACAATATTGAGTCCATCATTTCAACATGCATGATGGGAGTGGGCCAAAAAAGAAAAATCTAAATAAAAGAAGGGCTACTTAGAAAGAAGAGATTCAGTGTAAGGGAGACAAGACCTGGGGAGGGGACAAAACGTAGTGGGAGAGGATTACAGTCAAATTCCATTATGTTCATGGATGAAAATGGTTAATAAAAAGTCTGAAAATAACAGATCAAAGCTGGGTATGTTGGCAAACGCCTTTAATCCCAGCACTTGGGAAGAGGAGGGAGAAGGATTGCCTTGAGTTCAAGCCCACCCTGAGACTACAGAGTGTAATCCAGGTCAGGCTGGACTAGAGCAAAGCCCTACCTTGGAAAACAAAAACAAAAACACAGATCTCTTTAAGTAACTCAAATATCATATATGTCAATCTCTAGGGTAACTCATAATCTTTGTTGGCTTATAGACATTTTTATTGTGTGCAGATGTTTTGTGTTTTAAAGCACAACCCAGCTAGTTTACACCTCACAAATAGAGCACACACATCTTTTTGGCAGATCCTGTTTATATAAAGTAGGAGACCAGTAGCCACATATGTGAGAGCCTGAGTCTGAAGTTCTAAAATCTCGTTCTATCTTATCATAAGCTATTTCAGCCAGCAGGACCTACAATGAAGGCAGGAGGCTTTGCAGAAGTTGCAGTCCATGTTTCTCTCCCTTTGCCTCAGAGTTCCTGACAGGAAGGAGGAGAGCCTCGGGGAGGGGTGGAAGAAATTGGAAAATATAAATAACAAATCAAAAATTACAATTGATTGGATAAACAATTTCCCTTAGTCTGTTTCTTAATAAGGGATCGATTTTATGATCAATATTCATTATTTCCCAGAACGTACCAAACTGCTTATTGAACAAATGAATGGCTGAAACCACAGTGACATGGAATCAAAAAGGTGAAGCAATTTCTCTAATAACTTGGGTTGAGCAGACTGTCTCGTCTTACCTTGCTGTTACACATCGATGCACTTCTCTGCATAGCCCTTCGGAAGAAGGCAGAAGTTCAGGGAAAGAGGGGAGGTAATTCATTACTCAGTAAAAGTGGGTTATGGAAGCATGTACATAGAAGTATGAGGGCTGGACTGCAGTGTGGACTGCATTGTTTCTTGTCTGTTCAAACTAAAAGTGCCCAGGTTGCTAAACCAGGATTGTCTTAATATTAGTGCTTCTTTTTCTGTTTTTTCTTTACACTACTGGGGTATGGGGGATTGAACCCAGGGCCTTGCACATACTAGGCAAGCACTTTACCACTAAGCTAAATCCCCAGCAAACCTTTTTTTTTTTCTTTTTAATGGTACACTGTTTGGATGGATAGTGAGTTAAGAAACAAGGTTAGGGCTGAGGAGATGGCTTAGCAGCTAAGGTGCTTGCCTACAAAGACTAAGGACCCATGTTCCACTCCACAGGTCCCATGTAAACCAGAAGCACTACATGATGCAATTGTGCAAGGTTGCACATGCACACAAAGTGACACACATATTCGGAGTTTGATTGCAGTGGCTAGAGACCCTGATATGCCAATTCTCTCTCTCTCTCTGTCTCTCTCTCTCACACACACACATACACACATATCTGTATGAATGGGCATGTATGATGTGTACTACAAGCAAGCTGCACATATGGAGGTCTCGAGACAACCTCACAGTGTTTTGCCTTCTCCTTCCACTTTGCTCAGGACAGAACAGCCTATGTTGTTTCATTTTTACCACCGCATAGGCTTCAGTTTAGCTGGCCTGGGAGCTTCTGGATTCTCCTGGCTCCACCTCCACTGCCATGAGCTCATTGGGATTACAGACCATAGATGCATGCACCACTTTGTGCTAAGCTTTATGTGGGTGCTGGGGAGTTGGTCTTGGGCTGGAAGGGCTTGCAATAAAATGTCTTGAACATCTGATCCATCTCATATTCACTTTCCAGAAATATTTTTTTAATATTTTTTCTTTATTTGAGAGAGAGATTGACAAAAAGGCACAGAGAGAGAAAGAGAGAGAGAGAGAGAAAATGAGAATGGGCATGCCAAGGCCTCCACCTGTTGCAAACTGCAGATGCCTGAACCACCTTGTGAATCTGGCTTATGTGGGTCCTGGGGAGTTGAACCTGGGTCCTTTGGCTTTGCAGGCAAGCACCTTTACCACTAAGCCATCTCTCTAGCCCTCCAGAAATATTTTTACTGAAATGCAGGGAGATGGCTGATGGGTGGAAATAACTGAGGTTCAATCAAGAACTTGATGTTGACATTGTCATTTTGCTTGCTCATTCCAGGATCACTTTCAAAGTATTCTAGTGAATGTACCACTCTGATACACTATGAAAAGCTTCCACTAGACTCTACTGTGGAGTTCATTTCACCATCTTGAAATGATAGGATGGTCTACATGTTTTCAAATGGCTGACACCGACCTGATTTCAATGATTCCAATGATCTTATGCACATGTATGGAGGCTGTGATACCACGAAGCTCGGCTGGCGTTCACTATGACGGACACTGTGATTGCACTAATGTGTGAGCAGATGTCAGATTTGGCAGGTGTGGCCTTCAGTGCCCTTGCTAGCTGCTGTACTCTCATGGGCAGGGCTCCAGCTCTGGTGTCTGTGACATCACTTCCCCTTCCAGCCTGCAGGAGACTGAAGGACCTCAGGAGCTTGTTTACTGCTGGACTAACTCTTGTTTCTCATCTCTCATCGCATAGTCCTGTAGTGTCTGTAACAAGTTCCTAATTACCCAGCTCTTGGAGAGACTCTGGACTGATCAATTATGAAAGCAACAAATGATTAACTCATTGTTTTTCCTTTTTTTTTTTTTAAAAAACCACATCACTTACTTAAAGTCAGTCATCCAAGGCTTATCCAAACTACTTAGGAAAATCTCATTAAATCAGGCTCTCCTAATTAGAAATTAGATAATTCTGACAGGAGAAAAGCTAAAGTTTACCTTTGTACTGTCTGTAAAAAAAAAAAATTGTTTGTGAAGTAAAGGAATAACATAAACAAGACTTAATGATTTTCTAAATGTAAAGTTCTAGGAAAGATACAATATGCTCCTAAGCATCTTGACAGCATGTTGTCAAACTCAAAAGCTATCTTCATACTGCACGTAAACATCCTCCACCTACAAAAAATACTCCTTGCTTTAATTGTGAAACAGTCTTATCTATCACCAAAGAAAGTCTCAAGCAAGACTTTACTAGGTAATATAATTGGAACCTAGTTGTAATTAAAACTATCTTAATATATGTATAAACGTCTCGTTTACACTGCATCATTGGGAATTCTTACAAGTAAAATTTTCAGACAACTGAAGTATTTATTTTAAGCAGCAATACTTATTTATTTTAATTAGGGAGGTATGGCACCATGATTAAACATGAATGCTGAAGCAGAGTCTTCTAGCTGCACCTCAGGCAAGTTAATGTCTTTTTGCCTAAGTTTCCTTGTTAGTAAAACGGGAATGAGAATAAATGCTTCCCGATATAGTTTTTTATATATGTTTTGGAATCAATGAGATAATGCATTTTAAAGAGTTCTCAATAAATGCTTGTTTCAAAGTAACTGTTCAAAAGTACAAATTACAAATTTAATATTTGTGAAAGAATTTTTTAAAAAATTACATAATCTGCTTTCGCAAACATGGTCCTGAGTAGGATTTAACCTGTTCTTAATTTCTTTTTTCCAAAACCACCCTCCTGAAAAGAACAGAATTTTACCATAAGGGGAACACTTTTTGTTTCAGTAAATCACATCAGATTAGCAGATTTAACAGTGGCCTCCATCAGTTCCTAACAAATCTCTCATCATTGCCATGGAACCCATAGCTGGAACTAGGAAACAAGTCAGAATCATATCCAAATAATGAGTTTGCCCTCTAATATCAAGCTCCCACCAACTGTGGGCTACAAGGGGTCCTACACCTATTATATTCTCTCTAAATTAATAATGGCTATCCTCTTATCCGGTGCTGATTCACTGTCCATTGGAGAATCTGCTTCTCTTTTTCATGTGGATGCAGAACCTGAGGAGAGAACCAGTCCATCACATCTCACCAAGGGCCCCAGCTGAAACCATAGAGTAATTGGGGAAATGAACAGGAGTGCTGCTTTCTTGGTGAACGTAGTATCATCACAAAGATGAAGAAGATAGACACAGAGAACACTGAACTCCTACCAAACCAAAGATCCAGAGGCTCCCAAGACCTAATCACTGAAGTAAACCTAAAACTAACCCAGAATGGCTCAGGGAAATTCATGGAAGAGGGGACGGAAAGATTGTTAGAGCCACAAGTTGGAACAATGCACAAAGATATTTCCTCTTCCCCTGCAACTGATGGCTACCCCTATAATGCATGACCCACAATCCCCCATGGAGATAACTGGCATCCCCAGTGAGGAGGGCCCCTTTGGAGGGTAGGGGACAGGGATGAGGGTAAAGATGGTACCATCAGGTGCTGTTTACACACTGAGTATGTCCATAACTAATAAAGGAGGGGGAAAAGATAAGGTTTAGGCAACAGCACTGTCAGATCAGACATTAAATAGTAGATTGTATAAAAGAGAATCCCCTCCTGATGCTGGATTCAAAATAAACTAAGAGGAAGAAAGCTAGCAAACTCAAGCAGCTTTTATGAAAGGATATACAGCAACTGAAATATTGCTTTTGCTTTTCACCTGGCAAGAAGCACAACTGGAAAATGTTTACACTGAATGGCCATCTCAATCTCACCCACTGGAAAACGGCCTGGCCAGACAAGCTATCTGAACATTTAGACATCAGGCCTCAGAATGAATGCCAGGCTGAATGAACACCAGCTCACCAGCCATGATGGAAGGACACCATCCAGCGATTATAAACCACCTGTACTTTCACCACACCTTCGCCATGGCTGGGAGCCATGCTATCACCATGGTGAAGCTTGGCCAGACTCTGGTCCATCATCTCTCCTCCTGGTGGGCCCAGCGTGCAGCTGTGCTCTGAGCTTAAATAGAGGACAGCCAAGGTGCCCCAGCGGGAGGGAGAAAGAACGTCCCGCCACAGGGCATCAGAGTTGGTGTTTTATTCTCCTAATTTACCGTCATTTTACACTATGTTTTGGGTTTTTATTTGAATTCCAGTACTCTTATCACTATCAATGGCCAAAGCTATTTACTTCACTTCCCCTACCAAACTCATTTCCAAAAGGCAGAATTAATTCATTCTGTGCATTTCCAGTATGTGAAGGAATTCTCAGGAATATTCTGAGGAATCTGCTCTGTGTGCACAATTTCTAATCTGAGTACAAAAGATATAATTGGGTAGCAAAGGAAAATATTAACTCTCTTTCTCATGTCTATCTGTCCTACAAAACAAGGCTTACTAATGGTTAGTTGCCTCGGATACCTTCAAGCAATCTCCTTGCGAGTGGCCGTACATTACATGAGCTGCAGGAAATGATGTGAGAAAGCATCAGGCAGTCCATCGTGTAGGAGCAACACGGAGACGTGACTTCAGGTGACCAGAACTAATAGCTTGTTGCGACACTAAACAGCTTGCTTAAGTACGTTGGTATATTATGTTACCAAGTAGAAACTAAACTACCTCTAACGACATGGATGAAAAGAGTGAAACATTCATGCCCCAAACACTTTCTCATTGGCATCATTCACAAGTTTAGGAGTCAAAATCCTTCAGGATTAACATAACATCAAGCACAAAACCTTTAAGATACAGTGAAATACTTACCATTCTTGGTTATAAGATAGAAAAGAACCACGAAAATCTTTTTTTTTTTTTTTTGCCACACAAAGGTTAGCTGTTTATCACATGAAGAAACACTGGAATGATCTTGTAATACTGCAATATAAGTTCGCATTTTTTTTTTCTTTTGCAAAAGACACGGGGTATGAATGTGATGACTTCTCTTGAATAAAATATACTGAATTTGGTCCTCGGGTTTCACTTGTCATTTTCATCATGGCTGAAAAGTAACGTGCTTGATTTAAAGAAGTAAAACTTGCAATAAGGAAAAAAATATGTAAGTCGGTATTAAAAAATTATTTCTGCTGTAATGCAGTCTTTGCCACTGAAAACATGTCTGTCACCTATAAAAAGCTCTCATATCTTCACACTTCTTAACACCTTGAAAACAGTTGAGTTGTAACCTGTTTAAAAATGCTACATATGAAAACTCTCAGAGAGATACGAATTTATTTGCCAAAATATATAAGAAGGTATATTTTTTAATTACTTTACTTCACAGTGACAACTGACTAACCAGGAACAATGCAAATGCTTTTCTAATGATGGAGGGAAAACCAAAACCTGGAGTTCCCAATCCACTCTATGTAGCCACCACGACTTTATCCTTTGTATATACACTTTGATGAAGTAGTCTTTTGTAGCAATAATAGCCATTAAAATATTTTAAATGAGCTGAATTGAGAACCAGATGTCACAGCCCAAGTATTAAACCAAGATGAGCAAGCATTGTGAATTATAACATATCTCAGACATCATAATAATTTTTCTTCAAGGAAAAAGCTTGGTACTACGATTAAATTTTTTCATTTCAGTTTTGTCAAAGTATTTGCATATGTTCTATTATATATGAATGCCGTACATGCAGTATGTACATACATAACTGATAAATCAGTAAATACACATTTTCAGGAGAAGTACTCAAGGGTTATTGGGTGTGATACATAATGTTGAGAACAGTGCTCTACACTTTTTAGATAGTTCTTTCATTGACTTCTGTTCCTTCAAATGACATGCCTCAGGTGGCATTTCAGACTTTTATTTTAGAAAGGAAAAGTCTACACACAGGAAGACGTGCCTTTGCCTCTCAAAGCGTCCTAGAGTCCATGAGTCGGTGAAGAGACTGTGTTCACCTCAACTAACCCAGGTCAGCGTGAGATGAACAGACATAAGTGAAAAAAAAAAGTTTACCACTGAGTTAGCCTACCCTTGAGTGAGAAAACATGTTTTTGCTGATTTCTTCCAAAATCCCTTCTTGAGATCCTGAAGGCCTCATTCCAGGTTCTGGGGAAAGAGTTGACAAACTCATTCCTGAAAATAGTCCCCACCCATCTCCCTGTGCTCGCGGAGGGCCCACAAGAACGACCCCTCGCGGAAAAGCAGCCAACAGCCACTTCGCAAGAATCCCGTAAATTGTATTTGCAGTGTGCCTTCGAATTGCGGGGAGCAGAGCACACCTGCGATTTTAAAATATGCCTCACAGCGTCCTCGGAAGATGCCCAGCTTTGGCTGCAGACGCGCAGGCGAATGCTATCCCCGGCATGCGATCCCTTCCTGGGCCCTTCTGTTCCTCTGCCCACACATTTCACAACACCAACCAGCATCCACAAGGCAGGCAGCTGCCTCAGAATGCCAAGCCAGGATGATGATTTTCGCTTCTTGGGGGGATGTTTCCCAAATGCCAGAAAAGAGAATCCAGAAGAAAAATTAGTCATTCGGACATTCACCCAGCGCAGACGACAGGGCCAGGTCAATTCTGCCCCCAGTTACAGGAAAGGTTAAGTGTTTCAAGATCTGTTTTGAGAACTTGTGTTTCAAACACGGCTTTCCTGAAAATAGGCTGGTAAAAACCATTCAGACCTTTCAAACTGTCCCGGGAAAGTCTCAGAAATCGGTAACATAGGCTTGACGTTACAGCATACTCCCACAGGAGAAGAGGTCTAAGGTATCTGCCCCACAGGATCCTTCTTTTCCACCACCCAAAGTACTTCTATCAGGCTGGAGAGGTGGCTTAACGGTTAAGGTGCCTACCTGCAAAGTCACAGGACTCTGGTTTGATTCCCCAGCACCCATGTAAGCCAGATGCACAAAGTACTTCTATCAGAGCCCAGTCAAGAGCAATGGCAAACAGCAGAATGCATTGCTTTTATGGCAAAATGTGTAAGGAGAAACAGCACTGAGCAGTGCTCTAACCAATGTCATTATCAGCCACCTCAGGGTGGGGGCACAGAGCAAAAGCACCAGAGAAGAGCACCACCTGTCAGCAGGCATGGCTCCTATCTTAAGTTGGGGAGGAGGGTAGCGCATGATGGTCACACAGCTTTCCACCTCTGGAAAGTCTTGAATATGGTTGGTAACATTTTTTCCTGGACCTCCAATGTCCTACAGTTACTAGACACCTGTGGGGATGATCTCCTCATGACCTCAGCCTTCAGAGTGAGGAACTTGAACCTTGCACTGGTTGAACCCACAATCAGAACTAGCTGAGGTGACCATCAACTGAAAATACATACAGAAATGACCATATCTGTTGAGAATGGCCTTGAGAAGAAAAGAGGCTGTGTCAGCGAGAACGCAGTGCTGTGCCTAGCACGTGAGGACTCGAGGAGGAACCGGAGAGACGGCTCAGCGGATCAAGTGCTTGCTGCACAGGCAGAGGGACCTGAGTTTTGATCCCCGACATCCATGTGGAAGACATGTGAGTATGAAGGCTCACCTGTAATCCCAGACAGAAGCTCTCTAGGGAAGGTAGCCCAGTGAGTGAGCTCTGAGTTCAAGTGAGGGGCCTCGCTTCAGTAAAGAAGTCAATGTCTAGCCTCCAAAAACACATACACATGTATGCTTGCAACCCTGAACACTGTGAACACTCATACACATGCCTGTGTGATGTATGCACACCCCAAAAGAAAACACACACTCGATAAACATTAGCTATTCTCAGTAATGATTTTATGCCTTCACAATGACCTGCTTGACGTTCATTCAACTTCAGCCTGCAGATCCGGAGTATGGCTTCACTTCTTTCTTCTTGAAGCAATGGGCAAAGCTTAAAGCACCAAAAGATGTTTGAGTATTCACCAAGAAAGGCAACGAATCCACACACTTCAAGCCCATTTCCATATTCCCCAATGTGGTAACATAAATGTTTTCGGATTCAGAAACTAACCAGTTCTTTATAGCCTCATGCATTGGGAATGGATTCACTTTGGTGTTAATGCACCAGAAAGAAGTTTATTTCCTACTACTGGGAGAAAAAAAAAAAAAAAAAAAACTAATATGAGACTAGCCCCTGCCCCCCAGCATGTAAGACGTCCCATAATGCTAGACATGAACTTTGTAATCATCATATGGACACATACAGTGAGTAACTCCAACCCCAGTACACAGTACTAAGATCTTCAAATACCATAACCCAAAACATCCCTATAATACAACAGAAAACAAACATCTAAGAGTCCCACTTAGAGACAAAACTGCCCAGCATTGACCAAAACTGCCTGGCAGCAGGAAATGTCGGCAGGCAGCCTCCTTCCTGACAGGTCTCTGGAAGAACAGCGTAAGCCCCTGGGTACAACGGGATGCACTCAGGGTCTAACCTGCCCTCTCTGCTCCCTTGGTGGCTGTCCTCCATGGATAGAGGATGGCTCTGTGTGAGACCAAAGAGGTAATTCCAACAGTGCCATCAATGGCTTGGCTAGTTGTTCTCGACATTGTTCAGGGAGCCATGAGGGTGGGAGAATGTTCCAGGGATCCAAAGCCTTCACTGGTAACATAAAGACCCCAGCTGCTGCCTGACCAGTGGCGGTGGCCAAGGAGCACAGCCAAGATGCATTCTATTTTTACTAGCTTGTATTCACTCCCCCTGTGGTGTTAAATCTACCCTGTGCAAGGCTCCCTGTCCACACTCTTCTGCTCAGGATCTTTGGTTGGAGGAAGAGGACATTTTCCTTTGGTTTTCCCTCATGCAGAAGCCATGGGGAGTCGCATCCTCTGGTTCTGAGGTGTGGTTGATAAATGAAGACAGCAACTCCTTTTGTCTTTTAGGTTGATTATCCGTGATCCTTAAGATAAACTGACTCAATTATTATCATTGACTCTCAGCGCTTAGCCACAGCCCACACCAGTCAATCCCCGCTCTGCAATGTGATCAAATCCTCTCACTCACTGCCATTTTATCGATCTAGGATTGGGTTCTGGAGAGGTTTTCCTGTGATGGAAAGTGCAAGTAGCTATTTCAAAATCACCATTTCCTGTTTGGCCTAGATGTGGCCAGTAGCAGGAAGGTTGCATCTGAATAAATCTAGCTTATCTGCTATATTTCTAATAACATGTGAGCCAGGATCATTATCTCAATGTGTTGCCTGAGGACACCCCAGTCATTCAGTGTGGGGACCTTATGTGCTGTGAGGATGCTTGCAAATTACAAGGGGAAGTCAGTGTCTCACGATCATCAGAGCCGAGCATCCAGGCTCAGCCCCACTTCTGCATCGCCGTCAAAAACTCTCTCCTCCAAATCCAAGCCACTTGCATGAGCCCCGTGATCAGAAGCAAACGTTACCTTAGCTAGTTTGTGCTAATGCGCCCGCATCCAGGATGCCTCCTAAGGTTGTGAGAGCTGGAAAGGAATTTACCAACTTAGATGCAATGATACTGATGGCAAACGCATGGGGCGGATTTTAAGTATTGGAATAAGACGCGCCAGTCCATTTTTCAATGTCTTTCGACAGGCTTTGCCATACAACTCCCATGGCTCTCCTCATTTTTCCTCAAAGCAATCCTATTTGCAGAGCTGAGGAGCCGGCTCGGTAGGAAAAGTGCTCACCGTGGAAGCATGAGGATTCTCAGCACCCAAGTAAAATGCAGGGCCCCATGGCACAGGCTGCAGTCCACCGCTGAGGAGGTGGGGGCAGGAAGTTCCCTAGAGTTCATTGACTCGCGGGACCGGCCAAGTCTTCAGGTTCAGTAAGACCCTGTGTCGAAGAGTCAGGGATGCAGTAACAGAGTGAGACGTCTGATGCTGACCTCTGACCCCCACCTGCCTGGGCCCACACAAACCCATTTGAATGTGCACCCATATGCACCCTACATACAAATATACAGGCGAGAAGCATCAAAGTAGAAATCTTACTTTTTGGTGTGTGTATATGATGTGTGTGTGTGTTCATGTATGAAAGCAGGCCCATGCATGTCACAGGGCGCATGTGGAGGTCAGAGGACAACTTTGGTGACAGTCATCACCTTGTTTAAGGCAGGCTGTCTTTGTTTTTGCTCAGCACTGCATCGGTGAGCCTACTGGACCCACCGCCACTCTCACCACAGGCAGCTGCTCTGGGATTACAGTCACTCGCCACAGCCTTTGGTTTTGCACATGGATTCTAGGGATCTGAACTCAGACGCTGGCTCTTGCAGGGCAAGCACTTTACCCACTGAGGCATCGCCCCAGCCCAAGAATCCAATCTTCTGTGAAAGAAAGGAACAAAATTGCCCTCATCTCTTGACCTTCCTTGATTTAAATGTAAGCAAGAGAGCACTGTATACATATCATAGCTATAAATTTGAAAGTATGTGAAGTAATTAAAATTTATTTCACAGGGCTGCAGAGATGAATTAGTGGTTAAGGTGCTTGCCTGCAAAACTAAAGCAGGATCCACATAACCCAGGTACATGTGGTGGCACATGTGTCTGGAGTTCATTTACAGTGGCTGGGGGCCCTGACATGCCCATTCTCTCCCTCTCTCTCTCTCTCTCTCATTCTCTCTATCTGCCTCTTTCTCCCTCTCTCTCAAATAAATAAATAAAAATAAAAAATTAATCTCAATAATGTACATGAGTAGACCTACTACAATGGCTAGCAAATAATAATGAGTGCTCAAACATCTGAAAGAATTTAAATAATTCTGAATAAGTTATGATTAGTATTTTTATGAATGTCTGTACAAAAGAGAATGAATCTATAACATGTATGAAGTATCACAACTCTCCCTCTCCTCTCTCTGTAAAATGGAGTCAGGATCATTTCCATATGCATTCTGAGATGAAAATGGGAAAAAATAAATCTTAATATAAGCCATCAACTAGAGAAGTTTTAACAAAATCCCTTTCTAATTTCTCTTACATTAACATATGTTTTCATGATTTTTTTAATGATTAAAATCATCTTAAAAATGATACTCTCAGGAGAGAAAAGAAAGCTAAGAACGATTGCTATTCACATAATTCCCTGGCAGCCATCTTGTTTCCTGCCCCAGTATATAAAGTCAGTAATTCTGAAACAATAAAGATGGGATAGGGAAACTCCTTCCTAATGAAACAATTTAAATGAGCTCCTTAAATACTTTTAACTAGCATTTAATTTATTTTTAATCAGGTGCTTATCATTTGTTAAATAAATTCCAAAGGCCCCAGGATTCCACAGCCCTTAGACAGGCTAATCTCCCATTGGGAAGCAACACATATTAAATAGTTGCTAAACCTTGGTAAATACACTTTTAATAATTAATTCTAGAAGTATTTAACTTGCAGTAATATATCAGATATTTCAGCAGTACTGTAATCCAGGGGATACTGTCGAGGGATTTCTCAGATTAACACGTTTGGGTCCCCAGGTCCCATCTGTATACCTCTATCTGAATTAACAGCAGGTGATTCCACACATGGCGGCCAGCTCTGTGTGTGTCTGAGTGACCAATGATTTTATTACCACATCAGCGAGATCAAATCAGGGAAATGCATCCGCTGAGGAAATGCTTAGTAAGGGATGAGCCGGATGGTGGCTTACAAGTCAGCCTGGGGTTTCAAAGATGATAACTACTGAAAAGAAAAATTACTTTTCCTGTTGAGATGTGTAAATATTATGTAGATATCCTAACTCAATCTCTGTGATGGATGGCGCTCAATTTTAAACATATTTCAGTAATGCCTTAATTTAATAGAATAGCAGGTGCTGAAGGATCAAGGTGAGAATAAATTGTTTTGCACGGATGGTATTGTCTTGTCCTAAAACCTGTGATTCTTTACTACCCACTCCATAAAAAAAGTAAAAAGAAAAAAAACGCTTTGTGAAACTGTCCAGACAGAAATTGGCCTCAATATCCACGACCTCGCAGAGCCTAGCAATGTCTTCACAAGACCCTCATAATAGGAGGAAAAGATGATGACATCAAAATAAAAGAGAGACTAACAGAGAGAGTGAGAGGATATGATGGAGAGTGGAGTTATGAAGGGGAAAGTGGGGAAGGGGAGGAAATTATCATGGTTTATTGTCTGTAAGTATAGACGTTGACAATAAAAAATTATACATTAAATATATATACATATGTGTGTATATAAATATATGTATGTATGTATGTGTGTGTGTATGTATGTGTATGTATGTGTGTATATATATATATACATACATATGGTGAATAACCACTTTGATGTATCCTGCATAGTTGGTCGGGTTCCAATTAGCCTTCTCCACCATGACTGTCGTTCCGCCCTCTTGCCTAGTTTGGTGTAAATTGCAACCCACTCGCCCTACGTCTTGAGACTGAAGCCAGTGGAGACCTTTGTCCTGCAAGAACTGCTCACCTCGCCACCCGGATGCCGGGGAGCCGACTGTGACCAGCAGGTGGCGCTGCACCGCAGGCAGCAGCCCGGGGCTTCTCTAAGGAGCTCGAAGACCTCCGGGAAGACGGGAAGGGATCGTAAGTCCTCTGGCTGGCTGTCGGTTATCTCATTGAGTATGGAACTCTCCGGGCCTCGTGGTTTTTTGTTTTTTTTTTTTTTTTCCTCCTCCACTTCTTCTCCTCCCAGTCCTACAAATGCATTCTTTGTAACTTTAAAAATGACGTGAGTTGTCCCCACCAGCCTTGGTCCAGCCTGTTCCTTCAGGGCTGTGTAACCCAGACGTAGCCCACTCCTGCCCTAGCCCGGACAACCTGCGCTCCATGACGCGGTTTCGGTAGTGATAAAAATCAAACATTTTCAGGAGCCATTATACTCTGAGATGTTAATGCAGTTTACTTTTTAAAATGTGATCAATAGATAGGGAGAAAGTGCCCATAAATTACTAAAGGCAAAAAACATTCTATTAGCATGCAGTGGATTTTGCAATATTTGTTAGTCTGTTTTACTGGGGGGAGGGGAGAGGATTTTTTTTCTTCCTGAAAGCTTGAATTGTTGTTTTTGTTTTTGTTGTTTTAAAGGAAAGAAGAAAAGAAAATACCTGTCTTTGTCTCTGTTCAAGAGAGACATTTTTACCATGACTCACTTAGGAAATGTAATTCTAATGCACTATAGCTATAGGTTTCAATTAACAGTTTCCTTTCCTGACAGCCTTTACCTTCTGTGTTTTATGAAATCATTAACTATTGTCATGTTTCTATTATGATACTATTAGGAAATAAGGAGACTTATGTAAATGGAGATGTAAAAGAAATGCATTACAGTCACACTGAGCAACATCTGTGCACTATCATCCACGCTCACACTGATTTTCTAAAGATTGTTCCATTCATTACAGAGCATTGTTAGTCGTAGTGGCACAACCCTTATTTCTATGCATTTAGGGAATGAGGCAGAGAGTGGGTAAATGAGAACCTAATCAATACCACTTTTCATTTTGCATCTAATGTGCTGCCTCCCTTTCTTTTCCTCATGCACAAATCCAAAAAAGATCCTGACGTTACAGTCATAAAATGTAATTCTTCTGCAGAAACACAGACAATAATGCTTTCTGTATTCAGGCGTATTGCATATTCTAATGGCATTTGGCTAAATTGAGTATGGATTTAACATCAAAGGCTTCATGAATTTTTCAAATGAGATATTAAAGTCAATATTTCAAGTGAAAGATATTTCAATTTAGTTGCATACACAACAATAAAAAAAAAACTTCTACAAGGTAGAGGAACCAGTGGCTGCAGGAGTATTAGTTCATTCAAGAAATTATTAGTTTATAAGAAAATCAAACACAAGGTTGTGATGTGGCAACGGCTTTGAATAAATTAGACTAACCGATATGCACCAGTGTACTTTATCTCTTGCAGGCTGAAGCGGTACACTTACCATTGGCGTATTCAGGGCTCCTGGCTGATTTTTTTTTTTTTCTAAACTCAGTTGATTAGCGAGAAGATTTGCATTGCCATTTCATAAATCTCTTTATTCTCATTTGTACAAGTGGAGGACTTAGGATAGGTGATATAAGAGCCTTTTTTTTACCTGGAACTTAAGTGGATCTTACTTCAAGGAGGGGATACTTACAGTGAGTCTGCACAGCGATGCTGCACGCTGTCATCCAGGCCCATCACAGGACGCTCGGTTTCAGTGTATGGGAAGTGCTGCGGTTTGCTCACTACCCGCCCATGTTACTGCAAGGGGCTCACTTTCAGACAGTACGCGAAAGCTTGGATTTCCAGGGTGCTTTTGCACTGAACAGCTCAAAGGCTGATGCCCACACGTGGTCCCGTACATCCTACGAAACTCGGTGAAGAAAGAAATGGGAAAGGGCGCCACCTCCCCCTCACAGGCAGATGGTTAGAGCGCAGAAATGGTTAGCCAGTGACCCCGCGAGGAAGCTTGTTTGACCAGGTCAGCCCTAAAGCAAGAGCCGACCACTTCCTGTTTTGGTTTTCATGCAAAAGTCACAGCACTGACCTGCCCTGTCCTCTCCACCGTCCTCTACAAAGGTTTGCATCATCTTTTCTATTCGGCTCTGTACCAACAGAATGACATTAGCCTGAGTTCCTGCATTGAAGACCCCATCCTACCTCTTTGTTTTGATGGTGGAAACCTAAGAGTACCATTTACCCAGCCTCTATAGGCCCTCCCTACCTCCAACAGACACTTCAGGTCAGAGAGGATAAAAACCCGTTCACAGAGCTCCCAACCTAGAAGAAATGACCGGAAAGTGACAAGTAGCCTACCAAGCTGAACGGGAGGCTGAAAACTCTGCCCTGTGATTCGTAACCTTGCCGGATACGGAAGAACAGAAGCGCACCTGGCTCTGGGCTGTGTGGATGTTAACTGGTCTGTTACCAGTGAGTAACCCCACACTTGATTGAGATACTACTAAAAGAGTTGTTGTTGCAAGGGACCAAGATCCTTGACACATGTGGGGATTTCATTCTGCACTTTTAAGGACTACCACCCACCCTGAAAGTAGGAGAAATTCTATTTGGTAGAATTGGGAGAGCTGCGCCATGGAGCCTGCACGAGTGTGTGAGCTTGCTTCTTATTTAAAAAGAAGAGAATATTAGACTCATTGTTCTTTGATTCCAAAAGACATGGATTCCCCAAGGAGGATGTTTTCCATTGGCCAATGACAGACGTGCCCAGGAAAAAAAAGAAAAGAAAAAAGAAAAAGGCAAAAAAACAAAAAAACAAAACCCTCCCTTCACCTGGTTAAGTTAACCCTGCAGTCTCACGTGTGGGGACTTATTTTGCAAGTGGATTGCAGGAAGCTATTTTTCACCATCTCCATGCCCACCCCCAATCACAACAACAACAAAAAGCCTCCAGAACTGAAAATTGTTTCTTTGCCTCATTACATCTAAATGATCAGACTCATTTCAGTCCCAATTCTGAAACTCCCCTCCCTCCTTTTATGCCTCTTTCTTTTTAAGGGACCCTATTATAGGGAGGGAAAACAAAATGGAACAAAGCTACAATTCATGCTCATTTTAAGGTTTTCAGTTATAACAGCGCTCCTGGGCATGACTATTATATATTGGCTTCTTTGGAAAACTGTTGATCTTTTGATGTTTATCATTTCTTTATTTAAACCGTAAAAGGGAGCTTTGTGGAGAACAAGACTTTGTCTCTAACTAAGGCCTATATTAAAACGCAGCCCAGGCCATGACTGAAAATGGAGCCTGTGGACCCTAACTATTCCCTCATCAGCCCCTGCCCACATCATAAAAAAAAAAAAAAAAAAATTAAAAAAAAACAGTAAGCTATTTGGCACAAATGAGATGGGGAAACGCAAGAACTAAGAGGCTAGGCTGACCACGTACCTAGGAGCCACAGATACAAACGCCGAAGGAAGGATTCACCGAGCTCGGGAAGGTGGCATGGGGCACGTCAGAGGCGTGTGTGATACTCAGTGTTCACATTCCTAAAAGAAAGTGCACATTTTAAAATTTCTTCATGGCACATCTGTGCATTGCTACATATTTTAAGGGCCTGCTAGGACTGGAATTAGCGGAGAGTTGATGCTCGGGAGCAAGGCGTCCTGGCAAAGCTGCGATGTGGAGGAAAGCTACTGGAAATCACAGAGTGTGGGGGCGGGCTGGGGGACGGAGGGGAGCCTGTGCCCGAGAGGAACAGTAACAAGGGGTTCTAGCTGAGGAGACTGTCAGCTTTATATATGGGAACTTGAAATGGAAAGATTGGTAGTGTCATTGAACCCGAACAACAGCTGTGAAATCAAAATTTACTCCCTAATCTGAATTAACTAATCAAAACCAAGTCACTCCTCCTCCTTCCCTCCACTACCCACCGCATAGCCCCTGGGTTATTTTTCACAACCATTCCCTAGCAAAACAGAAGAGCAAGGAAATCAGACTAAAGGTCAAAGGATTGCCGCAAGACCCCGCGCATTTGAGGTCCCTCACGGACACACAGAACCAGCTGTCTATCCTCCATCTTTCCAGATGTAGCAAGGTGACACCTTTATTGCAGACGTCCTCAGACTGAAACCAAGAGTGATTTTCCAATGGTGACTTCTGTGATCTCAGCTAAAAGGCAGGGACTGCATGAAGCAGAAACGACCCTGGTGTTAGCAATATCTAAAAATCCAGATTCACAACTGATGTCATACGCCAGTCCCCTTTTTATCAAGCATAAGCATTTAATAAAATTGAACTGGTAAATTATCCAAATAAATAGATTCAAAGGTGTACTTTAGCCAAAGCACGATTGAAGCTCTTATTAACCGGTGATTATCTTCACTGATCCACATTACCATTCAGTTGCAGATGTTACTGACATTAAGATGTATGATGCAGAGGCTGGAGAAAAAGCCCATTTAAGACAGGTGAATACTTAATAGTAATTCAACATATGAGGCACCAAATGCCTTTCACGGGAGTTCAAGGATTTTCCCTCTCTTTGCAATTTTATATGAATGTTTATAAATAAAATGAGAAATGGGACTCCATTTGGTGGCCATTTGACTTGCTCAAGTTTAATGGCCATTTAAAACTTTGCAATTTATCATGAGAAGCTTCTTTCTCCTCTGACTTTATTTTTATTTTATTTATTTATATATATTTTTTATCTTCATCTCCTCTGAATCCTTATGGGAGATCTACAGTTTAAGAATACAAATGAAATGTACCTGACCTGGAGCAGTTGTCTGTCTTTGGGTTTCCGTGTCTGCACGGAAACACAGTGATAGTCAGCAGCCCACTAGATGCAAAATGGACCTTGTAGGTAGAGTCCACCAACCAGTACTACGTGATCATCCACACACCACACCCTTCCATGCGCAGCCCAGGGGGCATTCAGAGGGTGAGGGTGAGCCTTTCTGTAGCTTTAAGGACACTTCTCTCAAGTTGATTTTTACAAAAGACAATCTAGATGTTCCAGTGAGAAAGAAAGAGTTTAATAAAAGTAAATGGCTTCATGGAGAAGCAAGCCAGCATAATGGGAAAATGTTTATTATGTCTCAAGCCATCAAACCAATCTCTGTCCCTCTCGCTGCCTTTCAGATACAAATATCAATTGGTACCTAATTTCACGTGCAGATTATATTCACAGAAACTCTGAAGTGGCTAAGAAAATTGCAAAAGTTAAAAAAGATTCCTATTTTATTTTTAATCTTGTTTTCTTTTGTTTTGTTTTGGTTTTGAGACAGGACCTTATGAAATGGTCCAGACTGAACTTGACTTTTTATTTCTGAAGTCTGGGATTATAGGTCTATACTACTAAGCCAGGCATATTTTTATCTTCCTTTCTGTATGATTCTTACTGCTTTGTTTTATTTCAGTTTTGAGACAGAGCCTTACTAGGTGGCCCAGACTGAACTTAAATTTGTGTTTCTGAAGTCTATGCTTACAGGTATTTATTACTAAGCCTGGCTTTGTGTGTGCATGTGTGTGTACAGAAGTTTGGGCTGCACATGTCATGACATACTTGCAGAGAGGTCAGAGGATGACATCCAGGTCAGTCCTCACCCTCCACCCTGTCTGAAGTGGGACGTCTCCTCACTGCTGGTGTGTAATGCTGAGTTTACCATGCCAGCTGGTCCGTAAGCCTCTGGGATGCTCTCCTGTCTCCTCCTCCAATCTCACAGTCAATGTGCTGGGACTACAGAAGCCTGACACAACATTCAGCCTTCACATGGGGTCTAGAGATCTGAACTCGAGCACCCAGAACTGAGCAGCTGTGTTTTATCCATTGAGTCATCTCCCCAGCCCCTGGCTTTGGTTTTGATTTTCAACTTGACTGTTCATAATTAACATGTGGAACACAACGTGGTCAGAACCTCTTCCTTCAGAATCCTGTGTGAGACTTACCCTCAACCCATCTGCTCTTCCTTCTTACTTCCTTTGACTTTCTCTATATTATACGTACTTCATCCCTCAATCTTACTAGCTGAAGGATCAATGGAAAGTGAGCAATACATGGCCAGCCATGGCTGGATCTGGGGCATTGGAGCTGCCGTCTGGCTTTCAGTGATGGCCACTACCCAGTGGAGTGAGAAATGGGGGCGTCTACACATGTGCCAGAGCTTGCGGGACATGTGTTTTGTCTGAGGCAGCTTTTCCCAGTCACAGCATAGATGTCTACTTACTCCACATAAGCATAACTCTGCACTTGTAAACACACACATATGTGTATTCACACTTTTCTTTCCCATATTTGGAAATATATGTGAGTTACTAGTTATTGTTGTATACAAACAGACACTTTGCTCTGTTCAGAGAAATCTACATTATAAGATATCAAACACAGTCAGCCACAGAGTGTCTGATGTTCTCTTTTGTTCCACCCAGCAAACGTTGGGAAGAAAGAGTAACCTCCCTTTGGGCCAAAGAAAATGAGTAACAAGGAATTAGAATTGCCGCAAACTGATGATTTTCAAGTCATGCTTGGAGAAATTGGAAGTTTCCAAAGTTCCCAAAGACTTGAAAAAGTCAAGAAGTTGAGGTTGGTTCAGAGACGTTCTGTCTTCGTCTGACCAGTTTCAAAGTCAATGCAACTCCTCCTCTATCGGCACTGCATGTTAGAAGTTTGTAACATTTTCAGGAAGACATGCTTCTCTTGCTATTGAAAAATGGCGTGTTAACCTCTCTTTACAAGAATGGCATTGGTAGATGAAAGTTGATTCTCTGGGTCAATGTCAAGAGCCCCACAGTGAGAGTCTTCAACATTTTCTTCCTTCTCTGTTTTTTTTTTCTCTTTCTTTCTGTCTTTCTTTCTTCCTTCCTTCTTTCTTTTCTTCTTTCTTTCATTTTCCTTTTTGCATGTGCATGTGTACACAATATGCATGTTCATATGTCTGTGGGCACATGTGGGAGGGGGAGGCACCATAAACCTATGAAGGATATGTGTTCATGATATGCATGTTCATATGTCTGTGTGCACATGTGTGAGGAAGGTACCATACACTGGTAAAGAACAAAGATCACCAGCGATCTTCTTCAGCTGATATCCACGCTAGCTTTTGCACTCAGTCTGCTGGTCTGGCCAGATAGCAAGCCTTAGGGACCCTCCTGTCTCCTCCTCCCCAGAGATGATATCACAGGTGTACACTGCTGTGGGTATTGGGGATCCAAACACAGGTCCTTGGGCTTGTGCAGCAAGCTCTTTACCCACTGAGCCATCCTGCCCCATTGACTTCTTTGTCCTGGGGAACCTCTTGAATAGCAGAGTCAAATATTCCTGACCTTAGGCCCTTCTAGTCTCTTTAAACTAGAGCTGGAAACTTGTTTGGGAAAGGCTTTCAGTAATGTTCATCCTTCAGAACATTCTCCAAACTACAAAGAAATATATAATGAAATAATGGATGCATACCTTATATCCATAGGGACAAAATTCCTAGTAGATAATGTGTTATTTGTGCACCTAGTAGACAAGGAGATTTATTTCTTTTCACAATTCAGTAAGCTGAGGTGTAAATGAACTAGCATTCTTTCAAAGATTCCATCATAGGGGCTGCAGAGATATTTCTATGGTTAAGGTGCTTGCCTGAAAAGCCTAAAGACCTGGGTTCAATTCCCCAGTACCCATGTAAAGCCACGTACAAGTGGCACATGCACGTGGAGTTCATTTGCAGCAGCTAGAGGTCCTAGCATGGCCATTCTCTCTGTCTCTCATCTTTCTCTCTTGCTTGCAAATAAATATTTTTTTAAGAAAATGTATCATTCTGGAATGGTCTTTACCCAAGTTGGTAAACTTTGAGCTACTAAGCTTTACTCTATGCAAAAATGATCTCACCAACAAGTTTTAGACTTGCAATTTTACCTTTCTGTAAGGGGAGACTATGATCAACTTTATAGATCTCTTTTGTCTGAGGCACCCTACTAGGTATATAATAATATAAATAAAGACTTTTTAAATACAAGTATTATCTCATACCATGCCATCCATCATAACTTCATATGTACATTTTATCTTCCTCCCGGGGAAAGTAACCTGATTACCCAAACTCTGTGAGTAGGAGTAAGACAAATGATACAAACATAAAAAGGGGGCAGGAGAGATAGCTCAGTTGCTAACGTACTTTCCCGCAAAGCCTAAGGACCCAGGTTTGATTACCCAGTACCCATGTAAAGCCAGATGGACAAAGTGGCACATGCATCTGGAGTTCATTTGCAGTGGCTGGAGGCCCTGGCACACTCATTCTTTCTATGTATCTGCCTTTTTTCATCTCTCTCTCTCTCTCTCTTTCTCTCTCTCATGCACACACACACACACACACACACACACACATAAATAAATGAATTTTTTTTTTAAATCACAGTACTTGAGAGGCTGAGGTAGGAAGTTTGCTGTGAGTTTGAGGCCAGTCTGAAGCTACACAGTGAATTCCAGGTAAGCCTGGGCTAGAGTGAGACCCTACTTCAAAAAATTGAATAACAATAATAATAAAATAGACTAATAAGAGCTGGGAATGTAGCTCAGTTAGAATCACTTGTTTATCATTCATAAGGTTCTGGGTTCAATCCTAGTATCACAAAAAAGCACATGAAATAATAACAATGATAAAGAAATAATAATTTCCCTTCCATTTAGTAAGATTCTGAGAAATTTCCATTTTGCAAAGGATTTCACACTTCCTACTTCTTTGTATAACATATGTTACATTCTAGTGGAAGTTAATTAGAGTTCACATTTGACTGTTGACTCATCTCTATTTCAGAGTAGTAATAGGAAAATGAATTCACCCACCCAAACATGGAATGACCAGTGGCTCCAAGTAGGCCTTCAGTGCAATGAATTTAATCCAGTTTGGAAGTTGTTTCAAAAGAATGGAAATAAAAGATGTGTGTGTGTGTGCATTATAACTCTATAGTTCATGGCATACCTCTGTTACCATTATACTGGTGACAATCTAGTGTCTCCTTTCCTTACCAAGATGAGACTCTATCAGACCTTAAAGGACACACAGCCATATTTTGGGAAGGGATTGGGTGGTACAGAATAGATTCTGTCACTAGATTTCAACAGTGTCACCAAAGAATAATCTCGTGGGATACAGTAGGGCTTAAAAGTCAGTAATTACTGCTGCAGTGTGTGTATGCACAGCATAAGAACCACACTGAGAGCTCTATGTGGTACTGAGCATTGGGAAAGAGTTATAATTTTGGCCTTAATACATTTATGAGCATTCTGAATGGTTTAAGCTTGCTGTGCAGCATATGATTTTAATTTTATTTATGAACACAGGGGCAATGAAAATGCTGACTTTTGATATAATAATAGTTCAGGTTTAGGAGAAACTCTAGGAGTTCACCTGATCCTCAAGCTTGCTCTCTTAAATCTGTATTTATAAAGTTCTTAGCCATAGAGTCAGTTCAAAACTTACACACTTATATAGTATGCCCCATGTCTCTAACTTGAACGAATCCTGTCAGTTGACTATTCAGGCCCAGACAAGACCTGTAAAAAATTGAGGCACAAATCTTATTTACAAAATAATGACTCCTTTCTTTGGGCCAAAAGAAATAGAGTCTTCCAAAGGAAAATTCAATTTCCTTATTTACAAAACTCAAGGAATAGTCATTTCTATATTGAAATTCATATTTAAACACATTTCAAAGCAAGTGCTAAATTGGTCATTTCTTAGGAATTGCTAGAGTAGATTTGCCTACAATAAAAGAAGAAGAAAATTCCACACTTGAATTGCCTCTAGTTATTGTAAGTTAATTGTGCCTGCTTTGGTTTGTTTCATTTAAAAGAATACATACAAGACCAGTTAGTGGTTGAAGGATTAGTGCTGAAAACAAAGTGAATCTTAGAGAAAAGATGCACCTAACGAAATAAAAATTATGCCAGTCCCTTCAAATGATATCTTTTATAGGAGACACAAATACTCATTGACTAAAATTAGACCTGATAGACAAGTTTTCTTTGTTAAAGTGTGGACCAAGGCAGGTCATTTCATCTACCTCTTAAAAGTACTTTTCCTGCAGTATAATTTTTTTCAGAAATATGTCTTATTTCTGTCATTAAGTTCTTTCTCAAATGAAAAATAATGCGTTTGTCATTCAAGTATTGTAGACAGCTTCTGGCCATATCCAGAGATTACAGCAAATAACACACTAAAAACCCAGGAGCACGTTGACAATGAAATTCCTGTAGCTAATGGCCAATCAATTCTAATAAAAAAAAAAAAATGGTTGAGGGCTGGAGGGATGGCTTAGCAGTTAAGGAGCTTGCCTGTAAAGCCAAAGGACCCAGGTTTTATTCCCCAGGACCCACACTAGCCAGATGTGCAAAGTGGCTCATGAGTCTGGAGTTGATTTGCAGTAGCTGGAGGCCCTGGCAAGCCCATTCTCTCTCTCTAACTCTTTCTTTCTCCCTCTCTCTCTCAAATAAATAATTAAATAAAAATAAAATATTTTTTAAAAATGGTTGATATATAGAAACTGTGTGTATGACAGGAACAACTAGGTTCAAGATTTCCAGAAGCAGTAGACTAAGTTAACCAAACTTCACATTCTTTTCTCCTAGCCCATATCTAGATGACACTTCTAGGCCTTCTTTCTAATTGAGATGGAGTCATTGGAATGAGTTCTGGCCAAAAAGATGCTATTGAAGTCCTATGAGCAAGTTCAGACTTGGGCCTTCTCCACACACTGACTGAACATAAAAACCCACCTGAGGTGGCCTGAAGGGTCACATGAAGCCAAGACAAACAAAACATCTGTCTGAGCTTGGTGGCTACTTCGTAGCCACAGTGATCAAAAGGCTGAAATAGGAAGACTGCTATGAGTTCAAGGCCAACCCAGGTTATCCAGCAGGATCCTGTCTCAAAAAAAAAAAAAATCCCCCCCCCCCAGAAAAAGATAAAGACATAAAGAAAAATCTGCTTTTCTTATGTTAAACCACTGAGACTGATAACAAGCAGTGAGAACATTCATTCATAACGATTTCCTGGGCTGGAGAGATGTCTTAGTGATTAAGGCACTTCTCAGCAAAGTCTAAGGACCCAGGTTCAATTTCCCAGTACCCATGAAAGCCAGATGCACACAGTGACATATGCAGTGGCTACAGGCACTGGTGCACCTGTTCTCTGGCTCTTGATCGCTCACTCTCTCTCTCTCTCTCCCTCTCCCTCCCCCCTCTCTCTCTTGCATAAATAAATAAAATATGTTTTGAAAAACTTCCTTGGCACTTATACCAGAAGACACCATGGAGAGTTGAAATGCTCAGTCTCCTGATGTTTACAGATCAATGGTAATGGGAGAAATGCCTCTGAGTGTAAAGTTTGGATTGATAGAAAGACACAAGGTACAGAATACTAGAGATGTGCATAGGAGAGAACGCGGACATGGATGAAGGTGTTGCTGAAGGCTCTGGAACAGTGGCTACCGTACATGCAGAAGTGGAGGTGTGTTTAGGCTACACGAAGGTTGGAGCCATGAGCAATGGTGGACAGCGCTGAGGATGTGCACCACTGCAAGCTGGCAGGAGAGCCCAGTGCTTCAAACAACACCCAGTACAGCAAAAGTACACCAGAGGCCAAATCCCAGGGTCTGTTAGACATTAGCTTGGCAGAAATGTCCATTTTGCCTCATTGAAACACATAAACTCTCTTTGGGAAGAAACAATCCTTAACCGCACAACAGGTCCAAAGTAAGGTCATATCGATCCCCTGTAAATGTAACATATTTGACCTATCCCTTGAAAGGCGGAGAAGTCAATCCTCATTCTCTTCAGTTTAGGAGACACATCCTTATAGTCTGGCTATATGACAATTAAATCTTTTTGTGTTTTCAAAGAATACACAAAAGCTTGCTTCTGTGCCCCTAAAATTGAAACTAATATTCTGTGCACTTGTAGCTAGATACTACTTAAGAATTCTGTTTGATCACTTTTAGAGCTTCAGGTCTGTGAAATTCAGATGTGCTGGTTCTCAATTTAAGTGCACAGCATGCTGTAACTTAATGGGATGCTTTTGTTTATCTGTATCATTTTTTACTTCGGTGGAGATAGTAGTTTTCACATATGCATGCATGCTCTTTTCACCAAAAGGTGAGCAGAATCAAAGTTGTACACTTCCCTTCTGGATCAAAGGACAAAGACTTAGAGAAAGGTCTTACTGAACACATTCATATCTGAAGTGTCTGTGAGACAGTGAAACACAGGAAGTGGATTAAACAACAGCAACAACAATGTGGCATTTAAAAATGCCAGGAGGTGTGCTAGAGAGATGGCTTTGCAGTTAAGCACTTGCCTGTGAAGCCTAAGGACCCTAGTTCAAGGCTCAACTTCCCAGAACCAGCGTTTGCCAGAGGTACAAAGGGGGCGCACGTGTCTGGAGTTGATTTGCAGTGGCTGGAAGACCTGGGGCGCCCATTCTCTCTGTCTCTCTCTCTCTCTCTTTCTCTCTCTCTCTCTCTCTCTCTCTCTCTCTCTCTCTCTCTCTCTCTCTCTCTCTCCCTCTTTCTCTGTCTGTCACTCTCATAAAAATAAATAAATAATAAAAAAAATAAAATGCCAGGAGGCAAAAGTGGCAAAGGTGACAAATATTCTATAAGACATTAGTCACTTCCTCTGGGAAATATTCTGGCCTTGGACAAAAGTAACCAGTAAACTGTGTGCAAGTCAATGCAGTGCTGGTGGAATGCAGCATCCTTCATAAAACTTTAGGTTTCATGGCAAATAGCAGAGAAGACAATAACACCCCAGGAGACAATCCTATGCGTGGTATATTATCTCCAAGACACCTGCAGTGTTTCTTATCTAAATCTTTACTTAAAATAGAAAGGCCCAGATGACTCTGATTATGTTATAGGGATTAAATAATATTTTGAGCAATAAGAAGACCAGATTTATGTAAAAGCGCCTTTTAAACGCTTACTCATATGAAAACAACATTTAAAAATCAGTTTGAATCTTGCCTACATTGAGAATTAAACTTCTAAAGAATGCATTATGAGGAAGGTAGGTAGAATGGGTCTCCAGCTTGTCAAGTTCTGCCTTCTACAGACAGCAACTAATAAAAGAAAAGAATAAATAAATAATAAAACATATGATCAGATTGAAAACCAAGGTTAAGGTCATGTGGACAACCAATGGAACAAAAATGCAAGCTATGAACTGAGATAAAGCCACACAACTCCTGGGTTTCAAGAAGCAGGAGGGGTTTGGCAACTCACTCTTGAGGGCCAGTGGGGACTACAGGGCTCATTTGAGCTTGGGCATGGGTGTGAGAGGAGTAATTAGAGTCTGAGTTACAGTTCTGCTTTAAGATGGAGGTGAAGCTATCTTTACTGCTCTACAGGGATGCCATGTTACTAGCCCCAGGAAAGAACTGAACCAAGCCATTCATTGGCTCAGGGAAGATAACATGAGATCATGTGACTAAAGGTGGATCCACAAACCTTAGTATGTAAGGGTCAGAGTCACAGTCACAAACATAGCAAAACAAAAGAGATGGGTGGGCCTGGGTATAGGTTAGTGGCAGAGTGCTTTCCTAGTATGCTAAAAGCCCTGGGTTCAATTCCCAACACTGTCTAACAAAGATCAAACACATTTTTAAAAAATGGAAGAGTTCACTCAAAAATAAAAACATTAGTAATAAAACAGCAGTAGCTGGGCAGGGTGGCATATGCCTTTAATCTCCAACACTTGAGGGCAGAGGTAAGGGGATTACTGTGAGTTCAAGGCCAGCCTGGGACTACATAGTGAATTCCAGGTCTGCTTGGGCTAGAGTGAGGCCCTACCTTGAAAGACAAAACAAAATAAGTCATATAAATTACACTCAAAATCAGTTTTGAAATCAAAATTTAAAAAAAAACATTGATAAGGAGAAAAGTAGCTAAAAATAAATAAATAATGAAAACTATTTCTACAAAATTAATTTATTGAAGCAATTAGATGAGAACCTGAATGTTATCATGTTCAGAATTCTCAAGAAGATAAATGAAGAAATATTATTGTTTATAAATGAATCTCTTCTTTAAAAACATATATAAAACAAAACATATGAATATGAAAATTAACCAGTTAGGAGTCTGTGAAATGAGAAATATAATTTTAAATTTTTTTATTAACAACTTTCACAATTGTAAACAATATCCCAAGGCAATTCCCTCCCTTCCCCCACTTTCCCCTTTGAACCTCCACTCTCCATCATAACCCCTCCCTCTCTCAATCAGTCTCTCTTGTCTTTTGGGGTTATCATGTTTTCCTACCATTATGATGGTCTTGTGTAGGTAGTGTCAGGCACTGCGAGGGCGAGTCAGTGAAAAGTATTTTATTGAAGAAGTTTTTAGCAGCATTGCAAATGCTAGACTGAAAGTAGTTGGAGAAAGAAGGGAACACTGAGAACTAAGAACTTTACTCAGAATGAAACATTTAGAGACAAAGAGGTTTTTTCTGTTTAATCTGGCTTTTTTAGCGTATATTGCTTTATTTTTATATAAAAACATGAGCTGTGATACATGGCAAACAAATTGATAAGATCTGCTTTATGTCTAACAAGTACTGTAGAAAATTGAAAAAAGGGCTGGAGAGATGGCTTAGCGGTTAAGTGCTTGCCTGTGAAGCCTAAGGACCCCGGTTCGAGGCTCGATTCTCCAGGTCCCATGTTAGCCAGATGCACAAGGAGGCACACACATCTGGAGTTCGTTTGCAGTGGCTGGAAGCCCTGGCGCGCCCATTCTCTCTCTCTCTACCTACCTAACTCCCTCTCTCTCTCTCTCTCTCTCTCTCTCTCTGTCACTCTCAATAAATAAAAATGAACAAAAAAATTTTTTAAAAAAAAGGAAATTGAAAAAAGCTGCTAAAATAGTTTGAAGAAATATCTATAATATCTCTGAATTTTTCCAAACTAAGGCAAATCATACTTAGATGTGAGCACTTCTAGGAGAATTTCACAAGATACATAGAAATAAATTTATGCCAAGACATTTAAATGAAACTATAAAACACTGAAAATACAAGGGTGGCAGGAAGGAGCTGAACCCTAACAGGAAGAGAGAAAGAAGAGTGTGTCCAGACAGTTACTCTGGTAGCCAACCTGTCAGCAATGACAACCACAAATGCCAACAAAGGACAAACAAATATTTTGGAAGTACTCAGGGAAAATCACTGTTACTTTAGCAGTTTTTATGCAGTTAAGCTATTTTTCAGGGGCAATGAGAAAAAATGGAAGCCAGTAAGAAAGTATTCACTGAAATAACTATTCAAAAGTATACCTCAGGAAAGTGGAAAATGAACAGAAGATAAAGTTATGAATTAAGGAACATGGATGAGACCAGAAATTGATGAACTATATGAATAAAAGTTATCAGGGTTTATCTGAAAGTAATAACGTGTATAATAAAACTGGTCAAAACTGCCATAACAGTGGTTATTACTGTCTAGGGTAGGGGTATTCAGTGAGTGGTTAACTCTTGGTACACTTAAACTAGTTAAAAGATTTAGCTCTCAATTTTTTTTAGGAATTTTGCAAGCCAGTTATCAAAAATAGCCATAATTTTAATAACAACAGAAAAATCTTTAATTTTAAAAATAAACTAGGGCTGGGGAAATGGTTCAGCAGTTAAAGATGCTTGTTTGCAAAGCCTGCCTGCCCAGGAACATTCCCCAGCACTCAGATAAAGGCAGATAAACAAAGTGGCATATGCATCTGCAGTTCATTTGCAATGGCAAGAGGCCCTGATTCTCCCCTACTCACTTTCTCAGATAGTCATTTTCTCTCTCTTTCTTCTTTTTCTCTCTCAAATGCATATAAATTTTTAAATTTAAAAAGAAAAGTAATAAGTACTCAAAACCCATAACTTTCTAATTGCCTTGTTATATTTAACCATGTTCTATGCTTTTGAGGCAAATCTATGTAAATGATACCCAGGTGCCCATGAAGGTGTACTATTGGGCATAATTTCCAAATTCCACATCCAGTAATAATACATTTACAGCTCACAGTCAACAATATTGAGAATTTTTACACCAAGAAAATCAGCGAATCATGTAAACCCAGCCATTTTCCTCCTCCTCCATACAGCTAACAGTCAAACACTTATCAGCCTAGCATTCCTTTCTTAAGAGAAGGCTAGAAATGTCAAATATTTTAAAAAAATTTTATGTTACATATCTGCATTCCAGAAATTAAGTTCAATAGCTAAAAGAAAGGAAGATAGATGGGCAGACAGCAGATAAATGATGGGCTGGAAGATGGCTTAGTGGTTAAGTGCTTTCCTGTGAAGCCTAAGGACTCTAGTTCAATGCTCAATTCCCCAGGATCCAGTTAGCCAGATGCACAAAGGGGCGTACACATCTGGAGTTCATCTATAGTGGCTAGAGGCCCTGGTGGGCCCATTCTCTCTCTCTTTCTATCTGCCTCTTTCTCTCTGTCTGTTACTCTCAAATAAATAAATAAAAATATAAAAGCAAGATAGATGAATAGATAGATAGATGATAGATAGAGAGGGAGAGATACATGATAGATAGGTGATGGATAAATACATACTAAGATAATTATATGAAAGGAAGAAGAGAGGGAAGACAATATAAATGGAAGAGGGAAAAATAAGTATTGAAAATTTTACCAATCCAAAAAATAACAAAGGAAAGGAGAAACAAAAGTACAAACAGAAATTTAAAGGGAGGTTATAAGAATGAGCTCATTTATTACAGTATTCACCAAAAAATGAGAATAAAACAAGGGAATATCAGAGTACACTAAAATGTTGCTAGATTGCTTTTTAGTCATATCTAAACTCATCATGGAGAACACATCGGAAGTAAAGGGAAATAAAAATCATATCCAAAAACATAAAAATTAACACAGAAGGAAGTGCTGACCATTAAGAAACAATGCTAAGAAGTCAAAATAAAGTGGGCATCCCACCAGCAGTTTCTGAGATCATAAACATATGTCCAAACATGCCAACATTTGATCAAGCTGATGGTTCTGTTGTTTTATTGCTCCCTAGAAAATTTTATATGGTAGTAATCTTCCCTTATAAAGGTATTTCCACAAACAAAATACATTCGATCCAGGGAGCCAGAGATATTATAATAATTCCCAGCTATGCCTGATTTTGGCAACTCTATAGCATTCAAGTAGTATGTGCATAAAAAAATGAACTTTGGATTTTCAGAGGTTCATGCATCAACTCAGGATCATTGCCACATGTTAAAGACACTTTCTGGATCAGAACTTTAAGTAAGACCAAGGTTGGGACTGAGAAGAGCTGATGATTTTTTTAAGTATATTTTACTTTTGTTTATTTATTTGAGAGAGAGAGAGAAAGGGAATAGGTATGCCAGGGTCTCTAGCCACTGCAAACACACTCCAGATGCATGCACCACTTTGTGCATCTGACTTACTTGGGTTTTGGGGAATTGAACCTGGGTCCATTGACTTTGCAGGCAAGCGTCTTAACCACTAAGCTATTCCTGCTGTCCAGAGCTGATGATTTTTAAGAGACAATCCCCAACCCTTATGAAGAGCAGAAACTCCTTCATCTGGAATGAAATTATGCAAATGTTTGCCGTAATCTTGAAAACAACCACTAGTAGTCTTTATTTTTCTGCTTGTGGAGTAGATTTTCAAAAACTGAACCAAATTAAAGACTAAAAGATGGGATTTACATGCTTTAACATAAAAGTAAGGAAAATAATGATTGCCAGTAATAATATTTGAGAGCTTTCTAACAAATGTTCTTTATTGAGAGTGAAGAGGAGTTTGGAGAGACCATAAGTCCTTCAAGCTGTGCTCATTGGTGTGTGTGTGTGTGTGTGTGTGTGTGTGTGTGTGTGTGTGTGTGTATGCATGTGTGCATGTGTGCATTTCCAGGAGGATGGGGTCATTATCTGTCATTTAAAGCATCTCACAAGGTTGTGGTTCTACATAGATAGAAACTACTAATCTAAGAAAATGACCACCAGAAACTAAAAGTGCTGGAAAAACCTTCCCCTAGGCTTTGTAATATCTCATAACTTTCAAGTCATGACTGTGCGCTGCTCTGCACCCAGGATGAAGGTCAGCACTCCTTCGATAGCAGTCAGTGCTGGAATATCCCGGAGTTGGAATCTGGAAGAAAAGCCCTAAGACCTTGCACAAGTTGAGCGAGGAGATACTTATGACACCATTTTTAAGGAAGTGCCATGAAGAAAGACAGTCAACTAGAAAACAGGCATAAGAGATTAGAAACTGGGTTCCCCTCGTGCTCTGTCATGTGTGTCCCTGGCCCAATCACCTGGCCTTTTCTTATCACCAAAATGAGTCATAGTAGATGACTTGAGGATTCCTTCTTGTTCTGGGAGTTTATAATTCCACCAGAAGTGATGTGCTCTCCTCCCAAATAGAAGATAAGTCAACATCACACCCCAAATAAAAATTGGAATGGGATCCAGTATTGGATCAGAGATAGAAAAATTTGACTGGGTAAGGAAAAGAATGAACTTGACTGATCCAATAATCCATGCATTAATTCTATAAAACTAGGGCAACACACTGTATTCCTCTGAGTGCATGATTAAGTTTTGACAAGCAGAGAAAGGCCATTAGAATGACTGACAGGAAGGACTGTCATTCTCTACTCAAGGTGTTCTCATTCCTTTCAAAAGTTCAATATTAACAAATTAGATAAACCCGGGCAGGCTGACTGCAAGTCCCTGGCAGTCATCCCAAACCACCATTTGTCCCAGAAGTGCTAGAGTCCAGACATAATCGCATGATGAGTGTCCCACTAGATCCCAGGAGCTGTGACTGCATTAATCTTAGCTGACCCCAGTTATTAGTATTTACCATTTCTAAATGCCCATCTCTTTACATCTGAATTCCCAACCTCTGCTACGGAACACTGTAGCAACGTTATGGGGCACACCCATGCTTGAAATGTTCTAGGGCCCCATGTCATGTTCCTCAAAACCCAGTTAAGTAGCTGGGGACTTCCCGGTTACAACATGCATTCTCACTTGTCTCTTGCTCTGGTTCTCTCCAATGTCAGACTAGCATGATCTTTGAAAGAAAGGGATTTTTATGTACCTGTGGCATGTGTGTGTGCTGTGTGTATGTATAGGGTATGTGTGTGTGTACAACTGTGTGTGCCCTGTGCGTGTGTGTGCAGAGACCAGCGGAATACGTCAGGTGCCTTCCTCTGTGGATCTTCCACATTGTTTCCCTGAAACAGAGTATCTCATTGGACCAGAAGTTGCTGTGTTTTTCAAACTGGCTGACCACAGAGCCCTGGAAGTTCTCCCATCTCTGCACCCCAAAGCAGTGGGGTTACCGGCATGTGGGGGTCACACGCAGCTTTGCATGTGGGCACTGGAGGTGAACGCAGTCCCTCTCAAGCCCTCAGGCTTGAGCAGCAAGCTTTCTTACTGAGCCACATCTCAACCAGGAAAGAAAGATTTTTGATGGTAGTTTGATTAAAAAAACATAAGTAACATTCAAAGTTAATGGTGAAATGTAAAATGAAAAGGGAAGTCTCCAACCCTGTTTCAGGATTTGAGAAGTTTTATGGGGCTCACCATTAGTAAGTACTCATAGTTCAGAATAAAATACAAATATTATTTTACCTTTCAAATTCTATGACTTTTTTTCCCCTGTGTTCAGCTAGGACATAAACACTTCCTTAAGTGTTTGGCAATTGGTTTAATCTCGCGAGTGATTCAATGCTTTGATATAAAAGACACCATACGTTCCAAATGATTGGACATGTTTGTTCTGGGACATTAAGAGAAGGAGGAAGTATAGAAAGAAGAAAAGAGAAGGAAGGAAGAGGGAGAAAGAAAAATGATGATATTGGCTTTTAATTTAACACTTACTATGTTCCCAGTTTTTCATTATGTAATTTATTTAACGTAATCTCTTGAAATCCCATGACTGTTGGTCAAAGCCTGTATTATCTTATACACATTGGGTTTCCTCTGTCCAGCTTAGCAAGCCACTGTCATTCCAGTCATCTCAAAGGCTCCCCTACTAGTTTGGCAGTCCTGACTTTTCCCCACATGCCCACTGACAACCCCGCATAGGGCATCTAAAACTGCAGGAACTTGCTGCAGCCTACTGATTGGCCTGGGTTATAAATGCCTATCTATGGGCCTTTTCATTGTCACCTGCGTGTTTGCTTGTGTTAGATACTCCCAGCAACACTGTGAGAGACATACCTTCATATTCTGACATATAATGTCAGCTGAATTCCAGTTCTATATGCTTCCCAAGCCCATGCCCATCACCAGCACAGGCAGGTTAAGGATGGCCAGACTCTTCAGCACTTTTTATATTTCTGAAGTGTCTTCCCACTATGGTCCCAGCATGCCTTGGATCTAAGGCCAATTTACACTCTTCTTGAGAGAGGACCAACCAAACCATACCAAGTTTGTCCTGGCTTCCAAATACATATGCACACATACCTATATTCACCAGCATATGCATGTCCACACACACACACACACACACACACACACACACACACACACATACACACATGAACATGTGCACATATATACTATTTTTTAAAAACAACCAGGTTTATTCATTTATATTACAAATGATATATGTGTGTGTATATACATATAGATATATAAATTGCTCTAATTTGTAACTCATGTACGACAGCTCATTGAGTAATTCAAGGAGACTTAGTGGGATAAAGGCAGGCCACCACCATCTCTGTCTTACAGGAACGCCTTCACGCCTCTATTCAGACTTGCTCTCAACTTTTCTTGACACAGTCCGTTGACTGTCCTGACAAACATGAGGCTGGGTTATTAGTAAAACTTAGGTGTTTACAAAACAATCACGGTGAAGCAAATGGCATCTGGCTTGATTTTATGTGAACAAGCTACTTTCTGGAACTAAGATGTCCTTCACTAATCCAGGCACTATTAAGTACATTCCCTCATTCGGTGTTCTGGGCAGCATCCTGGAAGGGCAAATTCATCTCCTATCCATAATGATTTGCTCCCACTGAATAGTTTAATTACTCAGCTCACCAAAGGTTCAGGTCCACTGTAATTAGAATACCATAAACTTCAACTGGGTATATCAAGGACAGCCATTTGTGTCTTTACTCTGACCTATTTTTTTACAAGTTCTCCCAAGAAAGTTTTCCAAACTCCAAGAGCCCGATATATTCAGCCAGACTGTAGATACTTTACAGGGCCTGATGGTTCTTGCGGGATGAGAGACTGAGTCAGCTGTTGATACGAAATTTAGTGTCTAAAGGTAAGAATGAGTTTAGACTCTCATTAAGGTAAACTACAACTCAAGCAAAGTTAAGACTTAGGAAGAATTTAACATAAATAGCTAGGCAGCCCCTAGATTTTAGTAGATATGTATAATATTATATATAATTTACATATTATATATGTTGTACAAATGGGTTGACAGGTGTAGGTTGTAAAATAAGAAAGTACTCATTAGGGTATCTTAAGAGAAGAGGGTGGAGAAAAAAGAAGGTAATAGAATGCATGTGGCTGGAAAGAAGAGGGAACAATGGAGGGAAGAAAAGGACATACATCAGAAAGGAGGGAGATGGGGTATGACGCGGGAAAGAATCAAGAATAAAGTTATGTATGATAAAGTCATAAAGAAACCCATTATTTGTTTTACTATTTTTAAAAAAGTCAAGTATAAGTAAAGAACTTTAAAAAAAAAATAACAAAATAAAGTTGGAGAAAAAGCTCATCGTGCACAATACTGTGGGCTTAGTCCCCAGTGCCAGAAAATAGTCAAATGATCGATTTTAGGCACAGCCTCCTCAAAATGAAATCAACTAAGGTTGAGGAAGGGTATCAACCAAAGCCACACGGACAGTTAATGGCCCAACGGATGTAAACCCAAACTTCTTGCATCACTTTCCCAGTATTTCACACATATGATGTATAGGGCCATGTAGTTGCGGAAAAGGGCTGTGCCTTTCCTTGTATTTTTACCCTGCAGTATTCTTTGAAAACAAATACAAGGAATTAACAATGTCACTCAGACCCACATTACTAAACATTGTGCGCAAGGTGTTACATAAGATGCTAAATAGAGACCATCAAGATAATTAAGGTAAGTCTTCTGCCCTCAAGGAACATGCAGTCTAACAAGACTGGAACATTTCTGCACTGTTCTATTTGGGCATATTTAGACTTATTTCTGGTTGCTATATTTTAGCAAGTTTTTACAAACAGAAACCGATTCTGTTTGAGATCTGACAGCTTTCACCAGACTCTAATTCTTTCTGACGTGTAACATGATTTTTTGGACAAGTCCTGTGCTCGACTGTTGCATTCGTCTTTTCCCTTGCAAATTTAGAAGTCAATTTTCAGGAGCCACACCTGACTGCATTCCTAATGGCCTATTTTAACTATTGTGAATTTGCCTTAAGTAGTGTGATTAACCTCTCCTGGAAAAGATCCTTTCCTATGTAGAGCGGCTTTAAGGAGATGCCAAAATTCTCCTGAGAGTCCAAGTCGGGAGAATAGGGTAAAGAACTATAGAGAAGTTGCCTGCAGATGTTGCAGAAATGGACCAGGCACTTGAATGGGTTCTGAATGACCCCCATTCACTTCCTGTGATAGACGCCTGCAGTGGATTTTCTAAGTGCCGATGGAAAGAATGAGATTCCATGGATGATAAAGCTCCCCTCCCATCAATCCTTTCTCTTCTCATTTACAGAAACAAGCGACACAGTCAGAAGTCAAAACTGGGGGTAAGGTATATTGCTAATTGATTTCTAGTGCCTCAGGAGCAAGAGTGCAATGGCTACCTCCTAGAAGTCAACACACAGCAGAAGACATTGCTAAGGATGTTGGAATGGATGCTGTCCCCTCACAGAGCAGTACTGAGATACTGGAGTTTAAGAAGGTAGCGATCAAAGCACACCGTGCAGACAGTGCCCTGCCACATGTCTTCCCACCATTTATGACCCCACAGTGATTACCAGTACCTCCACAAAAATTATGGATTCAGCTGGGCATGGTGGCGCACGCCTTTCATCCCAGTACTCGGGAGGCAGAGATAGGAGGATCACCATGAGCTCAAGGCCACCATGTGACTACATAGTGAATTCCAGGTCCGCCTGGGCTAAAGTGAGACCCTACCTCAAAAAACCAAAAATAAAAATTAGGGATTTCCTTGCATTGTTCTGAGCCCATAAACATTTGACATGGAGGATGAAAGAGGACCCAAGGAGTGACTCAAAAACACAGAGGAAGGACTACCTTGAAAAAGAAGGGTCCTCAGGTGGGAGGAAAGAGGATAACATGATGGGAACACAACCAAATTACAGTATACTCAGGTATTAAGGTACCTAGTAAAAGGTTTTTGTTTTTTTATTAAAGCACTCAAGGAGAGCAGTACTGTAACAATCTAATGGCTGAGGATATTCAGGATAGAGCTGAGTCTTCTTACTCATGACCTTCAAATGATGTGTGAAGACATACTTGTGCCATGTGTGACCTTGAGTTCAACATCTCCCAGGCCTGAGAACGTCTGACATGAAACTGTAGCCGCTCAGGCCTGGATTGTCTCATGTTGAGTAGCGCAGTCAGTGTCCACATTAGGTCAGAACGAAAGGCATGGTGGTGTGTAATCTTCTGAAGAACTCACTCCATGCAGACGTTTCACCTTTCTGTGAAGATTCGTGTCAGGCCCACCTCTGTGGGAACCAACCCCACCATGTGGACACAGAGTAAAAGACTGAAGTCAGATGCGCAGTCACATAGTGAGATAGTTAGCTTTTGCTTACCTCTTTGACAGGATTTAGAATCACCATGGAAACAAGACTCTGGTCTTGCCTCAGGTCTGGGAGGGACTTTCTATGTTAGGTCAGTTCAGGTGGAAGTACTTGCCCTAACTGTGGGCAGCGCCATGTCGTGGGCTGGTTTGCTGGACTATAGTGAAAGGAGAAGCCTAGCTAAGCATCGTGTACTCATCTCTCTCTCCTTCCTTCCTACTGATGTGAGAACGTGATGCTGGCTGGCTGCTCCTTCCATGTTTTTCAGAATGTGATAGGCTCTACCGTTCGGAACTATAAGCCAAAAAATTGAAACATTTCCTTTCTTAAGTAGCTTATGGTCATGTATTCTGTCCCAGCAATGAGAAGGTAACTGATACAAAACAGTATATATTTGTTGAACTCCTGTAAGTAATATGTATCAATGCAGGAAGCTGGAGGAAGGAGGTGCAGGCCAGCTCTGTCACCCACACAGCTTGCAATGAGCTGGAATGTAGGATTCCAGGGCATGTCTTTCTCAGATTTACTGTTCCGTAGTCAGCAAACAGTGACTTAGTTTATATGTAAATGTACTACATAATTTTTTGAGGAGCCTTGTAACTTTATTGCTTTACCAAAATATATTCTTTTTTCTTTTAATTTTTTGACAACTTCCATAATTATAAACAATAAACCATAATAATTCTCTCCCATCTTTCCCCTTCACAAATCTACTTTTCATTATATCCCCTCCCCCTCTCAATTAGTCTCTCTTTTATTTTGATGTCATCATCTTTTTCTCTTCTGTTTTGAAGGACTTGTATAGGTAGTACTAGGCATTGTGAGGTCATGGATATTGAAGCCAAATTGTGTCTGGAAGAGTGCATTGTAAGCAGTGATACCCTTCCTTTGGTTCTTACATTCTTTCCACCACCTCCTCTGCAATGAACACTGAGCCTTGGAGGGTGTGATAGATATGTTTCAGTGCTGAACACTCCTCCATCACTTCTTCTCAGTACTATGGTGCCTTTTGAGTAATCCCAGTGGCCTTTTCTGAAAAGAAAAGCTTCTCTAATGCAAAGTGAGAGTATCATTAATAGATGTGTATGAACATTAACAAAAGTGCTTACAGGGTGTATGGTGAGCATTATATGTGCATTTAACCAGACAACAGCCGGCATTATACCCTAGAGCTCATGACCTCCCCCCACCTTAGGCTCCTGACTAGGTTTTCAGTACCAGAAATGTGTCCCCTCCTTCGGAACGGGCTTCCATTTTGATTAGCAAGGGGTTATTTCCCCAATAACAGAGGTGACACTGTTGGATGCAATGGTCATTTGGCCTGTCTGGCCAAACTTAAGGCTGCAGTGTCCACTGTTGTTTATCATCACTGATGACTTCTCTTTCCCATAGGGCCACATGGAGCGCAGCTTTGCTCCAACTCTTTGTCAGCTGGTCTTCATGGAGGAGGATTTCAGCTCAGCTCCAGTTTATTTGTCAGTAACCTTGTAGTCAAAGCATGTGGAGTCATCAGCAATAGGGTCTTACCATCGACTTCTGCTGGAAACCAAGAGCCTTGGCAATAACCCGTAATATTATGGGGGAATCAGGGTCATCCATGACCAACAATTCCCTGGAAGGTATACGATTGCTGACACTGAAATTTTTCTATCAACAATCTATAGCTTCTGGGTACTCCATTATCCAAAACACTAAGCTTCTATATAACTTATTCATAACATCTTGAATTTTGATTAACCCTTTCCCACCCTTCTTTTACTCAACCTCTTCTCCTGAACTCATTTAAGCCATTCCACCCCCAGTAATCTGTTCATCTACTTACATATATACAATACCATCTCCTAAGTCCTCTCTTCCCCTCCCTCCCTTACAGCCCTTTTCTAGCTTACTGACTTCTGTTATCAATTTTTACTCCAACTTACATACAGGACTGAACATTTGTAGCTAGGATCCACATATGAGAGAGAACATGCAGTGTTTGGCTTTGTGGGCCTGGGTTCCCTCACTTAGTATAATCCTTCCAGATCATCCATTTCTCTGCAAATTTCATTTTTCTTTACTGCTGAATAGAACTTCATTGTATAAATGTACCACATCTTCATTAGCCATTCATCAGCTGAGGGACATCTAGGTTGGTTCCATATCCTAGCTATTGTGAATGGAAGGGCAATACACATGGATGAGCAAATATCTTTTAAGGCAATGCAAAGAAACTTTAGGATATATGTCTAGGAGTTATGTGCCTGGGTCATATGGTAAGCCTCTTTTGAGCTGTCTCAGGAACCTCCACACTGATTTCTACAATGGCTATGCCAGATTACATTCCCAACAACAGTGTAGAAGCATTCTCCTTTTGCCACATCTTCGCCAGCATTCATTGCCATTTGTTTTCTTGATGACAGCCATTCTGACAGGAGTAAGATGGAATCACAAAGTAGTTTTAATTTGTACTTCCCTTGTGGCCAAGGATGTAGAAAAATTTTTATATGACTAAATGCCATTTGTATTTCTTCTATGCATAACTCTATTTGGTTCTATAACCCATTTTTAATTTGAGTTGTTTGATTTCTTAGTACTTAGCTTTTTGAGTTTTCCTGGATATGAATCCTCTGTCACATATATAGTTGGCAAAGAATTTTCTCCCATCCTTTGCTCTATTCAGTGTCCTTTGCAGTACAAAAGCTTTGTAATTTCATGATGTCCCAGTGGTTGATTAGTGGTTTTATTTACTGAGCAACTGGGGTTGTATTCAGAAAGTGGTTGCCAATGCCAATATGTTGAAGTGTTTCCCCTACTTCTTCCTCTAGCAGTTTCAGAGTTTCAGGTCTGATATTAAGTTCTTCATTTCTTTTGTACTTGATTCTTTACATGAAGAGAGATTAGGATCTATTTTCATCCTTCTACATACAGATATCCAGTTTTCCCAGCACCATTTGTTAAAGAGGCTGTCTTCTCCAGTGAATATTTTTGACAATTTTGTCAAAAATAATATGTCTATAGCTGTCTGGATTTATATCTGGGTACTCTGTTCTATTGATATACATATCTGTTTTTGTTACCAGTACCATGCTGTATTTGTTACTATGGCTGTGTAGTATAGCTTAAAATCATGTTTGTTGGTACGGCCACCCTTATTTTTATTAGTCAAAATTGCTTGGGCGATTCAAGTTTGTTTGTTTTTTTTTTTTTTGTACTTCAAAATAAATTTTATGATTTTTTTTTCTATTTCCATGAAGAATGCTATTGTAATTTTGATGGGATTTCATTAAATGTGTAGATTGTTTTGTTAAGAAAGATATTTTCACAATATTGATTCTTCTCATCCAAGAACATGGGATGTCTTTCCATTTCTTAGTGTCTTTTACCATTGCTCTTTGAGTGTTTTAAAGAGTTTTCATTGTAGAGATCCTTCACTTCCTTGGTTAGGTTTATCCCAAAATACTTTTTTTTTCCCCTGAGGCCATTGTGAATAGGGGTGATTCCTGATTTCCTCCTCAGCATGTTTGCTGTTAGTACATAGGAAGGCTACTGATTTCTGTTTACTGTATATCCTGCTACATGGCTAAAAGTGTTTTCATCAGCTCTAACAGTTTGCTGGTAGAGTCTTAGGGTCCTTTATGGATAAAATCATATAACATTCAAATAATGATAATTTTATCTCTTCCTTTTCAATTTGTATCCCTTTTATGTGTGTCTCTTGCCTTATTGCTATACCTAAGACTTGTAGTCCTAGATTAAATAAAAGTGGGGACAGTGAACATCCTTGTCTTGTTCCTGATCTTAGTGGAAAAACTTCAAGTTTTTTCTCATTTAGTATTATGCTGGCTGTAAGTTTGTTGTAAATCAGCTTGATTATGTTGAGATACATTTCTCATAAGTTTTTTTTAGGACTTGTACCATGAAGGGATGCTGGAATTTATCAAATTCCTTTTCTACATCTATTGAGATGATCTTGTCATTTTTGTGCTTCAGTCCATTTATACAGTATATTACATTTATTGATTTGTATATATTGAACCATCCCTGCATCTCTGGGTTAAAGCCTGCTTGGTCAGGGTGAATGAACTTTTTAATATAGTCTTTTTAAATGGATGAAATATTTTAATTTTGTTTGTTTGAGAGAGAGGGAGAAGGGAAGAGAAAGACAGGGAGAGCATGGCCATTCGAGGGTCTCTAGTCACTGCTAATGAACTCCAGATGTATGCACCACCTTGTACATCTGGCTTACATGGGTCCTGAGGAATCAAACCTGGGTTCTTTGGCTTTTTAGGCAAGCACTTTAACTGCTTAGGTTTCTCTCCAGCTCTTGATATAGTCTTGTATTCTGTTTGCCAATACTTTATTGAGAATTTTTACATCTATGTACCTGAGGGATATTGGTTCATGATTTTCTTTTTTTTAAACTGTCTTTGTCTGATTTTTATATCAGGGTAATGCTGGTTTCATAGAAGGAGTTTGGTAGCATTTCTTTTTATTCTATTTTATAGAAAAGTTGAGAAGCATTGGTGTTAATTCTTCCATGAAGGTCTGGTAAAATTCACCAGTGAAACTATCTGGGCTTGGATTTTTTTAATTGGGAGATTTTTTAGTAACTTTTTTGATCTCTGTACTTGGTAAAGGTCTATTTAAGTGGTTTATCTCATCTTGATTTAATGTTGGTATGCCATATAAATCTAGAAAATCATCTGTTTCTTTAAGATTTTCAAACTTAGTGAAGCATATGTTCTTAAAGTCTTTCCTTATGATTTTATGAATGTATTTGGTATCTGTTGTTATGGTGTCTTTTTCATCTCTAATTTTATGAATTTTTGTCTCTTCTCTCTTTCTTTTGCTCAGATGTGCTAAGGTTTTCTCAATCCCCTCTATCCTTATAAAGAACAAACTCTTTGTTTCAGTGATTCTTTGTATTGTCTTTTAGTTTCTATCTCATTAACTTCTGCCCTAAAGTTTAATATTTCTTTCTCTCTTCTGATTTTTGGTTTACTTTGTTCTTCCTGTTCTAGGGCCTCAAGGTGAAGCATTAAGTTGTTTACTTGTGACCTTTCTAACTTATTAATATAAGCACTGAAAGCAATAAATTTCCCTCTTAGGACTCCCTTCATTGTGTCCCAAAGGTTTTGGTATATTGTGTTATTATAATCATTTGATTCCATAAATTTTTGTTACCTTTTTGATTTCTTAAATTACCCATTCATCATTCAGTAGCGTACTGTTTAGTTTCCATGATTTTGTGTATGCTCCATAATTTTTCTTGTTGTTGATTTGTAGTTTAGTTCCATTGTCATTAGATAGAGTACAAGATTTAATTTTCCTGTATTTATTAAGATTTGTTTTCTTTTCTAATATATTGCCTATTTTATAGAACGTTCTATGTGCTGCTAAAAGGAATGTTTTCTGCTGCATTTGGATACAACTTTCTGTAGATATCTGTTAGGTCCATTGATTCTATGACATCATTCAATACAGATGTCTCTCTGCTTATTTTTTGCTGAGATGACCAGTCAGTTGCTGAGAGTAGGGTATTGAAGTCACCATCTACAAGTGTGCTTGGAGTTATCTGTAACCTTAAGTCTGATAGTGTTTGATGAAATTGGGAGCAGCCATGTTAGATGCATAAATGTTTAGAATTGTAATGTTGTCCATTGAATTGTTCCTTTAATCCACATAAAGTAATCTTTTTTAGCTTTCCTAATTTTGGTTTGAAGCCTATCCTGTCAGATATTAGGATAGCAACCTCTGCTTATTTTCTGGGCCCATTTGCTTAAAATACCATTTCTATCCTTTCACCCTAAGATAGTATCTGTCTGTTATGGAGAGGTGAGTTTCTTACAGGCAACAAACAAAAGGATTCAGTCTGCAAGCCTGTGTCTTCTGGTTGGGGCAATGAGGCCATTGATATTAAGAGTTATTTTTGAAAGGTATGCATTTATTCTCTCCATCCGTCTTGTTTTGTAGTGCTTCCTGTATTCCCTACTTTCTTGTTTTAACTATTATTTGAGTATGGTTTATTTTATCCTGTTTCCTCATGTATGTGCTTTCTTTTTCCTTCACATGAAGGGTCCTTTCAAGTACTTTCTGTAAAACTGGATTAATGGTCATAGGTTTCCTTAGCCTGGTTTTATTGTGGAATGTCATGTCTTTTTTTCTTCTGTCAATTTGGGTGGATAGCTTTGCTAGACAAAGTAATCTTGGTTGACAGCTGTTGTCTTACAGAACTTGGAATACATCATTCCAAGTACCTCTGGCTTGTCAAGTTTGTGTTAAGTAATCTGTTGTTATCCTGATGGGCTTGTCTTTATAAGTGACTTGATGCTTCTCTTCAACTGCTTTTAATATGATTTGATTGGTTTGTGTGTATAGTAGTTTAATTATAATATGGCAAGAAGAGGTTCTTTGCTGGCTTTGTCTGTTTGATGTTCTAAAGGCTTCCTCTGTTTAGGGGAAACTTTCTTCTGTGATTTTGTTGAAGACACCTACTATGCCTTTTGGAATAAAATTCTTCTCCTTCTACTATACCCTGAATTCTTATCTTTGATTTCTCCATAGTGCCCCTAATGTCTTGAAATTCCCATTCATGCCTTCTTATTAGTTTGTCTTTCTCTTTATTGGACTGTATTAGATCTGCCTCCTGGTCTTAGATATTCTGTTCTCTCCTTCATCCGTTCTATTAGTAAAACTTTCTACAGTTTTTTTATTTGACTTACTGTGATTTTCAGTGCTAGTATTTATGATCAGTTTTTCTTTTGCATTTCTATTACCTTACTCATGTTTTGTGTTGACCTCATTAATTAAGTTGGATTCCTGTGTTCTCCTTTATGAGTTTTTTTTTTCTTCTTGATTCCTTTGAACTTAGTTATAATCACCTTTTGAAATATTTTTCTTTTTTAGACATTGCATTTAAATCAGTCTCACTGGAGGTCATTTCTGATGGGTTTATAATTTTTGCAGAATTATATTGTCTTGATATTTTTTGTGTTTTGTAGTATAATGTAGAGTTTTTTGCATTTTGGGTTAATTTGATACTTGGGTTCTCTAATTATCTGCAGTATTCTTAGATGTGTAAATCTGATATTACATATCTTCATGGTAAAAGCTTAGGTTGCCTAGTGTGACTCTTATATTAGTCCAAAAGTAACAGCAGAAGTGAGTCTAGGTGTTGTGCTTGCCTTCTATGCAAGTATTCGAGTAAGCCGGGCATAGCAAAATACAGACAGATTCTAAAATTCAACTGAGCAATATACACACTCAATCAAAACCCACGTAGAGTACTTATGTAAGAGTAGGTATTAAAACAAACAGATCACCTAACAAAGCCAAAGTCCCTATGGGTGTGTATTGTCCCACACTCTTAATCCTGTCAACTGGGAGGCTGATATTTCTGGTGTGCAAAGGATTCTAGATCAGCCTTGGGCCAAGTGAAACCCTGCCCCCAAGAATGACAGAAGAAGATGACAAAGGCACTACAAATCAGGAGCCAAACAAAGATATAATCCTAAAATACAGCTGACTTAATAATGGCAAAGCCAACCATCAATCAGACCTTACACATAACCTGCCCTGGCATGGAAGGTGTGATTAGCATTTTCAATGGGAGGATTTTGTACTAAGCCTTGGGGCAGGTATTGACTTGGTAGAAGTAGGCCATTACCTTTTAGAATGGCTTCTGGTCTCACCTATGCTGTGTCCACTTGGGTCCATCTTTGCTGTGCTGTGGACTCAGCTAGGCTGGCTGAGCTGGTGGGTCCACTGGTCTGGTCAGCTGTTCTGGGTTCTATGTGGCTGATCTCCCTTCCCCAGGTCTCCAGTGGTTGTCGGCACTGGAGACTGGGATAGGAGAGTCTGTGTAGGATGCCTGTAGTTATACCACAGCTGTGTAGCTGGTCCCTGCTGTCATCCCCTTCAAGTTTTTGACTTTGTGATGAGGCTGGTGTTAGTGGAGAGAACCCCTCCACACAAGGGTTCTGCTTCTGTGGCTCAGGCAGGGGCTGGAGTGGTTTAGCTCTTCCCAGAGAACAGGACTATGGTTGAGGCCAATTCTGCCTGTTTCTGTGATTCCTAGAAGCTCTGGGTCTCTCCTGCTTCTCTGCTATGGTTGCTAATTCCTTATACACCTTCAATTTTTTATAGAAGATTATATTACCATGTTTTTCCTGCTTATTTCTCTCTCTAGGCTGCTTTGACATGGCAACTGTGCCACTGTCTTAACCAGAAGTCACTATATAGTTCTTGTAAGTTTTGAGATTTCATAATGTTAACATTTGAGACACAGAAAACTACTTGGGATAACAGCTTGGTACCTTAAAAGGTAGAAGGCAAGAGATGGATATGGGGGTATATACCTGTAATTCTAATACATAGTAAACTGAGGCAGGAGAATTAAGAAGTCAAGGCCAACCTGAGCTACATAGCAAGAACTTGTCACCCAAACACAAAACATATTGTTGATAATAAAAGACAAATTGGCATGGAATTCAAAGTCCCTATTGACAAAAGGTTTGGTTGCTTGCTCATGAGATTTCAATTACCAGAAAATAAATTTGTTTCTCTTACTGCATTGTTATGATAGGAAACATGTTAGTAGGGCCTCCTCATGCATTTTTTGGGATGCTGTTCCCATGATAGTTTGAATTAATGACAATTTTGAAGTAGTGCCATTCACATAACAGACACAGGTCTATTGGAAAGAGTTTAGGTTTGACCTCAGTTATACCTTTTTTGCCATCCTATCCCACCAAATCATTGGCCCTGTACCATTTAGAAAGTTACTGAACCTCCCCAAATCTATATCTATTTAAAGAGGGAAAATAGTAGTTATCACTTGGTAACACCGCAAAGATCAGAATGGCAGGTACAAAGTTGTCAGCAAGTAGAAATCACTCAATTGTGTCCAGTTTTCACTATGTTCATCAACATTATCACCACCTACACCCCAGAACTAGTCACAGCACCAACACCAGGTTCCAAGATTTGGCATTTATCCTCTGCAAGCAGTTATCCGCCTACTACACCCTTATACTCAACAGCACTCCAAGCAGCCTGCTTGTTACTTTGTTATAGCTACCTTTGCCATGCTGGGACAAAACACCTGACCACAAAGCAGCTGATGGGAGGAAAGGGTTTATTTCAGCTTACAGTTTCAAGGGGAAGCTTCCATATGGCCCAGGAAAGCATGGCATGAGCAAAGACTTGACATCACTTCTGCCAAAGCAAGTGGAAAACAGCAGCAAAAGAGTGAGGTGAACTTTAGCAAAGGGAAAGCTGGCTATAATGCCACATAGTCTGCCCCCAACAACACACCTCCTCCAGCAAAGTTCTACCTCCCAAATTTCTACAAGCTATGTATGGATTGAGCATTCAGAACACATGAGTTTACAGGGAAGATCTGATTCAAACCACCACACACCTTTATCAACATTAACAGTTTTGCTAAGATTCTGGTATTCCACTGACCTCAACATAAATCCATAATCCTTGTCATCTATGGTCTAGTACTTTCATAGTGTCTTGGTGTTTAATGTAGTCTTGAGAGAGGAAAAAAAAACACCCCCTGGCCTCTGTAAAGGACTGTGATCAAGAATAACAAAGCCCTTTCCTTTGTGATGCCTTGAGTAGCTATCTAGAAAGAGTCACTTGAAAATTGAGTCTCCATATTCACCCATGAATAAGCTATGCTTTCTTGTGTGCTCAATTTATATTTCAGGATTTAGAAATAAACTGGGATTGGAGAGGTAGTTCAGTGGCTAAGAGTATTTTCTTTGTAAACTGAGGGCCTGAGAGACAACAAGACCTACGTCAACAGCTGGTCAAGGCCACACAAGCCTACAACCCCAGTTCCATAGGAGAGCAGAGACCTGGGAATGATTGCAGCTTGCTGGAAGAAAAAAAAAAAAAAAAAAAGCTTCTTCAGGGATCATTAAGAGACTTAAATAAGAATAGGCTACCAGAGTGACTGGGCAGAACACCTGAGGCAGACAAAAACACTCTGATACAAAGGAGCTTCTAGGAGATACCAAGGCACATGCATACATATGCATGCCCCCTACACACACACACACACACACACACACACACACACAGAAGTGTGTATGTGTGCATGCAACAAAAAAATAAAGAAATAGTTTTTACATGCAAAGTTACTTAACCCTGGCAAGAAAAGAATGGTGATGAAGAAAAACATAACATGACTATTTCTAGTTAAAAATCCTGTTTTTGCTATTTTCAAATGAAAGATGCTAATGGTCTGGACTATGGTCCTTGTACGATACACTCTATCCTATCCTACCAGCACTTAGTAAATTGTGTGAATAACATTGCTAGCCATGGATATTATATTTCATATTTATATTTTCAAGGTTTTATTGCTATGCGAATATTATTCAAATAGTTTTATTTAGCCAAGTTCTGTGTGCTTACCTTGAATAACAGACCTTCACTTGAAACAAATACTATTAAAATGGCTCCCACGCAAGGACATAAAAAGAACTGAGATGAAGTTGACTGGTTCTACACATATACACTGAGCGTGAAATGAAACACCAGGAAGAGGTATAAAGCTTTTGAAGGAGATAAACTAGAGTCTGAATGGTAGATGTAATAAAGCAAGGATAAGACAGAAATTCTCCATGAATTAAATGAGGCTACATTCATGCTCCACCTGGAGCCTAAATCCATCTGATAGGGTCCATGACTGGCTCCCAAAGTGCCACTTTTACTCCCTGTCCTTCTCTCCCTCACCTTCTTTCACACATACATACACATGTATACACACAAAATACTTATAAAAGCAACACAGAAAGAAAACATATAAATAATACAGACAAAAAGTTTTAGTTTAGGGTTCAACCTATCTCCAACAGAGTTCAGAAAGCAATGTACATATGTAAATTGATATACAAATCTTTGATTGAGTTCTTATCCCCACATTTGATTTCTTTCTTTTTTTTCAAGTTAACTGAAATTTTGGGGAGGGGACAGTCAGAACTGTGGCTGTGTGAAGAACTCAGAGCAGTATAAGGCCACCACTCTACTTACCAGATCCCTTGTCCTTTCTCCTGATGGGATGCAGTACGTGGTTGGCAAACTCCTAATGGTATCTGCTGCCCAGACAGGGCAACAAAGGATCAGGGAATGCCTGAATTCCTTTACATTTGTGTGTAATCATTGCCAATAGTCTAAGAGGATCATGTGTCTGGGGAAACCCCACTTTATGGATCAGAACTTTAGACTCACTCATTTAACAATCAATTGATGTGATTACCAACACACCCGCAAAGCAGAGAGGGAGCAAGGGGCCATCATCCTGGGGAGTCGGTGGAGCAGAGAACAAGCTGAGATGAGGAAGGAAGAGCCCTTGGTCGGTGGGCAGAAATCCAGGTGAACCTTGTGCATTCCTGGCACCACAGAAGGACTGGTGACAGTGTCTGTACTGTCTTCAACAGAAAGCCTTGGGTAAGTGACCCCATCAATTTCAGAGTGTTTCTACAGGACTGGACTTTCTCCATAAAGAAACATTCATGTTGGGGCTGGGGAGAGGCTCAGTGGGTACGAGCACTTGACACACAAGTTTGAGAGCATGGCAGTGCCAGGTTCACTGGGTGTTCATGTTTCTAGTACCCAGGTCAACAGCTGAGCATGGCCATGCACACCCATAACTCCAGCCTTGGGGGAAGCAGAGACCAAAGAATGGCTGTGCGTCTCCAGCCAGCCAGGGAGCCCCTATTTCAAGGACACATGCAAATAGAGGGGGATCCCTGTGTTATCTTCTGGCCTCTACAGCCATGCCCATGAGCCATACGCGTGCTTGCACTAAGCGCACATATAGCACACACACAACCACACTCAGAGAAACATTCATCTTTTAGTTTCTTCATGGCACCTGTTAATTGAACCATGAGAAGTTATTAAATTAGGTCTGTCACATATTGAGTCTTCAGTGGGCAACCAAGATAGGTCCTAACATCAGATCCAACACTATGGACTGGTGTAAGTGCCAAGCCTCTCAAGAACGATAATAGAAACCCATAGACTGGGGCTGGAGGAATAGCTTCATGGCTAAGGCATTTGCCTGTGAAGCCTAAGGACCACAGTTCAATTCCCCAGGACCCACATAAGCCAGATGTACAAGGGGGAGAATGTGTCTGGAGTTTGTTTTCAGTGGCTAGAGGCCCTGGTGTACCCATTCTTTCTCTATATCTGCCTCTCTCTCTCTCTCTCTATCTCTCTCTTTCTTTCTCTCTCTCTTTCTCTCTCTCTCTCTCATAAATAAATAAAAATACATTTAAAAAAGAAACCCATAGACTACAGTGTTAATTAAATATTACCAACTTCTAAGCCCCCATCCTAAGCTAGGCACTTGAGCATAAAGTACCCAATATGCTCCCCACTCCAAAGTACTGGGTTCTTACAGGTGCTTTGATTCCAACAAGCCTGAAGTCAATGTATATCTAAATTCATAGTCTCTGAAGTGTATTGAAATGTGTGATTACAGTGCAGTCAGAAACACAAAGGCTAAACTTCCTTAGGGTGCATCTATGAAACCAAGGCAACATTGCCTAGTGGCCTACATCAGTAATAGGTTTCAGATAGTTCTCCAGAATGTTATCATTTTGTCACCTCCAAAATGTTACCACTTCACAGGAGGCCCCCAAAGTCCTCCCAGTCTATTCTTGCTGGACCTGCTTGTTCATGAGCTGCAAAGAAAACCTACATCTGTTTGTGTGTGCTTTCTTGATATATAAGCAAAGTCAAGAAGCCACTGTCAATTAGCAAAACTACCTACTACATTCATGCATCAGGCAAAATTTGTCCACTTAAGAAATTTTGATTAAAAAGTAGCACTCATGAGCCAGGCGTCATGGTGCACACCATTATTTCCAGCACTTAGGAGGCAGAGGTAGGAGGATTGCCATGATTTCGAGGACGGACTGGGACTACAGGATGAGTTCCAGGTCAGCCTGGGATAGATTGAGACCCCACCTTGAAAAACAAATTCTTAAAAATGTAGCACAGAGGTGGGCGTGGTGGCTCCTGCCTTTAAGCCCAGCACTCGGGAGGCAGAGGTAGGAGGTCGCCATGAGTTCAAGGCTACTCTGAGACTACATACTTAATTCCAGGTCAGCCTGGGCCAGAGTGAGACCCTACCTTGAAGAAAGAAAAAAAAAAGTAGCACAGTTGGGACAGGGGAGATAGCCCAGTGGGTAAGAGCGCCTGTCACACAGCATAGGATCTGAGTTCAAACCCCAGCACTCATATAAAAAGCTGGGTGTGATCACATATAGCTGTAACCTCAGCCCTGCATGGGCAGAAACAGGAGGGTTATTAGGTCTTGTTGGTTTAATTAACAAAGCTAGCTCCAGGGCTGGAGAGATGGCTTAGCGGTTAAGTGCTTGCCTGTGAAGGCTAAAGACCCCGGTTCGAGGCTTGATTCTCCAGGACCCACGTTAGCCTAAGGGGGCACACACATCTGGAGTTCGTTTGCAGTAGCTGGAAGCCCTGGCACGCCCATTCTCTCTCTCTCCATCTATCTGCCTCCTTCTCTCTCTAATAAATAAAAAATAAATAAATAAAAAAGCTAGTTCCAGGTTCTGCTTCAAACAAATGAGGCAGAAGAGTGATACAGAAGGATATTCAATATCAATGGAATCCACAAGTGTGCATGTCTATGCACATGCATCTACATACATGAGTATCCACCACACATGCACTCAAAACCCATGCTATACACCACTCACATCAAAAATAAATATTCTTCAATCCCAGCACTTGGGAGGCAGAGGTAGGAGGATCTCCATGAGTTTGAGGCCACCCTGAGACTACATAGTGAGTTTCAGGTCAGCCTGAGCTACAGTGAGAACCTACCTCAAAAAAATAAAATAAAATAAATATTAACATAATAAATCAAGTTTTGAAATAAACTAAAATAAAATATGTTATTATTGAAGTTTGTATAATGATAGGAAAATGTATCTGAATTACGTTTCTGGTACCCCTGTGAAAAACCTTGAGCAAATACTTTCTCTTTGTGATCAGAAACTTGAAAGAGATTTAGTACACGATGCAGAAACTTCTTTTTAAAAATACTTATGTAGGGCTGGAGAAATGGCTTAGTGGTTAAGCACTTGCCTGTGAAGCCTAAGGACCCCGATTCAAGGCTCGATTCCCCAGGACCCACGTTAGCCAGATGCACAAGGGGGCGCACGCGTCTGGAGTTCGTTTGCAGTGTCTGGAGGCCCTGGCGCGCCCATTCTCTCTCAGTCTCTCTCTGCCTCCTTCTCCTTCTGCCTGTCACTCTCAAATAAATAAATAATAAACAAAATTAAAAAAAAATACTTATGTATTTATGTAAGACAGAGCAAAAGAGAATGATCCCACCAAGGTCTCTTGCTACTAAAACAAATCTAGACTGGTTGGTGCCCCTTTGTGCAACAGGCTTTACATAGGTATGGTGGGGGAATCAAAACAGAGTCAGTAGGCTCTTGAAGCAAGCATGTTTTACCACTAAACCAGCTCCCCAGCCCTCCATACAGAAACTTCTGGAGATTTCCTTTGATTTGCCTCTGTTAACGCGAAACACACATCTATCATCTGAAAGGGAGTAAGAGATAGTTTATACTGGAAACACATAAGGGTGACCATGGCCCAGGACCACAGATTCGCATTACCCAAAATTTCATGTTCCCATGTATTAACAATTTCAAGGGAGTTTTGTAGTTACGGAACAAAAGAAAGTCATAAGCCAATGCACTTTTCAAATACACGTGTGGAAACATCCGGTAGGAGGGTTACAGCAAAGCAAGGAGGTCTCTGCTATAGGCTTCAGATGCTAGCTGACATTCTGAGCCTTTGGTTTGGTGGAAGCTGATAGTCTCTTAGTACATTCCAAAAAGGTTTCACTTGGTCACAAGGATGTGGGTCAGACACAGACGTGGGCAATAAATGGCTATTAAGGAACTAAAGGCATCTCAAGATAATTTCCTTCTGATACTGCAGCCTTCCATCCTGTGATGATAGGAGTCCTACAGTCTCCTCAGCTTTGTTTGAAGTTGCCGCAATGCTTTGTGGGAAGTTTACAAAGTGGGCAGCTTTAATTGGGACAAAGAAAATCTATTTGAGCAACTTGGTATGTTTTGGTGGGAAGTAAAAGAAACATTTGGATGCAAATGCATTCTGTGTGAGCCCAACGGAACATTCCCAAACTCCTCACAAACTGGGCTCTGTATACCCTCTGGTATCTCCCGTTATCTCTGTGATAAGCCCAGAGCAATGAATCAAGTGGTGCACACACATGAGATGCCAGGCAAGAGATACAGGGAAATCTCACAGCACTACAGGAGTCATTCTGTTTATAATTTAGTCCTATCAGTTATAGACAAATAAAAAGGAACTGCAAGATTGAGGAAGAAACAGCTGTAAAATAGAAGAAAGTTTAGTCTTTCTTCCTTGAAATGTTTTTCATAGGCAGGTTCTCCCTGCAGCCCAGGTTGACCCGGAGTTCACTCTACAGCCCAGGCTGGCCTCGAACCCACAGTGATCCACCTCCCTCAGCTTCCCAAGTGCTGGGCCAACCATTTTCCTAGAATACTGTACAGCAATATATGTTGGAGGATCTCACATTATGTCCTCATAGATTGCCTGCTACTGAGGGATCATTTCTTAATCAGCGAATCTCATAATATGCAGAGTCAAAATAGGAGTCAGAGGGCAGAGCTCCGTGTTGAAGCACAGCTTCTTTCTAAGACGGAAATGATCAACACCAGGGATCATCTGCTTCGGTCTTTCTCTAAAGGTGCCCAGCCCATTTCAGATACCATAGTTTCATTCTGTTTAATTTTATTGTGCAATTATTTATATAGGAGGGTAGGTCCCATGTACAAGCTAAGAGGGCATGAAACCCTTGAGATAGAGGCAAGCATGGCCTGCACAAGGAGCAAAGCACAGCAGGGAGCCGGGGCAGGGTTCCTCCTCAGGCCCAGAAACACCCCCCTAGGATGGGAGCTGGAGTCCCCTCCAGCTCAGACCTGTCCACTACTCTCGCTCTCCGTTGTTGTCAGGATCACTTCTGACTAGACACACAGTCAAGCGAGCATTCCCTGGCTGGTTGTCTGTCTTCCTGGACCGGAGCCACAATTTGCCTTCCAATGCTAACGAGTGTCGGGGACTAGACCCAGCTCTCTGCGGATACTGCTGGCCTCACGCCTCACCATAAGCCAGTGGAGTCTTGTGAAATCCATTTCATAGAGGCAGAAACTGAGAATCTAGAGGACATATAATCTCTCTCCAAGTCACACAGACAGGAATTTGGGCCTGAACTTACATGACCCTAGAATGCATTTTCTCAGAAAGTTGAGCTGATTCACAAGCTCAGCAACAGGCTGGACGCTAGCTTTAATTTCTCACTGAAGATAACCTCCTTCCTCCCTCCTGCCTCTCCTTCTAAGAATAAACTGAACAGGATTCTCCAAGATTATTAGCTGTCTCCTCTACCTCCTCTAGCCATCATAACAAATCTCTCTCTCTCTCCCTCTCCCTCTCCCTCCCTCCCTCCCTCCCCATCTCTCTCTCTCTCTCTCTCTCTCTCTCTCTCTCTCTCTCTCTCACACACACACACACACACACACACACTGTATTCCATCGTTGTAACAAAATACCTAAGGCAGCTAACTGTAGAAGAAAAGAAAATTGCCATTTACCTTACAGTTTTGTAGGTTCAGGGCACTGAGCATACATTAACTCAGTTCTGGTGAAATCACTTCTTCCTCCTCCTCATTCTCTCTCTTTCTCTTTCTCTCCTTTCTGTGTCTCTCTTCTTTTTTTGCTCTCCTGTATCTCTTTTCTCTCATTTCTTCCTCCTTCAGTGTGTGTGCTATGTGTCTATCTCTTTGTCTCTGGCACTATGTCACTGTCTATTTGTCTCCCTCCCTCTCTCTCCTGTGTCAGATTCAATGTCACTGTCTATCTCTGTCTCCCTCCCTCTCTCTCCTGTGTCAGATTCAATGTCACTGTCTATCTCTGTCTCCCTCCCTCTTTCTCCTGTGTCAGATGTAATGTCACTGTCTATCTCTTTCTCCCTCACCCTCTCTCCTGTGTCAGATTCATGACAGATACACATGTGTTGAGGAGCTTACCTTACTGTACAAAAAGTGAGAGTGGGGAATTGGAGTCCCACAATCCCTTCTTACGGGGTGCTACCAGTAACCCAAAACCCTCCTATTCAACCCTTCTTCTTAACATATTCCATGGAAAACAGTGTCATCCCAGGGACTCGGCTTCCCACAACTATGGCCCATTGGGAGACACTCAAACCACACCAAACTATGGCTTCTGGCCGTGCCTCTGAAGGCTTAGCTTAGCTTTCCAGAGAGCAGCTCACCATTCAGCATCCCTATCTCCTCCCCAAGTGGCCAACTGTTTGTAGTCAAACAACCATAATTGTTCAGTGTGAGGGACGTAGCTTTTGAGATCATTCCAATATCCTTTCTTCACTGTGGTGTAAGATTCTGAATGTGGAGGGTGTCATGTTCTGTTCTTGAAACTTGCAAAAGAGACATAAAGTAGTGACCACAACCTCCCACAAACAGTTTCTACTAATGGTAAACCAAGCATTGGGGTTTTGTGAAGTTTTTGGATGTTTCATCATATGCCATGTACACAAATAGACCCATTTTTTCATTGTTTGACTAAAGTACAATCCTCTATCTAGAGGCAAAAATAATTGTTTCTTTCTTCCCTTCCTCATACACCTTACCCCCCAGTCAACCAAAATGGCAACACCAGGGACAGAAAACAAATAAGCTAACTCATGACCTCATTGTGGTATGGATTAATGATCACACAAATTAAATTTGCTATAGGTAACTTGTAGCTTTTATGCGAATATGCCATAATTTTCTATAACATGTGGCTGTAAAAATATCTTCTTATAGTCCCTGAGGACTTTATAGACAGTAGACTTTATTGTTTCCATTTTACAAATGAAAAGATTCAAATGCCCAGAGAGATGAAGACATCTGTGAAGATCCACAGTGTAGAGCATGAGCAGAAGCAGGAGGAGGCCCCAGAAACCCGCATGCTCGGGCCATGCTCTAGACATGTGGCCATGCTTCTGTGCGTTAAGATAGTACATAGTTACTGAAAAAAATCATTTTGCTTTCTAACATTAACTACTTCTGTGCACCGCAGTCCTAATGTCTTACAAAGGCTCAGCAGTGAATTAGACATTTTATTTAAATGCTATTTAGCTAAAAGTTAAGAAGTCTAATTTTCCATTGCAGCATAAGAACCAGAGAGACTAATTTGGTAAGAGTTGTTAAATTTTACTAAGCTTGAGCCTCAATTTTCAAAAAATATTGTACATTTATTTATTGGAGTGAATGAAACATTTCCTATAAAACTATTCAATGGAAAGTTTTTTAACAAAGCATAATTTACTTTTCATTTACAGAACAATGGGAAGGAGAAGGAAATCTTCTCCAAGGTATTAGAATCATGAACAGTTTCATGTTTGACTAAAAAATTATTTCCCCAGCCTGCTTTCTCAACACTAAGAATATGCAGAAAAGTATCGCTTGCATTCATCATGAAAATTACACGAAAGTGACTGAAACTGCTGAGAACATTATTAAATAAAACATCTACTTATTATCTGTCTTTTTGTCTCTGTCTTTTATTCTGTAGTTTACAGAACATTGACTCTTCCCTACTTGTCCTCCTACTCAGAAATTAAATTTCACTCTACTCCCAAATGTGAAAAGTCAAAGAACTCCCACAAAACTTCATCTGGGGCATTTGAGGGTGAAATCCATACCCAGGCTGTAGATCCAAACTCTCCCCACCTTCTGGGAACGCACCCTTCAATTGAAAAGTGGCATGTGCAGCTCTGGGGGCCTTCTCTTCCCCAGCAGATGGTGAGCAGTGTCGGAAGTTCTTTGTTCCAGGTGCATTGAGTTTCCAGATGAGGATTGGGGCCCTGGTTTCCTTATCTGATTATTCATGTGCACAGCGAAGCAATCCAGGAGATTAAGGTGATGAGTATGTGCCCTGATATACTCAATGTGATTGCGTGGAATTAAAGGAACACATTTATGTCCTCTTTACACCCCACCATTAATACTCAGGTTTAGATCAGTGTGCTAAACTGGCATCCCATGCATAGGTCACCCTATATTCAGAAAATGCCACCCACATTCACTGTTGCTTCGTCCATGCATAGTCAAGGGTATGCTAAAGGAAGCCTTGAGACCAAAGAGCTGGCAAGTATGACAACAATTCTTCATCCCCGATAAAGCAAGTGCCATAAAGGCGGGTAAGCATACACATGCTTGTGGACTCGGCTGCTTCGTGGGGCATGCAGATGTCTCCGTGAGGAAGCCAGCAGAACACTTACCCAACTGGCTCCAGAAAACTCAGAATTCTAGCATGCACTCATGGGGCATCAGGCGCAGCACTCAGGTGGATCAGCTGGGTGTTGGTGATGGGAAACTGAATAGAGCTACTGACGCAGAAATTGGGGTTCCTTGCCAAGGCACAATATGACACACCAGTCTACCAATAATTTTAGAGTGCATCCGGAATCTTGTCTCATGTATGAATTTGACAAATGAAATTCACAGACCAGAGGATAAAGTTCAGATTTTATTATAGCTTAGAGAAGGGGGAACTTAAGGGAAAGAAGACAAAGGTCTTTCCCTTGGAGGCAAGAGGGGTTTGAGAAGCCCACCTCGAGAGTCGGGGTATTTTACATGACCTCCCCTAGATGGGTGGCTGGTCTAGTCAGTGCAGTCTAGATATCAGGTGTCAGCATTTCTGAAAAAGGACAATCTTCCCAGAAGTCTCAATTCTCTAAGAAGGGCCTTCTCAGAAGAGAGTTGGAAGGGTTTGCTAAGGACGCAGAGTTGAGGGGAAAACTCAGCCCCTTCTGATGTTTCGGACCTATAGTGAAGTGAAATGACCTATATTTTTCCCTACTGGCCCTAGGACAACTTCCATGTTCAGTCAATGAGAAAGCTATCTACTTTGGGGCCCTGTCACCCCTAAATTGTCTCACCAGCACCGAGGAAGCAGTGATACTCAGGAAGCCAGGTGAACTCTTAGGAAGACTCAGCTTCACACATCAGGTGAAGGCATTCAAAGAAGAGTTCAGTTAGGTTTTATGCTCCTTCATCATGGCTGTCCCAGACAGTATTTGGCCCTATGGATGCATGAAAGGAGAGGAGGCAATGAGCAGAGATTTGGATACTTAGGATCAGGAAAAATAAACTAGATAACAGGGACTCTGTGGTGGTCTGATTCAAGTGACCCACATAAACCTAGGTGATCTAGGGTGCTAGGTTCCCAGCTGATGGAGATTTGGAAATTAACACCTCTTAGAGGCAGTGTATTATCAGGGGCAGGCTTATGGGTATTATAGCCAGTGATCCCTTGCCAGTGTTTGGCATTCTATCCTGTTTTCCCCTGCCATCATGGAGCTTCCCCTCAAGTCTATAAGCCAAAATAAACATTTTTTTTCCCCACAAGCTGCTCTTGGTTGGGTGATTTCTGCCAGCAATGCAAACCTGACTGCAACATTAATGTTGGTACCAAGAGTGGTGTCATTTGCTGCTAGACACCTGACTGTGTGGCTTTGGCCTTTTGGAGCTGATTTTCAAGAGGAATGTGGAAGGATTTGAAATCTTGGCCCAGGAGATGCAATGCAGTGCTGTAAGTACAGCTTGATGGGCTATTCTGGTCAGTTAAAAGACCTTAATGCAGTAAGAACTATGGACTGTGAGGTTTGGCTGTGGAGGTGAGAAACAGCTTTGTCTGGACTGGGCTAGAAGCAGTTTGTGTGAGAGACTTTCTGTTATGCCTGTGTCCTGAGAAGTTGAGGGTTGTTTTGCATAGAAACAGACTGGTGAGAGCAGAGGGATATGGCACAGAAAAATGAAATCGTTGGATGAACTGCTGCCCATGCGGCTGCAATTGAAAGATTGCAACCTTTGAGATTGTACCAGCTGACCTGCACTGGGCCAACAGGAAGAATATATTCTCGTTTTAAGGGGCCTGCATGCTCAAAGAATGTCCTATTCTTCAAAGTCTGCTTGATTCCCCCATGGATTAACAAATTGCACCATACCTGGTATTGTGGGGTATAAGAAATGCAGGAAAAAGAAGGTCATTGAGTTTTCAACATGGTCTTCTGTTTTGGAAAAGGCCATGGACAGTGTGTAGCAGGATGAACTGTGGAATGCAGTGCAGACCCAGTGGAGATGCCAGGACCAGGAGACAGTTGCTAAGGGTAGCTGCAGGCCCAGATGAAGTTTTCTAAGACTGCAAGTAGTCCAGCTGGAAGGGCAGAATTGAAACTCTAGAGACTTGTTGCTGGTTAGAATTAGCAGACTTGGTGACTTGTCACTGGCTACAATTGTTGGCCTTGGAGCTACAGAGTTTGGCGTTTGCCCTGTTTAACTTATGTATTGCTTGAGTATTTATTTGCTATGACCAATGTCATCTTTTATAGTGTGAATGTTTATTCTGTGCAATTATGGGCTTTGGGGGACTTTTTGGTATTATGGTTCAGTTAAAAGATCTTGGACTATAGGAATGTTTGCACATCATTAGTATTGATAAAAAAAAAACTATGGGGACTTTTAAAGATGGACTGTATGCACTGCATTTTACATCATGGATGCTTAACAGTTTATGGGGACTAAGGGCAGAGTGTGGTGGTTTGATTCAGGTGTCCAATGTAAACTTGGGTGTTCTGGGTACTAGGTTCCCAGATGATGGAGATTTGTGAAATGGCACCTTTTAGAGGCAGTGTGTTGTTGGGTGTGGGCTCATGGGTGTTATAGCCAGTGCCTCCTTGCCAGAGTTTGGCACACTCTTCTGTTCCTGTTGTCCACCTGATGTTGGCCAGGGGGTGATGTCCACCCTCTGTTCATGCCATAGTTTTAACTGCCATCTTGGAGCTTCCCCTCAAGCCTGTAAGCCAAAACAAACCTCTTTTTCCCACAAGCTGCTCTTGGTTGGGTGATTTAAGCCAGCAATACGAACGTGACTGCAACAGACTCTCACCAAGAGTCCCTCCTCCCTACCTGCAAGTAACTATAAACAGATACGGTGTGAAGGGCATAAGATAAGATTCAAGTAGAATGCATGCCTTGTCACTAAGCACAGCAGAAAGTTCCCACTAAAAGAGGACACCAATCTGCAGAGTGACATGATACTAAGACCCTGGGATCCCGAGGGGGAAAACTAGTGCATTATCTTGAACCCTTCTAAGTAGAGGAGGGTGTGTGAGAGACAGAGGGAGAGTGAGAGAGAGAGTAAGACCGAGAGGGGGGTAAACAGAGAGAGAGAGAGAGAGAGAGAGAGAGAGAAGGAACATAGACAGTAATACAAACAGAGAAGAGAAAGGAATAACTCTGGGCTCTTTCCAGATATCTCATTATCCTATTCATTCAATCACTACTACTGAGTGAATGCTTAGTTTGTGTGAACTGCTCTGCTAGGCTCAGAAACAGAAATTTTCTATTTGTTTGGAAAGATTTGCATCCACATGGAGAATAGAAGTGAATAAATATTAACAATGCTTCTTCCAGAGCCTGGGAAAGGAGGCCACCCACCCATGACAACAATAGTCATCAGCATAGATCACTAGTGTGATAGAGAGAGGTGGCCTTAGATAGAGTTCAGGGCACACTGCCCATTGACCTTCCCTTCCAGGATCAACCCTTCAGGCATCAGGGTATCCGAAATGTCTCTCCTGAGCTGTCACTCTCCAGGTCCAGGTGAGTAGCCAAATGAAGAATCAGAAGATGATGATGGAATGAAAAAAAAGCATTCTGAATAAAGAGGATAACATCCAAAAAGAAGGTTGAGTGATGACATGAGGGTCTATCCTGGGATACCTAAAGAATTATCACATGGAAGGGAAACTAATCTTCTTCCATGGTATCCCCAGGAAGCAATGACCCCATTGGGGCAATTCTGCCTCAATATCTCCATGAATGACCATGTCACTGTGAGAAATATATTACCAATACAGTGGCCCTCATTGAAGAAGTATGCTATCACATACACATGTTGGCTTAATTATAGAAAACACATATGTAAGAATGATAGCCATCTATGATGAAACTGACCAGTGAACCTGAGGACTGAGAACTAAAGAGTGTATATTGCCAACTCACAGCCAAGAGCAGTAGCTCTGCAGTGGTCACAGCACACGGGGGAGTCTTCTCTGTCAGGTCAGAACTCACATGCCCAGTCATTGGGAGCAGGGCTCTATAGTGAATGGGGGTTGACAGAACATAAGGTGAGTTGCATCCTTACATGAGTTAGAGAACTCACTGGCTGCTATGCCAAGTCCTGAGAATTCTAGACAGGTATGCTCTCCTGAGGAAAAACGAAGAAGCCAGGGCCAGCATGTTGACCATGTGGTCTTATGGTTAGTTTAGCAGTGACCAGCTATATCTTTTAGATTCCTCATGTTCCAGGAAGAAGCCTCAAGGGATCCCTGTGGAGAAGGCTGGAAATTAGGAACCTGGGGTCCTTTCCTCATTTCAAGTTGGAGTCACTGTTTGTTTTCACTGAAGAAGACTTCTTCAAATACATATGAGTCTCTTTGACTCCAAGCAGCGTGTCCAGCCCAATACACAAGCGAAGTGAGGAAACTATAGCTTTGAGGAAATTTTAGAGCCTCTCATCTCCTTCCACCCCTCTCCAAAAGAAAAGCAAAGGACATCCTGAATTCCTCATGGGGGAACAGCTCGGCTATGACAGCTGGGGATGTGGGCAGGCAAAAGATGAAACGCTCTCCCCGATGCCCGCCTTGTCTTGAGGGTCCCTGTGTGGACATATGCACACGGCTTTGTTCTGTTTTTCCCTTTGACACTGCTCTGTCGGCTGTAATTGCAAGGCCAGGGAGGCACTGGGAAGTCATTGCTTTAGGCAGCTCTGTTTCAAATCCCAGAAGAATTGCCTGTTTTATCCCTGGCTAATTAGGAAGGTGACAGATTCCCGAAGACCAAGATTATCATGTGAGACTTAAGAGCCAGGAACTTCAAGTAAGAAAGGGAAACATGGTTCTCTACCCCTGTGTCATCTGGTTCTGTCCAGCAACACAAGACAAGGCAGACATTAAGGCTAAGACTAATACTGGACTGTGCAAAGTGACTCTTGTAAACTGTACTCAGGTACCAGGGTCACATAGGTTCCAGGGCAATTGAATAGAAGTGAATCAAGACATAGAACAAAAATGGCATTTGTTGTGTGCATTCAGGTTGGTGTGAACATAGTTAGTGTAAAGCAATTTCCTTAAACTTGAAATATCCCATCCTGGAGGGAGACTCTGTTAAGAATCGGAGAGTAAATAAAACTTTGCCAGGCTCGGAATGTAGACAAAGCATAAGCCTGAAGAAGTTCTGGAAACCTCCAAGATGCCCCAAGGCCCCTGCCCAAGTTGCACAAGCAGTAGAAACTGATGGGACGGGGGACTAGAACCGGTGGAGGTGCAGGAGTTTCAGGAATGTGGCTTCTACAACTCATCAGTCCTGCCAGGGTGGGCTTTCTGGCAATGCAGCTACCTTTGAGTCATCCGTGCTCCTGTAAGCGGCCCCTCACCCATATTCCCGACAGTGACCACAGTGAACTCATTGCTCACCACAAGCTGCACTTCAGAGGAGTCATTGCTTTGGTCTGTCATCAATGCCCGAATCTAAGGTGAAAAGTTGTTTCTTCATATCTCCCAAGAAAAAAGTCACATTACAGGAGCTCTCTTGAGTTGTAACTGCCAAGACTGCCCCAGAGTAACCCATGTCAGTTTTGCCTGCATGGTTTCCCAGCGTATTATAGACAGAACCATTAGGATAGTAGTATATGAGCCCCCTTTTTTTTGTTTTGCTTTGTTTTGTTTTTGTTTTTTTAATTTTTTTTTTATTTATTTGAGATAGAGAGAAGGAAAGAGAAAGTGTGTGAGAATGGGCACACCAGGGCCTCCAGTCAATGCAAACAAACTCCAGATGCATGCACAACCTTGTGCATCTGGCTTATGTGGGACCTGGACAATCAAACCTGGGTCCTTAGGCTTCACAGGCATATGCCTTAACCACTAAGCCATCTCCCCAACCCCTTGTTTTTTTTTTTGTTTGTTTGTTTGTTTTGTTTTGTTTTGCTTTGCTTTTAAGGTAGGTTCTCACTCTCTAGCCCAGACTGACCTGGAATTCACTATGTAGTCTCAGGTAACCTTGAACTCACAGCGATCCACCTACCTCTGCCTCCCAAGTGCTGGGATTAAAGGTGAGCACCACCACTAAACCTGGCAGTAGGTGAGCTTTCTCACCCATACCCTGGCAGTAAGTGCACATGGCTACTCCTTGATATTATGATATCATATGATGTTATGTTAGCCTAAGACAAATCAGGTTCATCATAGCTGAGTAGGGTTTCGGGCCTAATCACTACACCCACCTCAAATTTGACCCAAATCACAGAGTTCACTTGGTCTTGCTGCTACCAAGGACCATACTTGTGCAATAACCATGCACCTCTACCCTCGTAAAATGCATATTGCCTAATTCTAGAACCACCTGTCTCTTTCTTCAGTACCTTGTGAATGTTCTTATATCCTAGAAGTGTGTTGTTCTAGAACACTGTCATTGTTTAAAATGTTTATTAAAATATTCATTTATTTTTACTTGTCTGTGTGTGCATGGGCATATGTATACACATCAGGGCCTCTTGTCACTGCAAACGAACACAAGATGCTGTGCCACTTTGTGCATCTGACTTATGTATGTGGCTTGGGAACTATATCCTGAGTCAGCAGGCTTTGCAGTTAAGCGCCTTTAATCACCAAGTCATCTTCCCCATACCTGTGTTTTATTTAAACACAATAAAATTATACTTCTTACTAATGTATAGGTCACTGAGGGTATTTATGTTGATGGATAGATTTCTAGTTTCAAGAATAACATTTTATTCCATTCTGGACCATAACTTATCAGTTTATTAGTTACAATGTTAGGTATGAAATCTTATTTCCCTTTAGGTCTCTTTGTATCCACTTTTTAAACACTGTTATAGGTAGGTGATAGATAGATAGATAGATAGATAGATAGATAGATAGATAGATAGATAGATAGGAGAAAGAGAGAAAGAGTGGGGCTTTCCAGGGCCACTAGCCATTGCAAACAAACTCCAGATGCATGTGCCACTTTGTGCATCTGGGGAACCAAACCCAGGTCATTAGATCCTGCAAGCACATGCTTTAACCACTGAGCCATCTCTCCAGCTCCTCTCCATTCCTTTATACATGTTAAGCACCATAACAGAAGCATAATGATTTTTGCTTTAGTTATCAAAAATAATTTAAGAATTCATGAAAACAGCACATTATATTTACCCCGATCTATAACCATTCTGAAGTTCTTTCCTTCCTTGAGTTCCAAATTTTCAGTTTTTGTTTCATTTTTGCTCAGAGGACTTTGGTGAGCTCTTCTTTAAAAGAAAGCTTTCTCATGACAAATTCTCATAATAATCTTTTGTCTGAGAACATATTGATATTCCCTTCATTCCTGAAGAATATTATGCTGGTTATCAGATTCTAAATTGACATATTTCTTTCTTACTCTCAGCATTTGAAAAATTTTTGCCACTTCCCTCTAGCCTTCTTGGTTTGAAATGAGAAATTGGCTGTCATTCATTTGAATTGCTGCGCCCCTTCTGCTGTGGTTGCTTTTGTGACCTTTCTTTGGATTCAGTTTTCAAAAGTTTAGTTAAAATGTCGCATGGTGTGGCTTTCTTCAGGTTTTTCCCAGTAGTATTTGCTCAGCTTTATCTACATCTTATGACTTTACTTCTTTCACCAAATATAGGAAGTTTTCAGACATTATTTCTTGAAATCTCTTTCTAGTTCTCTATCTCTCCATTTCTCTCTCTCTCTCTCTCTCTCTCTCTCTCTCTCTCTCATTCTCTCCTTCTAATCTCTGCTTTGTTCTATTTTCTCACCATTGTTCAATGTGTACCTTCCCACACTCTTCCCTACATTCTCCCTCCATCCAAAGGGTGCCCCGTTTGTGCTTTGGATCATTATTAGCTCTAAAATATCCATTCATTTTTTTTCCATAACTCCTATTGTTTTGTTGCGGTACAGGTTTCCATTTTACATTATTTCAGTGGAATTTATAATTGCTCATTGAAGTATTTTCTAACAGTTTCTTTGAAATTAATTATCAGACCGTTCCCAGGAAATATCTCAACTTGAAGCTTGTATCTGTTGAATATTTTGTTTTATTTTAAGTTGTAATTTTTCTTGATTCTAGGCATGATGCCTGCTTTTCTTAAAGTTCCTAGATATTATATTATAGTAATGGACTCTTAATCTTGTGGAAACTTGTTTTGTAGAAAGTCCATGTTGCAGTTAACCTTTGCATTGCTGGGGTAAAAGACCCAACGAAAAGCAGCTGATAGGAGGAAAGAATTTATTTTGTCTTATAGTCTCAAGGGGAAGCTTCATAATGACAGGGGAAAGCATGGCATGAGCAGAGACTGAACATCCTCAGCAGGTGGAAAACAGCAGTAGGAGAGTGAGCCAAGCTTTGTGAAAGGAGGGCTGACTAGAACACTCCTAAGTCGACCCCCCAAAACACATCTCCTCCAGCAAGTCTCCAGGTCCCAAGTTACCATCAGCTGGGACATCCCAAACACGTGAGTTTATGAGAGCATCTTCTTCAAACCCCTGGCTTAAGGGCGGGGAGGGCTCAGGGGAAGCTCTTGAAATCCAAACCCTGGGTTTTTACCTGTTTTTAACAAAGAATCAAAGAGAACAAACAGAAGGACAATTATAAACCATTGCATTTATTCAGGGGAGTTTAGAAGAGTTTGTGAATCAGGGGAAGGGACTCAATACAAGTATGTGTCCTGAGAACCCACGTGGAAACTGAGCATGGGCATGGAGAGAAATCTGAGAGGGTTTGCTTGTTTGTTTGTTAATTTTTTTTTTTTTTCTGGGAAATTTTAAAGGGCCAGAGAGGTATGACAGTAGAGAAACAACAACAACAAAAATCTCTGGCTGTCAAAGTGGGGAAGATACAGTCTTACCAGGGTGGCAAGACAAGCAGCTAGAAGTAGAAATAGGTCCGCACTGCCCACCCTTCCCTGCGGTGGGCTTTGCCCTCATACTCCGGAGTCTGAGAGAGCAGTGATCAGGGGGCTGGTTCAGGAGGAGGCCAGCACACCTGAGCAGAAGGCCTGTCACTGAGGAATGAGAGTGAATCAGCCACTGAATACAGTTCTGTTGAAGCAGGCCGTGTGGCATCTTTTTTGGTTCCCTCTTTGGGTCCTCCCCTCACTGACTGACTATAAAAAAATAAATAAATAAAACTATTTTGCTCCTAGTTGTCCCTCAAAGCCACCACAGTCCCCTTCACACAGGTGTGAAGTAAGGATCAGGTAGGCAGCACGAGCTTTGCATCTTGCCCTTGGGCCCCGTGACACTAATAGTAACTCCCTTTTCAGCAGCTAAGACGGTTTTCCTGGTTTAAGCGGAGCACTGGCTCACACGACTTCACTGCTGATGTGGCAGAGTGTAAGCCCAGCTCTGCTCCCACTGTACCCCTCTGGCATATGGAGGGCAGAAGCTTGGTGCTGACTGGTCTAACATACATCACCTTGTCCAGTTCTCTGAGCTCAGATGACAGGAAGAATGCAAACCTGGCTTCCATGCTGAGTCTAGTGCAGGGTGACGTGGAGGAGTGACTAGCTTCCTCTTACCAAGTCTCCATTGTTGCTGGTTGCGGAGACTCAGCACTGGGCAGAACCCCAGGGTGCTACTTGTTTCCTAGAGAGACTGGTGCTCCAAGAAGCCTGAGGGGGTATCTGGTTCATTTTTATATCCCTAAAATCTCACTAATGTGATAAAGTTGTTCTTGATGATAAAATAAGAAAAACAATCATTTACAAGGTGATGGAGCTTACAGGCTCAAACTCCCACGGCTCTGCTAACAGGATTCCAGGTAAAACAGAACTAAAGGCTAAATTGTGTAATGTAATAATTTTAAAAATTGAGAATTTCCTCATATCAGTGGTAGGGTTGTGAGAAGGCTAGATACTCTCTTTGTTTTCTATTTAATGGTTTAACCATATGTTCTTAGAGCTGTCACTAAAATGATCAGAAAGTCCATTTTCCTGGGCAGAGAATTTGATTTGAAACTTCCTGAGCTCAGGGCTTGTTTCTGAGATGCAAAGCAAGTTTTTGTCCGAACACAGAGCTTCATGCGTCCTTTCCCTTTTTCCCATCTAGGTCTATTGGGAGGCCAGAAAGCCACTGGTTCCAGCTTGCCTGGCTATTTCCCAGGGACGTCTTTTTCAATTTGAAAGAAGCATTATCTGGAGTCATTAAGTGATCAACAGCTCTCCAGTGCGCTGGCCCAGTCATCCGTCTGCTTGTCAAAGGGTACTCTCCTGCATCTGCCACCTTCATCTGCTATCCGAGCTGCTGGCCCTGGCGCCCAGGTAGCCTCCTTCCTGCTCCCGGATGCTCGGTTGCCTTTCAGCTTTAAGCTCTAATGACTAGGTAGTGACCACTGGTCTCCCCCTCAGCTTAGTCCCCTGACAAGGTCTGAGGTCTCTAAAATGTATTTATGTTTTGAAGGACTATGAGTGGAGAATACTTTAGATGTCAGAATATATAGAAAGATGTGACTGAAGAAAGACTCGAGCATGTCACCTTCTCTTCCACAACCAGTCAGAACCGGTGTTCTCTTCCCTCTTCCAGGTTCATTTACTGTCCTGAAAATCCTCTTTCTTCTTCATCCTTACCTTAACTTTTTGTTACCGTGACAAAGCGGAACCCTTGAGAAAAACAGCCTACAAGAGGAAAGGCTCATGGAGACTCCGTTCAGAGGTCTTCAGTGCAATGTCACTTGGCCTCATCGCTGTAGGACCTAAGACATGACAGAAAACGTGTAATAGAGCCTACAGCCATCATTCGCCTCGTGATAGCCAGGGGCAGAGAGTGAGAGGAAGGCACCAGAAACTCCACACAGCCTTCGAAGACAAGCTCCAGGGACTTACTTCCTCTAATTAGGCCCACCCCTAAGTAAGTAGCTCACCCATGTTCCAAATCACAACAATCCCCATGAATAAAACAATAAAAATGACTGTGATCCAATAGTAACCAAGATCTCACTTTACTGAGAGAATCAAACTATATTCCTCATTTTCATAGAATTTCGGGAAATGGGAAAGACGGAATAAAACTGCATTTTTTTTGTAAACAAATTTTTCATTAAGGGCTGGAGAGAGGGTTCAGTGGTTAGAGGTGCTTGCTTAAAAAACTGAATGGCCCAAATTCATGGCTAAAGGTGCTTGCTTGCAGAGCCTGACAGCCTGGGTTCATTTCCCCAGTACCCATGTAAGCCAGATTCACACAGTGGTTCATGCATCTGGAATTCCTCTGCAGTGGCGAGACACCCTGCGGTGCCCATGATCTCTCTCTCTCTCTCTCCCCTCTGCTCTTTCTCTCTCTCTGTTTGTCTTCTTGTAAATAAATAAATAAATAACACATTTCATTTCTTTTATTAATATAAGGGTAAAACATGATTCCTACCACTTCAACTATAGCTAAACTTCAAAACTTCCAAATAACTAACATTAATTGGTTTATAAACGTGACTGATCTTTAAAACATCTTCATGAACTTGGCAAGCAATATGTCCTCAACCTCACATTCTCTCCCCAGGTCACAATTATATACCTCCACTCCAACCAGACTCCATTTCAGGGCACAAACTGTGAGGCCGTTATGTTTTCCAATGCTTAATTCTCCTGCCCTTCCGGGGAACCCACCATAATCCCTTTTACATGCTTTCTTCCCTCAAGACGGCACAAGCTCCACTTTCTCCAAGGACACCCTGAAGTCTCAGGCATCTTTGCTCTTCACTGCACGCTCACCTGAAACTTTCCTAACAGCTCTTTTCGGTACCAGTCATCTAACCCTACTCATTCTGGCTTGTTATCCTTCTTAGCTAGTAGTTCTCAATATTTATCATTCATGGCTTATAGTTTTGTTTAAAAAGATGAATGCTGGCCTGGGAAGATAGCTCAGTAAAGTACCTGCCTTATAAACATGAGGACCTGAGTTCAATCCCTAGAACCCATGTAAAAATGCTAGGCACAGTGGTGAGTGCATGTAACCCCAGCACTGGGAAGGCAGAGACAGCAGTGTCGCCGGGGCTCCTGGCTGGTTACTCTAGACTCACTGGTGAGCTCCAGGCCAATGAAAGACTCTATCTCAAAAGACGTGGACAATGTGCCCAGGCATGAGGCTTGAGGTTGTCCTCTGGCCTCCACAAAAAAAGGCGTACACATGTGCACCCACTTATGCAAAAGGCACACACACACACACACACACACACACACACACACACACACACCACATAAAAAGGACAAATGGTTACATAGAAGGAACTCAGAGTTAATATGTGTGGGGGAAGGAATTTTAAAGATTGGACCCTTCAGGATCCTGTCTCTGTTTAATCAAATACTAACCCAAGACCTGCCATAAAATCACACTGTAGTTGTGATTAAGGTCTCAATCAATGAGCCTTCGAGTATCATAAATTATCTGGGTGGGCCTAATCTAATCACATAAGCCCTCCAAAAGCACTGGGTTTTCTTTGACATTGCTCTGACAACGGAAGCATTCGGAGATTCCAAGTGTGAATGGGACTCCACACGCCTCTGCTGGCTTCAAGATGGAGATGGCCATATGGAAAGGAAGTGGGTGGCCTCCAGGAGCAGAGAGCAGCCTCCAACTGACAGATAGCAAGGAACTGAACTTTGCCAGCAACCCAAGTAAGCTTGGACCACATTTTTCCCTTCAGAGCTTTCAGATAAGAATGTAGCCTTGAGAGACACTAGCTCTGGCCTTGTGGTACCCAGAAAAGAGAACCGAGCCAAGCCCACCTGGACTTCAGAACAGCGGGGCTGTAAGTAGAGGTTGTTTTGCATTGCTACTTTAGTGGTCACTTGCTACAAAACAGTAAAAATTTAATGTCTATGGTTTGGGGCCAGGCCCAGGAATCTGTATTTCAACAAGTAGGTGGTCTCTAACCACAGTTTAAGAGACTTCATCCAAAAGTTTTATACTTTTCATTCTGCACGTCCAATAAGCAAGGCTCAAACTAGTTTCCTGTTTGGCAAGATAATATATGTGTCATTTTAACTTGCAATTAATTCCACCTCACACTGAGAGTCCTTACTCCCGGGATTGTTAATGTCTGTTAACTTTATAACATTCTCCAATGTAGACAAGCTATTTACATCCAAAATGTCATAGCCAAAGTCTGTATTTGGGTAAGTCCTCATTCAGGGAGAAGACAAGAAAACTGCAGTGGATTCAAAGGATGGGACATTAACTTCTTTGTCATTGCACATTGACTACACAGCAGTACACCAAACTCCTTAAGTCTCTTAGTCAGGGTTGCATCTAAAATCCCAACAGGAGTACCATGAAGCTGGAGTTAAAGTCCCATACATTAGTGCATTGGGCTGGCTTTTGGCCTGGCCAGCCCCAGCCCCCATGTTAACAGAGCTATTAAAATGTGATAGAGAGAAAACCAGGGGTTTGAAATCCTGAGCATTCGAAAATTGTCATCATGGGAATACTGTCCATTTGCTTGATGAAGAAAGATGAGTACAGCTTTTCAAAGAGAGAGAGAGAGGGAATGTGTCACCACATTCTTGGCTTGATTGCTTCTAGTGATGGTGACCTCATTACCTCATCAACTAGCCTATTTCATGTCTGGAGAGCATGTCTAGTGCGTGCTTTCCCAGCTGAGATGAATCATTCTGACTGCTTTGGGGAGGTGTCTACTTAGGCCACTGTAGTTGTTGTGGTTTGAAGATCCTGTTGATATGGGAAGACCACAGTATACCCCTCTTCTGCAGTGTGTGTGTTCTTGGGGAAATGATATTTTCTCGTTAGATATTATCCCCACTCCATGCCTCATACTTGGTCTCTTAGAAAATCAATTGTGTCAGGAGAAGGAGACAGTCCAAGAACAAAGTGTCTACAGAAACAGGATGTGGTGATAGAATTACAAAGGGAAAGAAAAAAAAAAATGGAGAAACAATTAGAGGCAAGATAGCGATAAATAGCAAGTACCCAGTCCTTCTACCACTAGAGGGCCAACAGCACAGACAAGACCGGAAGTAGACTATTCAAGAGGACTATGTCCTCCAAAAAAGAAAAAAGAGCTCTGAAATAAAATGAATAATTTAAAAAAAATAATACAAGGGGCTGGAGAGACGGCTTAGTGGTTAAGGCACTTTTCTGCAAAGACAAAGGACCCACATTTGATTCCCCAAGGCCCATATAAGCCACATATATAAGGTCGTGCATGTGGCTGGAGTTTGTTTGCAGTGACTGAAGGCCCTGGTATGCTCATTCTCTCCCTCGCTCTCTCTCTCTCTCTCTCTCTCTCTCTCTCTCTCTCTCTCTCTCTCCCTCTTCTCTCAAATAAATGAAATAAATAAATAAATTGTTTAAATGCATTCCAGGCTCGGAAGATGGCTCAGAGGATAAAAGCGCTTGTCACGCCAGTGTGAGCAGCCCGGATCCACCCTAAGGGGACCCTGCCGTGTTAGCGACTGCAGCACCCGCGCTTGTACCGTGACGGACGAGGCAGGCGCAGACAGGTGAAGTGGACGGAAGCTCCCAAGCCAGCCAGCCTGGCAAATGCCACAGAGAAGAAGAGGAACACCTTCTCAATGACCTCCACCTGGAATTGTCCACTGCCCTCCACAGGTGCACCATGCCATGCACGCGTCCACTCTCCCACGTATAAACACGCTGCGCCCAGACATACGCACACACCACATTCTTTTCCAAATCACTGTTTTCCTACTTCGTAGACCTTTCAGCGCCCTCATCTCTGTTTCTGCCAGAATCCTGAAACAGCAGCACCGCAGACCCTCCCACAGCCCCTCACCTGAGCCAGCAAACACAAATATGCAGGACAAAAGGCACAGGTGGAGAAAGAAACTCAGCCGAACGTCCTCGTTCATCCCGACCATGCAGCACGATGCCAACATCTGTAATTCCGAAAGCCCCAGGATGCCCAGTGCTTACGTGTCTAGAAAGCCAGGTCATCCCAGGCAAATCACAGAGCTGAAGTTTTTATGTTTTGGAAGTGTTTCAAGTCGAGCGCCAGCTGGGGGGCTCTCCCCGCACACGCCTGTGGTGTGGGGGCAGCAGGAGGGAGTCCCAGCGAGCCTTTGCAGGTTCAGAGGGAAGGCAAAAGATCTGACTTTACAAAAAAAGTTTCTGTTTCCGACCCCCCTCCTTTCCTGCAGGCCGGTCTAGCACCTGTCTTGTCAGCAGGGGCGCTCAGAAGGGACGGGCCTCGAGGCACCTCGGTCCCCAGACTCTCCATGCCTCATTCTTCATCCACGCTGCTCGTAATGTGCCATCACTGGCACAGTTACACCTGAACAGTCTGGTGCTGCCAAACACCTGGCTTGATTTTCCACTGTCCAAATGAAAAATAAGCATAATCTGTTTTTTGAGGATATGGCAAATGAGGGAGTTCATGACAAATTGTGTTGGTTTATGCAGAATAGTGATAATAAGATACAAATGAGAATTTTTTTTTTTTTTGCTTAATGAATAATACTAATCACGTTGCAACAAATGCTGTGCCCTTCTAATTAGAGAGACTGCATAAAATCAGCTTAATTTATTTGTGACTAGTTATACAGAGTTTAAATATTTACTAGAGATTTACTCAAATGTTTGAGAGGATTTTAAACATTTCCTGCAGTCGAGATGGTCTGCCTGGTTCTGGGGAACGTGGTGACAGCTCTAACTTGTGGGAGCTCTCTGATTTTTGCAATGTGCGATGAAAGTCGTGGTTTCAACATGAAGAGGGAAGGATATTATTGATTTACATGCTAATTCTCCAACTGTTACTCATTTTCTTGATTCCAGCTTCCAAAGTTGCTCTTCCAACATTCATCACTGTAGTACACTAGAGGGGATGAGCATCTTTTTCAATAAATTATAGGAACTATGACTAATTACAGTGATATTAACTATGCAAAGTAATGTGTAACTTAAAATGGATACGTTCATCATTTCAAATTACGCCTTTGACTTCTGATGGTCTAATACAGGCAATACTCCTCAATAACTAAATGTGCACTAAGTATATCTTCTAAGGGTCTCTCTGCAACCCCAGGATCTCTTACGAGTATACTAGTCCACTGAGCCAGCCTGGGGCAACTAAACCCAGGAGGAGACCCAGGAGATAGGAAGAAGCAGGAGGACATACTTCCCTGGCATGAAGTTAGACAGACAGACCTGGTTGTGAGAAGCTTTTGCTGTTATGTTTTATCCTTTGTGTTTTGCTGACCACGACTTATTCTCACCCCATCCTAAGAGCCAAGTGAAGGTTTTGTCCCAGGAGAAGAGGCTGAAGTGAAGTAACCTGACAGGCCACAAGCTAAAGACACTGAGCGGAGAAGTACCCAGATTTGTCACCGTCTGACTCGTGCTATGTTTGCTACACCAGTTGGGACGTGAATTTGTGAAAGGAAAAGGAAAGAGGCTGGGAGATGGCTCAGTTGGTAAGGTCAGTGCCACACAAGGATGAGGGCCTGAGTCTGGAACCCCCAAACTTACATAAAGCTCTTGCCGTGGGGACACATACCTGTACTCCATGCACTGGGAAGGCAGAGATGGGAGAATCCTTGGAATTCCCTGGCTAGCTAGTCTAGCCAGATTGTTGAATCCTGGGTTCAGGGAAAGACCCTGCCTCAATAATAATAATAATAGTAGTAGTAGTAATAGTAATAGTAATAGTAATAGTAATAGTAGACAAGTGATTGAGGAAGACACCTGGCCTTGACCTCTGGCCTCCACACAGGACACATGCATATGCAAACACAAATGCACTCACCCATTTACATCAAACACATTACACACATAGAAAAAAAGAAACAAAGAAAACTTCCAAACATCCTTTACTCAAGCTCTATGCTTTGTTCCATCATTCCTTGGCCCCCATTCATTCATTAATCTATAATGATTTGTGGAATACCTCTTGGGTGCTAGGCACTGTGGTAGACGTGGCAGATATAGGCATGAAGACTCATCTTGGCATTCCAGAGCTCTCCCTGTAGTGAGAAGTGCTGGCACGTAGTCAATTACAAAACACCACAAGAAGGGCCGAGTATAGGTTTGTGTAAAACATTAAGGGGGCACAGAGGTAGGATTGTTTCTTAGGAAACAGCAGGGCTGTGGTCAGAGGCTAATTTCAGTGAGGTGATGGTTGTATTCAGGCTGAAGGAACTTACTGGATTTTTCCCCAGCAGACAAGAAAAAGGGGAGGGCTTCCACACGCTCATAAATCCTAAGCTGGAAGGCAGTAAGTAGGTCAGGAAGAAGAGTCTGGCCACTGGGAGGATGTAGTGGGGAGGACTTTATCTGTGTGTAGCCCTCGAATGCTCCAACTTTCTTATGTGTGGAAAATCCACAGGGGCTTCGAGCAGAAGAGTTGTGGGCTCCGTTTCAAGGCCACCTGGAGTGGTTGTGTGGATCAGGAAGGAAGGGAAGATACAAGATAAATGCAGTAGGCAGCATCGCAGGGTAGGAACAAGTGATTCAGATCCGAGTGAAGGACTAGATCTGGAGAGCAGAAATGGATCTGAAAGATCTTAAGAATTAAAATGGCATGACTGTACCTATGGTATACAAAGACATGTTTTCTCCAATCCTCTGTCTCTCTTTAATGCTTTGGTTTTCATGTGATGTGCATCATACACACACACACACCCACACACATAATTATTTATATATAATGTTGATATATATAAAACAGGGTGATTATTTGTCTGAGGGAAAATTCATTAATATTCTCTTGAAATAATGCTTTACTCAGTATTCATAAGCAACAGGTGTATGCATGGCTAAAGATTTTTGACTCATGATAGGCTGACATGGGACATGATGACCTTTCCTCAGATTTACAAAGAAACTGGCAGCTATGTCAGAATAAACATCATTGTGCTTGAAAGCCCAAATGCATACTGGGATAAGTCAACCTTTCTCTAAAGAGAAAATTGTGGACAACATAGCCAAACTTCAGGGCAAACATTTGTTCCAAACTATAATGTACAGCCCGGGTGTAAGGTGCTTAAGGTAACTATTGTATTTTAAGATAGCTCATGACACTTGACTCACAGTTTAGAAAATGACTGTATAGTAAGTGTTTCGAGTTAAGACCCTGGAAACAACAGGCTGGCTTGAAACTCTTTATGATGTAAAGATTTGTGACCTACAACATATCATTTAACGTCTTTGTGTCTCAGTGTCCCCACTTATAAAGGGGACTAAAAAAATGGTAACTACCATAAAGATGGTTATGAATATGAAAGAACCAGCAAATTTTTGATGTCTAGAGCTTAGAACAGAGTTTGACATTATTATTTTTAACTATTTATTTATCATTTATTTGAGAGAAAGAAGCAGAGAGAGAGAGAGAGAGAGAGAGGGAGAGAATGGGTGCACCAGGGCCTCCAGCCACTGCAGAACTCCAGACGCATGCACCACCTTGTGCTTCTGGCTTATGTGGGTTCTGAGGAATTGAACCTGGGTCCTTAGGCTTTGTAGGTATGTGCCTTAGCCACTAAGCCATCTCTTCAGCCTTATTATTATTTTTTTACTGCTATCATAATTGTACAATTAAAGAAAGATACATTCATACCTTAACAACATGAAATGGCCCTATTCAACATTTCTATTAATGAAAATAATAGTATGTCTTCAAAATTCTTTATATGATAGCATTATCATTATTATTATTATTATTTGGTCATCAGGATTGAACCCAGGGCCTCAAAGCATGCTAGTTAAGCAGTCTACTACTGAACTATATCCTAAAATTGCCAATATTAATTATAATGAGAACACAAAAAAATTGTCTTCTGTCCATAAATAAATTTCTGTCTCTGATCAAAAACATTTGGCCTTGAAAACAGTAACCTGAATAAGTTGGTTCAATTCATTTTCCTAGTTTTCTTATGTCTTTTAAGCATCAAGCAGTTTTTAATTTGTATAAAAATATTTTTGAATTTAGTGATATTTTCATCCTTGGTGTGAAAATTCTTTTTCTCTAGCTTTGCTTTTCCTACGTCTATTTTTTCAGTAATCAGATATTCTGAGATCCATTCATCCTACTGAGAGCTGGAGGCTAATCTGTGCTTTAAAGAAAATATTTGTGGGCTGGAAAAATGGCTCAGTGGCTAAAGCGATTGCCACAAAAGCATAAGGACAGAAGTTTGGACCCCCAGCACCCATGTAAAAGCCTGTGACTTTTGTGGCTCACCTATAATGCAAGACCAAGCAGGATAACTAGACTAGCCAAATTGGTGAGCTCTGCATTCAAGCAAGAGACCTTGTTTCAGTAAAGTAGGGAGCAATGTAATGAGTGAGGAAGACTCCCAACATCACCCACGTCCTCCACGTGCGTGTACATCACACTCACAAACACGTGAGCATATAGACACACATGAATACTCCACACACATAAACATGCAAGAAAAAATAATAAGACAACAAAACACTTATCAAGCTGGGAATCATGGCTGGCAACTGTAATCCCAGCACTGGGGAGATGGGAACAGGGAACCCCTGTTGCTTGCTGCCAGCCAGTCTAGCCTACCTGGTGATTCCAGGCCAGCTACAGACCCTGTCTCCAAAGAAAGGTGGATGCCATTTTAGAAATAACATCTGAGGTTGTCCTCTGGCCTCCACATGCAAGTGCACACACATGCCCACGCACCTGTGCCCATACACTCACACATACACACCAGCACACATTCAAAACATACTAGATGTTCAGCGTAACTTTTCAGACTAGACTGAAACGGGAGAGTCACAACTGAGGGCAAACCAGCCCTCTGGCTTCCCAAAGGAGGGAAGACTACTTTGCCATCGTGGCCCTGACTCATCCTCACAGAAAACACCAGTACTGGAGAAATTAAAATGCTCCTCCCAGGTCCTCAGAGTCTCTTTTGGAGAGCAGTTAGTGACCTCCAAAATTAATCCTTGATTAAATTTGGCTACTTACTTGGTCTTAAACACTCAAAAGAGAAATGTATGTATAACCAAAGATGAATGTATGCCTCAAATATTATATGAATGGCCTCTTAAGTAACACAACAAGAGCTTTCCAGAAAGGGAAACAAACAAGGCCGTAAGGCAAATGTTAGGCTCCTCTCTAACACTTCTTATTCTACAATAAGGGAAATACCATAGATGTCAAAATGGCTATTTTCAAATCAGATAGATAGATAGATAGATAGATAGATAGATAGATAGATAGATAGATAGATAAACTCTGAAAAAGGGTCACTTTGTTAAAAGACTTCCTTATACTGGGAATAATGGTGAGTCTCTTCTGACTTGTGCCAGAACATCATTATACTCCAAACATAAAGATGGTACAATACTTAACAAGTCTTGAGGCCAGAAGTACACTCATTGGCTCTATGGTACCAACCTTTGTTCCTGGCTTCCCCAAGGATAAATTTAACAAGGTACACCCTGGGAGGTTATTATACAAAATATGGTATATTTTCCATTATTAAGGTTAAATGCTGAGTATGTATTCCTGATAACTCTGCTGATGCTTTACAAGCCATGACAGATTCAGACCATACAAGACCCTTCTGTGCCATTTGGTGAACAGTTCTGACTCCATCTGCCTGGATTCCCTCTAATGCCCCCAAAGGCCTAGAAGTTCATAAGAATGGTGACAGTTTACTGTGTGCCCACTTCTCATTAACTCCTTGCTTTTGTTTTCTCCCTAACGTTATCTTCCAGGACTATCTTCCTACACTCCCTCAATACACTTTAGAAGAGTTCCCCTCTCGGGGAGAGACTCTAATGACCATATTCCTACAATCCCGTCCAACTGGAAGCAGTTAAAGACGGGTCATTCTCTTTCCTCTCACAGCAGTTTGAGAGTCTTCTCAGGACAGGTGCTAGTAAGAGGAAGTCAGGTAGCTCTTTTAGGCAGTTAGGGTGACCCCTGGATGTAAAAAGGCAGGACCATGTGCACTTTCTAGGAATCAAAGGGTGATTTGAATTTCTTATCTCTTGCTTGGTTCCCTAGAACTGTTTTTCCACAAACAAGCTGAGACCCTCCTGGGAGGGAGGTCTTTCCTAGTATTTAAACACTGTGGGGAGTGTAGTTCGACTCCCAGAACTTGGTGTTGTGGCTAGTCTTTTCCTGAGGCAGCCCCTAACCAACCAGCTGTCCCACTGACTCACCTGAGCCAGAAGTTCCAGCCCACCACCATAGGGTTGTGAGGGAAGGGCGCGATCTCTGAAAGGCGTGGCCACTTGGTGACTCCCAACTGCTGGCGAGCTTCCCCTCATCTCAACCTAGGCCCAGCAGGCCTAGTCCAGGGGAGAGGCCCACTCCCTCTCTCCACATGGGTTCTTTACCCCATCCAGCACCCCACGTGGCAGGAGTCCTTTGAACTTTCTTTTCTCTCCATGGTTCTTCTAGGCCCTCCATGTGGATTCTTGAGCCACATGGGTGTCTTTCCTTGGTTCTGTACTTCCCTAAATAAATAAAATAATTTAAAAAAAATAACTTTTCAAACTAGAATCCTGGCATGAGCAGACACCATACTCACTGTGTTTATACTCTTTCATGTTGTTGCAGTTTTTTTTTTTTTTTTTTTTTTTTTTTTTTGAGGTAGGATCTCATTCTAGTCCAGGCTGACCTGGAATTCACTATGTATTCTCAGGGTGGCCTTGAACTCACAGTGATCCTCCTACCTCTGCCTCCCGAGTGCTGGGATTAAAGGCATGCGCCACCACGCCCGGTTTGTGCAGTTTTCTTTATATTGCTGGAACAAACACCCAACCAGAAGCAGCTGATGGGAGGAAAGGGTTTATTTCTGGCTCACAGATTCCAGAGGAAGCCCCATCATGGTAGAAGAAGCTGGCTCATGTCCATACATCCACAGCAGAGAGAGAAAACCAACGCCAGCAAGCACGAAGAGCCAGAGCTCAGACTGGCTCTCGGTACACACCCAGTGGGGCTCGACTCAAGACCTGTCCCCGGCAACATACCACCTCCAACAGGGCTCAGCCTGCTGAAGATTAAGTAGGAGGTGTAATCAAAAATACCTGAGTCTATGGAGGACGTACTTTTGCATTCAAACCACCACACATGTGCAGTCATCTGGTAATGATCCTCAGCTCTGCTATGCACGCAAGAAATCTAGAAAGCGACTTCTTTTACTCAAGGACATGCTATGAGCAGATGGCTCAGGGGGGTGTTCTGGGGTCCCTGCTAAACAAGTGATGGCCTTTAGCAGCAAATGTTGAAGAATTTTAATTTTCTTTTTTTAATTTATTTTTTTGTTTTGACAACTACCATGATTGTATAAAATATCCCATGGTATTTCCCTCCTTCCCCCCACCTTCCCCTTTGAAACTCCTCCACTCTCCTTCATGTCCCCTCCCCCTCTCAATCAGTCTCTCTTTTGTTTTGATGTCATGATCTTTTCCTCCTGTTTTGATGGTCTTGTGTAGGTAGTGTCAGGCACTGTGAGGTCATGTATATCCAGGCCATATAGTGTCTGGAGGAGCACGTTGTAAGGAGTCCTATCCTTCCTTTGGCTCTTACATTCTTTCTGCCACCTCTTCCTCAATGGATCCTGAGCCTTGGAAGGTGTGATAGAGATGTTTCAGTGCTGAGCACTCCTCTGTCACTTCTTCTCAGCACCATGTTGTCTTCTGAGTCATCCCAAGGTCACTGCCATCTGAAAAGAGAAGCTTCTCTAACCAAAAGTGAGAGTAGCATTAATATATGAGTATGAACATTAAAAGAAGTGCTTACTGGGCAGTTTAATGAACACAGTATATACAGTTTAATTTTCTTAGACAACAGTGGCCCTTCTCATGTGTTAGGTATTTTTTGTAATGTTTATTTATGTCTGTGTATGCATGTGTGTACATGTGGGCACATGTGTGTCATGACCTGCATGTGGAAGTCAGAGGACAATCATACGGTGCCCATTTCCTTCTTCTACTTTTCTTTGAAATAAGGGCTCTTGCCTCTGCAAATGAAAGCTAGGCTAGCTGGCCTTGCAGCTTTGCATTCTCCTGGCTCCACCTCCCATTGTCTGAGCCACTTTGCATCTGTCTTTACTTGGTTTCTTGGAAGGATCCAACTCTGGTCAGCAGGCTTTGCAAGTAAGTATGTTTAACAGCTGAGCCATCTCCCCAGACCCTGTTTTATGTATTTTATTAGGCCTTTCCCACAACACTTCCTTCAGTACTTAAGTTGAAGGCCAATTCAGCAATCTGACCAACACGCAGGAATTCACATGTCGCTGCATTATGGTAAAACACAGTATTGTAAAGAAATCCTCTAAGTATATTGTGTCTTCATCCAATGCATTTCAACAGAGCGAATGCTGGTGGAAATTCAGAAGCCAGCAGTTTCAGAGCTGGCCCATCTCACACACTTTTCAGCAGCTACATAGGCCCACATGTTATTGCTGTTATATAAGAAAAAAAAAAATACTTGATTAAATGGAATATAATACACTACTGAGAGTTTTTTTAAGCATTTAATGAAACCCTTCAGAAACAAGGTATGAGCCCTCAGATGCCTTTCAAAAATATACAATGCATCCTAATGAGAACAGAACAAATCAACAAACAGTCCAGGCCTTTAGGGTACCCCAAGATCATACAACTTTCTGCCTCTTTTCTGACACCCGGGTTCTGAGCCCTGCCTCATCCCGGGACAGTTGGCGCCTGAGGCTGCGGCCTTGACAGGAAGCCCACAGAAGCCGGGACTGAAGTCATTCTGGCAGCAGAAGGAGCCCCTAAAAGCATCTGATTATTTTTAAATGTGCTTCCATTGTGCTGCTTGCAGCTGTGAGTTAATTTTGTTAAAAAAAAAAAAAAAAAAAAAAAAAGGACCATTTGCTTCTTTAAAAATCCAGGTTTTCATCCCTCTGCAGAGCAGCTGCAAACAGAGAGCCCTTACTTCAAAAGCCCCCTGTTTTCCTGAGGGTGCCGCTCAGGGAGGAGGTTTTCCCACCAGGAGAAATCAACCAGCCCTTTGCGAGAACAAAAGCTCCTCATTGGCCGAGATGCGCAGACGGGCAGGGAGCTGGGCCAATTGTGGGGCTCGGAGGACCTGCACGCCCTCCCAGACCCAGCTCCCTCTTACACGTGAGAAAACTCGGCGCCGGGGAGTTCACTGACCAGCGCGCACGGCAGGGTACCCTCGCTGGTCCCTGCATGTCGCAGCCACGTTCTCAGTAGAATCCTAGCCTCTTTCTTCTGGCCTAGGAACCCCCACTTGATCGCTTTCCTCCCTGCGTCTCCCACGGCACTAAGCCGCACATTCTAACCAGGCGGACACCGGGTCAGGATCGGCCTTGTCCACGTGTCCTTCCGCTTTTGAAGCCCGGCCCTGGCCAGCGCCCTTCCTTCGCGTGGCCACGCGGCCAGATCAGCAAGGGTGTCCTCCGCGCTGGCTCCCGGGCGGGCTTCCTCCATCCGCGGGAGACCATGTCTGCGAAAGCTCCCGCGATCCCAGGCCTTTCCAAGGAGCCGCAGAACGACGAACAGCAGAAAGCAATCAGCCCCATCGCTGACACTGCCCGGTTAGCTACAGGGTGGCTCTGCCAGTCACTTGCCAATCAATTTCACAGAATGGAGGTTGTGCCTCGCCCGATTCAACTCTCCTAATTAATGGAGTGACAAAATTTTGACATTTTGTTGGCTTCTCTGGCTCTTGTGGGAATTTGGGGAAGAGGATTGAAGGAAATAGAGAAGAAGGGAGAGGGTAAGGAGAAGAGATGCTCTGGATTTAAGGCATCTTTGCCAGTTTTTGGCTAATAGCATTTAAAAGGAGAGAGAGAGAGAGAACTTTTTCTAACTATAAAAGCGATAATTTGTCTTCCATATATAACATATGTTTTCAAAATATTTTATTTATTTATTTATTTATTTATTTATTTATTTATTTATTTGAGAGAGAGAATGGGCATGCCAGGGCCTCTAGCTACTGCAAATGAAATCCAGATGCACGTGCCACCTTGTGCATCTATCTTACATGGGTACTGGGGAATCAAACCTGGGTACTTAGGCTTCACAGGCAAGCACTTTAACCACTGAGCAATCTCTCCAAGCCCATATAACATTTTTTTAAACTACTGATATTCACAAAATACAATGAAAGTCATTTTATTATATTTTGTGTGTTATTTGCATGTACTAAAAGCCTTAATATCATCTACCTTAAATAATTTGTGTATGGAAAGTCAGCCCCCCCTTCCCCCCCACACACAGACACACATTAGAAAAAACCTTAGATGTCCCATGTATCTGTCCATGGGCACAAATCAGCCATGCCACCAGATACAGGGTCTCATTCCAGTGCCCCGTTCCGCCATCTCTATGTTCATCATAAGGCTGGCTGCCCCTATGATGGCAAAAATCTCTGAGTGTCACTGGGGACTACATATTGATACACTGGTGTCTGGAGAGGGTGAATAACTCCCTCCAGAGCATTGAATAAAGGTCTTTACTTCCTTAGATTGTACCAAATGAAGTCACATGTCTGTGTCTGAAATCAGACATTAAGGCCAAGACATTGGGAAAGGGGGGAATGGTTACTCATAGACTTTCCATTTTCTAGGGTGGCTAAGCTCTAGAAATCCAAGGAAGAACTTAGGAACTGCGGTGAATATTGTATTGTGTGCTTGAAATGTGCTGAAAGTTAGGTCATAAATGTTTTCATCTTATACAACACAGAAGTAACTCAAGAGACAGATTTGTTAATCTCCTTAACCATTTAGTATATATTTGTGTAACACATCGTAATACTGTACATGTTAAATGCAAACAACTTCAATTACCTTTACCATCCAGTCTCATCAAATTGGTTGCTGCACATGTTTGTAAGTTGGGGGTGAATGACGGGATAGAAATGGGAGAGTCATTCACAGTGAATTTCTTCTTTGCATTTTGATACTTCAGTGAGCATGCATGTGTATAGTTGTTTGCATGTGTGCAAACACATGTATTTGGAGGCTGGAGGTCAGCAACGGAAGTTTTTCTCGGTGGCTCTCTACTTGATCTGCTGAGGCAGAGTTTCTCACTCGCATGCAGAGCTTGCCAGTTCCCCTAGTCTAGCCAGCCTGCCTGCCCAGGGATCTCCTGACTCAGCCTCCAGAATGCTGGGACCACAGGCTGGCCTCCACGCCCGCCGGGCATTGACGTCAATGCCGCAGATCCACTGAGTCACCTTCCCACCCCCACATCACGCCTTTCATGTACCAGTGATCCCGTTGTCAGGGGAAGAACTGTCTTATGGTGTTTTTGCTGTGCAATTCCAGACCCACATCTATACTTGTATGTGTGTGTATTACAAATTATAATTATATTTTATTCATTGTTTTATGACCTCCATTTTCCACTGAAGTACAGAAGAGCCTTTTTTTGCCATCCAATATTCTAAAAATTGTTTTAACTTGTTCAAAAGGCTGCAAGAAGTTTAAATAACACCTATGTTGGATATTCTGTAATTTGTTTCATGTTTCGCCCTTACACACAGAAAGCTGCCATAGGTACTCTTAACTACATGGCATTGCTCACAGCAGGTTTGCTCCCATAGAATAAACTACAATCGATTCATGAAAGAGTATAAACAAAATTTTTGGATAGTCATTAAAACTCACCACTTAGAAATACTGTGCCAATTTTACCCTCTGGCAATAACATACATGAGCATATTTAAGTACCCACACCTGTTATATCTTTAAATCCCCAAAGTACAAAAAAAAAAAAGAGTTGTCAAAGAATTGAAGCTAGGGCTGGAGAGATGGCTTAGCGGTTAAGTGCTTGCCTGTGAAGCCTAAGGACCCAGGTTTGAGGCTCGGTTCCCCAGGTCCCACATTAGCCAGATGCACAAGGGGGCGCACGCGTCTGGAGTTCGTTTGCAGAGGCTGGAAAGCCCTGGTGCGCCCATTCTCTCTCTCTCTCCCTCTATCTGTCTTTCTCTCTGAGTCTGTCGCTCTCAAATAAATAAATAAATAAAATTAAAAAAAATTGAAGCTAAATCTATGGTGGAAAGTAAAAGAAATCAATAATGTACTAAAAACTCAGAATTCAGAATGTCATAACTTGATTTTTCCAACCCGACATGTGTGGGACTATCCTAAAAAGAAACACAGGGTAAGATCCTATTTTTGTGAAGAAGATAGCTAAGATTTCTTGAGGGTGGATGGATGTCCTCAGGTAGATTTCTGATATGTGAATGTCACTGCTGAGGCATGCCACCGGAGTCACCTTGGGCAGAAGGTGAAGGTGCTGACACTCATCGTGGGAGCATTTGGAGATGACCGTGATCAGAGTCTCCACGGAACCAGGGCATGTCTGCCCCTTTGCAGACCAGAAATTCTTCTGGAGCAAGGTCTAGTGTATGCATCTTCCTGATTCATCACAGGCGAGCTTCCCAGTCTGCAGGCTAAGCTCTGGGCTAGCCCCATTGGTCAGGCTTGGTTCTCCTAGCAAGTCCCTGTTGAGGGAGAGTGTAGGTGGGATTTAGGAAGAAGGTAACTGGAATAATCAATTAGGACTTGCGACAGTTACTTTCTTGTTGTTGGGGGTTAAAAAAAAAAAATCTGCCCAAAAGCAGCACATGAAAGGCAAGGGTTTATTTCACCCTTCCGTGTTGAGGGGAAGTTTCATCATGGTGGGGAGGCTCGGCAGAGCAGACAGCACAGCATCCCATCTTGTCCTCTCATCTGCACGGAAGTACTATGAGAGGGTAGCTAGAGAACACCTACTAGGAGTAGACTAATAACCCTCTCGATCCTCCCCCTCAGTGACACATCTCCTCCAGCAAGCCTAGACCTCCCAAATTGCCACCAGAGGGGGACCAATTATTTAAAACACAAGAGGCCATAGGGGACATTTTACGTTCAAAACCACTACAGGGCCCAAGTGAGGAGGTGTACTTCCTCCAGGTAGAACAGCCTTACCAGAAGAGTGAAGGTATGTAAAATAGGCACAGGGAGCCCATTAATATTGTCTTATAAAATCCTTAAACATCAAGTAGTTCCTACCACAAATGTATAGAGGAGAAAACTGAGACCAAAATCATATTATTTGCCTTGGATCCATTCCTCCTCCCTCCCTCCCTTATTTTCTCTCTCTCTCTCTCTCTCTCTCTCTCTCTCTCTCTCTCACACACACACACACACACACACACACACACACACACACACACACACACTAGTACAGTGGTGGGGTTAGAATTAAAACCTAGGTTCAACCTAATTCTAAATCCCATGCTTTCTCTTACTATACATTACACACTCTTTCGCCTCCCATCTCTTAAATTCGTGGTCAGTCTCATTACATACTATGTGTCTGACCTTCTAAAGAAGAGTGAAGTCTTAAAAGAAATTAGTTTCAGAGATGAGCTTCCAAAGACAGGATTAATAACTGTACAGTCTCAGAGGAAGAGTATCCCCTCTTTCCACAAAAGAGATAGACATGCATCCAAGGGCAGGAGAGGCAACCAGCATCTGTGAAGACAGCTGAAGTAGGACTCACAGGAAGCCAAAAGACATGTGTGCCATGGCTATGAAATGCGTGAATGCTATAAGGTGTGGTGAATGAAGCAAGAAGCGTAGACAGGCGTGGACCTCACGTGGACAGCCATGTGGAAGGGAAGATGGACATGAAGTGAACATCACAGTTCAGGTGGCTGCTTTAAAACATCAGGTGTTGGACATCTTGGGAATGCAGAGACTTTCCAGGGCAGTAGGAAGAGCAGAGATGTGAAAGATAAGTAAAATATACTCTTGGTCATTGAGAGTGGAATGGTTCATCCAAGACAGGGAAGGAGGATGTGCAAGAGCCCGGAGGTCAAAGAAAGTGATGGCAGGGGACTTGAAAACCAATCCTTGCGATTTAAACATGAAGGAAAGGGTGGGATAGTTGCCTGGAGCTCAGGTAGGGGCCAGAAAAGACAGAACTCCATGAGCTGCACTCAGGAATGTGGTCTTGATCCTAAAAACAATATGGAGGGATTATCGCAGGGAGTGCAAGAATCATGTCTACATTTTTTTACAGATTATTCTAAAAGCAGCAGCCAGAGAAGCTGAATGTCATGGCACACAGATATCTTATGAGCTACTATCCTCCTCCTGATTAATCTGCGGTCAGGTTTGGATGTGGGTGTGCAAGGAGAGAGGGTCCAAGATGTGCTTCCTTCTGTCTCAGATCCATGCCTACCAAGAAATGCAAAAATCAGACCTCAAGTCTGTTCATGAGTGGGGTCTCTGTGAATTAAAAGAGAAAGGAGACCAAACCACCTCCTGTTTGCTGGGAAAAGATTACAGAAGCGAGTCTACAAAAGAGAAATAAAATTAGTTGTAGCAATTTTAATTCACAGACACTATTTCCTGGCCAGATGCTGTTGTGGAAAATTTCAGAAACACCCACTAAAATCATAAATGAAAATCACATATTCGTAACATTTAATGAGAATACAGGCTGAATTTACAGCCGCTGAACGCGCAATATAAATGAAGATGTTGATTTACCCATGGAAGATGGAAATATATATGATCGAGGAAAACAATACCTAGAAATGTGATAAACATTTGCATGAAAATGAATCACCAGGAAAAAAAGCTCAAAACTTCCTCAATACTTTATGCACCAAATTATCTTCAGAGCAGTCAAAGAGAAATAATAATAAATAATAATAGCACATCTTCCTGCTGTTATTTATATATTTTTGTTAACAAAACCTCTGTTGACTTCGGTGGAACTTCTGCCTCTAGAATGTGGCCCAGGAAATTTATAGTCTGTAACTCAGAGACCAAAGACCTTGAACATCAAGAAAATCTCTTACCCTTATTTATATACACTGTTCTTTATCACAAAGGAAGAGCTGGTACCCATTCCAAGTAACCAATCATTATGCAAGGAATATTCCGACTCACCCAGCATCCTTAATCAGTAAATGCTGTGCCAATGGAAAGAGAGTGGAAAGAAGTCACAGCATCTATTAATAAAAAATGACTGGGGCTTTCTATCAACAGAAGCATCATTAGGAAATGTATGGTAGGAAAATAGTAGGCTGTAGATTTGTGGTGGCAGGAATGGCACCGGAATACTAACATTTATACCCGCTTCAAAGGTGTTTTAAGATGATACTGGATTTTAGGTAAGTACACATGTGCATAACACCATATTACGCACTTCCCACTTCTTGCTTAATTCCTAACCACAATCTGAAAATACAAGTTGATATCCATGTCCCTTTGGCTCAGTCACTAGTCTCCAAATACAAGTACTGTTAACAGGCAGTTGACTGCTATATTCTGGATATATACCCCCATGATGGTACCAATCATTTCTTGGCAAAAATATAATAATAAATCAAATATGAAGGGGGAGAACTTCAGATTAATCTAATAATTTTTGAACAATCTCTTCTTTACTGCACTTCCTCTCCCAAGCACGGACCCTTGAACAAAGAAAAGACGACTCACATTTCCAATCAACTATACAATCTATATTTCTGCTAAGGATGTTTCTCGGCCACACAGTATATTTGAGATTTCAAGTAATGATACTGCATTTTGAGAGAACAAGCCAGTCGTGTTCTGTTAACAAAAAGCCTTCCTGAGTGTGTCACTTAGTAAGTAAAGGAGAACTGAGTCATTCGCTGGGAGTGAGGAAAAGAATATGTTCATACAAAATGCCTCCACTGGGGCTGCGGAGATGGTTCAGTGGGTAAAGCACTTGTCATGCAAGCATGATTGCCCAAGTTTGGAACCCATCACCCACATAAAATGCTGGCCAGTCATCTGTCCTCTCAGCCACACCTATGGGTGGGAAGGGAGGCAGAAACATGAGAATCCAGCATCAACTCACGGACCAGCTAGCAGGCAATGAACAGCAGGCAACCCTGCCTCAAAGGAGGAGGAAAGTGAGCACTGACCTCTGAAGGCTGTCTTCTGACCTCAACACAAGCACACCTACACTCACACACATGAACATACAGAGGTGCAACACGCACGCACACACACATACACACACACCCCTACCCGTCTTAACAGGAGGATAAACTTCTTAAACCACAAAAGTTGCTACTATTTTCTAAGAAGCAGCAACGTGTCAAAGAGTAGTGTTCTATTTTAGTGGCATTTCTGTTCTATAAGCAACCTAAACATGGCCCACAAAGTTGCACTTGGATCCACACGTGAGTTTACTACCTAGTTCTGTGACTTACAGTTCCAGGGACTTGAGAAGAATAGCAACAGCAAATTCTTCATGCAGGCTGTTTTGTAGGTCTGGGGACCAGGGACTAGATCATAATCCCAAGGACTGAAATGAATTGAAAATCCCATTAGGTCAGTTTTCCATGCCTTGCCTGCCAAAGGTTCTGTCCCTAATTCTGCACAGTAAAGCATGGCTTCTATGAGAGCCCACTCTCAGCCGATATTCTATCTTTACACGGAAACTAGATGGAAAACGCTCTCACTACCCAGTTTGTACTGGGAACTGTACTGGTTATGATAAGAACTTGGATACACCCCCCCACACACACACACCCCATCCTGTTTAATACAATCTTCTATTGGAATTCCAGGATTTATGTCACTATTATAGAAAAACTCATTTTGGCTCTAGCACCAACATGGCCAAATAAATGACTTCAAGATGCTAGAAGAAAGTATTTGGCCAAGACAAATAGGTGTTCAAAAAGGGCTCCCCAGAATACTCATTTTGCTATATGGAAAATGAACTAACCAAGTTTAATGTACACCAAATGAAATTGGGACCATGTTCTAATTCACTTCACTCTGTACCTTAAGTGAGGAGCTTTTGATATCCCTGCTTCCTCCTTTAACCCCCACTGTGTATTCTCAACAAAATGACCAAAGTAATCCTTCTAAAAGCCAGCATTAGCTCACATCACTGCCCTCCCAAATGCCCCCACACCCACGTCTCCTGTCCCATGCATGGTGTAAGCCTCTGCCCTGACCCATCTTCAAGCTCACACCATCTAGCCTCTCTGGTCCAGTCTCACTCACGTTTTCCCAGCCACCCCTGGACACAGTGTTTCCCTGACACACTCAACAAAGTCATCCCTCAGGACCTTTATCTTGGCCCTCTGGCTAGAATGCCTTTCTTTCCAAAATCTGCAAGATCGATTCACTTGTTGCCTAAAATTCTCTACTTGGTAGTCACTACATAACAGGTCAATCCCACTCAACCAATTCAAAGTTGCATCCCTCTGTCCTTCCCCAAACCCTGAATAACCTTTGTCCTAGCCCAGCTTCCTTCCATGGCTGCTTGGGCTACATACGCATCATGTTCATTGACTCTGTTCCTCACTAGCGTTAAGTCTCCACACAGATATGAATTTTAGTCCAGTTTGTTCACTACTATCTGCCCAGAACTTAAGACTATGTGAAACCTAGTATAGCTTAGTACTACCAGTCAACTAATGACTAATTGATAGAGTGACTGAATTAATGAATAACTAACTGCAGGGATGAATTCCACTTTGCTGAACACAGCAGAGATCTAGCACAATGAAAATTTGCAGTTGTCTAATTTAAATATATGATTAAGTTCTGTAAGCCTCCATTTTCTCTATAAAATGGAATAATCACACTGACACTTAGAACTGTTGCAAAGCTTAAGGAAGAGAACAAAAGCATTTAAGCCCATGACTTTTATATACATTCATTATTTTATGGACAATTATTATTTTTCCGGGCTTGGTGGCACATGCCTTTAATCCCAGCACTCAGAAGGCAGAGGTAGGAAGATAGCCATGAGTTCAAGGCCAGCCTGAGACTCTATACAGTGGATTCCAAGTAAGCCTGGGCCAGGGTGAAACCCTACCTCCAAAACAATTTTTCCTTGTAACATTCATTATTTTTGAAATGAAAGAAAAACAAGAATGAGCTGGGCTAGGAGGTGCAGGCCTGTAATCTCAGCCACTGAGTAGTTTAAAGCCAAAATTAATAAATTCAAGGCTAGTCTTGGTAAATTAATGACACCCCATCTCAAAACAAAAATAGGACAACAATGTGGTAGTGTGTGTCTAGAATGAATAAGAAAGAGAGGAGGGTGGCAGGTAGGGAAGAGAGAGAGGAAAGAAGGGAGAGAGGGAGGGAGGAAGAAGGAGAGACTGAGGAAGGAAAGGAAGTAGTGAGAGAGGGAGAGAGAAAAGAAAGGAGGGGAGAGATAAATGAAGAAAGATAGTATCTAACATTCACACACGCTTAGTTTTACTTTTATGAAGGACAGGACGATTCAGTTTGTTGTGCTTGTTGTGTTTGTTGTGTATTGTTTTGTTTTGTTTTGTTTTTCAAGGTAGGTGTCACTCTATCCCAGGCTGACCTGGAATTCACTATGTAGTCTCAGGGTGGCCTCAAACCAACGGGAGTTCTACCTTTGCCTCCCCAATACTGGGATTAAAGGCCTGTGCCACCACGCCGGCTCAGGATAGGTCTTTCTTCCTTAGATCTACTCAGGATCATCCCAGCCTCACTCCAAGGAAAGAGAGGTGACGAGATACCCGCTGTCTGCCCCTCGGCCATGGCAGGGAAAAATCTGCAGGCAAAATTAAGAACAGAGGCGGGATGCCATCACAAGCTTTCCGAAGCCACGCCTCTAGCAGGGGCCACACGCACGCACCCCGCCTTCCTTTCCCTCCCATATGTGAGTCTAGAAGGCACCCAGAACCGAAATGTTTCCCAACATGCTTCTAAACACCTCAACACAAAGCCTGGGTTTCTTTTCTCTCCAACTCCTAATTTCGTCTTGTTTACATCGCTGATGCTTGGTAAACTCTTAAAAGAGTAGAGTGAAAAAAAAAAAATAGGTGTGTTTACTTGTGCTGCCTACAGTAGCTTGCTACCCAACATATTCCTTCTTTCCTGCTCAAGCAATTAGAGAGCAAGCAGATGTCTACAGCCGCGTGCCACCGCCCCTCCCCACCTCCATGACTGTGTTAATTGGGAAGTAGAGTCCCCAGAATGTTGTGAGCAAAAGGATTATACATTTAGGAAATGTTGAATTAAACAAACTTAAACAGGCTTTTTCAGTTACAGGCCTTCTCAGGAGCCTCAGTTCGCGAGTGAACGCCGCAAACCTTCAAACTGCGGGTCGCACTGGCAGGTTTTGTGAATCTTTCAAAGCATGCTCTCCTCCTTCCACACCTTCACCTCCTGCAAAAGTTTCCTCCAGGATAAGATTTCCAGAGAAAATGTCTGTCAGTGACTCTTCAGTGAGGGGTCTGCCAAAGCAAAATCTCGAAAACATAAAACAGGGCACCAGAAGCTTGGAGGCAGGAACCATTCTATGTGGTTTACACGGTAATTTCTCTTGACTTACTATTGACCCCATTACGTCTAATACTGGCTGACCTCCGCCTACAGATCCTTGATCTTTTTTTTGTTTTGTTTAATGTGTGGATGGGCGTGTGTGCGTGCATGTGTGGAGGTGCACACGGGACCAGAGGAGAGAAAAATAACATGAATTGTCATTCCTGAGAAACACTGTCCACCTTCGTTTTTGAGACAAGTGTCCTGGAGATTCACCAATTAAGCTAGACTGATCAGCCAATAAGCCTCTGAGAGCCTCCTGCCCCTGTCTCCCCAGCCCTGGGATTTCAAGCACACTCCACCTGATCAGGTGTTGTGATCCTGGGAATCAAACTCACGTCCTCATGCTAGTGAGGCCAGAACTCTACTGACCCAGCTTCGGACCCTAGATCTTTGAATAGCCGTTATTACGGTTTATGGTTACCTGATATACATACATACATACATACATACATACATACATATATATATATATATATATATATATACTTTTTTTTTTTTTTACAAAAGCTAAGCAAATGGGCTGTAGAGATGGTTCAGCAGTTAAAGGTGCTTGCTTGCAAAGTTTAACTGCCTGGATTCCATATCCCAGTACCCATGTACAGCTAGATACACAAAGTGGTTCATGAATCTGGAGTTCATTTGCAATAGCAACAGGCCCTGGAACACCCATTGATTCATATTCTCTCTCTCTCTCTCTCTCTCTCTCTCTCTCTCTCTCTCTCTCTCTCACACACACACACACACACACACACACACACACACACACAAATAAAATATTTTGAAAAGCAAATGTATCCAAAGCCCTTTATCAGCTAACAGCTTCTTATTTAATTTCATTTTCCCAACAAGGTAGTAAAGGCCTAGACCACAGAATTTACATATTTTGATGAGAGCTAGAAGAGAAAGATGGCTTTGGGTGGGGACACGATTGAATAGGGAAGGACAATTGTAGCTTATCTCCCAGGAAGAGATGTAGGATGCTCATGTCAGGAAGGAGGAAGCAGTCTGCTCAGTTCCACTCCGCCCATCTTCTGAGGGCTTCACAGTGGCCAGTCATGAGTACTGCAGTTTCCATAGCAAACACGTTGCCTGGCTAAAGAGGCAAACACAGGGAAGGAAATGATGTCAACACTGGACACTGGCTTTGGAAAATTCATCAAGTTACAAAGAGTATTAACATTCATAGAGCAACCATTAACAGTTGAAACAATACAAAACAAAGCTTTCTTTTTGTTCATTTGGGAGTACCTCTGTTCTCCTTTTTCCCCACTCCACCCTATTCGGCCACTTGCTGACTTAGCCCCCGGATGAAGAGAGGATAGAAACTAGCCCGGTTTCCTATTGCTGTACACAGTTTATAGGGATCCTAGCCCTCAGGTTGCTCATCACTATTGCACTAGATCCTAAGCTAAAAAAGCATGTAGACTATTTGCATAGTACACAAAACCCCTCCTCTCCTTCTGAATGTAATGGTTCACACATTGTTAATAAAATTACATGACTCTGAAGCTTCGTCTCCCATGGAAACTACTCACTAAACTTGCCCCTTGAACTTCCACACCCCCAGCCCAGGTCCTTTGCCCCTAGAGACTCTTCTGGGAGACTTTAGTGAATATTCTCCAGAGGTCAGTAGCCACACAATTCCCCTTTATGCACAGCTACTGGAGGCAAAGACACTGTCTAAGGGCATGTTATTTTGTAATATTTTACTGGGAGGATGTTTGGCTAGTTAACGATGAACCCTTGGACCAGCCCCGGAGCTGCTGAGCTGGGCTCCCTGGGTCCAGATGAGCAGAGCTAACCATGGGTGTCTAGGGCAAGTCCTCGCCCCCTCAGGCTCGCCCACAGCTACCTTCTCCAAGCTGCCAAAAGCTGCTTTTGCTTTGTCTGAAGAACATGGAGCTTCTCCTGGATCCTCTCCAACATTAAACCCACTCATTTCCTTGACTCGCAATGTCCTCTCGAAAACCAAGTAATGAAAGCAGATGCTCTAACTCACGCACATATTTTCTCACTCAAACGTTTATCACAGCTTCCCACCAGGGCCGAGGCATGATGTGCTGGGAAATTCACCATCTCCGCAGCACTGTGGAAAGTTGGTCAGGCTGTTGGTATAGGTTCTATAACTATAACTTTTCATGAATATAACATTTTCATTTGTAAAACCTTTGTCCACTCTCTTTGATTTGACTTTTCAGTCACCTGAAGAAAAGATAAAAAGATATACCTTTCTTCGTGAACATCTTGTGTTCTCTCTTCTGTTCATACCATTTTGTTGGGAGGGCATTCTCTTTCCTAGAGGGAAATGAAACATGAGGATTCTGGGATCACCCCCATAGAAATTTGCATGGTTGTCATCCTTCCTATCTCTGCAGAATATGGGGATAGGAGGCTACCACATAGTGGACAAGTTATTTCCAGTCATTACCCTAAACCAACAGACCCTACACCTTAAACACGATCCTGCTTACAATTGCATCATCTGCTACATACCCAAAATATTCAGTGTTAAAGAATCCAAGACAGTGAACTGTGACAGTAACCTTGAATGTCTAATGGAAGTGATGATTCTCAAATAAATAAATAAAATTAATTAATTAAAAAGACTCCCATCCAGTATTTCATGTGACTGCACTTTCTTCTCCATGGCATGTACAAACTTTTTTTTTTAAGAAATTGCGGGAAATGTCAAGACCCTTCCTTGTTACAATTTAATTTTGTGCTGCTGAGGCAATTACAGTTCAATGAATGATGATTCCAACACATCCAAGTTTTCATTACTCTTAGCTTAATTTGTCAGTTAATGCCTTTGAGTTCTCCAGTTTCCCCGGCAGTCTTAACTTGCCATTAAAAACCTGTCAGGGAAACACAACCTTCCGATTCCAGGCGGGTTTAAAGAGTACATATATCCTTTCATTGTTAGGAAAGTTAGAGCTCACTCCCCAACTGAAATATTCTTACTCTAGGAGTCTGCAGTTAGGAAAGGTGGCAATAATTCTAGATTGGTGTGTGTGTGTGTGTGTGTGTGTGTGTGTGTGTGTGTGTGTGTGTTTAATGTAAGAACTCTGCAATAAATACCACCAATAAGAGTCCACGCTTAAGATACTATATATCATATGAATGTTCCTTTCTATCAATGTTTCTTAGCGGTTTATGGTTACCTGATAAATGTTGGACTTTTGCATTCCTCTCCATGTTCCAAACATCTATTACATTTACACATTTTATACTTCTCTAATATTTTTGCAATACATTTTCCTGAATCGGCTGATGACATTTAATAGAATGTTTAAGACAGAATATAAAACCTTAAAGGCTTTTGCTTATTCCGGGCGGGGTGGGGGGGGGAGAATGTGCACATAGATTGGATTTCAAATTAAAACCTACGATGGTGTGCCCGACATTTTTGCTTCTGCCATACATATTAAAATATAACTAAATGCTTCTTATGTAATACTGCTGCATCAGTACAAATAACAAGCTCTTGTACTTACAAGCAAGCTGGATGATTAAGGAGCTATTAATGAAGAGAAACAAAACCACATTGCTGGAATGTAATAGTCCATGAAATGCTTATTGGTAGAAAGAGAATCTGTGGTAAATAAATATTAACCTAAATGCTATAGAAAATGTGAAGCAAACGGGAAAAATGTGTTCTTTAAGCTAAAATATAGGTTAAAAATCGCTGACAGTGTAAGGAGAGTCTATTTGCATACCACAGGGCTCCATCTGCTGAGGAAAATAGATGCTGCAAGAATGATTTAATATTTAATAGAAGTAGTAGCCGTTGTTAATTAGAATTTGCACATTTACAAATCAGCACTGATAGCAATACAAATTATGAAATATAAGGCTGTTCTGCTGGATACTAGGGAAAATAAGATGACAGACACAGTTAATGGAGTATCCCTAACCACAACTCTGTCAGAACACATCAGAGAACTAATCCAGTTACAAAGAGCCTGCAATGGAAAATCTATTTAAAATATTAAAATGCTGTTTGGTAAAAGCTTTTTCATAGTGCATTTTACTTAAACAGTTGCTTATTGCTCATGGGTCATTAGCTGTACACCCAGAAGCATTCTGCGAACTGCCATTTAAAAGAATAGTAGAAATTAAATAAGAAATATATTTCTGCAGCTCTCTTTTGTCTTGGTCAATGGAAAGAGTTCACTAATATTTAGTCCAAGTAGGGTGAAACCAGCCTATGATCACACAATAAGTGGATAGCTGTGGAATTAAGCATTAACTTTGCCTACATTGAGTCATAAAATTCAACGCAACTTTTCCCTCTAGACCTGATCTTATTCCCATTTATATTAGATGCTAATTGTGATGATACAAATCGACTCTTATTTAGTATGAAGACAGAAATTATCATTGATTTTTTCATTAATCTTCTATTTCACCTCATTTCTCTCATCATCATATAGTATGGATTAGTAGTGGAAGCATTTTATGCACAATGTTGTAATTTTAATGTTTCTTCTTTAAGTCATGAACACTTAGAATTTTTAGCCTCCAGAATCTCCAGTTGATGTAATTGAACTAAACTCCTGCAGTTTATCACAAGAAGGATCCCTTTGCTCCATGACCATTATTGTTAATATGCATTTATGGATCTTTTAAAAATACAGAGCAAAAACTATACCAAACATGGTTTAAAATGTCTAAGCCTAAGCAAGCCAGACTATTAAAGATCACATTTGGGCTGGAGAGATGGCTGAGTGGTTAAGCACTTGCCTGTCTAAGCCTAAAGGATCCTAGTTCGAGGCTCGATTCCCCAGGACCCACATAAGCCAGATGCACAAGAGGGCGCACATGTCTGGAGTTCATCTGCAGTGGCTGGAAGCCCTGGCACACCCATTCTCATTCTCTCCCCCCCCCCTCTCTCTCCCTCCCTCCCTCCCTCCCTCCCTCCCTCTTTCTGTCTGTCACTCTCAAATCAATGAATAAATAAAAATTTATTTTTTACAAAAAGATCACATTTTAGTGTGAGATTAGTATTATCAAGCTATATCAGGACATATTAGTGCATGTTCAATTCTACTTAAAGTACACTTCCAAGGTATTTGTTGGGTTGTGGAAAAGGTTAAAACTGTTGTTCTTTAAGTTAAATTCTTCCAGAAAATGTTTGAGTGGCTTTTTTTGCTTGTTTGTTTTTATTCATTTATTTGAGAGACACAGAGAAAGAGGCAGAGAGAGAGAGAGAGAGAGAGAGAGAGAGAGAATGGGCATGCCAGGGTCTACTGCTACTGCAAACGAGCTCCAGACATGTGACCCCCCCTTTGTGCATCTGGCTAACGTGGGTGCTGGGGAATTGAGCCCCAAACCGGGGTCCTTAGGCTTCACAGGCAAGCCCTTAAATGCTAAGCCATCTCTCCAGCCCATGAGTGGCTTATTTTTAAACCATATTTGTTTTAAAATTTGAATTTGAATATTTCTTACAATGTGCTCACTATTTCTTATTGTCTTATTTTAAGTGGCTCCATGTCTTTTCAGTACTTGCTTGACCCTGTATTGTAACTGGCTTAAAAATTATTTTGTGTACCATATAAAATACTATGTTATCTTTTCTTTGATGGATGTGTTAGGTGTATGTTTCTTAATAGAACACCAACAGTGTCTGTAACCATAGTGACAACTCAGTAATGGATCCATAAGATATGGACTTCATTAAGTGAAGACCTCAAAAGAGTTCCTGTATTAGTAGATTCTATTAGCACTAGAACAGAAGCCTATCAAGAAAGTATCTGTCTTTAGATAGAAACACATACACACACACACACACACACACACACACACACACACACACACACACGTCTGTCCTGAGAATTACCCCCATAGATCTGCTATTACTCAGGTCAAAGTTTCAAGCTCATATTAACCCTGAAGTAAGAAATATGATATTAAAATGTTACTTACTTATACTCAACAGCATCTACCAAGGTGTTCTTTTATTTTGGAAGAAAGTCCCCTGAAGATATACCCTCAAAATTCTCATAGTAGGGCTGGAGAGATAGCTTAGCAGTTAAGGCATTTGCCTGCAAAGCCAAAGTACCTTGGTTCAATTCCCCAGGACCCATTTAAGCCAGATGCATAAGGTGGCCCATGTGTCCAGAGTTCATTTGCTGTGGCTAGAGGCCCTGGCACACCAGTTCTCTCTCTGTGTGTCTGTTTGCTTTTCTCTCTCTCTCTCATGCTCTCAAATAAATAAATAATAAATAAAATTCTCACAGTGCAACAAATATAAAGCTCTGAACAAAATAATTCTACTATGCATCTAAAGACTACTTTGTCACATATACATCAGCATGTGAACAGAACAAACCACAGATTAAATCCCTAAACCTTTGGTGTTCTAAAAGTACTATAGATGGGCTGGAGAGATGGCTTAGCTGTTAAGCACTTGCCTGTGAAGCCTAAGGACCCCAGTTCGAGGCTCGATTCCCCAGGACCCACGTTAGCCAGATGCACAAGGGGACTCACACATCTGGAGTTCGTTTGCAGTGTCTGGAAGCCTTGGGGTGCCCATTCTCTCTCTCGCCCATTCTCTCTGTCTCCCTGTCTTTCTCTCTGTGTCTGTCGCTTTCAAATAAACAAACAAAAAAAATATTTTTTTAAGTAAAAAATAAAAGTACTATAGAATATAAAATAATTATGAAGGAAATATTTTAAAAAGAGGAAACTTACATATAATCACAGATTTAGATACTATCAAATATAACCAGTCAGATATGGAAAATAAATAATTTTTTAAAATATTGAATTTTTAACATGTGTAGTTCTATGTCCAATAATAATAAATTAATGTTTTAAATCAACCCTTAAAAATCTAACAAAAGGTGATAAAATATTCTAAATAATACATATGCATTCACTGAAGCTACTATAGGTAAAAGATTATGAAGTCTAAATGCAGCAGAGGGCTGGATGCCTCAGTGGGTACTTGCAAAGCAATGTGACACAACCTGAGTTCCTTTAGCCACTTGTCAGAAGCAGAAAGAATATTTTTAGTGGAAAATAACACACTAAGCCTTTAATTATCTATCTTTTCATATACAGAGATTCAAGTAAGCAAAAAATAATTAGGTATACAAGCAAGCACGAAAATGTAATCAGAGCCTAGGAGAAGTAACAGAACATAGAAATGGATGCTCAGGGAATGCATGTATGGAGATAATACATATGAAGAAATTTTAAAAGACTATCAATTTTAGCAGAGAATTAAATCTATAAAAACTGGAAACTGGGGGCTAGAGAGACTTCTCAGTGTTTTAAGAATGTTTTCTGGGCCTGGAGAAATGGCTTAGCGGTTAAGTGCTTGCCTGTGAAGCCTAAGGACCTCAGTTTGAGGCTTGATTCTCCAGGACCCATGTTAGCCAGATGCACAAGGGGGCACACGCGTCTGGAGTTCGTTTGCAGTGGCTGGAGGCCCTGGCGTGCTCATTCTCTGTCCCTCTCTCTCTCTCTCTCTACTTCTCTCTCTCTCTTTCTCTCTCTCCTTCTCTCTCTCTCTCTCTCTCTCTCTCTGCCTCTTTCTGTCTCTGTCACTCTCAAATAAATAAATAAAATTGAACAAAAAAAATTTTTTGAAAATGTCTTCTGGACTGAAGAAATGGCTTATCAGTTAAAGCCACTTGCATACAAAGACTGTTAGCATCGGTTCAATTCCCCACTGTTGACATAAAGCCAGATACAGTAAGTGGTGCATATCTGGAGTTCGTTTGCAGCAGGAAAGGGCCCTGATGTACCTACGTACATACACTCTGTCTTCTGTCCCTCTCTTTCTTTCCCTCTCTCAAGTAAATATCTTTTTTTTTTTTTTTTTTTTCGAGGTAGGGTCTCACTCTAGCCCAGGCTGACCTGGAATTCACTATGGAGTCTCAGGGTGGCCTTGAACTCCCAACAATCCTTCTACCTCTGCCTCCCAAGTGCTGGGATTAAAGGCATGTGCCACCACGCCTGGCTTTTTTTTTTTAATTTATTTTTTGTTTTTTATTTATGCATTTGAGAATGACAAAGAGAGACAGAGAGGCAGAGAGAAAGAGAGAAAATGGGCATGCCAGGGCTTCCAGCCACTGCAAATGAACTCTAGACACGTGCGCCCCCTTGTGCATCTGGCTTACATGGGTCCTAGGGAATTGAGCCTCAAACTGGGGTCCTTAGGCTTCACAGGCAAGCGCTTAACCGCTAAGCCATCTCTCCAGCCCTTTTTTTAATTTTTGAAAAATAGTTTATTATTTATTTTCAAGGAGGAAGAGAGGGAGGGAAAGAGAGATAGAGAAAGAGAGGAACAGAATAGGTGTTCCAAGGTCTCCAGCCACTGCAAACAAACTCCAGACACATGAGCCACTCTGTGCATCTGGCTTTACATAGGCACTGGGAAATCAAATCTGGATCATTCAGCTGCATACAAGTGCCTTAACCACTGAACCATCTGCCCAGCCCAAGTAAATATTTTTTAAAAATAGTTTCCAGGACTACAGGGATCTGAGAACACATGAGTTCAATTCGCCAGAACCCACATAAGAAGCTGGGTATGGCCATGCACATCTGTAACCATAGTCCTCTGGCGAGCTGAGAGTCACTGAGAGTCACAAAAGCAACAAGTTTCAGAATCAGTAAGATTCTTTCTCAAGGAAACATATAGATAAGCAACAGAGCGGGATACCCAACATCTTCCTCTGGCCTCTGCAGGCACACTCACAGGACAAGCACATCCACACACACACATGCCTATGCCACACACCTCACCCCACACATTACACACAAAAACTAGACACGCTGGAACTAAGAAACATAGTAATCACACTTGAGAATTTCATGGGAGGGACTAATTGCAAAACAAATAGAACTAAATGAAACACTAGTACCTTTGAATATAGACATATCCAAGATATATTAAAAGACACATCAGTATGTCAATAAGAATATCAATAGGTAAATACATGTCAGGAGAAAATATTCCAGATGAAGTACAGAGAAGAAAAGGAGTAGGATGAAAAGCAGAAAAGAATAAAGAGACCTGTGAAATTCAATGAGAAGTTTTAATCTGGCCTGGAGAAGTGGCTTAGTGGTTAAGGTGCTTACCTACAAAGCCAAAGAACCTCAGTTCAATTCCCCAGGACCCAAGTAAGTCAGAGGAACAAGGTGGTGCATGTGTATAAAGTTCATTTGCAATGACAGGAGGCCCTGGAGCACCTATTCTTTCTTTCTCTCTCTCTTTCTCTCTTTCAAACAAATAAATAAAAATAAAAATTTTAAAGTTTTAATCTGCATGTGATTAGAGCCCTAAGAGAGACAAGGAGAAAATGAGGCAAAAGTGTAATTTGAGAAGTTAATGACTGAGAACACTTTAAACCTATAGAGACACAATAGACCATATTTTCAAAAAGTGCTACAAACTTCAAGCAAGATAATCACTAAACATACCAAATATAAGTATAACATGGATTCTGAGGAGAAAGAAATATTAAGCTTCAAAGAATATGAATATGACTGACATCTAACTTCTCCATAGAAAAGGTCAAAACCAGAAGACAACGGGACAACTTTTCAAACTGTTCTAATAACTAACTCATAAAATTCTGTCCCCTTCAGTAATGGCCCTTAAAATTTTTTTAAATGATATTTTTGGACAGGAAACATTAATTCATACCTAAACTAAACTATTATACACACACACACATACACCATATATGTGTATGTATATATATATATATATATATATATATATATATATATATATATATATATATATATAATAGTCCAAGTGGAATTCAAATATTTAATACATAAATGAATAGATAAATATACTATGCTCATGGATAGGGTCATTTGACATACTTAAGACAATCACTCTTGAAATTCATCTCATAGACAATAAAATTTACCCATAGCCCAAGCCAAATTAATTCTAAAATGCACATAAACCAAGTACTAAGGACAACTAGGAATTCCTGAGAGAATTCAAACAAAAGCCAAAACAAAAATAAACCTAGAGAAATGAAAATGAATGAGCCATTGACATGCCAATGAATCTTGGGATTCTAATGTTTAAAGACAAAGATGTCCATTGCAAATGACAAAATAGAGAATTATAGTATATTTTAAAAGTTCAAAATTTTCTAAAGCTAGATGACATATTGTTCAGGGAAGCTAGACAGATAGGCCTTATAAATATAATAGTATACCACAGGCCCTTCTTATCTTATTATTTCGCTTTCCATGGTCCCTATTATCCATGATCAATCATGGTTCAAATATATTAAATAGAAAATTCCAGAAAGAATTCATATGTTTAAATGGCATGCTGTTTTGTTAATAGTGCAATGAAATCTTGCCCCATCTCATTCTCTCTTTCCCAGGAAGTGAATCTTTTTTTGTCCAATGTATTATCCGCGCTTATATGCTACCAGTATCAGAGTCACTTGGAAGCTGTCTTGGTTATGAAACTGACTGTCGTAGGATCACAGGACTTGTATGGTGTGTATTTTACTTAATAATAACCCTAAAGTACAGGGGTGGTGACACTGCCAGTGTGATTACAGTATATTATTATAATTGGCATCATTGTTCAATTTTATCTTATTGTTAACCTCTTACTAGGCTTAATTTACAAATTAAACTTCCTCAAGGATATAAATAGGAAAAATCATGACATACAGAGGATGTAGTACTATCCATAGCTTCAAAGATCCTCCAGGGGTCTTCGAATGTCATCTAATTCAGTCTGAAAAAGAAAGGATGTGAATGAGGAAGACAAAGGTGAGGAGAGCTTCGTCCTGCATAGCTGCTCAATTAGGGGTGAGTTCACCATATTCCCTGTAGTGTTATGGCTTACCAGAATTGCTCAAGTAAACAACTGATGTAACAATGTGTGTAAACATGTTACATAGTCTTCTGTGTAGCACATATCGTATGTGAAGAACATCTCATAATCCCTGGGAGGAAAAGGAGAGGAAATACAACTGTAAAATAATTCATTTTAAGAAATACCAGAAAGTAAGGCTGGGGAGATTGCTCAGTGGCTAAAGGCACTTGCTTGCAAAACCTGGTATTCCAGGTTCAATTCCCCAGTAAAGCCAGACACACAACGTGGCACATGCATCTGGAGGGGATTTGTTTTGTTGGTTTGTTTTATTTTGCTTGTAATGGCAAGTGGCTGTAGTGGGCTCATACACACACTCAGTCTGTCTCTATCTCTCTCCTTCTCTCTCTCTCTGTCTGTCTGTCTCTCTCTCCCCCCCTCTCTCGTTCTTTCTCTTTCTCTCACATAAATGAAGTATTTTTTAAAAGAAATACACAAAACAGGGGTTAGGCATCTGGTTCAGTGTTAAAGTACTTTCCTAGCAAATATGAGGCCCTCTATTTGATCCCGATACTGATTTAAAAAATGAAGAAGTCAAAAACATAAAAGATGAAACTTGATATTTTTTTCTTTTGCTAAATTTCTCCAAATAATTGCATAAGATTTTTAGTTGCTTTGGCTTTTGCAACAAAGTTTCTGGAAATATCATTCTTACGTAATGAACGTCTCCCCCTGACTACAAATAAAAATGATATGCGAAAGTCTTAACTCCTAGTTTCTCAAAAACATAGCCTTATTTGGAAATAATCTTCATAGAAGAAATTTCAAATGATATCATTAAATTGGGTAGGCCCTAACTCAATACAAGTGTTTATATAAAAGGAAGAAATATAACTATATTAATTTATTACTACATACTATTATAATAATTACTTGTTGTATTAGTATATCAAGTGGTCAAAACGCAGCCCACAGCTATATACAGTAATAATAATTGATGCTTTTAAAAGAGAAAATCATGCACACAGTGAAGAAACTGTAAGGAGACAGAAAATTTTCACCTAAAGATGAGAAATGCCTGAAGCTACTGGAAGCTGGTAGAGAGACCCAGAATAGTCCCATTCCCAGTATGAGGTGGGATGGGCCTGCACACACCTTGATGCTAGAGTTTAACTGCCCAACTCAAATGACAATAAATTTCTCTTGTTCTCCCTCACCCTGTTTCTGGTATTTTGTTAAGGCAGCTCCAGAAAACTAGTGGAAGCCTTGTAATATTTTCACTCCTGTAATTTCCATCTCTGATTTTGCTACATATATCATATGACCCAATTCTTTTCAGACAGCCTGTATCAGTAACTTTCTTTTAGCTGCAACAAAATCTCCCTCCAGAAGCAACCTGCGGAAGGAGAAAGGTTTACTTGGGTTTAAGGTCCCAAAGGGCAGCCTATCATGACGGGAAAGCACTACAAGCCAGAGCAGAGGGCCACCTAATAATCATGGCAGACAGGAAACAGAGGCAGGAAACAAGTGAGCTCCACTATCAGACCCAGCAAAGCTCTGCCTCCTAAGGGTTCCACATTCCTCCCAAACAGTGCCCCAGGTAGGGACTGAGTATTCAAACACATGAGCCTACGAGGGACCTTTTACACTCACACCCCCACACAGCTGAATTTGAAATGTGACCTGACCACTGGTATATGGACAGTAACATGAAGCAAACAAGCATGACATACACATTTTTTCATAAGTTGAGATCATTGGTGTTTCATTTGCTGAAGTTCTGAAAAACTCTAATGGGCTTTGGTAAGGATGCCAGGCCCAGAGGTTGCCCATTTGATGTTTACTGCCATTGTTGGGACAGCATCCAATCCCTGGGATTCTGTTGGTAACCTTCCAGCAGATGCTCTTTGGGATGAGTCAGTGCTAATGTAGCAATTTAGCATATTTCTACATGCCAAGTAGTGGATTATAAGAACCATGTCATTGAACTTCAACTTTATATAGCCAATGGCAAGCAGGTTTACTTGAATTTTTCCCCATTGGATTTATAAAAACAACTGCTTGTAGTATGTATGGTAGTTAAGAAAACTTCCTTTTGTCTGTTAAATTAAATTTAATAATTTAAGCATCTTTTTAGACTGAAAAAGAGGAGTTATGATGTTAAAAATGTATTATTTCTGTAGCTATAAGGTTATCAACTAAGCTCAAAAAGGGAGCCCTAGAAAAAGTTAGGTACCAGCAACTCCTTGGCTCCTTATCTGTAAATAAAGTGTCAGTGAATTGAAGAAAACAGACACATGTGCAATACACACAACTGCAGACCTTTTGAAAACTGATGGACTTGGTCTGCAAGCATGGGGCTTAATTTTCTCTCATATGCTAAGTAAAGATGTAATTCCATTGCATTCCCATGGTGATTGTGAAGACAATTTAGTAACTTAAAAAAGCCCTTAGCAAATCTAAAATGTCCTGGGTATGCTAAGCTTCAGTATTTGTGGAATAAAATCCCTTATCCAGAAACCTAACAACTAGGTAATTTCTTAAACCCTAGGCCACTGGGCAATAAGACAACTATTTCAGAAGGAGTTATGTTTTGTAACACTGATTCCCTTTTCAATTGCACACAAAAATGGAGTGAACATTTCCATTCTTGGCCAAAGTCAATTAAAAACAGGCTTCCAATTAAATGTCCACAAAATATCCATGTTCTTAAGATGAAATATATCCCCAATAATACTTTAAGAATAGTGAAGATTCTTTACCTTCCCATTTCCCCTGTTGTCATCATCATCATCATCATCATCATCATCATCAGTAATTTTGCAATTCATTCCCTTAGAAAAGATGCAAAAAAATAAGTCTGTATTTGAACTTAGCATTAGAATAAAGCTATCCTTCGTCTTCCTAATCAACTCTCCACCTGTGTGGGATTTTATTTAGTGACATTGTTGGCCAGTGGCCATGTGTACAGACTTTGAACACTTCTCTTTGAAAGGACATTTATTGTGGAGAGGATGAAAACTACACCAGTCATTTATAGCATGGTTAATTGAAAATTCTTTCTGTGATTTGAGTCCAAATTTGCTGCACCAAAATTTGTCCCTCTGGGAGAATAAAGAAAAACCTATTTGTTCTCTCATACTCATACTTATACTTTTTTTCTCATACTATTTTAAGATTTTTTATTTATTTGTTTGAGAGTGGTAGACACAGAATGAAAGACAGATAGAGGGAGAGAGAGAGAATGGGCATGTCAAGGCTTCCAGCCACTGCAAGCGAACTAGACGCGTGCACCCTCTTGTGCATCTGGCTAACGTGGGACCTGGGGAACCGAGCCTCGAACCAGGGTCCTTAGGCTTCACAGGCAAGCTAATCATACTGTTCTTCCAGTTGTCTCCTGTGTCGTTTCTATGCTCCATGGTTTCTGCCCATGTCATACGTATATCATGCTGTAGTTGGTTTATGGACCTACTGGCACACAGGATTAACATTCCATTTAACTTTCACATGATTGGTCAAGGCTGTTTTCAGAAAGATGTTGTCCCCGCGGTCTCTTTACATGTTAATACATCTAATGAGAAGCATAGCTAAGTAACTTTTTAGCAGATAATGGGAAGGGAAAAGAAAATGCAAAAGGAAAGGAAGGCAGGACAAACATTCTCATCTTGTATGATTTAGGTGGGATCTAAGTACTGAAAAGTAACATACAATCATTTAAATGGTTACCATTTATCTCCCTATAGTACTGATCCCAATCCTGAATCCAGTCAGAAATCTACCTTTCATACAAGAACGAACCTCTGGAGACCACTGAGGGTGACACTGATATCCTCTGCGAGCTGGTATAAGTGGATATGAGGGCATGATAAGAAAAAGTTGAGTGAATTAGTATATTACAGCAGGCTGTTAGCAGGTGTGCAAACCTGCAAAGCAGTGAAATAGCTCTCTAGATATGCAGTGAGGCTTTTGACAGAATTGAGAGGATATTGAACCAATCTGTAAGATACTCAGCTGCTGACACAAAGAAAAAGGAAAGGTTGCCCACACAGATTGATTAGCCAGCAGGTTCTCTACCAGGTGAATGAAAAGAACTATTAATGAGGCCAGCATAGAGGGAAACCTCTGTCCTGAAGTTAAGGTTGGGGAGAAAGGTCAGTGAAGGAAATGAGGTGAACCTGGGGGCCAATCAATTAGAGGTCACAGTAGATCAATTGTAGCTCCATCCATAAGATGTTTCCAACCAGAAACTCAGAGTCAGCTCTGTCTTCTTTTTCTCTCCTCAATCTCTTACAGTTCCCAAGACCTATCAATTCTGATCCTGAAGTCAGTTCTCAACTCCTTATTCATACTAGCTAGCTCTGCCTTAACTTACACCTTATCATCTGTTACTTAAAAATTTTGAATGATATTTCAACTCATGTCCATGATTTTTAAACTTACTCTCTTAACTATTATAAGAATTTCTTTTAAATAACAAACCTGGCCACACTTTTAGATCAAGTCCCTTGATCAATCCTCAATTACCGGTTAGATAAAATTCTGGTCATGGAATTTAATGCCATTCATTATCAGACCTAAAACATTTTTTCCATCATCACCTTCCATCAGACAAGCCTCTAATGCATATTTCCCTTTAATCATCACAGGTGCCTCCCATAGTTTCTATAGCTTTTTGCTTAAGCTGTTCCCTCTGCCTGGAAAGTTCCATCTTCTCTCTACCTCCTTCATTTCTTTTATCATTTAGGGACAAGCTGAAATATCCCATTCTACAAGAACTTCCCTACATCTCAACCCCTCTACAAATTATTCCTCCCATTTTTGTATATCCTGTTTTCTCATGTGTCTTATTTTACAACTATTAAATGTGCATGGTTTCATTTTTATATGCCTAGAGGTTTCCAGGAAGTGCTGGATAGATGAATGACTACTGCAGAAAGCAACTCGAGCTCTTGAGGTGATTCGATGTACTCTCTCAACTATTACTTTGAGTTAATCTTACAATTATAACATATACATTTCTAAAACTTTGCAACATACATAATTGAGAAATAGACATAATTATAAATTTTATGACTGTACTTTAATGATTTTTCATTCATAATCCTTGCTATTCAAAAGTGTTCAATTATACTTCCAGCGTATCTCTGCTTAGACATTCAAAATTATTTGTACCACACACTGTTCTAGGCACTGGAATGTCTCTAGGGAATAAAATAGCCAAGGAACTCTCATAAAATTTACCTTCCAGTGGAAGTGAAAGTGACTGAGAATAAACAAACACCCATAGTGACACATGGTAAATAGAAAAGGATGATATAATAGAAAGGCTAGATGAGGATGTTATTAAGAAAGAACTGTTCATGGAATTGATATTTAAACTGAAACTTAAAGTAAGAGTCCACCATAAGACAACAGAGTTCTATCTACCATACCACAATGCAGGCTAAGGGAAGAGAAAGTGCAAAGTTTTTGATAAGGTAATGACCATGAGTTTCAAGATAAGGATGTCACTGTACTGTGTGCTTGGCAGCAAAGGGAACAGATAATGTATTAGAAAATGAGGTTGGGGAGCAAGAAGAGACCACACCCTTGCAGATCCTTATAAGCCATGGGGAGCATAATTTTTTTTTTTTAACCTTTAGCAAAATGGGATAACTGTGATTCCATCAGACATCACTAAATTTATAGCTAACCAAACCACACCAAATAATATGTTCTCTGATTTCTATTCCTACTGGCTTGATTCAGACATTACTTGTAGCTTTCCCAGGGTCTTACAATATCTTACCTGGAGTATTACAATATCTTACCTGCAGTACCTCCCACACTGGTGTCCCTGACACTAGGCTCTCCATACATTAGGTTACTGTCATCAGAACTTCTTCCTAAAAAACAAATTGGATTAAGTTGCCCACTGCTTACACACCTGTGCCCTATCCACAGGTTCACCCAATTTTCCCCTTTATATGAACTATTTGTATGGTAGTTTGAAAGTATGTCCCCCATAGACTCAAGTGTGTTATTAAAGCTTATAATTTGGATCTACAGCCACCTGGCTGGAAGAGGTGTCACTGGAGGTGGATCCTGAAGTCCAGCCCTAAGGTGTGCTTGGGGTGGATCCGAATTCCACTCCAAAGGTATAAGAGAGCAGTTTGATTTCTGGGGAATCCCTTGTTGTTTGTGTACGTGTACTGGTTCTGGTGTTTTGCTTGCTGCAGTTTTCTCTCTGCTTGGATCTATAGAAGAGAACCAACATCTTCTACCATTGATGGAACTTCCCCTTTGATCTGTAATTGGAAATAAATACCATTCCTCCCATAAACTGTTTAGATATTCATCCCAGCATCATGGAACTATCTAGTACAATTTGACATGATAAATGTCATTGAAAGGCAAAACACATTCCTTTGAATGTTGAAAAGCTTTAATGATACCACAAAAACATTAAATAGTGTGATAAGACAGTATTTGTCAAGTTTTACATACGAAGGTCAAATAGCTTTTCAACATAAATAAGTATTTATTTAGAAGTGGATAACAGACTGGAATTGAGGATAATTTTGTCCTAATAAAATTTACCCAAATTTATTTAGATGCTAAGACATTATAAAAAGATATGGTATGCCTATTCCCTGGTTATTATAAATTTGTCATCAGCAGTACAAATATGTCAGTACCCCCAGCTTATTGATACACACAATGTATGTGTAGATATATATTCATGTCTTTTATTATCTTTGCTCATATCTACAGTGTTCATATGTACATTATACATGTAGATAAAACTAATGTATTTTGCAGGTTTTTTCAAATCTACAATGTTCATATCTATAATGTACATATACATAATAGTCATGTATTCCACCGTCTTTTCCATCTCCTTACAATGCACACATCTATATTGCAGTTTAACACATTTTGACAAATACTTTACACTTGTATAACACCAACTCAATCAAAGAATAGAATTCCTGTCAGCCCACAGAGTTTCATTGCATTCCATTAGATTTGCCAATTGTAGAACTTCACTTTGTGCAGCAAACAGTCTTCCCTTAGTATACACATTAGATTGGTTCTGGCAACCCTGAAAGATATCCAAATACATGCATGCTCAGGTCCCTGCTATAAGATGGCATATAATTTGCATATAATTGGGATGACTCAGAGAGTAAGAGCACTTGCCACACAAACACAAGGGCTCAAGAAGTCCTGAGGTCTTCACGTTGGATCCTCACTACCCCTGCAATATGTGGGGCATGGCCAAATACACGCGTCACCACAGTCCTGTGGGAAGCACAGACAGGAGAATTGCCAGGCTCATGGTCAGCCAGTCGGACTGAAAATGGGAGTTCCAGGTTTAATGAGAGAGTCCTTCTCAAGGAAACAACACAGAAGCATGATAGAGAAAGACACCTGATGTTCTCCTCTGGCCTCTGCACATGGGTCCACAGAACACATGCACGCACACACACACTTACATACACTATACATGATCACAGGCCACACACACACATACCATGTCACACATACTATACACCCCCTTATACAAGGCATTTGTATGAATCTATGTGATCACTCCTATGCAACATAAATCATCTCCAAACCGCTTACCATACCAAATACCTAATGAAATATAAGTACTGGGTAAATAGTTTTCATACTCTATTGTTTAGGGAATGATGAAAAGAAACTTGTACATATTCAGTCCAGATGAAATATCTGCAAAGACATTTCTGATCCTAGTATGGTTGAAGTACAGGATAGGGAAGCATGACTGTCTGTTTACGTCGGTGGCACCTGAGTAAGCATTCCTTTGCTTTGCATGGCTTTGCACTTCATCCACACTGTTGCATATGACAGTCATTTGTTTCATCTTGTTTCTGTGAAAGATGGTTAAATAGTTTAACCACTCACCCAGCAATGAACATTTGCATGTTTCTAGTTTAGAATGACAACAATCTCCTTACTATAAACATTTGTGTCTATGTATAACACATGTGTTTTCTACTTCTATATGATAAATATTTAAGAGATGAACTGCTGTTTTAACTGTATGTGTTTTAGATGAAATCAGCAAACTGTGTTCCATCATGGCTGTGTAGCAATTTAGATGCTCATGGCTGCTTTTCGTTCTTACCATTGCAGTGTGGGTTAGTGCCACCTAAGATCTCGGTTTTCATTTCCTTGACTGCTAAGGAGGTGGACCATCATCTCGTGAGTTTCTTGGTATTTCATGTATTTTCTTGTTTGCAGTGACCTCAGTGTTGTCTACCTGTTTCTAATTGATGTATTTAAGTTGATATTGAAATTTACAATGTTTCAAAATTTTTCTATAAATAAATATTGTATGAATTATACTTTGTCAGTTGCAAACTTTCTCCTTTCTCTTTTTTGGTGGGGGGTAGGTTTCCAGGTAAGGTCTCACTCTAGCCCAGGCTGACCTGGAATTCACTATAGTCTCAGGATGAACTCAAGATGATCCACCTACCTTTGCCTCCCAAGTGCTAGGATTAAAGGCATGTTCACAGCTCCTTGCCACTTTCCTTTATTTTTTAATTTATTTTTTATTAACAACTTCCATAAATTTAGATAATAATGATGACAATTCCCTCTCTCTCCCTCTTTCCCCTTTGAAGCTCCACTCTCCATCATACCCTTTCCCCCTCTCAATCAGTCTCTCTTTTATTTTGATTTCATCATCTTTTCCTCCTGTTTTGATGGTCTTGTGTAGGTAGTGTCAGACACTGTGAGGTCATGGATATCTAGTCCTTTTTGTGTCTGGAGGAGCACATTGTAAAGAGTCCTGCCCTTCCTTTAGCTCTTAGATTCTTTCTGCCACCTCTTCCTCAATGGACCCTGAGCCTTGGAAGGTGTGATAGAGATGTTTCAGTGCAGAGCACTCCTGTCGCATCTCAGCACCATGGTGCCTCTTGGGTCATCTCAAGGCCACTGCCATCTGAAAAGAGAAGCTTCTCTAACCAAAAGTGAAAGGAGCATTAATATATGGGTATAAATTTCAGGAGAGGTGCTTATCATGCAGTTTGGTGAGTATAGTATATACATTTAGCCAGACACCAGAAGATGTTACACCCCTAGAGCTCATGATTACCACTGTCATAGGTTTTTGGTATCAGACATGTATTCCCTTCCAAAAAGTGGGCCTCTAATCCAATTAGAGGGCAGTTGGTTTCCCCAATAACATGCCACTATTTTACCCATTGGTTCATTTGACCTGGCTGGCCAAATTAAGACTTTCAGTGTTTACGGTTGAGTATCTCCATTGGTGACTTCTCTCTCCCATTGAATAGCATGGAGCACAGCTTTTTGCATCTTTCTGTCAGCTGGTCTACACAAAGGAGGTTTTCAGCTCGGCTCCAGCAGGATTTCTCAGACACTTTGTAGCCCAAGTATGTGAAGTCTTCAGCAATAGGGTCTTACCATCTATTCCTGGTAGAAAACCAAGAGCTTTGGCAATGGTCTGTAATGCTTGGGGGGCATCAGGGACCTCTCTGGCCAACAACTCACTGGAAGGTATCCCATCCCTGGCACTAAAAATTTTCTGGTAACAATCAATGGCTTCTGAGCGTTCACTGTCCAACAAAATAGGTTTCCATATGACTTATTCATGCCCTCTGAGGTTTTGATCAGCTCTCCCCCACCTTTTCTTACTCAGCCTCCTCCCCTGACCTGCCTTAGGCCTTTGCACCCCATTAATCTATTCTTCTATTTACATATATACAACACCATCCTATTAAGTCCTCCCTATCTCCCTATCTATTCCCTTTATATCTCCTTTCTTGCTTACTGGCCTGTGTTACTGAGTTTTATTCCAACTCAAATAGAAGCCCAATCATTTGTAGCTAGGATCCACATATAAGAGAGAACATATGATATTTGGCTTTCTGGGCCTGGGTTACTTCACTAATTAGAATCTTTTCCAGGTCCATCCATTTTCCTGCTTATTTCATAATTTCATTTTTCTTTACTGCTGAGTAGAACTACATTGTATAAATGTGCCATATCTTCATTATCCACTCAACAATTGAGGGACATCTAGGCTGGTTCCACTTCCCAGCTATTGTGAATTGAGCGGAAATGAACATGGTTGAGCAAATATCTCTAAAGTAATGAGAAGAGACCTTAGAATATATGCCTAGGAGTTTTTAGCTGTCTCAGAAACCTCCACATTGATTTCCACAATGGCTGGACCAGATTGCATTCCCACCAACAGTATAGAAGGATTCCTCTTTTTCCACATCCTCATCAGCATTTATTGTCATTTGTTTGCATGATGGTAGCCATACTGATAGGAGTGAGATGGAATATCAATGTAGTTTTAATTTGTATTTCCCTGATGGCTAGGGATATATATGCCATCTATATTTCTTCTTTTGAGAACTCTCTATTTAGTTCCATAGGTTGTTTGATTTCTTATTATTTAGGTTTTTGAGTTCTATGTATATCCTGGATATTAATCCTTTATCAGATGTATAGCTGGCAAAGATTTTCTCCAATTCTATATATTTTCTCTTTGCTCTATTCACAATATCCCTTACTGTACAAAAGCTTTATAATTTCATGAGGTCCCAGCAGTTGATCAGTCATTGTATTTCCTGACAACTAGGGATATATTCTGAAAATCTTTGCCAATTCAAACATGTTGAAGGGTTTCCCCTACTTTTTCCTCTAGAAGTTTCAGAATATCAGGTCTGATATTGAGGTCTTTGATCAATTTGGACTTAATACTTGTGCCTGGAGAGAGATCATCCTTCTATAGATACATAGCCAGTTTTCCCAGCACCATTTGATGAAGAGGCTGTCTTTTCTCCAATGAGTATTTTTGTCTAAGATCAGGTAGATGTAGCTACCAGGAATTACATCCAGGTCCTCTATTCTGTTCCATTGATCTGGCTGTCTGTTCTGTCTGGTTTTGTGCCAGAATTCACTAGGTAATATCAGGGTAGCCTTGAACTCATGGAGATCCTCTCACCTCTGCCTCCCAAGTGCTGGGAATAAAGGTGTGCTCCACCACATCCAGCACCTTTTCTATTTTATGGAAAAGTTTGAGAAGCATTGGTGTTAGTTTTTCTATGAAGGTCTAGTAAAATTCACCAGTAAATCCACCTGGGCCTGTACTTTTGGGAGACTTTTTATAACTGTTTAGATATCCATACTTGTTATAAGTCTACTTAAGTGGTTAATCTCATCTTGATTTAATTTTGGCAGGTCACATAAATCAAGGAAATCATCCATTTCCTTCAGATTTTCAAACTTAGTGGAATACATGTTCTTATAGTATGTCCCTATGATTATTTTTTTAAATTTCTCTAGTATCTGTTGTAATGGTGACTTTTTCTTCTCTAATTTTATCAATTTGTATCTCTTCTCTAAGGGTTTATCAATCCCTTATTTATCATTTCAGAGAAACATCTATCTGTTTTATTGATTCTTTGGATTTGTTTGTTTGTTTGTTTGTTTGTTTCTATTTCATTAAGTTCTGACCTAACCTTTATTATTTCTTTGCATCTACTGATTTTTGTTTGTTTTGTTTTTTGAGGTAGGGTCCCACTCTAACTCAAGCTGACCTGGAATTCACTATGTAGTCTCAAGGTAGCCTTGAAATCATAGCAATCCTCCTACTGCTGCCTCCCAAGTGCTGGATTAAAGGAGTATGCCACCATGCCCAGCCCCATCTACTGATTTTTGCTTTGCCTTGTTCTTCTTTTTCCAAGGCGTTAAGGTAAAGCATTAAGCTGTTTACTTGTGGTCTCTCTAATTTCTTAATATAGGCACTTAAAGCTATAAATTTCCCTTTTAGGACTGCCTTCACTGTGTCCCAAAGGTTTTGATATGTTGTGTTCTCATTATCATTTGATTCCATGAAATTTTTGATTTCCTTCTTGATTTCTTCATTGACACATTCATCATTTAATAGTGAATTGTTTAGTTTTCATGATATTGTGTATGTTCTATGGCTTTACATGCTATTGATTTATAGTTTAATCCCATTGTGATCAAATAGAGTACAGTAATTATTTAATTTTTCCTGTATTTGTTTTCATGTGTTTGCGTCCTAACACTTGATCTATCTTAGAGAATGTTCCATGTGCTGCTGAAAAATATGTGTATTGTACAGCATTTGGGTAAATGGTTCTGTAGTTGTCTGTTATTCCCATTTGTTCTATGACTTCATTTAATACAGATGCTTCTCATTATTTTTTGCCAGAATGACCTGCTATTGATGAGAGTGGAGTGTTGAAATCACACACTACAACTGTGTTTGGTATTACCTGTTACCTTAGTTCTAACAGAATTTGTTTGATGAAATTGGGAGCTGCCATGTTAACTGCATATATGTTCAGGATTATAATTTCCTCCTGTTGGAGTGTTTCTTTAATCAACATAAAGTGACCTTCCTTATCTTTCCTAACTGATGTTGGTCTGAAGTCTACCCCATCAGATATTAGGATAATGGCACCTGCTTTTTTTCTAGGCTCATTTCCTTGAAACATCATTTTCCAACCTTTCACCCTAAGATAGTGACCATCTTTGGTAGAAAGATGAGTGTCTTGGAGGCAACAAATTGAAGTATCCTGCTTTAAAATCCAGTCTACAAACCTTTGTCTTTTGGTTCAGGTATTAAGACCATTGATATTAAAAGTTATTATTGAAAGGTGTGTGCACATTTTTGCAATTTTTCTTGTTTTTGTAGTTCTGGTTCTACCTTTACTCTCTTGTATTAGCTAGTATTTGAGTATGGTTTGTTTTTCCCAGGTTTCTTATGGGTGTGCTTTTCTTGCTCTTCAGCATGGAGGATCCTTTCAAGTGTTTTTTGTAGAGCTGGTATGATCTTCATATATTCCCTTAGCCTACTTTTGTTGTAGAATGTCCTTATTTCTCCATTTATTTGGATGGATAGATTTGCAGGATAAAGTAACCTTGGTCAACAGTTGTTATCTTTCAGAACTTGGAATACATCATTCCAAGCCCTCTAGCTTTTAAAGTTTGTGTTGCATAATCTGCTGTGATCTTGTTGGACTTGCCTTTGTATGTGACTTGATTTTTCTCTCTAACTGCTTTCAACATAGTTTCTTTGCTTTGTGTGTTTTATAATTTAATCATATAAGCTCTATTTTGGTCTTCACTATTCTACCTTTGACTTTTACTGACTTTTAAGGCCTTTGCCTTTTTCTTCAGTCATTATTAGGGGCAGGTACTGACTGTCCCCAGGCTGACTTGGAACCCATTTATTTCAGACTAGAATTCCCAACCTCCTAGTTGACAGGATTAAGGGTGTGGGTTTTGGGACTTTGGCTTTACTAGGTTATCTGTTTAGTTTAATCCCCACGCTTGTATAAATACTCTGTGCCAGTTTTGATTGATCATCTATATTGCTCAGTTGAATTTTAGAATTTGCCAGTAATTTGCTTCACTCAGTCTATGACAATACTTGAATAGCAGGGAAACTCAACATCTAGGGTCATTTCTGCTATTTATCTTGGGATTTAAGAGCTACACTTGGTATCTTGAACTCCTACACTGAAGATATATAAAGTCAAATTTACATAGCTAAGAACACTGCAGATAATTACAAAACACAAGCATCAAAATAACTCAATGCAAAACTCTCTACATTTTAAAACAAGAAATACAAAAAATCATTACAATAAAATCCCACCAAAAATTATCAATCCATCAAAAATTACCTCCAATGAGACTACTTTAAAACAAGAAATACAAAAAATCATTACAATACAATCCCACCAAAAATTATCAATCCATCAAAAATTACCTCCAATGAGACTACTTTAAATGAAATGCCTAACCAAGATTTCAAGAAAAAAAAAATGATTCTATCTATGTTCAAAGAAATTGAAAGAATCAAAGAAGAAAATCAACACCTGAAGGAGAACATGGAAAACCAATTTAATGAAATGAGGAAGTCAATACAAAATATGAGTAAGGCCAGGTGGGGTGGCCCATGCCCTTAATCCCAGCACTCAGGAGGCAGAAGTAGGAGGATCACAGTGAGTTCAAAGCCACCCTGGTAATACAGAATGAATTCCAGGTCAGCCTAGACCAGGATAAAACCCTACCTGGAAAAAAAAAAAGTAAGGTAATAAAAATAATGAAAAAATACCAATCAGAAATGCAAAACAGAGGAAGTCAAATAGAAAACTCTGTGGAAAGTCTCACCAGTAGAATGGATCAAGGAGAGGACAGAATATCTAAACTAGAAGACCATATCTAATAGTCCAACAAAGAGAATGACAAACTAATAGGAAGGCATGAATGGAAATGTTAAGACATTCAGGATACTATGAAGAGATCAAACATAAGAATTCAGGGCATAGTAGAAGAAGAAATTTACTACAAAGGCATAACAAGTATTTTTCAATAATATCATAGAAGAAAAGTTCCCTCAAATAGGGAAAATAATGCAAGTACAGATACAGGAAGACTTTCTACTTTATTAATGGTATCTTTTAAGAGCTAATAGTTTTCATCATAAGAAATACAATTCATCCCTCTTTTAGCTTTTTTTTTTTTTTTGTGACATCTGCCTACTGCAAGAAAGTGAAAACTTTCTATTTTTTATCTGCTAAGTTTTCTTCTAGTAGTTTTGCATATTTAGTTTTTATGTTAGGTTTATGACCTGTTCCAAGTTAGTTTATCATTATTTTTTCCCTTTCTCATTTTCTTTTTCAATTTCTAGTTTGTAAGATGTTATTTTAATCATTGAGTTTGAGCCTCTTCTTTTCCCAATATCTACATCCAAAATTTCCCATGAAATACTCTTTTAGAGATTCAAATCTTACTGCTTAGCACTGCTCTAGTTGAGAAATTGATATATTGCTTTTGTGATCACTTAATTCAAGATATTATCTGGTTTCTTTTTTCTGTAAGTGATCCATAAATGGCTTAGATATAATTATTTGAAATTTTTCTAGATAGCTTTTAAATCATCATATCTAATTTAATTCCTTCATGATCAGTGAACACATTCTATATCACTTTAATCATTTTAAATATGTGAAAACTTGTTATATAGGCCATCCTGTAGCTTAGATGAAATAGCACTTAAAAAGGATTTACATGGTACATTCTGCAAATGTTAATGAAGTCAAGTTGGTTGATACTGTCATCATTAGTGATTTTCAATTTCTGGGGTGGGGGGAATGCTGAAAACACCCATCATTATCATTCTTTTCATTTTCTCTTTTCAGTCCTATCAAACCTGTCACATGCATTTTGAAAATGTCATTGAGTGCATACATACATGAGTTTGTCATGCCTACTTAATTAAATGATTTTTAATCTCTTGTCTTAGCCTTGTAATCTTGTCTTGTTTTGTAATCTAATTCTTGAGACCAGGAAACTTTTGAAGCAACAGCTTCATTATTTCTCACACTGATAGAGTTTGGGAAGCCCAAGGATATGGCACCATCAACCATTTGATTGCCAAAGAGGATGGTATTCCAAGATAACAGGGCAGAGAAATCAGAGTCAGAGCAAACCTGCCAGAAAAAGCTTACTTTTCTAACAGTTCCTTCCACAATCCATGTCGCTCTTAATCCACACTCCCAAGCACTATTAACATGTGAATCTGGATAATAAGATTATAATAAATAAAATTTAGGTGACATATTCCGACCATTGCACCCCCTAAAACTCTTTGTTTCTGGTTTGGAAGACTAATTGTCCATTGCAAATAAAGCCAATCCAAATTTCTACTCTTTTTTTTTTCAATAAATAATATTTAAGTACCCCTATTTTGTGTTCAATCTTGGTTCTAGGATAGATATATTTAGTTTATGTATGTTGCAATTTTCACATAGTTGATTTATGTTTCCCATCTTGGTATTTGTCATTTTGTTCTGGTTTTTTTGTTCCTTTTTTGCTTTTATCCTTATAAAAATGATTTTTTTTTAGTTTATCTCTTCTCCTTGATTTTATTGTTTTTTTTTTCTTTTTTGGGGTGTTGCTCTAAAATTTACAAATGTTATTAGCCTATCACAAATATCCTTCAAATAATTCTACATTACTTCATGAATAATTTAAGGACCATGCAAGTAAACTTTTCCATTCCATCTATATGCTCCTTACTGATCTACATTTTACTCCCATTTCTTTTAGATTACTCATAGCATGGCTTCCTAAAGAAAAACTTTAATGAAAACAGTCTTAATACTTTTCTCTACATTTACTTCTCCAAATACTCTTCATTCCTTCATGTAAATCTTAGTTTACATCACAAATCATTTTCCTTTAGTTTGAAAATATCACTTTAGTATTTCTTGTCAAGATAAAATCCTAGCAATGAATTGTTTTAAAAAAATAGTTATAATTTACAGAGACTTCTTAGATGTTAATTTTTTTATTGTCATTTTTTAAAATATTTTATTCATTTATTTAAGAGAGAAAAAGAGAGACAGAAAGAGAGAGAATGGGTGCAGCAGGGTCTCTAGCCACTGTAAACAAACTCCAGATGCATGCACCACCTTGTACATCTGGCTTACATGGGTACTGGGGAATCTAACCTGGGTCCTTAGGCTTCACAAGCAAGCACCTTAACCACTAAATCATCTCAACAGCCCAGTTTTGTGTTTTTTAATGCTGTTTGCTTTCTCCCAGTTCTGTAAAGATGTTGTTCCTCTGTCTTCTGTTTGGCATTGTTTCTGGTCATTCATATTTTTGTTTCTAGGCCATGTGTTTTCTTTCTTTAATCTGGCTATTCAGAGATTTTTCTCTTGAAAGCTAATTTTCAGCATTTTTATTGTAATTTTAAAAGTTTCTTAGTGTTTGCTCTTAATATATTTTGTTAGGAATTTGGGTTCTATGTATGGTCATAGTTTTTATCAGATTTTCAGTCATTCTTGCTGTAAGGTTCAGGAGTCACCAAGGACCATGGAGAGCACTCTGAGGCAAAGATGGAAGCTTTATTGGGGTGCGGGGAGACATGAGCTATCAGAACTGACTCTCAAGAGTGGAGCAGTCAGTGTGGGGTTACAGATAGTGGCTTTATAGGTTTTTACAATTAGGGAAGGTGAGAAAGGGGAAGGAATTTTCTTATTAGGGCAGCAAATCTCTGTTCTTTTACATTAGTTATATTGAGAGTCCAGGGGTGACCTAGTGAGAGATAGAGGGACAGTAAATCTCTGTTCTTTTACATTAGCCATATGGAGAGACCAGGAGTGACCTGGTGAGAGATAGGGAAGCAGTAAATTTCTGATCTCAGGGTGAGACCAGAAGAGACCTGGTGAGAGATAAGGAGGGCTGGTAAATCCTGCCCTTGGGGCATATTTCTTGAGGGATGTGTATGATCAATTTCTTATATCTCCCTGTAGCCATCCTGTTTTTCTTTTGGTGACTTCCTTTCTGGGAAGCCCATTTTAACCTAACACTTGCTTTAAACACTATTTCTATACCACTCTACCACTTCTGGGATGCTAGTTAAATATATGCTAAATTGCTTGACTTGCAGCCCAAGTCTGTAAGGCTCTAGTATTTTTCCCCAGGTTATTCTTTCTCCTGTGCTCCAGTTTGTATTATCCCATATTTAAAATCACTGATTTTTTTTTTGTCTATTTTTCTTTTTGGTTTTTTTTTTAATTATTTATTTATTTATTTATTTGAGAGCGACAGACACAGAGAGAAAGACAGATAGAGGGAGAGAGAGAGAATGGGCGCGCCAGGGCTTCCAGCCTCTGCAAACGAATTCCAGACGCGTGCGCCCCCTTGTGCATCTGGCTAATGTGGGACTTGGGGAACCGAGCCTCGAACCGGGGTCCTTAGGCTTCACAGGCAAGTGTTTAACCTCCAAGCCATCTCTCCAGACCTCTTTTTGGCTTTTTGAGGTAGGGTCTCACTCTAGCCCAGGCTGACCTGGAATTCACTACATAGTCTCAAGGTGGACTTGAACTCACTGTTATCCTCCTACCTCTGCCTCCCAAGTGTTGGGATGAAAGGCATTTGCCACCAGGCCTGGCTAAACAGTTTCGTTAAGAATTCTGCTCCAAATTAAGTCTATCAACTGAATTTTCCACTTTGCATGTTGCCATTTTCACCTCTAGATTATCCTTTCTTATAAATAAATTAATAAGTAATAAAACCTAGGTTATCAGGTTTTACAAGCAAGCATCTTTAACTGCTGAGCCATCTCTCCAGCCCCAAGAAAAATTTTAAATTCTTTCTCTGCATTGCTTCCCACTACTTAGATCTACATCTTTAAAAATCTTGCAGTTCCAGCCTCCCCGAAGTGTAATTTCTTTTTTTTTTTAACTTTTTTTGTTGTTCATTTTTATTTTTTTATTTGAGAGTGACACAGAGAAAGAGAGAGAAAGAGTCAGAGAGAGAGAAAACGGGTGCATCAGGGCTTCCAGTCACTGCGAATGAATTCCAGATGTGTGCTCCCCCTTGTGCATCTGGCTAACGTGTATCCTGGAAAATAGAGCCTCAAATGGGGGTCCTTAAGCTTCACAGGCAAGTGCTTAACCAGCTGCTAAGCCATCTCTTCAGCCCCTAATTTTTTCTTTTCAGTTCAATAAGAGTATTAGGTGTTGCTTCCTCCTTTCCCTTTGCCGGGGGTTTGTCAATGCTTGTACGGAGAAACCAGGGTGATCACAAGGCTTAGCTTGCTTTCTACTGTTTATGGACCTTAATGCTGTTTGTTGCCTACTGTCTGAGAAAAGTTGCTCCACACTATCTACTTTCCTAGTTTTTACTTGCTGTTTAGGGCAGGAGGGCTACTTGAACACCCAGTGCTGCATAGCTCAAATCAGAATGGTTAAGTTTGTGTCAACTTGATCTGTTTAGGAATCCACAGACATTCCTCATAAATGGGTCTGTGAGGTAGCCTCCAGGAAGGATTAATCAAAGGAGGAATCATTCCCCCAGGGTGAGCCCTTCCCCAAAACTGGGCCCCTCTGGGGGGTAGGGGGGGGGTTAGGAGAGAAGCTCTGAGAAGAAAGGAATTCTGCTCCCCTCCCACCTGGCTGCCAGAGCTGCTTGCTGCTTTCCAGTGTGGACTGAAGAGCAGAGACTCTCCAGGACAACTCCAGGCCTTCGGTGCTGGTTTGGGACTGCTGAGGCATCCAGCCTCATGGACTGAGCAGCTACCAGGTTTCTTGATGCTCAGGGCTGTAATCTGCTGTTGCTGGACTGTAAACTAATCCAATAAATTCCCTTTTAATACAATTCATTCTATCAGTTCTGTTCCTCTAGAGAACTCTGACTAATACAGAATCATTCATAGATAAAAGGAATATATAATTAAAATAAGTCACTTGTACAAAAAAAAAAAAGTAATGCTGAATCCCCACAATTAATGATTTTTCATCAGTAAGTGTGACCTGAGGCTTAGATGAGTCAGGATTCAGATGACCTAGATGTGGTTATGAGCAATTGCCAGCACCCCTGTATGCTAGCCTCTTCTTTCAGAGTCAGTGGAATGTGGCAGTGTACTAGCGAGAAAGGAAGAAGGCACAATATAGGCAAAATCCAAGTAAATCTTGCTTTCATTCTAACCAGTAATTTTAAACACATAAATTTGCATGTAGGTTCAAATATCAAGTGCTAAGTGTCACAAGCAATGCAAAAGTGAAAAACAAATCCTAAAATGTAGAACATACAACTCTCTGGCTAGAGAGATGGCTTAGTGGTTAAGCGCTGGCCTGTGAAGCCTAAGGACCCCGGTTTGAGGCTCGATTCCCCAGGACCCACGTTAGCCAGACGCACAAGGGAGCACATGTGTCTGGAGTTTGTTTGCAGTGGCTGGAAGCCCTGGAGTGCCCATTCTCTCTTTGTCTCTCTCTCTCTCTCCCTCTCTCACTGTCTCTCTCTCTGTCTCTTCCTCTCTGTCTGTCACTGTAAAATAAGTAAATAAAAATAAACAAACAAAATTTTTTTTAAAAGAACATATAACTCTTAGCACCTTACTTCAAGCAGTACTTCCAACCCTATTCTCTGAACTCCATTGCGTTCCAGCCTCTCCACTCACCTCAGAACATTAAGCCTTTATTTGTTGCCACGCCCACTCTAAGATGCTCACTCCTCTACAAGTCAGCTGCTATTCCCATTTCAGGAATCCCTCGTCTTGAATTTAATAATAATGTAGCGTTAAAATATTTATTGACTATTTGCTATGTGCCAAGCACCCTTAAAACTCTTTTGCATGTATTAAACTGCTTTATCAAATACAAGAAAATTAAGGATTGGAGATTTAAAATTTTCTCAAGGTCACACAGCTTGTAAGAAGAAAGCAGATATGCATGTCTCTAAAGCATGTGCTTTTAACCAGTACAAATATGCTTCTTAAATTTTTTTTGTTACATGTTAAGATCTGGAGAATTTTTCAGATTTTCCTTCATAGTAATTAAATCAGAATTTCTGAGGGTCCGAGTTAGTTAGCATTTCTTAAGGGCTTACAGCTAATAGCAAGTTACAGATAAATGTGAAAATCAGTGTGCTCCACCATATTGTTTAATTTATAAATTTTGTAAGTTTATATTGTAAATTTATTAGTTAGTGAGAAGTCAAGGATTTTTCCAAAACCCATTTTATTGCAGTGGAACCTAGCACTTGCCAAATGATTACTGATTATACCATGTAAACAGGGCATGAGGGAAGGAGAAATCAATTGCTCAAAGCAGTCTCAAGCCTAAGCACCAGAACACTGTTGAGTAATTGAATATCAAAAGTCTACTATTAGAACAATAATAAAACGTGCTTCGTTTGTTATTGGGGTTGCCTGATTCTGTCGAAGTTACTGTTCCCTAGGCATTGCAGGATACCATAAAGTAAATAAGAAACATTATAAAATTGCTTTGTGAGTATACAGACTGTAACGCTGTTATGCTATTAACTACAAAAACTGAGCCTTGCATGCTATTAATAACCTTTGAAAGATAGGGTGGAATCCGGGCTCAAGTTCATCTTAGAGAAATTTGCATTCACCTATCTGCAATCATTGTGGTACACAGCATTTGCATATTAGATGAAAACACAGTTCTTTCAAACCTACTCTTCTGGCTACTCCCAACAATAGCCTATGCACAGTGATTCAATGGGACTCAATAGCTACCCTATATGTATTATAATCCTAGTGAATTGCTTAGAATAAAATTCTTTCTGGTCCCAGTAGGAAATCAGCTCAGGATTAGAAATAATGAAATGCAATTGACTCCCTAAATTGGTTTGTATACTTACAAATACTAATGTCTCCAAAGTCTGCCAGTATATATCCCCTGTTCAAATTCTGAGCTGTATACTTTGATATAGTATCATTAGTATTCAATCAGGAGGACATTTTATAATAACACAGGTAATGAGACATTTTTCTTATGGAAAGTAAAACTGTTTCTGAGAATCTTAAGTATTTCTTGATTATTGTTTTGTTTCGTGAGAAAATATGTGCCAATATTGAATAGTAGTGAAATATTTAAGAATACCATACTTTATCAATATCCATTTGATATCTCTATTTTCTCCTCTGGGATGTAACTACCATGCTAGGGTAGACTCCACAACATTAAAAAAAACAATCCTAAGGGCTGGAGAAATGGCTTAGTGGTTAAGGCGCTTGCCTGCAAAGCCAAAGGACCCAGGTTCGACTGCTCAGAACCCACGTAAGCCAGATGCACAAAGGGGTGCATGCATCTGGAGTTCGTCTGCAGTGGCTGGACGCCCTAGCACACCCATTCTCTCTCTCTCTCTCTCTCTCTCTCTCTCTCTCTCTCTCTCTCTCTTTCTGCCTGCCTATTTCTGTATCTCTCTCTTTCATTAAATAAATAATAAATTTTTTTTAAATCCTAAAATAAGAGTGACTTACAGGAACAATGGTTCATTTCTCAAACAAAATTTAAGATCCACTGGAGACATTAGGATGCCATGGTCCACCAGGATAAAAGGTGGTGAGAGGGTTCTTGAAAACAGCTGGAAGCCATACCAAAAAGGAGAGATATAGCATGTTCCACGAAGGCAGAAAATACAAACTTTTCATTTGTCCAAAAAGAAGACCAAGACATTTTACTATATTCATCAGTTCCACAATCTGTCATCTCAATTTCCCAAAATGTGGGTCATTCTCATCCTTGCATGAAAAATGTACTCATCCCTACCCAACAGAAAAACCTCAGAACTTTCATGGTTACCAGCATCAAGCTCAAGGCCTAGAACCATTGACGTCTCTCCATGATTCATTGTTGTCTTCAGAGGGGAGAGGCAGAGAACCCATAGGAGTTACTGTTCAAAGACAAGCTTACAATTCTGGGCAGACATTGTGAGGATTCCTTTCTCAGAGGTGAGGCATAGACTTTTCGGGCAGCCTTGATTTTTATCTTCTTGCCCAATGCTTCTTATTTTGTCTTCAGTACTGTTCTTTCCCATTATCTTCTTTGGACTAAAAGTTGGTGTTATGGGATATTTTATCCTTGGAAGCCAAGCAGCTTTCCAGCCCTCGTTCTGCTACAGCTCCAGTGTCAATTTAAGTATGGACTTCAGGGGCTTGTGAGTCCATGGGTAGGGTGAGATTTTTTTATTTTTATTTTTGGCATGTGTGGTGTGGTGTGTGTGTGTATAGTGCATGCACATGTGTGTGGATGTATGTGACCCATGTGCCCCATGAGGATGCCAGAGGACGGTGCATCCTCCTCTATCACTCTTCTGCCTTGATTCCTTGAGATAGAATCTCTTGCTGAACCTGGAGCTGCCTTTGTTTTATTTTATTTTTTTCTTTTTTGTAATCAGACTGGCTGCCTAGCAACATCAAGCCATTCTCCTCTGTCCACACCCACCAATAGGATTGGGGTTACAGGCACCTGTGGTCATGCCCAGCTTTTACATGGCAGCTGGGAACTCAACTCGGGCCCTCGCAGACGCTCACACACGCACAACAAGCTCACGTACCCACTGAGATATTTCTCAAGCCCCTCCTGTAAGAATCTTTTAAAATTTAGTAGGCTTCATTTTTTTCATCCCACGAGCAGCAGTTTCCCAATGCTATGGCTCTTTCCTAGAGAAAATCCTTGTCTCTTTCACAGCGCTTTGCTCTGCTGCCGTCCACCTCCATCCTTGGCTGCCTGTCTTCACTGCTCATACTTGGAACATGAGCTTTTCCACTTCTCGTTTTGAAAAACAAATGGCAGACTTCTACTGCCTTTCTCCCTTTGAGAAAACTTAGCCTTTTCTGTTCAACTGAAAATATTTTCTTGGTATCAACTTCATTCTTGCAAAAGTTTTAACCATAGGTATACCTTGTAACAATCCTTTAAAGTTCTTTTTATTTCTTTTTCCTTGTTCTGTTTAAATTGAGAAGAAGTGATATAAACCCCTTAGCTTTTGTGTTTTTTTAAGTTTTGATTTTATTTATTTATCAGAGAGAGAGAGAGAATGAGTATACCAGAGCCTCTAGATAATGCAAACAAACTCGAGACTCATGTGCCAACATGTGCATCTGGCTTCTGTGGGTTTTGGGGAATCAAACCTGGGTCTTTAAACTTCTCAGGCAACTACCTTAACCTCTAAGCCATCTCTTCAGCCCTTTTGTGTTGTTTTTATTTCTTTTTATTTCTGCTTATAAATATACTTCCTGGATATCAAGACAAACCATAGCTTATACCTCAGACCAAGGAAGTTGGAAATGTAGCCTTACCATAAACCTCAAAAGGAAAATAACACTGGGTATCACAGGGGAGAGGATGAATATAAAGATTTAGTGGGGTCATAACTGGTAAGTAAGACAGTAAATCAAAGGAAGAAATTTTCCCATCATTCAGACATACATAGAAAAATTGCTGAATTGTTGGTGTCACACAAAAGCGTGACAGAATGGAACAGAGTCTACTCAAAGGATGACAATGAAATCACCTCTGTATTTTAGCAAGCATATTTTTTTTCGTCCCCACATTTTCTATTTAAAAGGAAAACAATCTGGTGATGCATCTCAAACAAACTGATGCTAAAATTTGGGGGGTTTTGTTTGTTTGTTTGTTTGTTTTAACATTAGTTCTAAATGTTCTATCTCAGCAGGCTGTATAGGTGCCTGAGATAATGTGAGCTACAGGGAAAAACATCTGAGAAAGGCTTAGCACAGAAGAGAAATTATTGCTTCACTTAGGTATAACCTTGGGCAAGTTACTTATTACTCATTAAGGTCTCTTATTCATGAGGGCTTGACACCCACATCCATAGCAGGGATACTGAAAGGGTTAGGGAAATAATATTTGAGGATGGCCTTGAACCAAGGTGCCACTAGAAAAGATCATCTTTTTGAATAAGATCTGTTCAATTAATTTCTCCCTTTATGAAAAATCAAAATACCGCAGTTTAACATAAATTAGCACATTGTTCCTTCACATGCCTCAACTGTGTAATGAGAACAATTATATCCCATTATCCTGCCTTCCCTCAAGCTGTTCCCTGCCTAAGAGCTCTTCAAGCTTTACTATTCAGCCACTGAATATGGGCCATCAGCTTCTCCTTCTAGTCTACTTCCAGTTACCACAGCCTGAAGAGACCTTCAAAGAAATAGGAATTCACATAGCTTTCATCAGGAGCTCATTACTGCTCATAGTCAAACAAAGATGAGCGGATGTTGTGGACCACAGAACGGGAATGCAACCACACAACCTGGTAAGTACTATCAATGCCCATCAGGACTGACCTTGAATCTCATTTTGATTTCCCACTCCCTTTACTCTCCTCGGACCCCCTTTTTAAATGCCTCATTCCATCACACTACCCTTAGTGCCTGGAGTAACTGTCTAATTAAGATCGCTTTCATTAATCATACACCAATGTATTCACAAATGCAATTCTTCTTTTGTTTAAAAAGTCATTTTTTTTTCTCAAGCTGTTAAGATTAAATTAGGAAAAAATTTTCCAGCTTCGTATGATTATTCAAACCCCGAGCCTACCAGTACCAAGAAAAATAGACATTCTAATTATGTGATTTGGCTACAAATGTGGTGTGTGATGAACCAAATATTATAATATTAATAAATAATAGCAATTTGGACTCAAAAAGACTTGACAATAGCAAAGGATTGAAAAAGTCCTTCAGTATTTGTGCTTGTCTTCCTGAGCTTCTGCCTCACCACGTGAATCTTCCCAGGTTAGCCTACATGGGAGATGATAAACGCGGAGGACAGCCAAATCTTTGTTATCTTTTCTGCCAGTGCCTGAGACAGCAGAGGACATGGCTGCCTAACTACCCTGCTGTTAGCTGAAGCTCATCTCCTCAATCCCACTTCAGAGGTTCAGATTCATCAGCCAGCCCACAGACTCATGAGTAAAAAAATAAATATTCATTGTTGCACCACTCTCAATTATTAAAGTTGTTATGTGACATTTTTTGTTGCAACAGATATATAATATATTGAAGAATTGTTTAATACGGTTTTGAGTTTAATAGAATGCCAGACAATAGAATTCACAATGCCTAAATTTAGTCTTGAAATCTGTCAGTACAAAATTCTCATGTGCAGCTACATAGTAACATATTATGAAACTTCTGAAGGAAAAAATATTAATTTAGAATGTTCCTTAAATGTCACTTTACCATATTGAGCAAGCAAAGCATGCCTCTGAAAGTCATTCAGCCCCCTTCCTTTTTCTCCTGAGCAAATAGATATACAGCCAAGGGAAGACAAGACAGTTTGAAGAAACGGAATCTTACTGCAAAATTGTTTAGAGTTGAACAGTAAGGGCAGCTGTACTCCAAACCAACTTCTTTGCTTCAGCTGTAAATCATGTGCCCATGGATCTTGCCAAAAACATGAATGGCAGTGAACAGACTCTAGAAAACTTTTCTAATAGCTTCCTTGGGAAGCAAGGTGTGTACATACACCAATGTAGAGATAAATGACTGGTGATACTCCCTCCTAGACAATGACTTCTTAAACAACAGTTTTATACTTCCTCCTCAGAATCTTTGTACTTAAGTTTCTGCAGTGGTTCATCTCACTGTCAAAGGGTCAAAACCTTCAATAATTGATGTACACTTCTGGAAACTGCACAAGCTCTATACAGGTTTAACCACCATGAAGAGTTATACTTGATTGTAAACAATGTTTCTGGAACCTTGCACTGCACCTTTGTACTTGACTTGCTTGGCACAGTAGGTAGTTTGCAAGTCTTCTTAACCAGGAAGTGTGGCGAGCTGAGGTGCATTTCCTGTGAACATATGAGGAATGCTATGGTTGTTCTCTCTATTCTCATCTACTTGGCAATGAACCCTTCAGTTGAGCATCTCAGGACCCCCACAGCTAACTGGCTCCATCACAAGTCTTAACCTAAGAGTTAAGTTTCTTCTTCCCTTCACAATTTGCTGACATAAGCTTACTTATCCATGAGATTAATTTGATGCTATTTTCTTATTTTGTCATCTTATGAACTAAGACCAGAAATATGTTTGATCCTTGAAATGCAGTAAAAGCCAGACAATGAAAAAAAAAAGATTAAACCCAGTATTCTCACCATGACTAAATCCAAATATTCCATGGTGAGAAAACAATGCCATCTGCAATCCTAACACAACAGTCCAATGAAAAGAAAACATCGTTTTTGGACCTGAGGTAGATACCTGAAGCCCTCAATTGTGATATCCTCCACTTAATTATTGTAATGGTTTGGATAGTGTTTCCCAAATCCTGTGAATTAGTTTATGACATCGACGGGAGGTACTGAAATCTCTAAAGGAGATGTCTAACTGAAGGCCTTCAAGTCATTGGGCATGTGTCCTAGAAGAAGATATTGGGACTCCAGACTCATCCTCTTCTCTCTGTTGGCCATAAGGTGAATGGTCTTCCTCCACCATGAATGCCCACTATGATGTACTGCTTCCCTCAGAAGCAATGCCCCAACTGTAGCAAATGAAGCCTCAGCATAGCCTTTCTATCTTTATAAGTTGACTGACTCAGTTACTTTGTTAGAGAAATGGAAAACTGAGTAGCACAAACATGTCTAAAATCTTTTTAATTTTTGATGAAACATACATTTTCATACTGTTCTTCCTTCTGCTTGTGTCTCTCCTACTCTTGCTCCTTCTTCAAAAGGATCACATAATCTCAGGAGTTCTAGCTATGATTCAGAACTTTAGACAAGAAAATTCATTACTCAAGAATTTATTCAAATGGTCTCATCAACTCATTTCAAACTTTGAAAAGAAGAACTGAAATGCTCATGGAGAAAGTGTATAAGAACTTTATTATAAAGATTAGATGGCTGAATTTCATTGGTTCTGGATATAGCAACTGGATTTTACAGAATGATGTGAATTATGTAAGAAACAGAATTTAACTATGCAAATTCATAAGCTTTTCTTTTTAGGTAAAGTTAACATATATAAAAAGATGGAAATGAATAAGAACAATATTTAAAGAACTTTTTATGCATGCCCATATGAATTCATCACATATTTTAATTACCATGATTCTACTATTCATACAAAAAAAAAGCTTTTTCACATACACTTATATTTTATTTAAGCCACACATGTGGTATCAGTAAAATGAGTGATTGAAAAGTTCCTATCATTCCCCCCTCCCCAAAACAAAATAAGCCTTTGGATCAAAATAACTAAAGGCAATTGCTTAAGAAGAGCAAAGACATCACATGAATTCTACAGAGCACTTAAGCAATAATGACCATGCAACGAAGTTGACGAGATGCCTTGCTTCTACTCACGCCAGCAGCGGTGGTCCGCTCTGCAGAAAGATGGACTTCCTCCTGAGAGGAAAAGCCAAGACTTGGGAGTTATCATCAATGCTGACCACACCCACAATGCTGCACCAAGAGTAAATACTGTATCTTCCCAGAATCACCTGCCTACCTGACCAGCATCTTCAAGCATGTCTTTAGGAAACTCCTTCCCTGTGAAAGGCGCTCCGGTGAATTTGTGAGAGGGGACTGGCTGCACTGTAGGTGTTCAAACAATTAGCACAAGGAATTAGGAAACACAGCAACTAAGAGAACAAGACACCACCAAAGAGGGACAATAATTCTCTTGTAGTTAACTCAGTGGAAATGGAATCATATGATCTTGTAGGACAATACAGAATGAGATGATATATACAAAGTGCTGACAGGAAAAAAAAAAAAAAAAAAACTGCCAAGAAAGAGCATACTATGGAGTAAGTTCACAGCAACCTGGTCTACACAGTGACTTTCAAACCAGCAAAATCTCATCCCCATTATGCTTCCCCGAGGAAGCAGAAAAATACCAAAAACTAAACCCAAAACTGTTGTCAGAAAAGAAAATACTAAAAATTAGAACAAATTGAATCATATTTAAAAGTGAAAACCTGGGCTAGGAACCAGGCATGGTGGCACACATCTTTAATCCCAGCACTCAGGAGGCAGAGGTAAGAGGATCACTGTGAGTTCGAGGCCACCCTGAGACTACATAGTGAATTCCAGGTCAGCCTGAGCTAGAGTGAGACCCTACCTCAAACAAACAAACAAACAAAAAACTGGGCTGGAGGGATTGCTTAGTGGTTAAGTTATTTGCCTGCAAAGCCAAAGGACCCACGTTAGCCAGATGCACAAGAGGGTGCATGTATCTAGAGTTCATCTGTAGTGGCTGCAGGCCCTGGCGTGCCTATTGTCTCTCTCTCTCTCTCCCTCTTTCTCTGTCAAATAAATAAATAAATAAAAATAAAATATTTTAAAAGAGAAAAACTAAAAAAGTAATCAAGGACTGGCTTTTTTTTTTTTTTTTTTTTTTTTTTTTGTCTTTATGGTCTCACTCTGGCTCAGGTTGACCTAGAATTCACTATGTAGTCTCAGAGTAGCATCAAACTCACAGTGATCCTCCTACTGCTGCCTCCTGAGTGCTGGGATTAAAGGCATACACCACCACACCCACCTCTGGCAATTATTTCAATGGTAGCATTTGCCTAGCATTTGCAATGATATGAGTTCAATCTTGAAAGCAACTTGAAAGAAAAGGAGGGAAAAGAAAGAAATAAAGAAGAAAGGAAGGAAGGGAGGAAAGAGAAAGAGAGAGAAAAAAAGAAAGAATGAATGAAAAAAGAAAGGAAGGAAGGAAAGAAGAAAGGATAGGGGAAAGGAGGAAGGAGAGAAAGAAGGGAAAGAGAGGAGAAAATAAAAGGAAAAGTCTAACAATGTGATACACCACATTTGTAGGATGAATGATTGAAAAACACAGAATCAACTTAATTAACACAGCAAAATATTCAACAAAGGCCAATAACATTTTATGATTTAAAAACTCTAACCATTTTAAGCATAGAAAACAAGGCCACTTATGGAAATCTCACAACTATCAGTATAATAAATGGGAGAAACCTGAAAGCTTTCCACTAAGATCTGGTAGGTATAAAGGGAAGACAAATCATCTTACTTCTGTTCAACAGAGTACTGGAAGTGCTAATGAAAACGATAAGAAGAAATAATCACCAAAATCAAAAAGCAAAATGCAAAATATTCTCTATTTGCATGTGTGATGGTCCATATATTTTTCAAGAAATTAACATTCCACATAAGTCAGTTCCAGATAATAGACAAATTCAGTAAAGGTGCAAGATACAAAATCACCTAACAAAAAAAATCAGTAGTGTCTTATGCACAAATGACCAAAGAAATAATACTAGTTATGATAGTAGCAACAGAAATTTAGCCTAGAAGATGACAAACCTGTGTACTGGAAATTGCATACCATTGAAGAGACTAATTAGAGCAGACTAACTTGAAGGGGAAAAGGGGCATGCTCATAAATCATAAGAATTAATATTGTTATGATGCCTCCAAAACAATATGAATTGCTATCAAAATCCCAATGACTTTCTTCACAAAAATAGAAATGATTCTAAGATTCACATAGAACCAAAGAACTCTCAAAATAGCCAAAACCCTGGTGAGAAGAACAAAATAAAAGCCCCATATGTTGTGATTGAAAACCATACCACAGAACTACAATTATTACTTCACTGACAATGATGTGTGAACTGTTATATAGACCAGTGGAACAAATATACAGACCAGAAAGAAATTCAAAGATGCCATCAACTAATTTTTCACAAGAGTTCCATTGGGGCACAGCAGGGAGAGGGAGAGGATGTTGTCCTCTCAATGAATATTGTAGGATAAACTGGATTTTCACATGCAAAAGAATTAAATTGGACCCTTCTACCAAGACAAAAGTCAACTCAAAATGTAAGGCTAGAATTTATAAAAACTCCTAAAGGAGGTCAGAGAAAAAAAAAAATCTCTGCTCATTGGCTTTAAAATGTCTTAGGGTATCAGATGAAAAGTTTAGACCAGGGCTGGAGAGATGGCTTAGCAGTTAAGTGCTTGCCTGTGAAGCCTAAGGACCCTGGTTCGAGGCTCAGTTCCCCAGGTCCCACGTTAGCCAGATGCACAAGGGGGCGCACACGTCTGTAGTTCGTTTGCAGTGGCTGGAAGACCTGGTGCGCCTATTCTCTCTCTCTCCCTCTATCTGTCTTTCTCTCTGTGTCTGTCGTTCTCAAATAAATAAACAAAAAAATTTTTTTTTAAAAAAGAAAAGTTTAGACCACTAAAGGGAAAGTAAATAAACAGGACTACTTTAAAAGACTTCATCATAGCAAAGGAAAAGAAATTTTTTAAAAATGAAACAGCAGCTTGTGGATTGGGAAAAAATGTTTGCAAACTATCCATCTGATAAGTGTTTACACCCACATTTTATATAGAACACTACAGCTCAATAGTGGGGGAAATAATTCAATACCAAAGTCCATGGCACTTTATATGGGATCTAGGGATTGAATTCAGATACTCCAGCTTCAGGGGTGAGCACTTGATCCACTAAACTATTTCCCGAGCACCAAGTTTTCATTTTTCCCAGTCTTCAGATGCATCGAATGTTTCTCAGTCTCATCAAGGGCTTACATTGCGAACCTGCCTGGAACATTCCCAAATCTATCCTAATTTCACGAGTGATTTGTCCTCCTGGTACCTTCTCCCTGATTAGAACAGTCCACAGTGGAGTCATTTAGAAGCTACTTGTTTGGCCTAATTATTTGAAATACATATTTCATTTAATATAATGGACGCAATGGAGCTTCTTAAAGGTTTCTATGACCACAATTCAGAAATCATGCATGTACACCCCTTCCCCATAGCTGGAATGCAGCCCAGCCCCTCCTCAAACCAGGCTTTCTAAAGACACGATATATATTTTGATTTTGTTTTTCAGAGCATGTTCCCAATTTTCACTTTCAATAGGAATATTTTTAGAGACCTCTGAAAGCAAAATGTCTCGAAAATGTCTACAAAACTTCTCTTCGCTTCTTTCCAAATGTCATGATTTTTTGGAAAAGACCACACCAAGTGGTAAAGAGATGGACAAGACTGCAAACACTTCTCAAATCTCTTTGGAGATATTCCATCTACCACATTATGTATGAACTGAGAAATGAAACATCTGTGACTAATACAAAATTGAGTCTGTCTTAAATTATAATTAACAGCAACGAGAAAACGTTGCCTGTTCACTTCTTCAGAGAATCAAGTCATCTTTTTACCATTAAAAAGCTTTGGCCAATGATTATTATTCGTATAATTGCCCAGCCCAGTACTTTTCCAAATTGCAGCTCAGAACTCACAACAGAATAAGAGGAATGAAGACTCTTACCACAATTTAATAAAGCCTTCAAAAATTACGTTTTTAAGGAGACTTTAAGCCCTACATAATATTTAATCTGCAAGACCTCTTTTTGGCCTCATGTCAAATATTCATATCATCTCTTTCTTTGCACCAAACACTAAGTTGATGGAACTTAAGCTTTTAGCTTAAGAAAATATATAGTACTAATTTTTCTCCTGACAAAATTTCCAAGAGAATGTAACAAAGGAGAAAGAGAATAAATTAGATTTCTTTGGGGACCCATGCTGAGGCCTCTAGGCTGTGCTCATGGAAGAGAAAACGAGCTCCTCATTCAACAGTGCTTTATCACAGACGTGGGCAGCTGATACCCAACACTTCCCCCATCTCCTCCCTTTACTTTAAATAGCTTAGTGTGCATCCATCCTGCCAACAGCCCTTGTATCCTGGGGCCCATCCCCAGTCCTTTCTTGTTTTCTGGCTGTAATTTGTTTTTCAATCTCACTTAAGTCTCCCCTTCCATCTGGAAGGTCCTTGATCACCTGACCATTTTGCTCTGCTCTGCCCATCTTGTGCTGTATTCCAACATCACCCTATGTCTCACCTGTTGCATCTGGAAGGGAATGCCTTGTGTTCTTACTACCTTTAAGGTCTTAAGCAAAAGGGTACTGTGTATCTACAACTCAGCAACAAGTATGAGGGCAGGACAATGTTCTACTCCTCAGTGACAAGAGCAATAATATCCTACACCTGAACAAACACTTGGCTTTTTGAACTTTAACACCCCCCTGCCAACACACACACATATTCCTTTCTAGGTGAGCTCCACAATAATCGAAGACAGGGTAGGACAGACTTTCCATTATCGCATTATAAGGACACAGGAAGTAAGACTTGGAAACATGCAGGAAGAAGGCAAAGGCACTCTGCCTGAGGTGAGACCCAGAGTCAAGTGCATGTTTGGCTGCCATCAGTTTCAGATCTTTCACATGAAAACACTTTTCAAATATTTAAAAATGTGTGCTCCCCAAATGATCATGATTACTGTCAACCTGATCTTTGGCACTTACCTTAGAACTGTACATCCCTCAGCCACTCAAACAGGCCGACTCAGTGGGTCATGCCTCCTCCCTCAAACCACAGCCCTGTCCCAAACGGTCTTCCACGTCGGCACCCCCTCTTGGCAGGCCTTTCCTCAGCCGCCTCCTCAGAGCCCTGGGTGTTAGTTACTTTTGTGTAGCAGTGACATATAAATGCCTGAGAGAACAAGGTAAGTCGGGGGAGATTTGTTTTGCTCATGGTTTTGCAGCATTCAGCTCAGGGTTCCTTAGCCTGGGCAGAGCATCACCGTGAGGGGCGCATGTGCAGGAGAAAGCTATTCCATGCATAATGGACAGTCAACGGAGGAAGAGGAGAAGCTGCGAGGTGTCAGGTATGACTTCAAGCCTGGCCCCTGGGATCCACTCCCTCCACCAAGGCCCTACTAACTAAAGTTTCCACAGCCTACCAAAACAGCACACCAGATGGGAACCAAGCATTCCGCACGTGAGCCTGAGCCACATTTTAAAAAGCTCAGCATTCCGTAACTACGTTTTGAGCTTCCCTCAAAGAATTTTCCCTCTTCTCATCTTCCACTGTAGCCTACATCTACATACTTCAGACTCCTGAGTTGCATGCCCTGGTCAACGGAATCGTGCACTGACTCTAAAGGAGTGAAGCCTTAGTTTAGTGAGTGTGGGAGTTTGAATGTGATAGGGTAAATGTATGGTCCCCTGGGCTCCAGTGTATGCACATATATGCATACTGATTGTACACCATACTTTTTCTCACTGTATAGGTTTTTTTTTAATAATTTATTTTTTATTTGTTTATGTGAGAGGTAGAGAAAGAGGCACACAGAGAGAGACAGAATGAGAATGGGCACACCAGAGCCTCCTGCCTCTGCAAATGAACGCCAGATGCGTGTGCCACCTTGTGCATCTGGCTTACGTGGGTCCTGGGGAATTGAACCTGGGTCCTTTGGCTTTGTAGGCAAGCATCTTAACCTCTAAGCCATTCCCTCCAGCCCTCCTGTGTTTTATTAAGTTTAGTTTTGTAACTTGGGTCTCCAGCCATCTGGCTGGAGGAGGTGTCTGTGGGGGTGGAGCCTGGACTCCAGTCCTAAGGCAGGTTTGTGATCAGAAACGGATTCTAGCCCCAAAGGGGTTCAGAGAGTTTGAGTTCTGCTGGTTCATATCTGTGGTGCTGGATGTTGGTGGTTTCCCTCTGCTTGGATCTGTGAAAGGGATCTAGCTTCTGCTATTGATGAAATTTCTCTGGCTCTGTAAGCTTGAAATAAATTACTTCCTCTCATAAACTGTGTCTGGTTAGGTGTTTTGTCCCAGCAACAAGAAGCTCACTGCAAGAATAAGCATCAAAATTCAAAGGGCAATATCTTAGAAACTAGGTTCCTTAGGGAGCTACCAATGTCAAAACAAGAAACAGACACCTGGGCTGGAACGATGGCTTACCAGTTAAGGAGTTTGCCTGCAAAACCAAAAGACCCAGGTTCAATTCCCCAGGACCCTCATAAGCCAGATGCACAAGGTGGCGTATGCAACTGGAGTTAGTTTTCAGTGGCTGGACTCTCTGACATGCCCATTCATTCTTTCTCTCAAATAAATGAATAAATAATATAAAAAGTAGGGCTTGTAAGTCAACTTGAATTTTCAATTTTTTAAATTTTTATTATCTATTTGAGAGGGAAAAAAAAAAGAAAGAAAGGGCATGCTAGGGCCCCTAGCCACTGCAAAAGACCTTGAATTTAAAATGTGACTAAGATGCACATTAACTCCTACTTGGACACTTCCTATCAGCTCTTTGGTAATCACTTTACTACTATTATCACTTTCTCTTCTCTGCTTCTGCTGCTGCCTAGCACTTTCTATGGCCTTACTTGACTCAAGCCTTGAAGCATGTGAAAATACTCATGTACATGAAGTGGGGCAAGGAATTTCAAGACATTGTGTAGACCAAGGCCGAGAATCATAAGCAGAAATGTGTTATGGTTTAGGAACTATGGGACATATTTAAGGATATTGGGATTCCAATCTTGATTCTATCTCTAGCTACTTTTTATGAGCTTAGACAAGTTGCTTACATTCTTTCTACCCCCTCTTCTGTAACATTCCCTGAGCCTTAGATGGGGTAATAAATGTGTCCTATTTAAGACAGCACTCAGCAATCACTTATTCTTAGCATGGTGAAAACCATGAGCCTCTGTATTAACTGCCATCCACTGCATAAAGAAGCTTCTTTGACCAAGGCTCAGAGCAACATTAATCTATGGAACTAAACATGAATGTATAAAAGGAAACTTGACAACATGACCATATAGCAAAACAATAGCAATAGGTTCCCCATAGGGCCTATGACCACCCCAGGTTTTTAAAATTATTTTATTTTACTTATTATTATAGAGAAAGAGAGAGAGAAAGAATGGGTATGTCAGGGCCACTAGCCACTGCAAATGAACTCACCACCATATGTACCTGGCTTATATGTGCTCTGAGGAGCCAAACCTGGGTCTTTAGGCTTTGCAGACAAGTGCCTCAACTGCAAGGCCATCTCTTCAGTGCCCACTCCAGCTTTGGACTGGGTTTACAGTGCCAGAGGTGAAGTCTTTCCTGAGCTGAGGACTTCAAATCCAATCAGAAAGTGGTCAATTACTCCCATAACAATTATGCTACTTTTGTTTGTTTTTTATTTTTTTTAATTTATTTGAGAGTGATAGAGAGAGAAAGAGGCAGATAGAGAGAGAGGGAGAATGGGCGTGCCAGGGCCTCCAGCCACTGCGAACGAACTCCAGGTGCGTGCGCCCCCTTGTGCATCTGGCTAATGTGGGCCCTGGGGAATCGAGCCTTGAACCGGGGTCCTTAGGCTTCACAGGCAACCGCTTAACCGCTAAGCCATCTCTCCAGCCGCAGTTATGCTACTTTTGCACCAGTTGGTACATCTTGCCTGATGGGTAAATATTGTAGCATGCATGGCTCACAGCTAAGTAAGACTTCTGGTGACCTTTCCCCCAGATGCCTGCTTAGCAGTTCAAGCCCTATGACAGCTAGCTAGCAATGGAAGAAACATCCAGCTCAGTTCCAACTTGACTTCTCTTTGTCCTGCAGTCAAAATGTTTGGAGTCTCCAGGGTGTTACCATACAGTTATGGTGGGGAACCAAGAGCAGTGGAAATAGCCTGTATTGTTTTGGGGATCTCTGGAGCCTTATTGGCCAATGATTAATTCATAGGGAATTATTCCACTGTAGTTTTTGTTTAATAACCTATGGTTTATGAAAACAGCATTATCCATCCATTTAGGGAATCTCTGTTAAATTTTTTAAACACTTTTATTATATCTATTTAAGAGAGATAGAGAAAACGACTAATTATGGACACACCAGGGCCTCTTGTGGCTGCAAACAAACTCCAGGCATATTCAACACTTCATACATCCTGCGTTACATAGGTGTTGGAAAAATCACACCCAGGCCACACACTTTAAAATCAAATACCCTTTTAGCCACTGAACCATCTTTCCAGCCCCTAAACCTGCATTCCTAGTGATGCTTCCAAAGGGCTGATGTTGTAGCTCAGTGGCAGAGTGCTTGCTGAGCATGGACAGGACCCTGAAGTTGATATCCAGAACCACAAATAATGATGAAGAAGAATTGCCATCATCATGACAATGTTCCAGTGCTACTCCCCATTAATACCACTGATTGTGAAGCCTTGAATGGGTGCCAACAAATCATTATTTCACCTTCTACACAACTGAAACCCTTTGAAAAAAAATTTTTTTTCAGAGATCAGTTTCTAAGTAATAGTTGGAAAGGTGTCTGTAATCTACATGAATGCTTGGGTGAGAAAAGCCAGTCATAAGGCCATTACACTATCCAAGAGAGAAGCAGTGAAGGGTGTCAGTGTGGAAAGAAAGACAGAGTTGCGACCAAGGGAACATGGAGATTCCAGTCAACATATAAGATGGTACAAAAATGATGGAATGGGGGCATCGCATAAAGAGAAATGAGAACTATTATTTATCCAGAATATTATCTCACCTCTTTCTCCATTCTGAAACGTTAACTCCTGCCAACCACCAGGAGTCCCTACACACTGTCGATGAACCACTTTGAGGCAAGTGCAATGGGAGAAATATATCTAACTAAGAAATTGGTCTCATCAATGTTTTCCTCTTTGGTGTAAGCACCAGAAAAAAAAAAATTCCTAAAAGCTGGTACTGGAACTCAATCTCATCCTAATCAGTAAAGCTGAAAATAAGACTTTTCTAAGAGTCAAAGGATCTGGCCCTGTTGTGCTTTCAACATGAAATCATGTAAGTGCCAGGGCTTTGAATATCATCCCGTGTTACTGGAACACAATGGCCAGTGATGTTCCTCAGGTACAGGAAACAGTTCCTTCACAGTCTCTGCGATGTAGACTAACTGACCAGCGGATGATTGCCCAAATCAGGTTTACCTGATTTCTTCTTTGCCATTAGTGCCTCCCTAAGATATCTCTTATTTCCAATACATCAGATTGAAAATATCTACTTTGGTGCCAAATGTAAAGATATTCACATTAAAATCACTGGCTTAACATTTGATTGCATTGACCTGATTTTCAGAAGCAGCACTCATACCCACTCAAAAATATTAGCTGTGCTGTGCTGCAATGCAATATTGACTCAAATTGGCATTGAACACAAAACCTGCCCCACAACAGGGCAGGGCATAAACTGCTAAGGCTTCACTGTGGTCCCAAGTTCATGTGCTGGAACACGCAGCACAGGTTACGAGGTAGGACCTATAAAGTGTGATCACCTGGACCCCTCATGTGTAGATCTGAGTCCTTATGGCCAGAGTTGGTTAATTATTACAAGAGTGAGTTTCTGATAACAGGCTCAAGTTCAGTTCCTCTTCCATGGGCATGAGCATCCTCTGCATCTCTTTCCATTCATCCAGCAGAGTTGACGCAATGAGAAAGCTCTTGCTGGATGGCAAACACCTTAAGGTCAGACTTCCCAGCTTCCAGGATGTTAGTAAAAGTAAATGTCTTTGTGTGTGTGTGTAGTGTGTGTGTGTGTGTGTGTGTGTGTGTGTGCATGTGTGTATGTGTGTGTGCATGTTGAATATGTGGGCACTTGTGTTGTGTGCGCAGGTTTGTGTACGTGGTGTCTGTGGAGATCAGAGGTTGACATCAAGTGTCTCCCTCGCTCACTCTCCACCTAACCTTCAAGGACAGGGTCTCTTGCTGAGCCTAGATTAGACCAGGCCAGGTAGACTAAGCAGCCTTTAAGGCCTTACGAGCTTCCTCTCTGCCTTCCCCTTGCTAGGATCATAGGCACATGCATTGGCTCTTTGTGCCAGAGATGGGGACCCGATTTCAGGTCGTCATGGTTGCACAGCCAGTACTTTACCCACTGAGTCATTTCCCCAGTACTACTTCACTTTTCTTCATAAGTTATCAAGTCGGTGACATTCTGTTATGGAATCACTTCTGTCTGTATCTCCCTTGTCGTTTGTCAATGGGCCCTCGGGAAACAGGGGAGTCGGAATGAATACCATCGACTGGGGAACTCTAGAACAGATCAGATAACAAAGTATTAACTTCTGACCAGGTAGACAGAGGAAAGTAGAAGTTATAGGAAGCATGCCTCTTTAGAAAGAAGCACAAACAAATGCGTGTACATGCCTGGTTGATGACCTTAATTGCCTGTATAATTATAAGGAACTTATCCACAAATGAAAATTTAAAAACATGTACATGATAATGACCCTGCACCTCCATCCATTGAATGGATAGAACTAAAAGTCTGGATAGCACGCAAATCAGGGTCCACACCGTGGATCCCTCCTCCCCACTTTTGAGTGTTAACGTGAGACAAATCAAAGCCCACGCTTCCTCCTGTAATTCAGGGAAATAGTCCTCATCTAAACAGTGCTGTCATGCATATTGAATGAGATAATTTGGTGAAAGAAAATATCCAACAATGTTTCTTTCCCTCCTATCTTAAAGAGAAGGCTATGCTTGAAAAAAACATTAAAGATGTATGAAAGTGTGAAGCACTATTATTATGACTAGGATTCTTCAATTCAGTTTTTTTTTTTTTTCTTATCCAGACACTGGCATTCTTTTAAAAAAATAATAATAACTTGGTGTGTGACTAGAAGACAAGCTGAGGGGAACACAGTTTAAAAACCGAGGTAGGGCTGGAGAGATGGCTCAGCAGTTAAGGAACTTGCCTGCAAAGCCTAAGGACCCAAGTTCAATTCCCCAGTACCCATGTAAAGCCAGATGCATCTGGAGTGAATTTGCAGTGGCAGGAAGCCCTGGCCCATATTCATTCACTCGGTGGTGTCTGCCTCTCCCTCTCTCCCCCTTTCTCTCTCTCTCAAATAAATATATAAATAAATATTTGTGAAGGAACTGAGCTAATATTTCTTGATCAGTTGCTGGTTTTGTGGCGTTTGGTAATTCAGCCAATAAAATCCATCATCTCCAGTTAACTTTTCTCGAAGTAGAAGACCAAAAATAAATGGAAGATTTATACTGTGTTTTTAAAACCTTCTCAGTATTGATAAAGCCACTGAAAAATAAAGGAGATTGTAAAAGCAATCACATTCCTCAAAAGAATGCTCATTGTTACCTGAGCAAAAGATTCATAAGACCCTTATATACATTATCTTTCTCATTATTGTGACAAAATACCTAGCAAAAGCTACTCAGGCTTTTTTTCAGCTCACAGTTCAAGGTTACAGTCGCTCATGATAACAAAGTATTAACTTCTGACCAGGTAGACAGAGGAAAGTAGAAATTATAGGAAGCGTGCTCTTTAGAAAGAAGCACAAACAAATGCGTGTACATGCCTGGTTGATGACCTTACTTGCCTGTATAATTATAAGGAACTTATAGCAACTGGCCACATTCAGTGCACAGCCGGGAAGCAGAGGGCAATGCACGTTGCCGCTGCTTCCTTTTTATATGGTCCAGGACCCCAACCCTTGTAACAGTGCCAACCCCATTTGGGTTGGGTCTTCTCACCTCAATTATCCTAATCTAGAAACTACCTCACAGACGTGGCCAGACATTTGTTTCCATGGTGATTCTAAATCCTGCCCAATAGACAACAGAGATTAACCTTTACAACCCTCCAGGGAGGGGATGAGCAAAGTCCTCTGTCTCCGGGTATTGCGCACAGGTTACTAATCCTGTAGCTACTTGTATGGGTCTTTCAAGGATGCTGCTCTGTACCCCCAAAAAAGTGGATTTCTAAAGACTGTACACTAACTTCAGAAAATAGAAACAGAAAGCATAACCTTTCATCTACATGTCTGAAGGTATCAGTTAATAAGGAAGGCTCCTGTCTGTTCCTGAAGGCCCCGGGAACACGTAGCCTTGGGGGACACCAGAGGTGAGTCACCATCTTAGAAACACACTGCGAGGAGAGAAGTCACCTGTACACTGCCCTGGGAACGGAGGGGGAGAGACAAGAAGCCACCTTCCCCACGGAGCTTCAGAGGACTCATTCCAGGCCCGGGATTGCAGATAAAATTAACCCTTATTTAACTTTATAAAAAGCATTCTCCTCCAAGGACTTTTTCAGGCCTTTTCCTAGAGTGGCTCAGGCAGTCCCTCCAGAGCCCTGCTCACTCCCGTGGAGCCTCATTCTGCCTTTAAAACACGGAAGGACATACCATATGTATAGCTTTAAAACATGTAAAATAGTCATTTTAAGCTTATCACCCAGTTTCTCCCTCTTGTCAGTTTTCTCCACCAATTTCTGCTCTGCCCTCACAAGTTCTGTTGTATTCCACTGGAAGAGTTCTGCCTCTTAAAAGCCAAGCTAAAAAATAAAATAGCTTGCTTCCTTCAATACCCACCCTTCTCAAATAGGACCTACCTCACATACATTACTGAGTCTTACAATTCCTTGTCTAAATATTGCAGCTTAGATGGATTCTGAATTGCTAATGTTACAACCAATAAACAAGTGAATTCCAGCTAAAAGAAGAGAAAATCTAATTGACAAACTTCTATTTCAGTATTATACATGATTATTCTCTTCACCAGGGGTCTTTTTAATCTTTATGAAATTTGGAAAAGGGGAAAGATTCATGCTAAGCGTTTTTTGTTTCATTTTGTTTTTAAGTTTATACCATTTAGGAGAGCCATCTAAATCATTTTGGTGTACAGAGATGTTATCTCTAATCTTTCTGTGCAAAATGTTTTGTTAAATCCTGATGACAACTTTTATGCATAATGCATAAAATAAACTTTGCCAAAATCTGAGGTGCTTTTAAAAGTATGTAAGACCCCTGTAGAAGCAAAATGACACATGACAAGGTCTGTGGCTGCTGTAGACTGAGAAAGCCACACTGCGAGGTGACAGGGAGCATTGTACTCTGTGCCATTAACCTCCAAATACCTGATACGTGTACTTACCTTGCTTTACTTGCATTTAAAATTGCATGTTATTTCTTATGAGGCTCTTCATATATTGATGTCTGGTTTATGTACTACATAAATTCAGTTCTGTCTTCAACACTTCTGGGAATCTTCACACTTAAAAAAAAAAAAGACCAGATACTTTTTTTTTAATAACTGAAAAAAATCTTGTCACTGACCAAAAACTAATTTAAAATAACATTTTTGTGTTTGTATAAATTAATATTTGTGTATATGTCTATCATTTGATAACTCATAGATCTAACTCCAGTTCAAATTTTATGGCTGTTTTTGCTGATTTAAAACCATAAAAGTAGGGACTGGGAAGGAATAAGACTTAGCATTCGAAAGTAGATGCTATAAATCCTGCCATGCTAGAGCCAGATAAATAAATAAATAAAAATGAGAATAATAACAACGTATCACTAGCCAGTGTCACTACGATGATTTGTCTAACTCCTGTAATCTGTACCGTATCTAAGCTGACTATAATAAATGAATAATTGCTCTGAATACAGAGCAGTTAATTGAAAAACTGCACCAAGTATAAAACCAAGAAGTCATAACACAAAATACAAGGTTTCCTCAGTGTTTAAGAACTTGTCATTGTCAATATTTTTAGGGTTCCGTGTAAATGATACTGTTTGCTATCATATATTATAGATCATCATGAATTATGTTAGATGGCCCATGAATATTAATGGTCTTACATTCCAGAACATTTCATCAGCACATATCCAGGTATGAAATTCTAATGGAGTTTGGCTTCTTCATGAAAAAAGAAATGGTATACTCTCAATGAGTTTTATCTTGAAGGCCAAGTTTCCAAGGGAAGGGCCTATTCAGAAAGTGCATGCCAATCTACAAAGTGTGTACACCCCCTTGAATGTGAAAGGGTGGCCCCTCGCTCCTAGGCAGGTTGATTTTTGAAGTTCCCCTCTGGACATTCGTTTACCATTGTGTGTGCAGAACAATTCAAATCCTGGGAGGGAGTGGATATTGGAACACAATAACAAAGGCAGCATTGTTGATTTCAAAACATGTTTTCCTGGGAGAGCACACATTTGTAAAACCATCCCATCGTGGACAAAATCATTTCAAAAATTAGTCGAATGAAAGCAAGAGTATAAAGATGAATGCTTAATTATCTGGGCCAGTGAAAAATGTCATTTCTGGAAAATCTTTGAAAACCTATAGCATCGAAATTTGCATGAAAGTTGTATTATAAGAATACTTCTTTATTGAAAATAAAGCACTTCAGGCTCAGTTCAATAATAACAGCTTACAGGAGAGTAATTGAAGTTATCCAATTCTTTTCCCATTGAAAATGACCTACAGTATATACACACAGAGATGCAAAAAAAAAATCCACCATGCAATTTTATTGAGACTGAAGTCAATGAAAAAAAGGAATTGGGGTTAGACATTGTGTGGATAACACACGCCAAATGATGATATGGTACGGAAGAATTATCCCTTTTCTTCACGTTTCTTTTCCAAATTCTCATCTTGTTCCACCCCCTGCTGAGCTCCTATTGACTTCAAAGAGAGGTTCATGGGGGTTCAGAGCAAGATGTGAATTTGGCCCTGCATGCATAATTTTGTTCTCTCTTATTCATAACATGTACAATAAGCACCAGGGTTGAAAAGACTCTGACGGGGTCTGGTAATGGCTCCAGAGTGATCACGCATCTTCACAGTCTATTAAATGATATCTTCAATTGTGCCTTTGGAACCACTGAAAGCTCTGAGGAGAAGAACATGCCAAGTCTTTCTTATTATCCTCATCTGTTATTATGACGCTAACTAATAATAACATTATTTATGTTGTATTAGAGTCACAATCACATTATTGTAACTTTTAGAAGACCATGGGCATGCCTGGCCCTTTTTAAATCATGAGGCCATAGAGAAAATTCTCAGGTCTTCTCCTAGGAAATCTCACCAACTCAAAGTCTGAGAAGCCAGCACAGTGACCAGCAGCCATAACCACCACAGCAACACACAATCACTAGAGTCAGTGATGAGTAAATGATGGGTAAGGTTAAGCCACATCTTAGGGCAGATAGGGAAGACAAACGACTGTATTCCTGGCTTGAAAATAGCATAATAAGCAGTCGAAGAAAATTTAAGGGGAGATGAAACCGTGGTGGGGATAGGAACAGGAGTAAACCAGCAAAATCATGTAGCCTTGTGGAAGAATCATTGTGTGGTGCTTATAGGTAGGGTATGGAGGCTAAATTGCCAACTAATAAACTAATGAAATCTGACCATCTTTGGAAAAAAGACTATGTCATGACCTCTGTTGACTACTCACAGGTTATCAGCATTCAGTCCCATGAACATGAGTAAGAAGCAGCTATAAAAACATCATCATTATTTTCTACTATTAAGTTCTTACCTAAATATGTGCTTAATCTAACATTGCCTTTTATTTTCACTGTCCCAGTGGAAATTTTTTCCTCAAACATCAAAGACTTCTAATCAACCTAAACTCTCAAGAGCTGAGCAGTTTATTTATTTAGATAATTTTGTGATATTAATCACTTCAAGATTTCTTCATATCCATGATTTTTCAAACAACTGATATTCCACTTCAGATGCATTGATAACTTAGAAGATAAGGCTTATATTTTACAGAGGTAGTTGAAAAATTAAAAATGATGTCACAGTCTATGAAGCACCTTATGGTTTGTTTATAAAGCATTTGGCCCTCTCAACAATACCATAGGTCAGTTGAAGAAAAGAAAATGAAACTCCTAATTACCAAGGAAACTTCCCACAAACCTTTCTGCCCTAACAGGCATGACACTTAATTAAGAGTTAGACATATTGCTTTTTCAGCCACAGACTTTACTTTCCTGAATACATTGTGATATCTTCACCATGTGACCTTTTTCTCAGCTGTTAGCATTGCTATTATCACACAATATTTGTAAAAGGAAAAAAAATACCAAAACGACTGTAACTCAGAGACACCATTATAGGTGTTAGGATGATAGTAAGTAACCGTGCTTTTACTTCCTTGAGATGCATGTAATGTAGACACAACACTAATTCTTGGTCTACTCACAGGGCTCAGCATGGCATGCTTCTGAAGACTGAACATGCAGCTTCTCCTCCTTGACTCACTACTTAGCAATGAAATCTTAGGTCTTGTGTGTCTATGGGTCCCCAGCACTGGACTAAGGCCTCAGTGAGTAACTAGAAAAATCCCTGTAAAAATGAACGATGCAGTCAACAATGCATGAGTCATGCGCATAAATACAATTATTTTCAAATAAGTAGCAGGTCACTTGCCTTTAAGAAGTTCCGGTCATCCTAGAGTCAATTTAAAACTTTAGGCTCTGTTTTGTCTGCCTTGTTCCACAGCTGTAAGCTTTTAAATCTGGATTCCACAAGAACTTAAGACACAGGGTCATAATTATAGAACAGGATTTACCTAGTCTGCCAGGAAAAAAAGAAGAAAAAGAAAAGAAAGAAATTATCTTTTGCAGTGCTGGAGATGGATGGAACCCAGGACCTTGCACATGCTATGCACATGCTATGCACATGCTCTAACGCTGGCCTGAATCACAAATCCCAGAATATTTATCTTTGTGTTTTTTCATATATGGCTGTGTGTGTGCATGCCTGCACACGCACTTGCACACAGGGGACATGTGGGTGAGTGGAAGTCAGAGGACAACTTTCAAGTGGCCCCCAGCCTGCCACTTGGTTTGAAGCAAGGTTTCTGCTCTAGATGTTTCTTCTGCTATTCCTTGCTGGCCTCTCCCAATGCTTCCTAGACATTCTCCTGTCTTGGCCTCCCAACTCACCACCAGTGACATCGTGCTGGGATTACAGAAACTCACCATCCGTTGCTCCAGGCTTTTTATGTGGGGTGGAGTCTGGAGCTCCAACTCGGGTTGTCTAGATTGAGAACTGAGTGTTTTATCCACTGAGCCATCTCTCCAATACTCTCCATCTCTCTTTTTTCAATTTTTAAAGACAAAAGAGGCCCTTTCTCCTTTCTGTGGTTGAATCACACACCCCAAACACAACACATAGGTAGAAAAAAAGGGGTGGGGGGAATCCACAGAAGCATTGAAGCAGCTCTGTCACAGTCCCACAGCCTTGAGTAGTAAAATGTTATCTTTTTAACAAGGATAATTTTATTTTTCACTAGATATCTATCAAAGAAAAGATTACAACATGGCAGCTGGAACACAGAAACCTACATAATGTATTGCACATTTTAATCACGTTGGATAAAACACTTTCTCTGGATATCAATTATACTAATGACTCTTATATAATACTCTCTTGTGCCTACGGGATATGTATTGTCACCTCTCTTTTGTCATAAAAATAGTTAGTGGCTCTGGATCCACACAGAAGTAGTTGCTTTCATTTTTATATAATGAATGAGTAACACTGTAAAAAAGAGACATTTTATCCCATATTAGTTTAACAGAGTGAAGAGATTTCACATATGACAGGGCTAAATATACTCGTAAGCTGCTAATAAAGCCAGAGCCTGCAGGGGAAAAAATTCTAATGATGAGCAATGCCAGAAGTTTGTATTTCTGAAACTAAAGTAGAAATGGTCCACTTAGGTATAATTTCTAAATATCTTAAAAAGGAACAGGGATTTCTAATAATTTCACTTCCAATAAATCTCCCTAGTCAATTTGGAATCATTTTATTTGCAATAAATCTCCTCCGTCAGCTAAATGATGCACCAGGCTTTTTTTTTTTCTTTTCCTTTTCCCAGAGTGCAATGTTATGGAAAAAATTTTCTTTGAATGCGTCTTTACAATTAATTATGACAACAGACAGCATGATTCATGGGCTAACGACTGCATGTTTCTTTTCTGTCAACAGAATGAGAATTTCTGCTGCAACCCTGGAAGATGACTCACCTCCAAGAAAATGGGTGAGCACATGAGTAAATTCTCAGGGTGTGTTCCAGACACGCCATCCGTCCCCGTTCCTCAGAGCCCCTGCTAGCAATGCGGAGTTAAGGCTTTATGAGACAGGAGATGTTCCAGTATAAACTTCTAGTTTCCAGGTTTAATAAATCAGTCATAAAAGTGTGTTCAAAGCTAAAGCTTGGCAAAGCTAGTTAAAGGAAAGGAGGGAAAAAGAACTTCTGCCTGGTCATTTTTAAGCTTTACACATGTATAAAAAGATAAAGCTAGGCATCTCAGAAACATTCCACCTACGAATAGTTTTGAAGGCCCAAGATTTTAATTATATAGAAAATTGGTCAAGTGATGGGTTCACATAGAGTCAGAATATTTGGGGTGGTCTGAAGAAAAAGGTAAAAATAATGAAGTTATTTAAATTCTGCCTAGAAGCTTTTCAACGTGCTTCCTGAAAGCCATATTCTCCTCAGCTCACCGGAGTTTCTGAAAGGCACTGAATTCTCACACACTTCTCCGTATGTGCACCTAAATGTGTCCATCTGAAAAGATCTGGGAGAATTCTTGCTAATTTAAGTACTGACATTTCTAAGGAATGTGTATACTTAATTATTTATGAGACAAAATTGGATGACCTCTATTCATAGAGCTTTCTTATGTCTCCAATTTATTGGGATAAGAATTCCTTCTATTCTTTAGGAGGTTGACTCATTGGATCATGTCAATAGATTTATTTAAACCTCGAGTCTTGGAGTATATAGTGAATACATCCTGGACTTCATTAATATGGTCAAATAGATAGCCAGTTGAGGACATGCCCTGATAAGGTTTGGGATCAAGGGAGGTGCTCCTGACTTTGCCTCAGCAGTCCAAACCTTAGTAGGAACATGAAGATAAGAAACATTTTTAAAGCAAAAGTCTTACTCACTTAAATGTTTTCTTTTCCTCCCAAATGAAGACATTATTTGTTGGAATTTATGGGTAACGTTTGGCTATTCAAGACTTATCCTGAAGGTTCATTAGTAGTTACCTTAAAATGTCTGCATGTGCATTCTGAAATTGAGATGTAGGGAAAAAACAACTGGCATAGTGAGCGAACTGGGCCAGTTCTGAATTCTCAGACTCACTTAACTTGGTCTTCTAACCATGTTGATGTCTTCACATTTATGTGTGTTTCCTTGCGAACATATATCGCTTAAAGACAGCTAACATAGACTAAAAAGTAATCATTATTACTATAGCAGACAGCTTCAGGTTCACTGAGATGAACTTTCAGACCAGACACAGTTATGGAGAAACAAATATTTATTGAAGCTTACAGATCCAAGGGAAGTTCCATAATGGCAGAAGAAGCTGGCCTGCCTTCACGGGGCCCAAGCAGAGAGAGAAGCCTAAAAGTCAAAAGCCACAGCACACTTCAGGAACTCCAGCTAGGATTGAAATCTGAAACCCACCACCACACCTTAAGAGCCACCCAGTGACATTGCCTCCAGCCAGGTGGCTACAGATGCAAACTGCAAACAAATAAACAACTGAATATATTGGGAGCCATCTATTCAAACCACAATTACTCATAAATAAAGCAAAGGAACAGTGTATCTGGAGTTATATTGCCTGAGTTCAAATACATTTTCTGTTTGTCTGAGTCTGGCACATGACTTAATTACTCTAATTTTCAATTTCCTCATCTGAAAAGAAAAAAAGGAGGAAAAAAAATAAGAATGGTTAGCCACAAGGTTGTTTTTTTTTTGAGAAGTAAATGAGTTTTGGCATGTATCAAACTATCAGTACATTTCACAATGTTGACAGGACAGGAATCACTAATGTGCTAGAAGATATAACCAAGATTATAAATGATCTGACAGATGAAAGTGATCATTTGTAACTAACAAGGTGATCAAATCACACTTAGAATACATTGTGTTTTGCTGTGGCAACAGCAAATTAAGATGTATCCAATATTCAAATGAAAGGAGGACATAGATCTCTATGATGAAATAATAAAATATTGGTGGTCATATTTTTTTTTTCCCCCAAATGAAGATTGGGGGCCCAAAACCCAGTTTTTCCAGATATTTTAAAAGTATTATTTGGGCTGGAGAGATGGCTTAGTGGTTAAGCGCTTGCCTGTGAAGCCTAAGGACCCCGGTTCGAGGCTCTATTCCCCAGGACCCACATTAGCCAGATGCACAAGGGGGTGCATGCATCTGGAGTTCGTTTGCAGTGGCTGGAAGCCCTGGCGTGCCCATTCTCTCTCTCTCTCTCACTCTCTCTCTCTCTCTCTCTGCCTCTTTCACTCTCAATCTCTCTCATATAAATAAATAAATAACCAAAAATTTTTAAAAAGTATTATTTATTTATTTATTTGAAATAAAGAAACAGAGATAAAGAAAGAATGGGCACGCCAGGAACACCAGCCACTGCAAACGAACTCCAGATGTATGTGCCCCCTTGTGCGTCTGGCTTATGTGGGTCCTAGAGAGTCACACCAGGGTCCTTTAGCTTTGCAGGCAAATGCCTTAACTGCTAAGCCATCTCTCCAGCCCCTGTAGATATTTAAGATGTAATGATTTGGAATATTGATGTCTCTTATTCTGTCTATTTATGGATAACTTGACCAGAGCCAATGCACAATCAGAAGCTAATTTACTTCATTACACTTACCTCATAAAGAACTGAGTTCCTAGTTTTCATTTTAATATTTGTCAACTTGTTTGAGTATGGCCAGTGTGCCCCACATGCCTTATCTTTTCTTACATTTTCTCTGATCTCTTAGTCTAAATTCCAATTAGGTTTCTAGTAGGTTCCTCAAAGCAGATTCGCTATCTGAGCATGTAGTGCTATCTCACTTCCTAGTTGCATGAGACAGAAAAAGAAAGTGTTCATTTCCCCCTATTCTTTTTAAAAAATTCTTTTGTTCATTTTTATTTATTCATTTGAGAGTGACAGACAGAGAGAAAAAGAGGCAGATAGGGAGAGAGAGAGAATGGGCATGCCAGGGCCTCCAACCGCTATAAATGAACTCCAGACACATGCACCCCCTTGTGCATCTGGCTAATGTGAATCCTAGGAAATCGAGCCTTGAATCGGGGTCCTTAGGCTTCACAGGCAAGTGCTTAACTGCTAAGCCATCTCTCTAGCCCATTTCCCCCAATTCTTCTTGGCAATTCTTCTTGGGAACTACTTTCCATTGAGACATTACTGTCTGAAGTCAGTGTGCTACATTTTACAAACATTAGTTTGTATTGTCTTTACAGTGACTCTATCCTGTGTATATTATTGGTCCCATTTTGTAAAGCCTGGTAAAAAGGGAAGCAGGGCAGAGGGGGGACTAGGTCTTTTAGTTAAGGTCTGCTTCAGAGCTCATATAATTATTCCTCCATTCTACAGCTTTCTCAATTAGTTATCATACCACTCAGAACACTCTCCCTGTGGGCATTCTCTCTGGGGTTTTGGATGCTCTCACGGCTGATTTCTTTTCTCATTCTTCATGTGGCCGCTTAGATGTCATCCTAACTAAGGAGAACCACTTTCTCTTACTTCCTACTGTAATATCCCAATCTCTCCCGCCTACATGCTCATTATTACCAGTTGTTTTTCATACCAACTTGCCTATTGACTGATTCTCTTAAAAGAAATGCAAGCTTCAAGTGGGAGAAATTGCTATTTGTTCTTTTATTTTCCCACACAGAGGACTGCTACCTTTTATGCACTGAGCCAATATTTGCTGATAGATTGTTTGATTAGGTACACGTTTTTCTCAGCCTGTCATGTGTAGTCTTGCCACAGCTGAAATTGTCCATCTTTTCTCTTCCTTCAACACTTTTGTCTCTAATCTTTTGCAACTTTAATCCAAATACAGAAAGAACCATCCTCCTACTCGGGACCCACCAGCAGCTCCTCTGTGGTAAGAGGATAAGCCCGAACTCCTTATCCCAAAGTTGAAAAGTTGATGTTAACACAACCTCTGTGTACCAACCAAACCTCATTAACACTGCTTTTTGAGTGAGCTGTATAAATTCATATCCTTGTATCTCTTTAATACTTCTCTGTTACAGAGAATCTTCCATACAATCCTGAGAAATTATTAATGATCTCTTTAAGAACAACCTTTCCTGAAATGCTTCTCTTAGCTCAACCCTCCACACTAAAGTTAAAAGTTCTCCTACCATTATATGTTTCCACTGCATTTTCCCATCACTTTATTTAGTATTTATAACTCCAAATTAGAGCTAATTATGTACTTCTATTTTTTTTGTTTTTTTGCCCAGCTAGGTTTAAGTTTAAAGTAGTGGCATACAATGGCTTCTTAGTAAATGACTAAATTTTGAATAAAGAAAAGTTGAGCTTCATGATACCTAATACCTTTTCATATCTGCCATTTCATATACCTTCAATGATTTTGTTATTTTTTAAAATGAAAGCTAGTCAGGGGAGGCAATAGTAAATTATCTTAATTTTGTTCAATATTCATTCATTAAAAGCTATTAGATTTAAGAAAACATCTTTGGTGCCAAAGGAAAGAGAAGGCTGTCTAAATATATTCTTAAATTCTTACATGTTGAGTTCTATCCAGCAATTATATTTTGTTACTTAAATTAAAATTCTCTCAAGACTTAAATTAACAAATCTATTTGGTGGATGCTAAGCTAGTAATATATTTTAAGAGTTCTATAAATGTCTATGGCCCAGCATTTGACTTCTAAAACAGTAACATGCCAAGAAGAAGAAGATATAAAATCATTTGTATCATTAAAATGCTATCGCATTATATAATGATTTATTTTATTGTATTATACTATATAGTATGTTATACAATCATAAATTGGAAAAATATCAACAATAAGACAATGAACAATAGTAAGAAAACCAGGTTACCTCCATACAATTAGGATTCATTTTTGAATAATTAAAGCTATTAAAAACTATCACAACAGTATGAACAAATGTAGGGAAAAGAATGCTTATCTTTTCCCAAACATATGCACTACTACACATACATATATGTATACATAGACACATACATATATGTAGTGGGATACAGAACATTAGCAGTCCAATCTTCAAGCGATAAGATTATGTCCAAATATGAGTTTCTTCCGTTTTATTCTACATTTTCTGACATGACAAAACTGAATATATATATTCTTAACTCATCAGATGTTTAATTATTTTATAACACTGTATCCACATATTTTAAGTTATCTAGAGTCTCTCCTAAAGTGAAAGGTAGTTGGGACGTTAGCAAATCAAACACTGTGAATTTGTTTAAAACAAATGTATCCTTCATACAAAAACACCTTCCATCAGTGTGTTACAAAATGTCTTTTGAAAAATTAACAAGTTTTAACCAAATAGGTCAGAAAAATCATGTAAAGGGAAGGGGTAAATCTGAGAGACAAAGGCATGGAAACTTTTGGATGCAGTTGATCCCTGAAAGTGACAAACGGTTGGCATAATGTGTGAAGGAGAGAAAGATATGTGTGAGAGAGCTGCCCTAATCTATCCTATGTACATATTCATATCTCAGTAGAAAATGCAAAAGCTCTCCCATCTGTTTCCACCAACTTCGCACCCTCCTCAGCCCCTCACACAGCTGGCTGTGCAGCAGCGTACTTCCCTGGCACTCGCTTCATGGAGGAGGAGGAGGGTGGCTTCCATTATTGTCATGTGGATGGGCCAGACATGGCTAATGAGGACAATCCAAATGTCAGCTCTGCCTCTGTGTAAAAGTACACATTTCCTGGCATAGTGAATCATCCTGGGTTGTTAATCTGCTCTTTAATGTGTTGCTCTTGACAGGCATATTTTTTTTTTCTATCTTTGGTTATAAAATGTTGAAGTGTCAAGACACTGGCAACAAATTCTTGACTCCAATGTAGTAAGAGTGGGCAAGAGACCACAGATTGGCCTCAGTGTGGTCCTAACTTCATATTTACCACACTACTAGCATTACAGAAAAAAATATTCATAATACTTACTAAAGACAATGAGGTAAACTTTGTTCATGATGTGGGATGGGCTATTTTGACAGGTATAGGGATCACTGTGTAGGATTTTGCAGGGAGGGAGAACAGGCTCAGCTCCAAATATAATAAGGACAAATGAAATTTACAGCCAAGGAGCAGCATAAAGGTCAGGGACAGGGAAGGACTAAAAGGAAGAATCAGGAGTTAAGGAAGATACTGGCTAAACCAAACTAAAAGATTCCTGCTGGACGCAGGCTAACTTGGTTGGACATGATCTGAGAAATGATGGGGGTAAAAAAAAAAAAAAGTTTAATTGTTAAAAGTGATTTGATAGCAAGATGAAGGAGTGGGTTGTGATTAAACTGACTTTGCAAGATTCCTTCTGAAAATTGAGAATGTAAAGATTAATGCAGAAGCGCAAAAGTTAGGCCTCACTGAGAACGTGTTCAGAGAAGCCAGGGTTGAGAGTGGTCAATAAGAGATGAGAGTATATCAGTACTAGGTGTGACTTGGTTATTATCTCCCAAGATGGCTGCAGGGCTAGAGCTTTTTGATTATTTCTTTGATATAAGTAACTTCTTTCTGGGTGAATTCTGATAGGGATGATCTCAAAGCTCTTGGAAAATATGTTGCAATGTAAAGATTGCTACAGGAATTATAAGACCTGCCTCACAATTGGGTCTGCCTCTGCTTCTAATCAATTGTGTGATCTACGACATGTCATGAAGTCCACTCATCTTCAAATTTAATATCCACAGAAGCTAAAACAGAGTAGATCACTGGAAGTCTATGCTTCAACTCCAGTAGGTGACTGCATGTGCACACTTTCAACCATAAGAAGTCTAGAAATGCCTGGAGCTATTTCTCATTATTACAATTGGCTGGTGAGAAGAGTTACCGACACAGAACTTTATAGTCAGAACTGCTCCTAAATATCTGACAGCATAGAGGACAGAACTTCGGAGCAAAGGATTATCTGGTCGGAGAGTCAGAGTCGAAAGCCCAGAACAAATCTTCACAGAAAACCTAACCTGATTGGACCATATTATAGGAGAGAAAATCCCAGCAGCTGATACATACAATACCTGCAATATTAGAGCATTTTCATTATTTATTTGACATAAATAATGTCTTCTTTCAGGGTAAATTCTGACAGCCATGATCTCAAAGTACCCAGAATGTTCTTAGGTTCTCAGTTTTTAGTTCTCACAATTTTAATCTTTTTGTTTTCTTCTAATACTGAAGTTTGAATTCTAAACTCATTCAGATCATGGTTGCTAAGAATTCCACCTTCTAAAGGATGGAAAGAATTTTGGAAAAGTCTAGAACATCAAACACTGAGTTCAGCTGTCACAGTTGCTTAATTTAATGTAGACTCGGTGATGTAAAAGCAGTCTTCTACACCGTAAGCCCCAGCCTCATTTTCTATTATCTAAGTAAAGACATTTTAAAAGGCTGTTTCACACCACCAGATGTGATAGCATCATGGGGGTGATACGACCCAGAAATCAATATGGGCTTATCTATGAGGCAGGGTCTATTTAAAAGGTTGATCCTTTACTTAGTAATTCACTCAGTCCTGGGTTTGCTTATTTTTCCTAACACTAAGCTTGTCAATGGCCAAGTATGCTGTTGCAATAATACCAAGATTAGATATAACATTTTTGTGCTGGTGCTTAATTCTGGAAAGGAGCATAGAGGACCTCACCATCAAGGATAATCAACTAAATACAAAGTGTGGAAAAGGCCACAGCTAGAAGTCTATTTTTTAATATTTATTTTGTTTTATATTTACTTATTTGTTTCTTTTATATTTATTTGTGTGAGAGAGGTACATAGAGAGAGAAAAAACAAAGAGAATTGAAAAGAAGAGTGGCTAGGGCCTCTAGCCACTGCAAGTGAACTCCAGACACATATGCCACCTTGTGCATGTGGGTACTAGAGAATCAAACATAGGTCCTTGGGCTTTGGAAGCAAGTGCCTTAACCTCTAAGCCATCTCCCCAGCCATTTTTTTTAAAAAAAATGTTATTTATTTAAGAGAGAGAGGTAGATAGAGCAGATAAAGGGAAAGTCTATTTTTATTTTTTTTTGTTTATTTTTATTTATTTATTTGAGAGTGACAGAGAGAAAGAGGCAGATAGAGAGAGAGAGAGAGAGATGGTGCATGCCAGGGCCTCCAGCCACTGCAAATGAACTCCAGATGCATGTGCCACCATGTGCATCTGGCTTATGTGGGTCCCAGGGAATTGAGCCTCAAACCAGGGTCCTTAGGCTTCACAGGCAAGCGCTTAAATGCTAAGCCATCTCTCCAGCCCCAAAAGTCTATTTAAAAAAAAAAAATCTTAAAGATAGAATTCTACAAGATTAAATAAAAAGCATATGCACAAGACTGAGTTTGTCCATTGGTTTGTTTCCCTTTCTTTAACTGTAGAGCATTAAAAAATTATACTAATAAATACTACAGTTTAATAAATTAGTTGTAAAAAAGCTAGAGAGAAAAATTTGCTTTATCTTCTGTCTTTAAATTTGGAGTGATTTTGAAGTTATTCTTGTTACCCCAGATCTGCAAGGAGAGTTTCATAATGGAAGTTTCCACCGTTGGCCTTGTTGGATCTAGCAGAGAATCCGCCAACTTCAAAGATCTTGTTTTCCACCAGCATCTGATGTGGACACACCCTACTGATATGGTGACAAGAGCGTGAATTCACCTTAAATGGAAGTTCCAAGACAGAACTGCAAACACATATCTCAGCAAAAGTCTCAGCTAAATATTTCTTCTAAAAAATTCTCCATATACACAAGATGATATTTTTTCTCATTCATCAATTTAGACACCATGAGTTCCTAAGTGTGAGGCCTATAGAAAGTTGTATAACAACCAAGTGAACTTTCACGGAAATCAGAGAGCTGTGGGATGAATGGTTATACACTTGAGCAATCTACCATTTGCTTTTTATGTCATGGGTTTTCCTTTGAATCTCTGTGTAGCCCCATCCATTTCTTTCACTTATAGCTGATGCAATTTTAGCAAGCTCTAAAAGCCTTGTGCTAACAGTCAATCAACTCTCAAAGTGCCTCGTCATTCTTGTCAAATCAACTTTAATGTTTCTTGGCAGAAAATCCAATTGTTTCCGTAATGGTGGACTTAAAGAAGCCCCCAGCTAATACTCAGAAGGGTTCTCCATTTTCTAAAAGAAAGACTGGTACAAATGCTCTAAGTTCATTTGAGCATTCAACCTTTAGTCTTTTAACAATATAAACTTTGCTATGCTGGTGTGATGTCACAGAGCACTGAGCTCGAAGATAGACAGTCTGGCACAGACTCACAGCGGCACTATTTAATAGGGCTAGGTCCTTGGACATGTTACTTCACATCACAATCTCAGTTACCCTCAATAGATAAAACACCTAACTGAAAGAGCTATTGTTGGCATTAAATGAAACAATGCTGTGAAAGAACTTTGTAAATTGCAAATCACTATACAAGTGCCAATTGTGTCATAATTTCTGCTTTAAGAATATATTAGTTGGATACAAAAATGAGTAAATTGAATCCCACATTAGAAGTGGCAGAGCACACATCACTGTGACCCTGTGTATTAATGCCTTACGGCACATCCTTACATGGTTTTCAAATAGCCCATTTATGTAAACTATGGAAAAGAACCAATTCCTGTTACCCAAGAAGATTACTGTCCTTTGCCCTTTCATGTGAAAGTACCAGAAGATGATGTCATGAGTTTCTTTCTTTCTTTCTTTCTTCCCTTCTTTCTTTTTTTTGGGGAGGGGTGTTTCGAGGTAGGGTCTCACTCTGGCTCAGGCTGACCTGAAATTCACTGTGTAGTCTCAGGGTGGCCTTGAACTCACGGCGACCCTCCTACCTCTGCCTCCCGAGTGCTAGGATTAAAGGCATACGCCACCATGCCCGGCTCTTTCTTTCTTGTGTGTGTGTGTGTGTGTGTGTGTGTGTGTGTGTGTGGTATGTATGGTGTGTAATGTGTGGTATATGCATACATGTGTACCGATGCATGCATCTGTGTGCAGAAGCCACAGGAGAAAGCTGGCTATCTTCTCATTGCTCATCTGCATATTTCCTTGAAACTAAGTTTCTCTCTCTCAACCCAGAGGTGCACATCAGCAAGTCCCAACAGTTTTCTGATCTCTACAGCCCCCACTCCCTGCTCCTATCAACCGGGGTTACAGACATACCTGCCATGCCCACCTTTTTATGCGGGTCCTGGGAAGTTGAATCTGATGGTCTCAGTCCTACAGGCCCTCATGCTTAAGCAGCAAGTGCTGTTAACAGCGGAGCCATCTCCATAGCCAGGTGTGAGTTTCTAAATGGACAGGTGCTGTGACGACGTAGGTTGATTGTCAACTGGGCAGGTCCCGTAGCCAACTGTAAGTTATTACTATATTCAGTTAGCATCACAGCGTGATGGCAAGGAGCTCATAAGTTTTAGATGGTAAGCCACTTGTAGGGTCCTGACGGACTCATGCACGGTCCTGCCCACCCCACCTGAGATACGCGTCTCCCCGTTGTCTACACCATGGGGTCTGAACATTTGGGTGCCAGGTCAGCTGCCACCACATTGCAAAGCTAGTGTTCAAGCAACCCTAAATTTACTTAATCCTGGCTCCCGATGACAGGAGAAGTGGTGCTGGAAATTCAGCTATATCAAAGAGGAGCCGTGAAATGCTTCCTTTAAATGAAAATAACCAACTTCTCAAGGAAAAGAAAACATTCATTGGCGTTGCTAGAATCTGCATCAACAAATATTTTGGCTATGAAATAATGAAAAAGGAGGAAGGAGATTCATGTTAGTTCTGCCGTAACCAAAAGGGCAAAAGTTACTATCAGTGTAATGTGTATGCACTTAAGGGCATGCATGCGTGTGCAGAAGAAAACACAATACAAGGAAGAGCTGGTGCTACCCACAGTCTTAGAAGGTCTTAGAACATATCCTTCATGGACAAGTGGCACCCTTATACCAAGAAATTAGTTCAAATAGACATTTAGAATTTGACTCAAAGCTCAGGATTATCGGTCTAACCAATGAAACATAAACTATATTGCTAATTCTACCACAATGAAGTTTTCTAAGGATGGAATCAAGAAACTGCTTAATGGTGGTATTGTAATGGTAAGCAACTGTCCCAGGATGCTCTGTTAAGAATTCTGGTGTGACTGCAAGAATGTCAATCTACTCTGGAGCTAGAAATCTTTATCTGAGTCTTATGTCCTTAGATTGATCATCCTTGTCTCAAGAAATGGAATTTCTGTTTTGTTTCATCTTGATTTGGTGGTTTTGCTTTTCACTATATAGCCCAGGCTGTCTGAGAACTCAGAATCCTCCTGCCCCATTCTCCCAAGTGCTGAGATTACCATACCTGACTTAAATAATGTTTTGACCCAATATACTTGTTTGAATAATAAGAAGAGAACAATAAAATTGGCCTTTTCCTTTCTTCATTGCCAATCACTCAACTCTTAGAGCCCAAGTGTGCCTTGCAATCTGATGTAAATATGACTAAAGCAATTTTTTAAATTACTAAGACATTAGTGACTATGGTTAAGGAAATCTGATCATCTCCACTCTTTGTCAGTTAACAGCTGAGGCTGAATTAATCATGTGGCAATGCTAAGGAGCTCATACAAGGCACAATCTTGTCTTGTCATGTCATAGTGTATTTCTTTAAGTCCTAGAGGTTTAATCTATTATACTAGAAAAATAATTCATAAAGGCTGGAAAAAATTCTATTGCTTATTGTTTGGTTTCCTAAATGTGCCAAAGTGCTTCCTGGAGGTGCTGTGATAGTTGCACTTTCTACTCTTTCTGGCTGAAGCCCTTCTCTCTCTGCCTCCTAGAGGAGCTCCCTGTCTTCCTCTCAGGGTATTCAGACACAGCGAACCCACAGAGTATCCCTAGCCCTCCATTCCTCTCGTTTGTCCTATGTTCTGCTCTTCCATATCCACTGCCTTTTGTCCTAATGTCACGTATGTCATCGTGTTATAAATAGCTGTCTAAAGGTCCCTTCCTGAGGACAGGAAATAGATTATTCATCTGTTGTAACTATACAATGAACTGCATTTAATAAATGTTCAATAATCATTTTCCATCTATATGAGTAAGTGGTATTGAATCTCAAATATTGTACTTTGGATGTTTTAGCTAACTTACAGTTTAGTAAAAAGTCTCAGAGGATAGTCACTAACCTAGTCTGTCCTTCTATTCAGTGAATCACTGGAGAAGTTATGGTTATTCTTTGTCTGTTTCAGGCACAGGAGACTATAGACCTCCTGTTATTCCATATCCTTCTTCCTTAACTTACATAATGACATTGTGGGCTTGTCTCGGGTGTCTTGGAACCAGAGCCCTGAACAATGATCATAGATGCCTATTGGAGCCTAGTTCCCTAAACATGGACCAGTAGCAGACTTGATTTAGATAGAACTCAATCTTACCATCTGTGTTCTGTGGTAATCTCTCCGGAATTCAGGTTCTACATCTGTTAAGTGGAGATCATACCATTGCACTGAGTTTTGGTAAGACAATATTTGTAAAACACCATGGTGATGGTGACTGCTAAATGTTGGTTCTATCTGCCCGTTTTCCCCTTCTGCTTCCGTTTACTTTTAACAGTTAAATTTGATATCACCAGGTTGGAAGGAAACCTAATGGCCACTGTAATTATACCTTGGAGAAAAGGCAAAAGTAATAGTAGGAACTTACAAAGCACAGATTAAGCTCCTTGCCTTTTAAAAAGAATATAATTGCAAATACATGCACTATTCATTCAGGAGTATTCATCAAATGCTGGGTATATGACATGCATTTTTCTAGGCTTTGAACATACAATAGTTAGCAGGGCAGGCAATGGTCCACATCTTCCTAATACTTTCAGTCTATAGGACTTCACTTTGTGAAGAAATCAGATGTTTCTGATTATGTCAAAAGTTTAGGAACAGCCTTCATTTTCTAGGCATGAAGAATAGCTGCTTTGGTTTTTAATCATTTTGTAACTAAAATAGAGTTTTCACAATACTTACCACAATTTTTGTAAATGGTACATATTTTACAAAACATTTATTAAATTACTAAAGTTTTTAAATAGCTTTCACTTCACTCTAAAATGCTGGTGAAGACATACCAAGCCAAGAAGGGCCTTAGGAATAGTTATGGAATGTTGACAGAAACAAAGAATGAAAATTTCATGCATCGTTCCAGCCCTTCTACCACCACTGGAAAAAAGAGACAGGTTGGCTACCTAAATAAATAAAATTTTTTCCACAGCTGATGATTTTGGGTATTTAATTATGAGATGAGGAAGAACTGCTTGCCCACTGGAATGGTTTAGAAAGCATATGATACAGAGAAATCACACAATAGAACTAGGGGGAAAATATCCAGCCACTGGCTACGTGAGTATACTTGACATTTATTCCACTGAGTTCACTGTCGACTTCCTCCTTTGACCTTGGTGAAGAGACCTGGGAGCTCTCAAAGAAATGAATCTTTCTGCAGCTGAGGTGGCTGATGGTGTTGCATTGAGGTTCTCTGTACTTAGGAGGCATCTAAATCTCCATGGAGTGTGGCTCTCTTTGCATCAGATGATGAAGAGCTCCCTTGTCCCAACCTCACATGGCACTACACAGTGCTCACCAAGGCAACACTACATAGGTGCTCTCCTCTGCAATGATGGTAAAACTTGGGAGCTAGATGTGTACTCAGGATTTCTTAGTTGTTTGATCACATCAATGGAAGATATGCAATCCATCTCCCCCTAAGACAGTGAGTGGTATTGGCCATAACTCATTACTCTGTCAAGGATTTGGCATTTCAATCGATGGGAAATGATGTGTGATCATTCTAATTTATTATACATCATTTCCCATCAATCGACGGGCTGAAGCCTTGACATAATAAGTACTTACAGACATTGTCAATCATTCTTGGTTCAAATGCCTCCCAATGCTGCCATTTGGGTATTCTCAAAGAGTCATGGAAATGGAATATGCCCCCCAAATTGCAATTGCAATGATTTCATTCAGCAGAAGACATTGAGATGACCTCTTACTGGAGGGCTCCATCAGCAATTGTATAAGCATTAGGCCTTCCCCCAACCTAAGGGGATGAAATTGATGAGAGCTCTGATTAGGCATGATTTTTCCGCCCAGCCTGTCCAAATGGGATTCAAAGATGGTGATGTTGGCAGCATCCTAAGGATATGCTTCTGTTTTTGAAAAATGCCAATCTCTTCCACCTACCTCATCTCAAAATTTTTTACTATTTCCTGAGTGCTTTTTGGAATAATGTCAAAGTACATTGATTTTCCTGTCTTTTGTCACTGAAGAGAATGACATCACAAGAGGAAAGAACACCCAATGGTATGAGGAGAGCAGCGCTCATGAATTGCCTATACTTTACAGTAAGATCCCTCGGTTGTTATGCCTCTCCTGGAGCATTGGATGAGTGCTGTCTGGTTTGCTTAGTTCTGTCGGCTTGACATTCAATTCTCAAGAAAATAAAATAAGGAAAGACATTCTGGGGTGCATGTACTAAAATAGTGGTGTCAAAAGTTATGATTTTAGACATATGATTTTGGTCCAATCATACAGCATACAATTTTCATAGTGGCTCCAAAAATCTACCTACTACCTCACATGATCATGTTTGGAAGGTTATAATATTTTCCGTTTCTACTTCCTATTATTTTTCAAAAGCAAAACCTTGTGGATTTATATGCACCCGAGGAGGAGAATTCATGTTTTCACCAGCAACAAAAAGAACATTTTCTGAAGGATGATATATCCCCTATCACTGACACATGTGGCAACATTTCTGTGAGGACAGAAGGAAATACACTCCAGTTTTACTTTTCTATTTAATTTTTTGCTGGAAAATGATATTTACATTGCCTGTGACTGTCTTCTGTTGAATTTGTAGAGATATAAGTAATATCAAACTGCAGAGGACTTTTCATCCTTGATAAAGCTTTCTCTTCATTTTTTGTTTTTTAAGAAAACACTTAATCTTTGTCTTCTTCCCCCACTAGCGCCATTTGTAGAATCAGCTTTTTCTTTTTCTTTTTCTTTTTTTTTTTTCCTCCTCTTTCTTTCCAGAATCCAGCTGTGGAAGCTTGATCGCTTTGGAGAAGGAAGCCAACCATAGTACTTTGCATGCAGTGTATGGGAATGATGAGAAAGTCAGCTGAGGAATTCTGCCTCTCACCCACAAGAAAGCTTATTCCCATCTCATGAAGGGGACCACTACCCCCAAGATTCTAAATGAGATAAAAATACAGTATATTTTAATAGACTATTTCTCTATGCATTTCAAAGTATTTTATGAACTCCTTCAGTCTTCAAGATCTGCTTGAGCCAATGATTTCTAATGTTGGAGGAAGGGCCCAATTCACTCCTCCCAGCATCAGCCTTTACTCTTTACTTCCTTGACAGCAATCAGTGGGTCTTGGCAGAACCAACACTTACTGGGGAGCCAGCTGGCTCCTCTAGCTCTTCCTATGCTCTAGGGCTTATCCAGGCTAATGGAGTATCACAGTTCATTATCCACCTTCCTCCTCTAACCCCCTGTGAAGAAGCTCTACTGCATACCAGGTTTGGGGCAGGAAGATACTTTGCTATGAGAGCTGCCAAAAACAGATGCCAGTATCTTATGGAAGAGTAAGGAATGTCAATATTGGTATCAAAACTGTGTTCGATTCGGTGGAAGGATAGAAGAGAAGCCAAGCACATTGGAGAATTGATGCTATCTACTAATTCCACCTCATCCCACACAAGCAGAGCAGAAGCAACACCTACTTAAGCTCTTGCCATATGCCAAGCACTATACATCTTCAAATTAAACCAAGAAGTGAGTGCTGTTGTTGGCCCTACTTTCTAGGTGAGGATGTGCTAATGGGGGCTTAGATGGGCAAAATGTGTTGCCTCAAGTCACACAGCATGTGAGAGAGTGGACATTTACTCCAGTGTCACCAAACACATGCTCTTATGGATGGAACAGAACAGACTTCAGAGAAGGAAAGTTACCTTTTCAACTCAAAGACAAATAGGAAAGTAAGTCAAGGAGTGCTTTGTTGGGCAAGGACAGGGTCACAGGAAAAAAGGTATTGGTAATGATTCAGAAAGTGATCCAAATTGGTTCAAGAGCATAGAAGTATTAAATTTAAAAGAAATCATAAGGGTATGCTTATGATAATTAGCACTTCTTTTCCTATACATATTAATTTAAGAAATTCTATAAGAATTCAAAATCACATTTTCAGAGAAAAATGGCTATAAAATGTAGAGTTTTTTTTTTTCTTCAGAAATCTGATGCAGATCAATCCCAGTCTATGTCACTCTACAAAATGAGGCCCCCACTCCAGAATGCACACTAACAAAAGAAACAATGCCTAGAGTGAGGGCTCACCTGCAAGGTTTGAGTTTGATACGATTTGAAAAGCTTGAGTAATAAACTCCTAAAAAATGGGGTTTGGTAATGAGCAAGCCTTTAACTACACAGACATGTTGCCAGGTACCACTTTAATAAACTACTACAAATGATCGATGCAAAGGTGTTTCCAACAGCTGTTTGTGCAAGGTGGCTGGAAGAATTCTTCCATAAAGAAGCTGTTAGTGGGAAAATTGGCTATGCACGGTTGTGATGTCAAATCCATACATAACAAACTTTTTCCTGTCAATCAACAATCTTGCCATAAATTAATCCATTTATAACAAGCCTTTTTTTCTTTGAATTGACAGCTTCAATGTGAGGAATAAAAAGGACTCTTGTAAGGAAAAGTGAACTCAGAATGGCTTTTTTCCCCCCATTTTTGCAACCTGTTCACACATGGGAAGAAATGGCAGAGCCTGGTGATTTTTAACTTATATTGAAAAATATAGGTGGCAGCTCTATACACCAAGGTAGATAGCTCTCCAAAGCTTTCAAATTCAGCCAAGTTGTCCAACCTCTTAGGTTTGGTTAGTAGAATCTGCTTATCATCAATGAATGAAGACAGGAGATGCTGGTGGATTTGTCTTGATTGTCCTGGACACAAAGATCAAATCCACAGGAGTTGTTATCTTGCAGGCTTTGGTTGTAGTGGAGTGCTTATGGACAAAGAGCTTTATGTACATGAGTAAGGTTCTGTGGTCAAGGGCACCACAGTGAGGTCCATTAAACTTTGGACCTTAAGAGGAGTTGTCAATCTTGCCCTTAATCTTGCTTTTCACCCAGGATGTTTCTTAAGCTATTTCCCCCTAGTTTCTAAGGCCATTACTCACCATTTTCAATTCATCAGAACCAAAGTGTGATACAGATTGCTGCTATGATATCAGATATGCACTTGTCTCATCTTAGGTCACACAGCACCTAAAGCCATTTTACAAGATGGTCAGAGATCAGATGTCATAATCCCTTCAGAAATCCTAACCCTACATTCCTAACTGCTGAATACTTACTTCCACAGTTACACAGGCCCTTTCTGTTAGAGGCAAAGAGAAGTTGGCTATTTGGGGCCTAAATTTAACCACATACCTTTTTTCTTCTGGTCAAATAACACCAATTCCTAGAGTTAAGGTCTTTATTTCAAAACTCTGTTAATATCTATGACATTTTTCCCTCTAAAATCCTCCCTTCATCTTTCCTCTTAATCATCTGACCAAAAAGAAGATATGAATAATCATAACCAATAACCAACTCAGTATACCAACAAGACATTTCAAATATATTAGCATGCCTTATTCTTGTTATTATTATTGTTTTTCTGCAATGGATGAGATCCACCAAGGTTTATTCCACTAAACTTGTCCTTAGAAAGAAGTTCTATGTTGGTCATTTACTAATGTCTTCCTCTTCACAGAGGCCAGGTCACTTTTTGGTTTGTTTGTTTGTTTGTTTTTTAGAAAAGTTCTCACCCTAGCTCAGGCTGACCTGGAATTCACTATGTAGTCTCAAGGTGGCCTTGAACTCATGGTGATCCTCCTATCTTTGCTGCCCAAGTGCTGGGATTGAAAGCGTGCACCACCATGCCCAGCTCTGGTCACTTTTTGTTAGGCAAGATTGTTCCTAGAGTCCTATGTTCCAGCTCTGCCCCTTCCACATGCTTGGCAAGTTGCCCACCAGTACCCATGCACCTCGGTTTGGTCAACGTTCTCTATGTGATGCCCTTGTGGACCCAGGCAGTCAACACTTGGGATGATTTGTTCTCTGATGGTATGTTTTCTCATGCATCCAGTCACTTCCCTTCCTTCGTGTCTACATTTCACCTGGGGCATGGGAATTCTACATCTTCAAATGGTGTGTAAACTCATTCCACAGGGCTGAAAAACCTCATTCTCAATTCTACCATCACAGTCTTTCAGGAAACTTGTTGGCCTGACCACGTCTGGACAAGTTTAGTGGAATAACGTCTGCCAGTCCTAATTTATGTGTTTAATGTAAATACCTTAATTTAAGTATTTAATGAATTTATTTAATCTAAGTACCTTAGCTGTTATTCCAAGGCTATCTTCATACAAGTAGATCTGAGCCTGTCATGTCTGAAAGTAAATGTAAACAGCCTCCCTCCCTTCCTTCTTTCTTCCCTTCCTTCCTTTCTTGCTTCCTTCCTTCATTCCCTCCTTCCTTCCTTCCCTCCTTTGGTACTTCCTGCTCTCTCAGCAAGTGCAGACACAAGATATGGTGCCCACTGCTCATAACCAAATGTTCCTGCCACAGCACTCCAGCTGGACTGTAAATGATAAGAAAATGGAGCTATCAGGTCACCAGCAGAATTTCTATCATGTTCTTCATGAATATGAATTTAGGACCAGACCTATTCTAAGTGGCAGGATTTCCACAAAGAACATTTTATATATATATATGGTCAAAAATCCAATCTTTACTATCATTTGAGAATACCTCCAACTTCTTTATTATTTCAGTGACTGAACTGATTCAAAGAAAGCAGAAAATGGGAGAAAGACAACCAAAGAGTAACAGGGAAAGAAACTTGGGGGAGGACTTTAGGAAGATAGACCTGAATTACGTGAAGAGCAGACGTTTCCTCAGCATGGAGTTCAGACCAAGCTATCCCCCAAATAAGTCAGCTTGCCATTTGTGTGAACAGCAGGAAGAGATAGGTCTTTCTCACCTTTCCCTCCTGCTGTCCCTAGAAGGAGCCAGAGAATCTAACAATGTTCCTTCATTTCCCTCACACTTCTCTTCTGAAACAGGTCATGAGGCTCTCATTTAAAGTCCTGGCTCTGCACCTTCAGGATGTTAATACAAAAACATAGCCTTTACCTCCAAGGAAACAGAGAAGAGATCATTTATCCCTGAACCAAATGTGAGTGACCATAGCCAGGACCATAGATTCACATTGCCTTGAGTGACATGTTTCTATATGGCATTGATTCATGAAATTTTTACAGTCACAAGACAAAAGAGTCATAAACCATGAGGACTCAATTCTTTTTTTTTTAATTTTTATTTATTTATTTATTTGAGAGAGACAGACACAGAGAGAAAGACAGATAGAGGGAGAGAGAGAGAATGGGCGCGCCAGGGCTTACAGCCTCTGCAAACGAACTCCAGACGCGTGCACCCCCTTGTGCATCTGGCTAACATGGGACCTGGGGAACTGAGCCTCGAACCAGGGTCCTTAGGCTTCACAGGCAAGCGCTTAACCGCTAAGCCATCTCTCCAGCCCTCAATTCTATGTGTTGGTTCTATTACACTAGAGGATCCTGACTAATACATAAATCCCAGCATATTTCAAATCCATTGGTGGAAATGCCAGGCAGGTGGGTTACCGCAAAGCGGGGAATTGTTGCTATAGGTCTCAGATGCTATTTGAGGACACTCACAGCTCTTGGGTGGTTGGAAGTTAGTAGTGTGTTAATACACTCCAAAAGTTTTAACTGGTGGTCATAAGAATATTAGGTGAGACACAGGGGTGTGTAATGAACGAATATTAAGGGAACTAAAGACAACACAAGACAATTTGGCTCTGGTTTTGAAACATTGCGACTCTCCACAGTCACAACTATAGAACCTTCAACTTGGGTGTGGCTTTTTATTTATTTATTTTTCTGAGTACTTTAATTCACAAGGACAAAAACATCCTTACCTCCAAAGAAACAGAAATCAGAAAATAAGCCAGGAGGCCTCACCGAGTTTCCGCCAGCTGACTTCCATTAATTCATACCACCAATTGCCTAACCATGGCTCTCCACAGCTGCTGACTTCATCAGACTGAAATATAAGAACACAGGCTCTCTTGTCTACACCAGCATGTCTGAAGGCTCATGGGAAACTTACCAGCTTGGTTTGGATGCTTTTAGCTTGTTTAGCTGTCTTTCCCTGCTAGAGGCTGGGAAGCCCAAGAAGGGCATGGCACTGAGATGTGGCGTGGCGCCGCACGCTGCACTCGAACATGGTAGGAAGGCAGAAGAGCACACGGGAGAGAGAGCCAAACCGAGCCCACGTCGTCCTTTGACCAGGACCACCCCTAAAACAGGTGATCCAACTCCAGAGGTGGCAGCATTCCTGGTTTTGTTAGGGCTCTGTTACCTCACCCCTAACACTGAATTCACTTTTCAGCACATGGATTTGGGGGACAAACACTCAAAACCATAGCAGTGCCTTTGCCATGACTGTTCTGAAGGGTAACAGGAGATGCAGTCGTTGCACCTACCAGCACCTACCTCTCCCATGCCATGTTTCATCGCCTCGGAGCCAGGCGCAGCCTCTGTGCTGAAAGCCCAGGAATTCCAAACAGGCCAAGTTTACCGTTTATACATATCTAAGACTTCCCTCCAAATCCCTAGAAAATTGAGAGCGGCAGTCTATGATGGCTAGATCAATTGTTATCCTTAAAAATCCATGTGTAATGAAGAATAACAACTGTAATCCTTGGTAATTACACAGCTCTACTGCTCTCAAGCTTCGCATTAGCACCAACACTAGAGTCCTTCAGTAGAGGCGAGCATCTCCTCTGCCTGCTGGCATTGTTTCTTAATGTCACTCACCCAGTTCAATTAAACCAGGATGGGCCAGCAAAATGTGACACCCAATTTCTTAACTTGATTATTTTAAGAATAATACTTCTCCCTAAAATAAGACTTTCTTAAAAAAGAGAAAACTGAGAAGATCCAACAGCTTAGGTGAACAAATTTTTTTTTGGGGGGGGGCGCAAGGGTGGACTCCAAATTTTTCAATTAGAATCCCTGCAAATGGAGATGTTAAGATGAAGTTACTGTAAATAAGATCTTTGTCTCTAAATGAGCTGAGTTCTTCCAAACTCCATTTTCTTTCCCACTTGCTCCTTCAGCTTCACTTTCAGTGAAATTCAATCATGTTCATTAGCATTTCTAAAGACGTAAGCTACTCAAAACAGCTGCATTGTCTCCCTCTTTCAACTAAAACACAGCTTTGCCTTTAGTTACCCCACTCTTTTTTTTTTTTTTTTTCTGCTGGGCACCCTGGATTTTCAGTGGTGGGTCCAAACTTCATGAAACAGGAAGTACAATCCCATTTGATCTCACTTAAAAGAAACTATGAATGCTTTAAAGGAGGGAAACAGTAGCTCAAAGGAAAATTACAAAATAAATAACTGGGGAAGGAAAAAAAAAGGGCAAGTGAGACAATGTTATAATCATTTAAATGAATTAAAGTCTTTGTCACTGGAACCAGCATTCTCAATATCAAAAGTATTTAGTGTGTTTTTTTTGGGGGGGGAGAGGAAGCAAACTTTTATCAGTGTCCTTTCCCCCTTTTGGATATCTCTAATTAAGAGGGAAATGTTTCATTAACATCTTACCTTCTTTATCTTTTAGATTTCCACATTTTTTGTTTTTTGTTTTTTTGCTTGAGATAGGGTCTCATGGGCTCAGGATGGCCCAGAGCTCACGTTCTAGCTGAGGATGGCTTAAACTTCTAATCTGCCTGTCCCCTCTTCCAAAGGGCATCAACATACCTCACTCATTCAAGTTTAAATTAATTACATTCTATATGCTTCAAATCATAACATGACTTGTTCTTTTAAAAAGACAAGCATGGATGGAAATAGTATTGCAAGAAAGAGCCAAAGATTTAAAAATTAATCTTTTCCACAGACCTATCCACTCAGGCTCAGGGAACACTGGGGAAGGTAAAAGAGGTCGGGAGATTTAAAGAGCCACAGGGTAGAAAGGACTATCCTGAGTCATTGCCCGCCCTAGAGAATGAATGACGCATTTATAACCCCATGGTAAATGCCAACAACCCCACTGACGAGGGCCTTCTGTGGAATGGGATAAGAGGAGGGATATAAGAGAATGACATGAGGGGAATGGGAGTAATGTGCAATTTGTTCATACAGTAGAGTTCATAGTTATTTTTAAAAATTCTGCCTACAATTCAGTTGTAAACCCAATGTTGTACAGTTATGGCCCGAAGAACCTACACTGGTGTTTCCAGTGGGAGATGCTGTTCTTGGTCCTTTGAACAGGGTAGGACTGCTTTGCCCTATCAATACAGATATCCAGTTGCCCACCCCCGCCCATGACAGTGCCATCAGGCAAGTTTGGAGGGGTCTTTTAGGACCATGGGCTGCAGATCGTCACTGGGCTCCAACTGCCACAGAGCTCCAAAGGTGATGGGCAGCTAGATAGAAGGAATCTGTCTTCGTAATCACATCTGAACAAAACAAGAAACCACACAAAATTGAATCAAACTTCTGCTTCCAGTAGAGGTCAAATTGAATTAAAATACTTTAATTTACAGAAAGCTGACCATGGGGACTTGGTGAATGAAGCATCTTGCGGTGGAATTGCTAACAGTGGCAGGTCTTGGTGCTAAGAAGGTTAGAATACGGTCAAGTAAGGCCCTTTCTAACAATGGATTTTGTTTTTAAGTGTTTCGCATATGCTTTACTAAAGCAGGTGATGTCAAAGTGTCAAAGTGATATGGATTAGAATCAAGGTAAGTTTTTTTTTTTTTTTTTTTTGTAGGCACTCAGCTAGGGGGAACTGGTCTAAAGAAACTTGGAGGCTACTCTGCCCTGGGGGACTAGAACTCCATGTGGTTCAAGATCAGTAGCAGCAGCTTCCTGATTCTTCCTCCACTTTATGTGGGCTTAGCCACCATGGGTGGCCCTTCCTGACTCAGAGGTCCTGCTGGGCCCAGCAGTCAATCAAGGTCCTTCATATACACTGGGACATTTTAATAAGACTCCTTCTAATTGGAGGCCTCATTCATATACATGGACCTGAGCCAAGGCTCCAGGTGAGAGTTTTACACGGTTACCCTTCTGCCCAAAGGAGGGATTCCTCCTGGTTTAGGAATTTTCCTGCCTCTTTTCCTCCTACACTCCCTTACTAAATCCTTCATATGTTACTCTTTTAAGTGTCTATGTTTTTCAATTCTTTGTTGACATAGATAAGAACTCAAGACTTGAGAGAAACTGGCTTGGAGATTTTAAGGTTATCCAGAGCCCAGCTTCTCTCTCACATGTTACAGAGATCCAAGGCCTCCCAGAGCTCCATCCCCATGTCAAAATCACTTTCCAGGTTAAAACCTGGCAAACCAGTTCCCTTCATAGGCCCTTCTGGCCTGAGTTGCATGTCCCTCCTAAGGAACTGATGAAGGATAATGATAATCAAATCTATTCTAATATTCTGTGACATGAAGATCCTTCCTAAAGGAATTTCCAAATTCATACTTGTGGGGCACAGTAAGTCAGAAATGTCAAACTACAAATGACAAGGACTTGCAGAAAGGCTTCTCCAGACACTCTGTCAGCCCTGGGAAGACGAGCTAGGTAACTTCACAGCATTTTTGAGATATGATTGAGAATTGTGGGTGGGAATACCATGTGCTGGGGAGCTGAGTGGATGATTCCTTTGTAAAGTAACACATAGGATCCAGGTCAGAGATGCAAGTAGAACCAGGGTTTCTGTCTTTCACCTAGGCACTCTCCCAAGATAGATTTAAAAATAGTCCAGTGAGGACAAATATTTTCTGCTAATATTTGTGGGCAACACATGAGCTCCTGCTGGAAGGTGTTCAGCCTTCTTACATTCTGGTCATGATGGATGCAAGAACTTTGGCTGGAGCTGCATGGTCCTAGAAGACTCGATCCATACTGCAGCAAACCTTTACACACTCTGGTCTTCAGAACCCTCTCATTCTAATCCTGTTCTCCTGACCTACCTGCATGAAAGGAGTGACACTTTATCTACCACTAGTATATTATTTATCTTAAAAAAATCACCAGGGTTAAAGAATAGAAGCAGATAATGAGTATAAATTCTGCACTCTAAAGGAGCACAAAACCACAATAATCATACTAGCTGTCACTTACTGATATTTCATTTTTTAATAAGAACTTTACATGCACCAACATCTTTCATTTCTGCAACAATCCTGTACAAAAGCTACCACTTTGTTTTGTACTTAGAGAACTCAAGATGCAAAGAAGGACGTGTCGCTTTACCTTGATATTCAGCTGCCAACTGTCCATCCATCATTAACCCTAAGCATCTAGCCAGTATAATATTCTGTCCTGTTTTTTTTATATATGTTACTTTATTATTTATTTATTAGAGAAAGAGAAAGGTAGAGAGAATGAGCACACCTGAACCTCTAGCCACTGCAAATGAACTACAGACACATGCTCCACCTTGTACAGCTGGCTTACATAGGTACTGGGGAATTGAACCTAGGTCCTTTGGCTTTGCAGGCAAGCACCTTAACCACTAAGCCATCTCTCCAGCCCCACTCTCCTGTTTTAAAATATTTTGTTGTTATATTTATATTTAATATTTATTTATTTTTGAGAGAAACAGACAGAGAGAGAAAGAGGCAGGTAGATTGAGAGAGAGAGAGAAAGAATGGGTGTGCCAGGGCCTCCAGCCACTGCAAACAAACTCCAGATGCATGCTCCCCCTTGTGCATCTGGCTAATGTGGGTCCTGGGGAACTGAGCCTTGAACTGGGGTCCTTAGGCTTCACAGGCAAGCGCTTAACCACTAAGCCATCTCACCAGCCCTCTCCTATTTTATGACATATATTTTCATAGGACTTTAGAGAAAATCAGCCAATCTTTTGCCAAAATTTCTGGATGACTTTATGATTTATAAGGTCCAATAATTACAGGTACATTTAAACTCTCTAGAATAGCACTAACCAACTCAACTTTCAACAATGACAGGTGTGTCCTAGCCACACGTTCATTTGGATAGCCAGTAGAGACACACAGCTAGTGAATGCTTCACACATGACTCCTGCAAATGAGAAATATTTTTTAAAATTTTAATTTAAATTCAGATAGTCACATATAGCAAGTGGCTACCTTGTAGTATAGTTTATATCTCAAAGGAAGAACATGATGTTCACTGAACTGAAGGTAAATTACTTACTCACTGATCATTTTGAGCACTGACTGTATACCAGATACAGGATTAAGAGTTATACAGAAACTAATGAACAAATGAGACACTGGATTCTTACCAACATAGACCAAAGGAGCCAGAAAGCATGTAGGCAACCAGGAGAATGTGTCATCAAGGACATTTCAAAACAAGAAAGTTTCTATAAAAAAAAAGACCTGGGTCACCAGCTTGGTCATGGATCAAATGCTACCCTGAAGATGAAAATGAAAGAATGATAAGAGCAGAGGCATCGTGATAAAGATACTTTATTGTCTGTCAAAAGCAGTTTCGGGGCTGGAGAGAGAACTCAGTTTGTAAAGTATTTGTCTCACAGGCATGGAGACCTGAGTTCGATTTCCAGGACCCACCTAGATGTCCGTTGTGGTGGTAGGTGCCTGTAATCTCAGAACAGGGAAGGCAGAGATAGGCGTTTACTGGCCAGCAAATCTAGCCAAATTAGCCAATCCCAGGCCAAAGAGAGATCCTGTCTCAAAACAAATAAATAATAAGTAACAATAGGTGGGTAAAGCACCTGAAAACAACATCTAAGACTGTTGTGTGGCCTCCAAACACAGATGCACACTCACCACCCCCCCACATACACATATGCCCATACACGTGCAAACATCTATAACACACACATGCACACACATGCACAAAGAAAGCCACTTAAAAATAAAAAAGAGGGCAGGGGATGTAGCTCAGTGGCAGAGCATTTGTCTAGCAAGTTCAAGGGTTGGATACTCGGAAATGCAACACACACACAAAGTAAACGAGAGGCAAATAAGATAACGATGACCTCTATAGTTCACCCACTTGGGAAGCACTGCTACAGAGAGGTCAGATAGGGATGGGTGCGGTCTAGAGCTCTGATGCGTTACATATTTGGAAGCCAGGAGGAGTAATCCAGTGAAGAGGGAAACACCAACAAGGCAACAAGGCAAGGCGGCGTGCGGGGCTTGTCACTGATGCTCCCGAGAACTCAGGCAGTGCTGCTCTAGGATCACCAAGAAGGCTAGTCTCCACTCTGTTGAAAGCGGCCACTTCCCCAGGTGAAGGATGGTGAAGAGAAGTATAAGAGAGGGTGGGTGTGCGAATTTCACTTAAACCAGATGAGCCAAAGTCTGCTTTGAAGCCCTGGTTAGGAGTTACATGTATGGAATTGCAATCCTGTATCTCAACATAATTAAAAGCAACTACTTTTTCAGTCTCCAGAGAAATCCTCAATGAAAACTGCATTGAAACACGTGAAACAAACTGAACTTCCTCCAAACTTACTCCACTCCTTCTTGTCTTTCTCTCTATTTCTCTTTTCAACTCCATGCCCAGCTTTTTTGCCACCACTTCAAAATCCTGAAAACAATCACTTTTTCAAAATGGAGGAGATAAAATGATGTTTAGTGCAAGCCCTAAAGGGTTGTAATTCTATAAATGATCAAGCTTGATATTTAAACCTCACCTTTTTATTTGTGAGCAGCCCAGAAAGCTGACAGAAATGCTGAGGCTAACCAAGATTGTCTCATTGAAATTGCTAGGATACCACCTCATGCCAGATGTTAAAAGTAATGCACGTGCAAGACGCCAAAACCACAAGGCAAGTTATAGAGAAAAGAGATTCAGGTTCTGGAACAAGGAAAAAGGAGTGAACTAGGGGCACCACAGAAATGAGGAGGAGCAGACCTGAGGAGAAGCCAGAGCTATAGAAAAGAGGCAACAGATGCTCTTCTTCAAGAAGCTTTTCTTTCCAAATTCACCTCCTCTCCCCACCTCATCCAGAGCCCATCTCCCTTTGCTCTGAAAGAGTCAACAAACGTTTCTCACTAAGGAGTGGAACCATTTTTTATCACAGCCAAACTAGCTGCCTGCACATAGGCATGTCGGCAGACAATAACACAGGCAGACATCCCTGTGTGCTTATTTTTATTTTTATTTTTTAATTCAGGAAGAAGCTATTGGAGGAGGGAGTGCAACTTACCTCCTCAACTGTTTGTTTGAAAATAATATGCAGAAAGAGAAAAACAACCCTAGCTAGCAACTGCCTTCCCGCCATCTGCTTAATCTAAACATTAGCATATCACGAATCTGAGTGAACTCAAATTGCGCTCTGTTCCACTTTTTCAGACCCTTAATGGGGGAGTCGAGTAAGAATGCTCTGTGGGATTACACAGCCTTGTGGGCTTCCAACGCATGCATTTAGGGCCACATTTTCAGTCCCGCTTTACCTCATCATTTGAGGACCAGAGGCGAAATTGTGCCTGGCTTAATTAGCACAAGTACTAATCAAGTACTAATGAAATTTGCCCACAAGCAGTTCTTCAGACTAAGGCACAAAGTTGAGCCCACAATTTCCGTATATATCACTTAGCATGTCAGCACAAAAGGAGGGAAGAAATGAACAATTCCTCCCTAAAATTTGCTCCAGGCTAACCCCAGGCAAACATCAACTCTGCCCACAAGTAGTGCATGAGTTTCATCAGGCTAAACTCCACAAACCCTAATCTGCAAGCTGCAACCTAGTTTGCCACATTACATTATGAATGTAAAAAAAAATAGAGAGAAAGAATGAAATCAGTAATCTTCTTTACTGATTTACGATGTAAGTCCTGAACTTGGAAATTAGTATGATCTATAATGTAGCTTAAAATATAGAGGGAGACTTTGAAGCTAAAATATCAGTTCTTAAGAGACAGCAGCAGTACTGGCCCACAGACCTATTTGTCTGAACGCAGTGGAATAACAAAAAAAAAAAAAAAAAGGAAGCCCAATTTTATTTCTCCTGTCAGCCAGTGATATATCCAGATTTGCAATTTAAATCCAATGTTAAGACCTGTCCAAGCACAAAAGCTTATTTACAACACAAATATTAATTGAAGTAAGGAAGATGTTTTCATTTACCAATTAAGTCATACTAATTGGAGATACAGTTAGCATGTTGACATAAGGATGTATATAATCAAGCTTCACACATATGAAGCATTTTTGCCTTGGTTATCTCATGGTACTGGACCAACAAAAAAAATTCTGGCTCACCCCATTTAGAGGGCACAAGAGAAACTACGATTAATTCTCAAGAGCCAAGACTTGTTAGGAAATCAAGAGCAGATTCCACAAGGACCCAAATGGAGCCACCTCTTCTGTCCAGCAAACTATAGTCTTTCCTCAAAGGGCTGTTACATTTAAGGTGGGAAAGGAGCTCACCTTTAAGAAGCTGAAAGTTTCCCACTTGAACAGGTGCCAAAGCTGGATGATTGGTGATTCCCCTTATGGACTATCGACAAACATCTCTTAGAAAAATAATCGTCACTGGTAAGTGCTAAAAACAGCCCATTCACACAACGTCTCGTAACATGAAATTAAAGCCAGAGGAGAGAAAATAACTCAGAATCAGGATGAGCTCGGGGGCAGCCAGCATGTCACCTGTGGTCCCAGGTAGCAAAGTCCTCCCCCACAGCTTCCTGAGTGAACACTGATCTTGGCATTGGCAGCTCTTGCTAGTTCAATGAAGCTGTTGTCTCAGTATTGTGTTTACACTCGTCTGCCAGCTTGATAAACAGATCCGACTTATCTCTGTTGAAGGATAGAAGGGGAATGGTAAAAGGGACATTTTTTGTCATTCATGAGTCTTAGTTTTCTTGATTAAATAAAGGTTTGTGAACTATAAAGAGTGCAAATTTTACATGCTGTAAAAGTAGCAAGAAAAATCCATGCAGACCACAAGGCATTCACAAAATTCAAGCCCTCACATTCTTCAGAGGAACCAAGGGCCCCATCTGCTGATGCTTAAATGTACTACAGTAGCAAATGGATTGAAGCCTGCACAGGAAGAAAGAATTGAACCTAGCCCAAGTCCAACAATAAGCCTGAATGAAGGCAGAGTCTGGGGGACTCCAGAAGTCAGAGAACCTGCTCCTGACCCAGTGGCCCTCACCCTCTCCAGTTCAGGATCACACCTGTGTGGAATTCACTGTGGGCAGGAAAGCACTTGTGCATTTCATTTGAGTCCTCCACACAGGAGGCCAGCGCCGCCTTCCCCGGCCACCTCCTCACTTCTGGAACACAAGTGGTTGGAGTCAGTTCTCTTGTTCCTAATGGTTTCGAAACTGCTCTGTATGATGGTAAAGACAGTCTGGTTACTTCTCAATCTTGCCTCCAACATGACAGCCCTCCAGGGTTTATCTTGGTTCAGGATCATTTTAGCAAAGCAAAAGAGGAAGAGATCCCGACGTGAGGAGGCCAGGATGACGCAGTTGAGGGTTGGGGCCCCAGCGATGCCGACCCAGTGACATGCAGCTCTCCTCATTTTAAGATAATAAGCCAGACCTCATGAGCTTTATTTCTGTTCATTTCCTCCCAGGTTTAAAATCCGTTGCATCATTCCAAAAGGCAGAAGGAAGATCTTAACCATGTTTATATTAACATAGCACACTGCATACACAAAGTGTTCAATAAAAATGTATTCATTTAGTGCATCTTGTGGCAAAAAGTGTTCATCCTATGATTAACCTATTTATTTAGTCTTGCCAGTCTAAGTTTGTCATATATCTTTTATATTATTATTTGTAGGGTCTCACTTTAGCCCAGGATGACCTGGAATTCACTAGTCTCAGGTTGGCCTTGAGCTCACAATGATCCTCCTGCCTCAGCCTCCTGAGTGTAGGGATTAAAGGAGTATGCCACCGTGCCTGGCTTGCTGCATCTCTTTTATACATATTTGGAAGTTTATTATATTTGTACTAGACATGCTGGTTGGCAAGCAAAGGCTTTCGATCTTTATTTAGAAAACTGTCCCACAAGGGGATGAGGGAATGGCTCAGCAGTTAAAGTACCTTGCTTGCAAAGCTTGCTGGTCTGGATTTGATTCTGCAGTACCAATGTAAAGCCAGATGCACAAAAAGGGGCATGTATCTGGAGTTTGTTTACAAGATCAAGAGGCCCTGGCATACTCCTTCTTTCTCTCTCTCATCTCGACATTATGTGTGTGTGTGCTGTCTGAATGTGGCTGGGAATAATGACCACTCCCCCATGATAAACAGTTCTGAGGAGACACTCAGTCAGGGTTCTCTGACCTCTCCAAACTGAGCTGTGAGCACATGAACCAAGCATGAACCTAACTCCACTGTAACTTTGGCTGCTGCGTGAGAGAAACAACAATGGAAAGCACAGGCTGGAGTAATGGCTTAGAGGTTAAGGCATGTGCATGCAAAGCCTGAGGACCCACCCTAAGGTGATGCACGCATCTGGAGTTCATTTGCAGTAGCTAGAGGCCCTGGAGTGCCCATCCTCTCCCTCCCTCCCCCCTCTCTCAAATAAAGAAGTAAAATAGATACTTAAAAAGTGGAAAGTAATGGAGTTAGTTCGTCCTGGCAGCAAAATCTGAACTGCCTGTCTGGCTCCCTCGGACCTCAGTGTCTGCCTTTCAAGAACTGGACTAGTTTCTGCCCTACTGCTAAGATGAAGCTCCCCAGTCATTCCATTGGGAAACCAAAGCCTCTGGAAGAACTACCTTCTGGACTATGTTTATGTTCTGTCTAAGTTGACATCATGGACATGAGTGAGTTGTCTTTCCCACCATAACCCTCCTCACTCCCCATCTCCTTGCTTCCTCCCTCACAAGGGTCTGGCCAGGCACCAGTCATGACTGCGGAACTGACCCCATCTTTGGGAGTGGCTCTTGATTAGCTCAGGCTAATCTCTCCTTTCCATGGGCACAGAGAATGGTTCAGAATTTGACATTTGACGGATTTGGGGCCAATTACAAACAAGACATGTTTGCTGGGGGTTACAGAAAAGAGGGCATCTCTGTCTTCTGTAGGAATTATTTTAAAGTATGCTTTATCCTTGGAGGTGATGCATGATGGTCTACTTGTATTCCAGGAGGAGCTAGCCTTAGGAAGAGGCCAACACTGTGAAACCATAGTAGGAAGAAGGTAACCACATTCTTGGAGATAATTTAAAAGCCCAGAGACTGAACGATTTTAGTCATATGTCATAGGTGATTCCCTGAATTGTTTGAGCCACTTTGATTTGGATTTTCTATTACCTATAAGCAAAATCACCATAGATAATACCCAGAGTCTTTTTCTGTTGATAAGAATAAATACAGTATTCAATTAGGACTCTTATTTTTTAGTGGATGAATCACTGCTTATCTTACATGTTATAATTCCTTTTTATTATATTGTTTTAATTTGCACTGTTGAATCCCATGCAATCTGTAATGCACTCTGACCCACCTTTTTCTCCCATTCTTACGTAAAGTAAATCATTCATTATATTCTACAAATAGCTTGTCTCTTTTCCTCCCTTTGCTGACTAACCTAAATGATTCCTGATTTACTGTGCTTTTCTGATTCTACAATTTATATATATATAAAATAGCTGCAGGCAATGAGCTAGGTGATCTTTTTGAGTTATTTAACAGCATAAACCACAAAGTACATATTTGCTTAAAGAATTAATGAAGATGGGCTGGAGAGCTGGCTCAGCGGTTAAGGCGCTTGTCTGCAAAGCCTAAGGTTTGATTCCCCAATATCCACATAAAAGGCTGGATGCACAAAGTGGCACATGCATCTGGAGGTAGTTTGCAGCAGCCCAGGTTTTCTCTCTCTTTCTCTCTCCTTTCTCTTTCTCTCTCTCTCTCTCTCTCTCTCTCTCTGCTTGCAAACAAATTAATTAATTTTGAAAAGAATTTATGAAATTGTTTGTTCAAACTATCCTTCCCTGAGTAATGAATACCCTACTATTATACTACCAAGGGCAAAACAAAGGGACTCAGCTGGAGCTCTAGCAAGCCTTGGGGTGGGAGTCCAGGAAGTCTCCTCACAGCCACTATGATGCCACAGCAGGCAATCGAACAAGACAGCAAGTGTTCAGCGAGTGGGCAGCTCATACATCATGGATGCCCTGGACAATGGGGTGGTCCATTTCCTGGTTGGGAAAAAATAGGACAGCATGAGATTTTGTCATGCTACCCATTATGGAGCCCAATTTAGAACTTACATATATTTTTTTTTTCTTCGTGCAACTTTGTACTTGATATTTTCAGTCAGTAACTTAAACCATGGGAAGTGAAAGTGTGAGTGAGGGAACTGCTGTATACTTTTATAGACTAATTGAAAAAAAGTTAAATGCTTAACAAATTTCTGTATGCAATGAAAGATACAAAACAAGAAAATGTAAACATCATGTCCTCAAGATCCTTATTTTCATCATCTATTCTTTATAAAGCTTCATTATCACCTGATTGTCACCGAGCATCTTGAAACTAATTTAATTACCATGCACCTTGTTTATAATAAAAACTTCCTAAAATGGAGTATTAAAAAATTGCCAGAAGTTCTAGCTTCTTGCCCCAGTTAATCTAGTAGAGGAACGGTGAAATATGATCAACAGTAGACTTCATTTTTTTTGACTGTTTCAGCCACAATAAAGACATTATGAAAATTTTCAAAGCCTTACAACTTAAAGCATATAAACTCTATTTTTCAAACTATATGAATAGCTGCAAGAAGCAGCCCAGAGTAAAGGCAAGCAGGGAATTGTAGAATAAAACTTTCATAAAGTCTCTGAGATGTCTAGTGAGGAAGTCTCAGGGCTGACTGTTAGGATGATTTAAAACCTTAAACACTATTTTGTTGACACATAATTCTTTTATATATTTTCAGTATATAAATTGTGAGCTCTTCTAAAAGAAACACAGTTTTTCACAGCAAAAAAAAAAAAAGAAAGAAAAGAAAAACAAAGACAAAAGAAAAAAGGCCTCTAACTCTTATTACATTTTAAGTACTAGATAACTTTGCAAGCAAGACACCGAGTTTATGGAATCATGTAAGTGAGCATTCTGTGACTCAGTGTTGCAGGAAGCAACTCCCAGGCACACTGTCTACTGACACATCTCTAACCATTTCACATTTAATATTTTTCTTTGTGGATGTTGATGGGCCTTAAAAATATGGAAATGTAAAACCAATAGATTCCACAGCTGGAAATTGGTTAGACAGACAAAACTTCCTTCCTCGGTTCCCCCCAGCCCCGCCACCCCCGCAGCCCTGGAACATCTTGAACAACAGCCAGTTGGTTTTGATCCTTTGAAGGAAGCCTGTCTGATTTTTCACCAAATGTAATACTCATAGAAGTGAAGCCTTGTCCTTCATTAAATGAAGGTTAGAACAGATGCTCAGTATGCAGGTATTAAATAAAGAAATGAGACAGGAAAGAAGAATTCCAGGGATAGCTGGATGGCTGTGGAAGGGCTTGAGTCCACAGCACTGTTTATGGCCTTCCTGAAGTTACTTATGCCCAAGCCTCATCCTACCTATCACCACAGTACTTTGTACTTTGAAAAAATAATGATTAGTCTCTCCTAAGATTGGATAAAGTTTCTTCGAGAAATCAGATGACCATGAACACTTATGATTCAACAATTATTTACTGAGGTCCTATCATGCTGCAGCCAGAGTTCCAGATTCTGGAGACCCAATAGTGAACAAGGCAGATAGCATGCTCAACAAGTCAGTGGAGAAAGAAAAGACAATAAGCAGAGAAACACCGAGCCCCCTTACTTAATGTCTGTTAGTCTTAAGAAAAAGAGAGCAGGGCAAGAGGCAGACAGTGATGAGCACTGTAATTTCAAACAGATTGCCCAGGGAGAGCAGAGCTCTTGAGAAAGGGCCATGTTGTGTCTTTATGAGCCACACAAATGGCAACGCAGGGGTTGAGGAGACAGCCCAGGCAATAAAGTGCTCACCTTACCAGAATGAGAACCTGAGTTTAGCTTCTAGGACCCTCGTAACAGCCATGCACGGTGGCCATGTCTGCCATCTCAGCTGTAAGGAGGCAGAAAGGAATCTATCCCCGGGCTATCCTGCCAGGCAGTGTAGCCTAATTGGTGAGTTCTAGGTCAATGACAGACTGTCTCAAAAAAAAAAAAAAGAAAAGAAAAACTGGACAGTGTTTGAGAGCATGACACTTGCGGCATCGCTCTAGCCTCCGTGTGCACCACATGGACGCGTATCTGCACACACTGATGCAGTCAAATGCTCTACCACTGAGCTAACCCCCACGCACACATTGATGGAAAGTGTGCACTTGCACACACACACACACACACACACACACACACACATTACATGCATACATATAGGCACACAGATCCCACAAACACAAATTCAAGGGAGGATAGACAAAAAGAGGCCTGCCAGGTTTCGTCCTGGATTAGGAAAGGCCAACATTCAGACAGTGGGAAAAACATAGCTGGAAGTCAGTAGGACCTTGAAGGCCAAGATGATCACCTTGGATTTTCTGTAGGGTATGCTGGGAAATGAGCATAGTAGACAATCAGACTTTTTTTTTTTTTTTTCAGGTAGAATTTATAAACTTGAGAATGAATAGTCTAGGGCTCCTATGGCTCGAACAGGTTTCCTGCCATCAACCTCAGGCTCAAAACAACAATTCTTCAATCAAGTTTCTAAATGCAATTTCAAATGCCGCACTTGAAGGCAGGCAGTTTTTCTTTGACCATAGACATCTATCGGAGATTTATCAGCTCTAATGATGGACCTTAAAAACCAACTGGCAGCTTCTCATCAATAATGGGTTGTCTCAGGACCCAATTAAAGGTGGGGATCAGGAAGAAACCATTACCTATCCACTCCCCAGAATCCAAGATGGGACAGCTTAGCCTGGGTCAACTCAATTCACATTCGGACCCTTGGGTTGCCAGAGCATCAAACTTAGAATACTTTTTCAGTCTAAGTTCCACAAGGTATGAATTTGGTGATAAATTGAGTTTTGAAAGCAGTATTTTACTGCCTTCAAATGCACACATTCTTATGAAGAGTTCCTAGGTACTTCTTTAATGATTTATTAATGATGAATATGACATATGGGTGTTCCAATGATTAAAAATGGCTAAATTCCTCAAAGTGAGATGCTGATGGCTTGTAAATGACACCAATTATTATGTTAGTCAGGACAGGCAATAGCTATTTAAAAAAAAAATCCTGGGGTTAGGGAAGTGGCTTAGCGGTTAAGGCATTTACCTGTGGAGCCTAAGGACCCCCGTTCGATTCCCCAGGACCTACATAAACCAGATGCACAAGGGGGTGCATGCATCTGGAGTTCATTTGCAGTGGCTGGAGGCCCTGGCACACCCATTCTCTCTGTCTCTCTGCCTCTTCCTCTCTCTCTCTCTCTCTCTCTCTCTCTCAAATAAATAAATAAATAAATATTTTTAAAAATTAATAAAACAACATTCAGGCTGGAGAGATGGCTTAGTGGTTAAGCGCTTGCCTGTGAAGCCTAAGGACCCCGGTTCCAGGCTTGATTCCCCAGAACCCATGTTAGCCAGATGCACAAGGGGGCGCACGTGTCTGGAGTTCGTTTGCAGAGGCTGGAAGCCCTGGCGCGCCCATTCTCTCTCTCTCTCCCTCTATCTGCCTTTCTCTCTGTGTCTGTCGCTCTCAAATAAATAAATTGAAAAAAAAAAAAAAAAAAAACATTCCTGGACTGAAGATACAGCTCAGAGATAGAGCACGTGCACAGCCCTGAGTTGGATCTACAACACTGAAGAAACTGAAAACAGATACCAAGTCTACAGTAGATGTTACTCCTGCCATGAGCACAGCACAGGCTGGCAGAGAGGGCCCTGGCCTCATGCAGGCCTCATGAAGTCCTCCCTTGGTTAGGCTTCTTGTGGCTCCCGATGGCACTCTCCTCCAAGTCCTTACAACCCTATGTAGTCAACCAGTGGTGGGACAGCGAACATGTGTGCACGGTTCTCGCTCTGTGTTGCAACAAGAACAAGGCATCCCACACAAATGACTTTCTTCCAATACACTGGTCGTTCCTCCTTAATATCCTCAGCGTGTTTCTCTTCTCTCTAACTTCTTAATGTCAGATATGACACAGATATTGGTGGCGGGTCCAATGCAGAAGTGTCTCTCTTCTTTATCTGGGGTCATCTTTTAGCACTGCAGCTTTAAATAATGCCTTGATATTAAAGCCTCCAATTTGATATCTCTGTTTGCACCTCCCCCTTCAACTCTAGATTTGTCAATCTACCTGCCTATTCGGCATCTTTACTCAGCCTTCTTGCAGATATTAAACTCAACATGTCCAGAGCTGAACTTGTGAGCTCCTCCTAAAACTCTTTTCACTTGCAGCTTGTTGTTTTCAAACTGATTATTTCTTCCATTCAGTCAGACAAAATTCTGTCATTTTGGATTTTTCTCTTTCTTCTACATCCCCTGCTCTGTCTTCAAATTATAGCAGAATCCTAAGGCTTTCTTCTTCTACTACTGCTGGCCCTATTCCTGGCCACCCTCAGTTCTTATGAACATCCTGAAATGGTCTCCATGAAGTTCTCTTCATTTTACCCCTTAACTATTAAGTCCTTCTTCACACACCAGCTCAAGTGGTCCTTTAAAAAGTGTAAGCTAGATCTCAGCTTCCTTAACTGTGTTATATAACTGAATGGGAGGGACATAATTTGGCAATAGTAATCATCAAAAATAAATTTAAAGTCAAGTATATAATGAACCCAAGGTGTCTCTGGCATCATTTGCCCATATTGCATCATGCAACTTCACTGCCACTTTGGTTCTGAGCACATGTGTGTTTTTCATTGTATGTACATAACATCAGCTTCACAGCCCAACAAACCCTGCAGCTCAGATTCATAATTATTGTATTATATATTATGAATTGCACTGGTTTTACTGTACATGCAGTTTCCTGCTCTTCACTGGCTTTATTACAGAAACAAAGACTTAATATTTCCTATTGCTGTTATTTACCATATAAGTATTGCATCAATAGATATTTGGATGGCATTGTGTTGAGTATTTGCTTTTAACAATGGCTGTTTGAGTTGCTGCACTAGCTAATTCTCTCCTTGCCAAAATGCCTGCAGAAGACTGTAAGGAGGCAGGCTGCACTTTGGTTCACAGTTTGAGGATAGGGTTTGACGGCACAGCCCATCATGATGAGGAGTTATGGTAGCAAGAACTGGAGGCAGCTGGTTACCTTGCTTCTGCAATCAGGAAGCAGAGAGGGATGAACACTGACACTCATCTTGCTTTCTCCTCTGTGTTCAGTCTGGGACTTTAGCCTAAGGATCATGCTGCCCATACTTAGGGTGGGTCTAGCCACCTCCATAAACCCAGTCTAGAAACTTCATCACAGACATCCCCAAAGATTTGTCTCCTAGGTGACTGTATATCTCTTCAAGTTGACAAACAATATTAACCACCACAGTCACTGATGTAAATTTCATTTTAAAAAATTAGATAAATTTTATCTTAGGATTAGGATAAAATTTCCAAAAAGTTTTGAATTGACATTAGGTATTTTGTACTAAGTATTATATGAAGCAACAATATCAGCACAGATGATTAAGAAATCCAAATAAGGACCAACTCTGGAAAACACTGAAGTTGTGCTATGTCTTGTAGTATCAAATATTCATCCAATATTTATTTCTTTATGTCAAATTAAATAAGCACATCCAAATTATTAGCATGCAAATTTGCTCTCCTCTTTAATAAATAGTAAAATTATATGCATATCAAGGAATTACTTAAAATCAGTTTATGAGTTATTATCAGTGATTGCTTAATTTGCATATCTATTTTATATACCTAGGGTCACATAAAAAGTTCTCAGGCAAAACGGGGTCACAAGTAGAAAAGTGTAAGAATCCTGGAGGTAGATAATCTCCTTTTGCTCAAAACTCTGCGAAAGTGTCTCACTTCCCCTTCCCCATTCACCCAGAGTACAAGCCAGAGTCATTGCAAGGCCTGTAAGGGGCCCCAGGCTCCATCTGTTAACCTGTCCTCGCCTCAGACTTTCCCTTCTCGTCCTCCCTTTGCTCTTGACAGACTGGCCCTCATCACTGGCCTTAGAGCCTGCCAGCTTTCTGGAGGTAGTGCCTTAACTCTGTTGAGAATGCTCTCCTCTGATATCTACCCTCGTGGCCCCTTCACTTCATTGAAGTATTTGCTTAGTTTGCTCTTCTCAAGAATGGGCCCCTCCCCATGCTATTTCACATCAAGCCTCCCCACCTCCCACCCACCACAGACTCTCGAACTGCCTCCTGGTCTACGTTTGACTTTGTGCCTTGCACTTACCTCCTAATAGCTTATTCTATACTTTCTTATTACACTTGATACTGACTGAACTATATGGACTGATTTTGTGATTTTTTTTTTCTACTTTTTCCCAAACCCTCTGTAAGTACTCATACTCCTTGTTTTGGTTCTAGGGAAAAAGAATAGATGATAGGTAGATGTTATATAGAGATGATAGGTAGGTAGGTAGATAGATAGATAGATAGATAGATAGATAGATAGATAGATAGATAGATAGATAGATAATAGACTGACACACAGATAGAGGATAGAGTAGGACCTCAGACAGTCAGGTAGGCTAAAACCATCTTTTTCAGAAAGGAGCAAGTTTGCAAGTGCCCATGACAAGATTCCTGGACAGATCATTTTTTGTTCCTGTCATATGGTTTCATAGCTCAACAATAGTATTTTCTGCCTTGAAATTTACATGCCCTGTATTCATTCATGAAACCGTCCATCCAGCTTACATCGTATTGATTATGAACAGTCTCTCGTCCCCTCTCTCAATGTATCTTAGATTCCTTCCTTACTTTCCCTGTCTATCTTTATTTTGTCACCTCCTATCTATCTTCACGTAAAGAACATCTGTTCCTTCTGGTGCCTCCTTTCTCTTTATTTAAGATTCTTAATTTTTTCTCACCTTGTGTATTGTAGCAGTCTTAATTATTTTTCTCTGTGTCTCATTTTCCTTTCTCCATACTGCTGCAAGGAGACTCCCTTTTAAAGTATAATCCTAATTATATCCCATATCTGGTTGCAGACCTTCAACCCCACCAGCTGCTAAGGCTGGATTACTGACCATAGCACTCAAGGTCTTTATAATCCAGACCCAATCTTGCTTCACCTTGAATTTGCTTCTCTACTCTGTACATTTTAACTGTATCAAACTCATATTTAAAAAAAATAGACTATATATTTCATGTCAAGGATTTTGCTGACTAATCTCTTCACTTTTATATAAGCTAGACTCTCTCGATGCCCCCTTCTGAAGGGTGAGCCCGTCATTACAGCGTGCCCTGCTCTCTTCTCACCCCGGGTTGAAAGACTGGATGTCAGGACAAGGAGAGGCTCAATATTAGTCCTAAACCCTGAAGTAGTTTACAGAGGGTGAGAAGAATTATTGGCCCACAGGAAGGTAGGACACAGGTTTAAAACTGCCAAAGGATATGAAAGAAGAGGGCAGAAAGGAAGTTGGGTTTGATCTCTGTTGTGGAGACCAATTCGTAGCATCTTGGTTAGGTGTCTTCCAAACTTTTTGCATAGCCTTGTGGTCAGGAATCTTAGCAGAAGCACAGTTGTGTACCAGGTCAATCCCAATAGCCAAAATGCATTGATAGGTTCCAGTGCAATGAATATCTAGAAAAGACAGTGCTCTGTGGAATGAAAGCTGTGGCAATACAGCTAGTTGATAGATTTGCCTGAGACTATATCCTTACCAACATTTTTTCTACCAGATGCTTTGGTAAGAAAGAAAATTATAATTCCAACTGGTCAGTGGTCAGAAGGTAATATTCAAAACATCCTACCACATGGATAAACAAGAAAATAATTAGAAATGAAAATGTTAGAGAATTCTGCAGTGAGCATGAATGTAATCCACAGGATAAACAACACTTGGTTGACATTTGACTGAATAAATTAAAACCCAAAGTAATTTGAATAAAAATTCAAGACATGTATCAGCAAAGTTCAGGACAGGAGACAGAAGAGAAAATCTTCCTCTTGCTATTCAAGCTCCAGTGGAGTTTATAGTCAGGCTTGGAAGGAAAGGTCAAAGGACTTCTCTTTTTGTATTATGATCCCATGACACTACATGATGAACTAACTTGCAAGGCCATACTTGACTCTAGAAAAGTCCATTAAGCTTAAATGTGTACATTCAAGATCGTGTGTGAGTGAAATTACCATACTTATAGCAAATAAAAAGTCAATCCAAACCATCCACCTGGTCTCATGTTTCCTTGAAACAAGATTAATAATAACAAATCAAACACAGTCTACTAGTCTTTCATTACACTCTGTAAAAGAACAGCATTATCCATCTATCCAGTTATAGTACAGGGCATCATGGTATCACATATGTATATACACATACGGAAGCATGCATGTGTACATACAATCACATATACACATGCAATGGATTTCACTGTATTTAAAAGGATCTCAATTTTACTAGGTTTATAGAATTGACTCTACAGTTAATCTTTGTGCCCTGAAGGAAAAGTTTTTTCTAACGGTGATAGTCCCATGAAACTTTCAGAGAATGGAAGTTCTTATATTTCACTCTAATGGAAAAGATTCACCAGGCTGGGGAAATAGCTCAGTGGATAAAGTGTTTGACACACTAACATGAGTACCCAAGTTTGGATCCCCAGAATCCATATAAATAAAGCCTGATACTGGGGAGGGTATCTGAAATCTCAGTGCACCTACTGCAAGAAGGAAGACAGAGACAACAGAATTCCCCCAGAAGCTGGCAAACAGCAGTAAACAATGAGAGACCCTGCCTCAAACAAAACAGAAGAAAAACATGGACACATGAAGTTGTCCATTGACCTCCACATGTGCACGTGAATGCACCGCACTTATGCACACTCACACACAGATGCACGTACATAATACACGTAAACAAGAAGAAAAAAAGATTTGTCATCAGCAAATCTGATTCTCCATGCTTACAATATTTACAGATTATTACAAAAAATACTTTGCTATTTCCAAGAGACGTTTAAAAAGTATGTAAGCTGATGGTTACATTGCAATGTAATCACAACCATAGGCTGCACTTGCCAATAATCTCCCCTTCACATAACAGCTGTACTTGAGAGCTGTACATTGAGAGGGGGAAAAAATCAGATACTGAAAATCCTTAAGGGAGAAAATGCAGACCACAGGATTTGTCCTGGTGACCAGCAAAGGTACAGCAACTCAATAACAGTATAGAGTGAGCAACACCATTACCTAATATAGCAAATCCATCAAGAGAAATAATTACATCCGTATCAATTATTGGTCTATTAGAAATAAAGACCTAGTGTAAGGACACTATCCAAAGGTGATTGTCTAGTGCTTTCAAAATAAATGTCTTATCTCTGCCTTGGCATTTTCTGTATCATCAAAAGGCCATTATCCTATGACAGTTCCATTCCACAGACATTAACATTAGATACCAATTCTTTCTAAAGCCTCTTTATAATGCTCTGTCTCATTTGGTAGGTTTGCCAAACGTTGTTCACATTTCATTAATAAATTGACCCACACAATTCCCTTAGGACTTGGGGAAAATTAAGCTCCATTCTTTTTCATTCTTCCATTCTAATTAATACTATTAACAATAGGAAGATATTATCAATAGATCAATCAAGCCCAGTAAATTAAGCAGCACCATTTAAATGAGGTAGAATTAAACAGATAGACTATATTAATAAATATAGTGATAGCCATATACAGTTAAATTTACTAATTCCATGCCAACTGTTGTGACAAGAGGTTTACATGTTGATTTTTATTTCTTTCCTTTTGTGTCTGCACACAAAAGAATCCTACAATATGTTATTTGTCCAGGTTGCAGTTGAGTTTTGAAACTAAGCTTTGAAAGTAGTAACTAAATTCAAGACCTAGATCTGTTAGACTTCAAATCTTGGTGTGTAAGCAATCTGCTTTCCTGTCTTTTAGGTGGCATATTATGGAAATGTCTCAAATGCTGGCTTCATACAAAGTCTACAGACACTCTATTTCCCCCCTTCCTTTCTAACATGTTCCTAACTAAGTATTTAGGAAGCCCAAAAGTTTCACATTTAGAATATGTCTAAGTGTACTGACAACAAATGGAACTATGTTAGAAAAGGCAGTCATCTTGCTAACATCTTACTACATCACGTTATTTTCTAGCTTCTATCTTTTCAACTGACTAGGTAAATATTAATCTATGAATTATAATAGTATCATACACACCTCCATTCTCGGCCAGTCTGTTCCAAGCAATGCTTAGAGCTCGGGTTGTAAATGATGCAACATGCCTTGGCTGTAGTTCATCCGGTATTCTGTTTGTTCCTGATTTAATCTTTCACTTGTTTGTTCACAGCATTTGCTTATCACTCTTCACCTTCTCCTTGTTGGAGATAGGGTCTGTTGTTCACCACTCCAATCATGCTGCAGCATCTGGCTTTTCATGTAGGTTCTGGGGTTCTGAACTCAGACACTCACTCTTGTGTGGAAAATGCCATAGCCACTGAGCCACTTATTCAAACTGGAAATTCATTTAAATTCACCTGATGCTATGGACCTGCAATAACTAGCCTGTTGTCCATGCTGCCCTCTGCATTGTTCAGAAGGAAAGGTAATAATGAAATCACCCATATGAGAAGAAAATCAGATGTTGGCTCATTGCTTCTCAAATCCAGATCTGTCATTCTACACCTAATCAAGGACTAAGGTAAAGAAAGACCAGCAGAGCTGACCTATGTGGAAGGAGAACCATATTCCTTCAGACTGTTCAGAGCCACGAAAACCCATTCCCATGTTCACAGGTAACAAGCACAGACTAAGGGACATTAAGAATACACAGAACTTGGGATCTAGAAGGAAACATAATAGCCTGGTTAGCTCAACCCACCACTTTTTGTCAAGATGAGTGAGGGAACCTGACTTTTTATTTTTTAGTTTTTTCAAGGTAGGGTCTCACTCTAGCCCAGGCTGACCTGGAATTTACTATGGAGTCTCAGGGTGGCCTTGAATTCATGGCAATCCTCCTACCTCTGCCTCCTGAGTGCTGGGATTAAAGGCGTGCACCACCACGCCCGGCTAGAATTTGAATTTTTAAAATTGGGAACACTTCTGCAGGCCATGGTGGCTCATGGCTGTAATTGCTACACTAGGGAGGCAGAGGCAGCAGGACTGTTTGCAAGTTTGAGGATAGCTTGGACTACATAGAGAGCTCCAGGTCAGTCAGGAGTATATAACAAGAACTTACCCCATAAAAGCAAGTAAGTAAACAAAAATGGGACAGTGCCCAATTGTTGCCCAACAGGGGGGAAAGGAAGAAGAGAGAAAGCCACGGCAAGATGTTCAAAGTCGGTGCCCTTCTCCTCTCTCTGCTCCTCGCTGGGTGACACCCTAAGGTAACATTGCTCTTCCCAGGGAGAGGGAAGAGACCCACCCCTGCGCTAACCTCTCCTCCTCAAGGCACCCATCACTGTCTCACACTGTGGTGGCCTCCTGTGGCAACCACTGCATGTGCAGTTGGGAACCTTCTGCTATGCAACTCAAACATAGAATTAGTATTATTGTCTTCTCAAAAATTATATTAAAATGCATGGTCTGTTCCTCAGTATATTTTTTTAAGAATTTTGTGGAGCCTACAATCTATCTTTCTGTGGAAATCTATGTAATCTACACCTTTCATTCTGACATGATAAGAAATTTTGCATGGAGTCCAAGGACTAAATTGATAGGTAGCTCTTGGAAGTCATTTGTTGCATAGGTTGAAGAATCCTTTACAGCTCAACATTACAGCATTTTGAATATTATAGAATGGTGGAGCAGAGGGAGGCAGAAAGGCATATTTAAACAAGATCCATAAGGAAAGTTCGGCCTACTTCCCTCAGTGTAAGAATTAATTCCAAAGAAGAGTGGATGACAGAAGATTGAATAAGAGATCTTCCTTATCAATGGAGGGACAACACAAAACAAAAAAGGAGAAACTGATTGTTAGCAGGGAGAGGAATAAACTATTTATGTGATTATAACTTAACTCTAGGTCTTGTATTCCTAGTCACTTCTTCAGGTGAAATTTTGTATAAATTATTTTTGGCATGTGTTCACTGAACTTAAGTGAAAGAAAACCAGACCATCAAATTGCATTAAAGCTCTGGCCTGACAATGGAAGACAAAGATATTCCAAGTGAAGGTTGCTTCTCAATCCTTTAATCATCTGTTATGTCCTGACATTCTAGGGGTCTCAGAAGAGTGGATGACAAATACCGTTCCATATGTGCAGCTGAAACTATTCGCAGCAAGGGTGAGTGACAATGAAAGCACCCCAGCTCTGAGTGATTAATATCAACACACTAGAGTCATCTCCTCAGTGACCTCCACGACAGATAAAGTCACACACACACACACACACACACACACACACACACACACACACACACTGTGAGACCCAGAGAGACTACACCAATCTCCACCCTCCTGGGGAAGGTGCTAACGTTTCACTCACACTGAAAGTTTTTCTGAGGATTTTGCCTATAATCATTGATTATCTGCCTAGAAGTTACCCAAATCAGAACCCAGCATAGTTCCCACTCCTTACCAGGGAAAATTACTGAACTAATCCCCATTAACTACATATTTTTAATAATTAGAAAAATGAACTTCTTAATACGATATATAGTTCAGTCCCAAATTGCATATAAATGAGTTTTTTGTGCTTCTAGAATACCTATGTCCTTCCAAGTGTGGGGATCTTCATGTGTGTGGGGGGGTGCTATATGAGCAGCTGTTGTCACAATTTCATTGTATGGGTTTCCTTCAAGATAAGCGCACACACACTCACACACACACACACACACACACACACACACACACACACACATGCAAGCATTCAGATACACATCATTTTCACAAATAGATACATGTTGATAGCTCAGAAGCAAAGCAATCTAACACATTGAGATCTGAGAACATTTTGGTATTAATGTGAAAAGGAAGCTTAAATTATCTATCTGTGGATATGAAAATAAGTAGATATTTGTGATTATGCATAGTTTCACAGTGTGATTATCACAATTACAAGTGTTCTTTCTGGTGAAAAATACCATTTGGTATCACTAGACATGTAGAAGCCATCTTTACATACAGCGTGCTGTCTCTCTTGTATTTTGCTATAAATACTGAGTCATGAAGGGGTAAATTCCTCCCTAGATCCATATTGGGGAGTTTTGTGTATGTATAGGCTACTGGAATTTCTATAATGATGTGATACATTTTTTTTTCAGATTTAAATGCACCCTCAATCACTATAAGAAATTATGCCAAACAAGATAAAATATATTCAAGTCCTTACAGGAAAATGTTTTAAAAGAAAGTTGTGCTTTATTTAATGAGAGCAATGTTTTGCCACAAAGAGAATCATTTTTATGCTTCAACAACCAAATATTTTCTGTTATATGCACGTGTGACATGAATGTTCAATTTGGGGCAGTAATTCAGAGTCAAGTCTCTAATATCCAGCATTGTTCTTTATCCCACATTGTACCCTTTCTTAATAACGCTGTATGTAGTTGCTCATATAAATTCTATAACTGAAAAAGGGAAGGAGGAAATCTAACAGAAAATTTCTTGCCAGATGGAGAAAATTGAAACATTACCCTTGTTTCTTTGCCAGCACAGATCCATTTTGACAAGCTGGAAATGATTTATGGGGAAAAAAACGTATTTACACTGGCAGAGATGTTATTAATTGCCATGCAATGTTCACGTTTTTGCGTTGCTTTGTATATGATTACTTACTAGGCTTAAATACACAGTCCAAATATGTGGCAGTTTCGCATGCTGATTATTACATGACAGACAGACTTACAATACATGATGCATGCCATAAATTTCATTTAAACCTGCACAGACAACACCATAGCAAAGGCAAGATAAATATAGCAAACTCACAAACAACATTCAGACAAAACAGGTCTTTCTGTGTATTTGTGTACACACATGTAGACATATATGGACGCAAGTGATTTTAAAGGATTATGTACAATATGTGGGAGTTGGTGAATAATATAACAGTCTTAATACATAAAATATTACTTTTATTATTTTATGGAGTAACTTTTTGCTACATGATGCTACCAGTAAAGAAGACCCCAAATGTTTGAAAATGAAAATATTAAAGCAATATATAATTTTAAAGTTAGAGAACATTGCATCGTAAAGTCTTCTAGATTTGTTAACTTCTACAAAAGATGTTTGGAAGCATACATTTTTAGGTAGTTTCTTTTAGGCGGTTTCAAATTAATAATACATTTGAAGGAGAAATTTCCCCTCACTTACATAAGTAGTTGCAGGGAAAAAGAAAAATTAGGCTATTTAGTGAAAATAAAAGCAATTGCAATAATGACAAGGCAATTAATCATTGAGACTGACCATTAGCTGTCTACCTGTTTATTGCTCTTACAATACTGTCGGTTTTTACACTAATATAGATGGATATATTTATTACTACTTACAATTCCAAATTTTAATCTCATATTAGAAAGATGTTCCTATATAACAGCTACTTTGTCTGGGAGTTATTTATAAAATATCAATGTCCATTGAGGACATTCTAAGATTACCCTTATTTCTACTTGTGGAAATTAATTTTGAAGGTCTCTATTTCAAACAGTCATATCAGCATTCCTATAAACATTTGTGCATGTTTGTCCCTTGGGCTTAGTGCTTTCGTAGTATGGCCTCTCTGCAATTAGTTTTAGGCTCCTTAAATGTAAATCAGATGTACGTCTCTATAAACACTCACTCTCTATAGTGTTTTGCAGAGTGCTTCTATTATATTAGGTCACTTTAGTGAGCAAATAATTCTAAATATGAAACAAAACCCTGTGCATGTGCCAAAAATATAATTTAGCTGTTTATGAATTACCCAACTCCGTCTTTGGGAAAAATGAATTCAATATGTCTATTTGAAATTAGTTCATAAATAAGGTCTTATTGTGAATGATTAATGAGTATAGTCCAGCTTACATAAGATTAATTCCCTCCAAGGTCAATCTATCCCACTGGGGATTTGGGCATTTGCCCAGGGACTCCTGCTGGGTGGTCTTCACTGTTCCAAAATAGGACATCCCATAGGAAAGCAGAGCTGTCCAGCTGCCAAATGTGGCATTCAAGAGACTTGTTCCACATAATGTTTCCTTGAAAGTCCCATAAGTTTTTACCCTAAAAGTCTAAGATGAAGCTGCTTTCACTGAATTTATTAGCTTTATCCTTCTGTCTATGTAATCACTGACAAGAGAAGCTTTTATTCAGTATGTACTTTGTATCCAATGCTATGCTAAATATCACAGGAGGCAAGCATCATGATAAAACCATGGCTGTTGTTTTCATAATGAAAAACATTTAGAACACTGCCTGACATGTATCCAGTGTGTCCAGAAGCATTTGCTTCATGGGAAGATCCTTCTATCCAACAGGGACAAGAAAGGCACCAAGAGAAGGCTACAAGTATATTCTTGTCTATTTATATTATTTATAACTATGTGCAAATATCAGAAACTTGACTGATTTCTATGTCCACAGTTACTAACAAAGTGAAGGCAATTGGTAGGTGTTCAACAGTTATTTTCTTTCTTTCTTTTTCAGAGTCTAATTCTAGCCCAAGCTGTCCTAAAATTCACTATGAAGTCTCAGGCTAGCCTCAAACTCACAGTGGTCCCCCTACCTCAACCCCGTGAGTGCTTGGATTAAAGGCATGCACACCATATTTAACAGTTACTTCTTTTTAAAAAATATATTAATTTACTTATTTGAGAAAGAGAGAGAGAGAGAAAGTGGCAGATAGAATGGACACACTAGCCTCTGCCAAAGAAGTCCAGACACACGTGCCCCCTTGTGCATCTGTGTAACGTGGGTCCTGGGGAATGGAACATGGGTCCTTAGGCTTCACAGGCAAGCACCTTAACTACTAAGCAATCTCTTCAGCCCAACAGCTATTTCTTTTTTTAATATTTTGTTTATTTTTATTTATTTATTTGAGAGTAGCAGACAGAGAGAAAGAGGCAGAGAGAGAGAGAGAGAGAGAGAATGGGTGCGCCAGGTCCTCCAGCCACTGCAAATGAACTGCAGATGCATGTACCCCCTTGTGCATCTGGCTAACGTGGGTTCTGGGGAATCAAGCCTCAAACCGGGGTCCTTAGGCTTCACAGGCAAGTGCTTAACCGCTAAGCCATCTCTCCAGCTCCCAACAGCTATTTCTTGAACTAAAATGAATTTACTAAAAATTTTGAAATTAAGTATTGTTATTCAGATGTCTTTCCAGAGCCTGAGCCAAGGAATATTTAAAGCTTGATCATTTAGGACTGATTGAAAAGGAATGTTATTCTACAGAAAAAAATCTGTCTTTTTTTATAAAAACAAAAGTTATTTATTTATTTGACATAAAAAGAGGGATTGAAAGAGAGAGACAGAATAGGCATGCCAGGGCCTCCAGCCACTGCAAACCAACTCCAGATGCATGTGCCCCTTGTGCATCTGGGTAACATGGGTCCTGGGGAATTGAACCTGGCTCCAATGGCTTTGCAGGCAAATGCCTTAACCACTAAGCAATCCCTACAGCCAAAAAAAGCTGTCTTTTATCTCAAGATGATTCCAACAACAGCAGGGACCAAGGAACTTACTCATGAGCATGGGGTTGGTACAAAAACACCAGCATGAGACTGTGTAAGGACTGATACCCAGCAACAACAATGGAAGGAAAGAAACAATCATGGAAGGACAGCAACAATCAGGGAAGGATAGCAACAATCATGGAAGGACAGTAAGGATCATGGAAGGACAGCAACAGTCTTGGAAGGACAGCAACAGTCATGGAAGGACAGCAACAATCCTGGAAGGGAAACACATGTTAGAATTAGGAACTGTGAATTGGAATTAGCTCGTTTATTCCCATATCATGAAAGAAAATGCTGAATAGATGTAGCATAGACATTTCTCCATCATGTTTTGTGAGTCCATTCAGCAAACGCCTTTTCTGTTGGGTAGTCCTTCCAATTAGGCATAATCTAGTCTAAAGAGAGACAGGTAATTCCTTGTCTCTCCATCTGGTACTAAGTGGAAAATGTGCGACTCAAGTTTTCCAGGAAGGTGGTGGGAACCAGCGTAGGCATTGAGAGTGGTTTGGGGTGTGGCCTCCAGTGATACAGGGGCAAGTGACCACTAGCAGCCCTGAAGTTGTAGCTTCTCAAATCCATGACCTCTGTGGCTGCTTCCTCTGGAATCTGTTGGCAAGTATCTTGTCTTTTCTCCTTGTAATTTAAGCCTAATTTTCAAGACTTTGTAGGTATTGAATGAAACCCCTGATGTTCTTCTAACACATCTCTTTGCTTTTTCAGATCACCAGTGTTGGTGCAATTATTTTTAATTAAAAATCTCTTGAGTATTCCACAACAGGTCCAAGTCCCTATGCAATGGTGACTGAAACTTTAGACTAAGGCCTCTTAAACTTTTCCAACCTTTTCAACTAAGAAAAAAAAATCAAATATTAATCATTTATTTATTTTAAAATAATGAGATAGAAATAATGGGTGTACCAGGGCCTCCTGTCACTGCATACAACATCTAGACACATGCACCACTTTGTGAAACTGGCTTTACATGGACATTGGGGAATCAAACTCAGGCTGGAAGACTTTGCAAGAAAACACTTTTAACCACTGAACCATCGCTCCAGTCCTATCAACTAAGAAGTTGTTATATGACCCTGGATATATTGAAAATATATCAAATATTTACTAATGATAAACCATCAAAAATTACTTTAAAACAATTGTTTGGCATACATATATTTTTACCATTTATTAAAGATGAAACTAAATTTTATACTTAAAGAAGTGGATAATCTTGCTTGTCTAATAAAATACATTCCAAACATATACTAACATGATACCTGCTGAGGAATGATGATGGTAAAATATTGTCTTTTCCATATTGGTTGGAAAATATTGTCTTTGTTTTCTATAATTAAATCATTATGTTTCTATAAGAACAGAAAACTTCATATGTGCAGTAAAAACACTATAACTCATAATCTACAATAATCTCAAATCCCAGCTGAACTGCTTCAGGCAGCATTCACTGGTGTTGAATGTCTGATAGCATGCACAGTGCAAAGTGTGTGTGATGTATGTTCAGAACCAAGGCTGCAGTGAAGTCACGAGATACAACATGGATGAGCATTGCCAGAAACACTCCAAATTCATTAGGCATTTATTTTGTGTTAAGTTTTCATCATTATGTAGTCAGAAACCCTTTATGGTTGTCAATTTCCTTTGCAAACCCCACATACAGTTATGCAACTCCATATGGGGCTGCAACCCACAATTTAAGAAGCTTTTGTTCTGTCACCCACATCTAAGACCCTGTGACAATGCCAGAAATGTGATCTTGACACCGCTTGTTCTCAGATCATACAGTGATTGCAATGATATATTGTTGAGAATTGTGCAGGATTAAATGAGATAATGAATACAGAGTATTTTCTCAATGCAGACCGCCTGTTGTCATTGGCTTTTCTTAATGAAGAAGACTAGCAAATGTGACTCCAAGATCTCACGGCAGTCATTTTCTCCTCTTTATATTTCATCTCTTAACACTACATTGCCTCACCAATTAGAAATCTTTTGATTATATTTCAACAGCTTTGCTAATACTCCAGACATGAAGGAAAGATTTTTACAGAATACTGGTATAAACATATTCATCCTTGATCCCACATGATTGATTTTAAACTTTTTCATAGAAATGAACATTGACTTTTTCTTTATGTCATTTCCCATTCTTATAGCTTACAAATGGACTGCTGACCCAAATGAAATGAGAAAGATATTTCCTATGTATCTTCTTAATGTTGAGCACATAACAGATACTAAATATATGCTCACTGATTGATAGCCAGTATTTAATTTGATTACTAGAGCCATCTGGGTTGCTAAGTCATATAGTTTGCACCCAACCATCTGGAACTCCCTTATGACCACAGTCTGGTCCCTATTAGCTAGAACCAATGACATAAACCACAAAGTCACCCAGAGATGTGAAAGTACGTCTTGTCATTGACCTGCCTAACTCAGGAGGAGATAATACAATTCAGCACTCTCCTGCTATGTACAGGTATCACCACAGGATTCCTGAGAACTTTCCAGATCATAGCCAGTTGTGGGCAGCTGCAAGATTTGCTCTCCTGAGTCCCTCAAAGACACTAGGAACATGAGCCTCAGTATATACTGTCTCCTTGGAGAGCATGCGCTCAGCATACACTTTGTTAATGTCCAACTTCCCAAAGGATTTTGAGAGCAAGTGATTAAAAGAATTCCCTATTGTCATGCACACAATGAATCTAACTGGTTTTATTATCTAACAAGAGGTGTTTTGTTGTTTTTTTTTTCTTCTTCAATCTAAGGCTTCTGGTTAGAGCTGAAGCTATGAGCCAAATGTCTCTAATTCAACACATTTTATGTTTAATTGAGAATAGATAGGAAAAGTACCAAACTGCCTGTCTATATATTGGCGGCTTCCAGGTCTGGTTTTCACAATAGACTCTTGTATACTTTCACTTTGAGTGTGGTTACTTACAAAGGGATGAGTGATGGACTACATACAGATGTGTGAGCAACAAATAGGTGGCTACACCACTGATGAAACAAAATAATTTCTCTCCCAGCAACTGTTAACTTCCAACATATCCCACAGGGAAGGGTAGAGCCCTGTGATCCACACCCCTCCCTGCAACTATTTACTGCTCAGGGCGTGGGACCACATAATCCCTTTCCCCTTCATGACTGGGTATTAATGGAGCAAATATTGTGTGAGTAAACACAGCTGTTGAGAGTTCAACAGGACAATGGTCACGTCACACCCAAAGGGCAGAATTCTATAACATAGGTGTGCTTCAATCTTCTAACTGATAAACAAATAAAAGAAACCAGTCTAGGTCTTCCACATGTGACTTCTGACCTTGAAAAGAAAATGATGATGATAAACACCATCAGTGCCTGGCCCAGTGGGGCCACTTTTGTAGTAATAACTGAGTTTGAGTTAGTTATTCCTATGTTCCAGCACCAAGGTTGTCCTTCTATCAAAGCAATTTCCACCTTCAGCTGCAATTGCTACCTTCTTGTTTAACTGTCCCATGCAAATGAGTGCTTGTTGTCTGTTAAATTATATGTACTCACTTCCCAGGGCCAATTGTTACATATAAAGATTATGGTAGACTAAACAACAAAACGGAAATTCCTCCTATCTGTGAGTACATTGCCCTCACTCAATGGTACTTTGCTATTGCTATCATCAGAAGGTGGAGTTTCAAGCTGGGGATGGAGCACTTGCCTAGCATGTATGAGACCCTGGGATCCATCCCCAGCAAGAGGGAGTCTGGGGATTGACTGGCTATGATTTATTTCACAAACCCTTGAATACAAGGGTTTGTTGTAATGCAAGCATGATAACTTGTCCTGACCCACAGAGTGAGGCAGAGTAACAGTATTCTAGTTCCAACCCAAAACCTCTGAAGGCATAACGCTTCTGCTTTCCTGCTCCTGAAGTTAATTCACCATGTGCAGAAGCCTATACTGATTTCTTTAAAGATGTGTAAGAATGAGAGACCACCATGTGGAGATAAACCATACCAGCTGAGGACCTTTGGCATCAAGAACTAATTGTAAGACATGTGAGGTCACCTGAGGCCACTCAGCCCCAACCAAGCTGCCAAGTGTGACATAGCCACATAAATTATCCAGGTGAGGCCAGCAGATGAACCATCTAGCTGAGCCCCATCAAAATTGCTGACCCAATAACCATGAATACATAAAAGTGTTGTTTTAAGATAGCTTTGTGTTTGTTTGTAGGACAAAGTTTTGCCAAATTGTCCAAGCTAGCCTGAAACTCCTGAGCTTATGTTATCTTAAAGACTGAGCCTCCCAAATAGCCTGGGCTATAGGCATGTACAACTGTACCTGACTAAGACATTGATTTGGGGAACACTTTTTTATGCAGCAACAGATAAATGATTCAGTAAGGTTTTTTATATAGTTTTGTTAAATGAATAAATGAATGAGGAATAAATTAATTAATTGATTAAGAATGGAGAATTTCATCACATAATTACAAACTTTCATCCTTGTATCCATCCAAGCACATTAACAAAACAGGTTAGCACCTATGTGACGACAGCTGTCTCTATACTTCTTTATGGTAATATTTATGAAGCACTCAAGGCACTAACTTCCTATATCCTACCATCAGCCAGAATTTCTAGCAGAGTCTTACATGCAGCCATCATAACAACATGCCTTCTGGTGCCAAAGCCATCATTTTTAAAGTTAGATAGCTTTGGGAGCAGTCATAATATGCCTGAATTAGGTGAAAAATGAACCCAGTTTTCTTGGGATAATAACAATTCAATGCCCTTTTTACTGTCAAAGTGCCATGGTTTGGGTAAAAATTATCTTTGAATCTCAGCCTCTTACAAATGAGAAATAATGTTCATCAGGTGTTCCAGTCAGCATATGGCTGGTAGAAATCACCAAATCAAGAGCAGCTTGTGGGGAAAAGAGGTTTGTTTTGGCTTACAGGCTCAAGGGGGAAGCTCCACAATGGCAGGGGAAAATGATGACATAAGCAGAGGGTGGACATCACCCCACGGTCCACATAAGATAGACAACAGGAACAGGAGAGAGTGCAAACACTGGCAAGGGGAAACTGGCTATAACATCCATAAGCCTGCCCCAACCACACACTGCCTCCAGGAAGTGTTAATTCTCAAATCTCTGTCAGCTGGGAACCTAGCATTTAGAACAAAGTTTATGGGGAACACCTGAGTCAAACCACCTCATTCTGCCCTGACCCTATAAACTGATAACCATACGTGATATAAAATGCAATATATTCATCCAACTCTAAAAGTCCCCATAGTTTTTGTCAATTATAATGATGTTTATATATCCCCATAGTCCAAGATCTTTTTTTTTTTATTAGTTTTGTATTCAGCAAATACAGGCAGTTTGGTACCAGTCCAAGATCTTTTAACTGAGCCATAATACCAAAAACTCCCTGCAAAACCCATAACGGCACAGAATAAACACTCATATTGCAAAAGATGGCATTGGGCATAGCAAAGAAATATTCAACCAATACAAGATTTAAATAGGGAAAACACCAAACTCTGTAGCTCCAAGTCCAATAGTCAATGACAAATCTCCAAGTCCGATAATTCTAACCAGCAACAAGTCTCTGGAGTTCCAATTCTTCCCCTGCAGCTAGGCTATTCACAGTCCTGGAAAACTTCATCTGGGGCTGGCAGCTCTCCTTAGCAGCCATCTCATGGCCCTGATATTTCCACTGGGTCTCCACTGCAATCCACAGTTCATCTTCAGGGCTCCAACGAGTCTCCATGCAGGCATCCAGCAAATCTGCTTCACACTGCTCATGGTGGTTTCCAAAACACAAGACAGCATTGCAAACTCAGTGACTCTCTCTTTCCTGCATTTCATATACTCCACAATACCAGATACAGTGCCAATTTGTTGATCCAGGGAGGAATAAAGCAGAATTTGAAGAACAGGACACTCCTTCAGCATTCTGGTCTTTCAAAAGACTGCATTCTTTCTGTTGCCCCAGTGCAGGTCAGCTGGCCAGTCTTAAAGGTTATAATTTCTCAATTGCTGCTGAACAGGCAGCAGTGCACCCAAAGACCTTTTTTTTTTCTGTGCCATATCCTTTTGCTCACACCAGTTCATTTCTATGCAAGGCAACCCTTCACAAATCTCAGGACATATGCCTACCAGCAAGCTTCTCACACAAATGGCTAGCCCAATACAAGTAAAGGTCTTTCTCACCCTCATAAGCCAAACCTCACAGTCCATAGTTCTTCCTGCATTCAGGTCTTTCAACTCTAACCAGAATAGCCCATCAAGCTGTACTTATAGCACTTAGGCCAAGGTTTCAAATCCTTCCACATTCTTCTTGAAAATCCAAAAGGCCAAACCCACAGCCAGATGTCTGGCAGCAACTCCACTCCTCAGTACCACCTTACTGCTGCAGTCAGGTTCACATGGCTGGTAGAAAGCACCAAACCAATAGCAGCTTGTGGGGAAAAGAGGTTTATTTTGGCTTACAGGCTCAAGGGGAAGCTCCACAATGGCAGGGGCAAATGATGGCATGAGCAAAGGGTGGACATCACCCCCTGGACCACATAAGGTAGACAACAGGAACAGGAGAGTGTGCCAAACACTAGCAAGGGGACACTGGCTATAATACTCATAAGCCCACCCCCAACAGTACACTGCCTTCGGGAGGCATTAATTCCCAAATCTCCAGCAGCTGAGAACCTAGCCTTCAGAACTCCTAAGTTTATGGGAGACACCTGAATTAAACCACCTAATCAGGAATGTTGCAGAGTTGTGTTCAGGACTATACAAAATAATATGTATAGATAATAAAGCACTGTAGAATAATAGTAGGGCACGACTTATTAATAGCATTGATAAATATCTGTCGACCGAATAATGGCTTAGTGAGGAAATTAAAGCCTAGTTAACCTCCCACACTCCCCTCCAAGACTCTTCTACCTGCCATCACTGCACACTGACTACTTGCTAGGCTCCCCAGGTGGAAGGAAGCAGGTTATATAAGCATAAATGCCCCTCTCCCCACTTACCAGTGTATATAAATTAGTCACAGTCACAATTACCAGTTCAATTTCTCTCTCAATGGGCTTCTGGCTTCTGTGCAAGAAAATTTAAGGAATATGGCTAGACATTCATTTCAAAGCCACCAGTTATTGTACATTACTTAGAAAAATTCTCCACCTACTTTTTGGACAGAAAAAAAATAAACATAGACCACATAGAGTCATGACAGACAACTTTTATGACTTATCTCATCAAAAGACACATCCATTAGCTTGTTAATCCATGACTCGTCATTATTCTCCCTGTTTTCCAAATGAGGAAACATGGCCTAAAATGTTAGCTAGCTTCCTGAAAGTCACTTGTTCAGCAAGAGGGAGATTCAAACCAAGAAATCAAGGTCCACCTAACTGCAAAGGTCTCCTCAGTGTGTACCTCCATAGCAGGGCACTAATCCCTGATGGTTGAGGGCCTGTGTTCAATCTCTAGTACTTATAAAGAAAGAAATTAAAAACAAAAAAAAAACTCTCCCAAAGTCAGACATTTTTCTTCTTGTTTTGTGGTCACCAGATAATATATCTTTAAGTTGTTTTTAAAAAGGGGGAAGTAAGTAAGATTGAAGCCTGGCCTGGCCTGACAAGCCCTAAGGTGTTAAGTATGAAAGGGTCAGTTGTAATCGAATGCTAGGTAAAGGGCAAGGAGACCAACACATGAAGTACTAAGGTGGTGAGGATGGAAACGAGGAACTGAAGAACAAATTCAACCCAAGATCTATTTAACTCTAAGAAGTGAGTCCAAGACAGGGAAACAGTGTGCAGCGGGAAGAGGTAGAGATCACTGGGATACCTAGCCATGAAAAAGAGGGTCAGGCAATAGAAATTTTCAATCAGGTATTGTTTAGAATATGGTCTACAAGTGGGATGAAGGAGAGACCAGAAAGTGAACTCTTGTTTTCCTTCACTTTAACAGGGGCGGGCCCGGCCTTCTCCATTTTCAACTAAAGAAGCTGTATTTTAGGTCTAATTCACAGGCAGAGACACTAATGTCTTCCCATTATGCATTGATGGGTACTTTATACTTGTTTTACTGTTGCTTAATAAATAAATTAGAACATAGCTAAACTTGCTCAACAGCCAGTCATTAGTGCAGTGAGATCTACTGTTCAGAAAACTGAAGGGCTATTGACTCTCTTCAGTTTAATGAAGGAAAATGAGTCACAGGAGATCTGAGCAGGCATGACTCACAGCTGCCCCAGCAGCCTTCTCTCCGTTGTAAACCACTTTCCATCATTGTAGTCAGCAAGAAGCCTAAAGACGTTGATGCTTCTTCCCGAATGGTGAACTGCCTGCATTCAGAGAGGCCAAAATTGTGAACAGGAAGGAAATATTGCCAAAGTAAGGGACCAATCACATTTTAAAAAAAAGACAGAAAGATAGTTTTTTGTTTTATTTTGTCTTGTTTTGTTTTAATTAGCAGTGTAGAAATTCAGTGTGGCATTGTTTTGAGAATAGTCAAGAAACTACCTTCCAGGAGGAATTTCATTCGTGCAAAGATCCTTCTGATACTGTAAGATCTCCCCAAAACCAACACCACACATACTGGATGAGGCTACCACATGTCTAGAATAATACATCATTCTCACACAGTTTCTAAGCTTATTGTGAGAGCAATTTCTATTTTCCATGAGAAGTCTCAAGTCATTGAGGGGAAATTTCAGGTGATAGGAAAGATAAAGGTGTTATTTATTAATAGGTAAAAGTAAAAAAAACTTGCCATTTTTCAAAAAAAAAAAAAAAAGAACTTTCAAATGATAAACAATGCTCAGTTGTAGACGTCGGCAGAATGACCCAGCCATAGACTGCTGCAAGCTAAGGCACAAGAAGTAGATTCTGAAGAAGGATGGTGGAGCATATGGTTTTGATCAAACACTGGTGTGTGCAAGGCTTGTGGTCAATGCAGCAGTATGGGATGCAGGCTTTTGAGTGGTGATTGGATCATGAGGTCTCTAGTCCAGTTATGGACTCATAGCTTAATGGGGTTAGGAGGAGATGTTTGTTGTGCAAAGAAGCTTTCTTCCTTTGCTTCCTGGCAGCAATGAGCAGAGCAGGTTGGCTCTGCCATCCGTTCTCTGCCACGAGGTTCTGCCTTCACCGTCAGTGGAAAAGCAGTGGAGGAAGCGAGTCATGGATGGAAGCCTATAGAAACTTTCCCACTTAAGCTGACATATTAGAAATGTCAGAGCGATAGAAAACTTACCAACACAGTGGGATACAATGATGCCTACTATGATTATTGACTAAAAGAAAATTTAAAAAGAATGTCTGGAAACGCTCAGTACGTTGGGTTCTCGGAACGTGGGTATTGACAGGCTGGGGAAGAGAGTCAGATAGTCACTGTTGCCTACATCACATCTCCCTTCCTCTTGGTTTCCCTTGGACCTCCACTTTACAGAGACCATCTTGGGAAATGTTTGGGACTCAGATTAAAATATTCTGTTTATGGGCTGGGTAGAAAATAGCTCAGTTGATAAAGCACTTGCTGAGGAAGTGCCAGGTTCAGAGTTCAGATGCCCAGGACCCACATAAATGCCAGACTAATGTGGCAGCCAGCTTATAATTCCAGCATTCAGGAGGTGGAGAGAGGTGATCTTGGAGCTAGCTGGGTGATTAGACCAGCTGTGCTCACGTACCTCAGTAAATAAAGACTAGAAGAAGCAAAGACACTGAGCAAGATGCCTGACATTGCTGTAGTCTCCACATGTATATACATGTTTAACTTCACATACATGTGCACCCACATGCATATACATACCCATGTATACCACTACAATACGCAAATGAACAAACATTTTTCTGTTCAAAGAACAGTGTATAGCCAAATTACAGATAATTTCATCAATGCATTCCCAGTGCTTTGCTAAAGACAACCATGTATAAGATGCCTGAAATTTGGGGCTGGAGAGATGGCTTAGCGGTTAAGACACTTGCCTGCAAAGCCAAAAGACCCAGGTTCAATTCCCCAGACCCCACATAAGCCAGATGCACAAGGGGACGCACGTGTCTGGAGTTCATTTGCAGTGGCGGGAGGCCCTGGCGCTCCCATTCTCTATCTCTCTCTCTACCTGCCTATTTCTGTATCTCTCTCAAATAAATAAATCAATAATTTTTTTTAAAATACCTAAAATTTTACTACCATGGAGATGGTCTAGTGGTGGCCTTTGTAATATGACTAATATGTAGGAGAGGTCTCCACAAACAAAACAGGCATCAGTAACATACTATGGAGATAACTGTGGCAGGAACTGCGCGGAACACTCGGCAGGGGGGGGACACAGGAAGACCCCCTAGCTCAAATACACTATGTAGAGAGAGCCCTCCTGCATTAGTCAAGGTTTTCCAGAGAAAAGAATGACAGAATGTGCATATAGAGCAAGGGATTTATTTTAGAATTGGCTAGCTCAATTGTGGAGATCTGGCTTGCCCAGAATCTGATGGGATGGGTCCACAGGCTAGAACTCAGAGGAGTTACAGTTTGAGTGCAAATGCCGCGTCTGACAGAATCATTTCTCAATTGGCAGAGGTCTTTCTTTCTTCTGTCTTTCTTTCTGTCTGTTTTCCTTCCTTAACTTCTTTGAATGAGGAACCTTAGTATATTTTTATTCAAACGTGCAATTGTCTACCTATTTTCCTATTGGCTATATTGTTCTATTTTGAATATATACATATTTTTGAATCATTAGAGAATGAATGGAAGGCATCATATTCTTTTATAACTAAATGCATAGCTACTTAGAAGAAAAAACAAGAAACCTTTTCTTTCTTTCTTTCTTTCTTTCTTTCTTTCTTTCTTTCTCTCTCTCTCTCTCTCTCTTTTTCTATTACTGGGTATTGAACCTAGGGCTTTGTGTATACTGGGCCAGCGCTCTACCAAAACCTAAACCTCCACTCTTCTTAATTTTTGTTTTTTTAACTTTGAGACAGGGTCTTTCTTATGTTCCTCAGTTATAAAGCTGGATTCCATCCCATGCTGTGCAGGCAGACTCCGCAGTTATGATCTTTCACGACAGACCCTTCCATTCAGCCTTTCCATTGACTGGACGAAACCCACCCACATTGTTCAGGGCGATTGGTTCTACACTAAGGACATTGATTCAAATATTAATCACATCCAATAACTTCTTTACTAGAAACATCCAGAATAAGGTGTGAACAAATGTCCAAAAGCAGGGACACTGTGGCCCAGGAAAGGGACACATTCAATTAACCATCACATTGCCATGTATGGGATCTCAGGAGTGCGAGCGGAGGGGTGAGTCACAGCCGATGAAGCGTGAGCTGGGGCAGCGTGGACAGCAACTGCAAAGGGCCGGAGGCCTGGAAAGCTGGAGTAAATCCAGACTTACCCAGGTCAAAGAGGGCGCGGGGCTTGTCTGCTTCAGTCTACTGTATCCTCTGCAGAGAACCTGCGTGGCAGGTGCTTAATGCGTTCTTGTGGGATGAGTCTGAAGTACTTTAAATGTATGCCTTACATGGATTTGGGTGTTTTATGAAAGCTTGTAACTTGGGTCTCCAGCTGCCTGGCTGGAGGAGGTGTCACTGGGGGTGGATCCTGGGGTCCAGCCCTGAGGTGTTTCTGGGAATGGATCTGAATTCCAGCCCATACGCGTGTCTAGGGGCTTGAGCTCTGGGGTCCTGCTCGGTGCTTTTTGGTGTCTGCTGGCTTGCGGTGGGTTCTCTCTCTGCTTGGACCCATGAAAGGGAGCCAGATTCTTCTGTTATATATGGTACTTCCCCTGGATTGGTAAGCTTGGAATAAATCCCTTTCTCTCACGAATGCTGTCTGGTTAGACGTTCATCCCAGCAACGTTGAAGTTGTCTGCAACAGAGTCCAATGCAGAAGGGTAAAAATAAACATCACTGAGGCATTTAGACACTTCCCAAAGGCAATGGGAAGCTTTTGGAGGGTGTTTAGCCAATGCAGTAGCAGGGCAAGTTTGCATATTCACAAAATCTCTGGCTGTAGAATGTGAAAATAGAGGAGCTACAAGAGAGACGGGACAGATAACAAGGAAAGGATCCAGTGGTTTTTGGAATAATCCATATCAGAAAGAAAAGTTCTATAGAGCAATGAAGGAATTATAGGAATATATTTGACAGATATTTAAGAATTAGAGTGCATAGATGTTATTTATTTGTTAAGTGAAGAACATGAAATGTTCAGAAAACAGATAAATAGACATGTTCATCATACTTGTCTTTAATGTATAAACCTTCAATACTGCTCTCTCAGGAATGCAATAATGAAAATGAACAAAGGAGGGAAGGAGAGGGATGACAATCTAAGCATTGCGGACAAAAGCACCAACCACTCTTCCTCATTAGGACAGTGTGAAGTTGGGGACATGAATGAATCTGCTCTACCTTAGCCAGTCCCTGTTCCTCCCTCCCTCCCTCCCATTGGGTCAACTTTCTCATCAAGTCAAGTGACACTGTGGACAACTGGACAAAGTACTTCAATTATCCAAATAAAGAAGATCTGAACTATTCAAAACTAAGGTAGAGAATACCAGGCATGGTGGTGCATGCCTTTAATCCTAGCAGAGGTAGGAGGACCATCATAAATTTGAGGCCATCCTGAGACTACATAGTAAGTTCCAGTCAGCCTGGGCTAGAGTGAAACCCTACCTTAAAAATAAATAAATAAATAAAGGTGTGCACCACCACACCTGACTTGTTAAAAATAAGGTGGAAAGCAATTGAAGAAGATACTCGACATCAATCTCTGGCCTAAACATAAACATACACGCAACACATACAGATGCATTCATACTTGCACACATGCATGTACCCACACATATAAGAGTACACATTTCCACATGGACACACTGGGCATAGATATGCAGCCCAAACCAAACTTCACAATTTTGCACAAAACTGCACGAATATATTGATCTAATTTCAAGACATTATAATCACCTTAAAGGAAGTGCTGTACTTATTAGCCAGTCAAGCCTCACTGCCCTCTCCCCATATCTTGGCCAACATAGTGAGACCTTTATTCTAAATAGCAACAAAAAGCAATCAAGCAAAAATATCAGAGTTATAATCAATGCTAACCACAGCATAACCGTACCTATTTATGGTAAGTCACAATATAGGCAATAGGCCCCACAGAATTCTATTTCCAGAGTGTTTTTGTTCCTGACCCTTTGGGGACACTGAATTTTAAATGGTGAAGTCTGAGCATTGTAATACATTACAGCCCGAGCTGCAAGTAGAATTGAGCGCATACACCGCACACAGCGAGAGTGCGATATTAAGAGTGTTTACATCTTTTCCTATGTTGAGTCTCTTTGAGAATCAAGCTACTGGTTTTGGTGGAGATGGCTCAGAGGATACACCACTTGTCATGCAAGCATGGGCATCTGAGTTTGGGTCCCTGGAAACACCAGCGCCTGTAATCCCAGACTGGCAGGAAGGCAGGGGCAGGAGAGATGGCTGGAGCTCAGGAGTCAGCTAGCCTGGCATTCGGAGCAGTGAACTACACAGCGAGGCTTTGCCTCAAACCAGGTGGAAAGCAAGGTCTGAAGCCCTGAGTCGTTCTATGACTTCCACACGCACACTGTGGTACATGCACATCCACACTTACGCATGCTCACACCAAACACATACCACAAGGAGAAAATCAAGCTAATAAAATCAACAAGTGAAACCACAGTGAAAGTGACAAGGAGATAGAGAGCCACATGTTCTTTTCTTTTTCTCTTCATCCAAACCCAATTTTTGGATGGCAAAATATATATATCATCAATAATATGAAGGGGAGTAAAGCTATAAGAGGCAAAAATTTGGACCAGTAGGTATTCCAATCATATTGGGACCAAGTCCTCAAAATAAAAGTTTTCTACAGGTTGACCAATGTAATCAACCACTGATTTCTTTTTCTAATAGCGAATTCTTATACTGAATGCTCAAACTGAATATTTCATAGAAAGAGTAAGCCAATGTGAGTTAAAACCCATTGGCTTTTCAGGAATAATTTCAACTAATATAACTGTTATATTAGTTATATTAGTTTTGAAAGAATAATAGTCTCCCCCCCCCACCTTGTTTTCTGAGTGGTCTTCTGGCTATGCAAGCAGAGAGACATAGCCAACTTTACTGAACATTTTCATACGCCCATGGACAAAAAGGTATGTTGCTTTACACTTTACAAAATGCTGATTATCTTCACAACACTAGTCTAAATCAAGCCAAATGATATGCCTTTTTTTTTTTTTGACCAATCAAAAACCTCAGAGAGATTAAGTGACTTGCCCAATACCACACACCTAGCATGAACAAAGCCAATTTCAATTTCTTCCTATAGAACATGAGACCAAACATGGCTCACTGGCCAAATCCAGCTAGCATCCCAGTGTTTCTCAGAATACTGCCACACCCACTCACTTATGTATCGCCAAAATCTCCTCAGGCTACCCTGGCAGAGCTGAATGATTGAAGCAAATTGTAATGATCAAAAACCACTTTCTGAGCCCTCAAAGAAAACATACTGATTCTTGCCTTAGACATAAAACTCGAGTCTCTCTTCTCTTCCCTTCCCTTCCCTTCCCTTCCCTTCCCTTCCCTTCCCTTCCCTTCCCTTCCCTTCCCTTCCCTTCCCTTCCCTTCCCTTCCCTTCCCTTCCCTTCCCTTCCCTTCCCTTCTCTTCTCTTCTCAGAGGGTGACTACAGATGCCCTAGAAGAGGATGTTCCAGCCGTTGGAGAAGCCAACCACTAAGTGGAAGGTGGTATAGGTGGCATGAAGCAGAGGCCCGTAGCCATACAGATTGGTCTAGGGCCTGTGTGAGAAACTGGCTCTACCACAGTAAGCCATGAAGGTTGCAGAGGAGGGTGGCTTGAAGTGATTAATTCAATCTAAAATCATAACCGAAATTGGGATTGTAGCTCAAAGAGAGAAAGATAGAAAAATTTGAATATGCTTTAATTTTATTTTCATACGTGTATGTCTATGTTCCTATATGTGTGAGTGCACACTTGTGTGCTTAGGCATGTAGAGGCCAGAGTATAACCTGGAGTGTGACCCTTAGGAATGCCATGCACCTCTTTTTTTTCGACACGGTCTCATTAAGCTCTCTCTGGAGCTTACCAATCAAGCTAGACTCAAAGACCAATGGAACTCAGAAATCCGCTGTCTCTGCCTACCCAGTTGTGGACTACAAGTGTATACGTGCACATTACTATGCCATGGCTCTGGGGATTAAACTGAGATCTTCATGCTTGCAAGGTAAGTACCATACTAACAGAAGTATCTCCTCAGTCCATATGGATCTTTTGATTCAAAGTCCAGGGCTATTCCCCTTGTTGAACTGGACCAAATAGCCAGAAATAGAAAAAAGAAGGGAAAAAACAATGAAATGATGAGAATCCAGAAGTTAGAACAGCGCCAGACTGACCCTGACAAAGAGCAGCCTTACAGCAAACAAAATAGTTTTCCCCCCAGGCCTGTCTCGTCAGTGAGTAGTGACTAGCTAAAGTGCAGAGGAGACAGATGTAGCAGGCCCTATCTCATTACTGTGAACAAATACCTGGTAAGAAGTGATTGGAGGAAGGAAAAGTTTATTTGGGCATGCAGATCATAGGGACACAGCCCATCATGGATGTGAAGGCATGTTGGCAGGAACATGAGGTAGCTGGTCACCTTGCCTCTGTGGAGCACTCAGGAAGCAGAGAGAGATAGATGCTGCTGCTCAGCTCACTTTTTCCTCTTAAGCTCTTCATTCAGTCTGGCACTTCAGTTCCCAGAACGTTGCTGTCTACCTTCATAATGGCTCTTCAGTTAAACCTCTCTAGAAATTCCCTTATGGGTATGTTCAGAGATGCATCTCCTAGGTAATTCCAAATCCAGTCAAGTTGATAATCCCATATAACTATCAGGGCTGGGGAGATAACTCAGGACTCAAAGATAGTTACTTGCAAAGCCATCTATTCCCCAGCACCCATGTAACATTAGATGCAAAGCGGCATGTGCATCTGTGATTCCAGGGTGCCTACCATGATGGGCAGTGGGTCTATGAGGACCCAAAGCCCACAGACCAGCTAGTCTGAATTTGTTTGCAGTCTGGGAGTTTGTTTACAGCAGCAAGAGATTCTACCTTGAGGTTCTCTGACCTCCACACATGTACCAAGGCATGCACACATGCACATGTATGCACATACACACATGTGCGCACACACACACACGCACACAAAATTTTTAAAAATGAGTGATAGAAACTAACCATCACAGGTCATACAGGGTCTAAGACCATCCTTGAGCTGTGAAGAAAACAGTAACAGTCAGCAAGTAGCATCCATCCTGGACACAGGGGTACAAAGTCGTTTTGCCATCCATGTCTCTGACAGACCCCTGAAAGATGAAAATATATTCTCTAACCACTCTCAAACAAAGACCTACAGATATGCTGCTGCTATTAACACAAGTGGGAGCATATAATAAATACCAACTCAAAATGATTTGCCATTCTGGGCAAGAGGACAGAGAAGGGCTTAAGTCAGAAACTTTAAATATCTAAAAGTTTAGCAAAGGTAAGATCACATACACTGAATTCTACTAAACAATAAATAAGTACCAGGATTTGCATTAGAAATGTGATTATACCTCCCTCCCCGCCCCCCATAGGAATAACAAAGTAAATTTCATGTTATACAATTTGTATCAGTTACTCTCTCACTGTCTGGACAAGATGCTGGATGAAACGCAGCTTATGAAGGAAAGGGCTCAAACCCTTCAGGGTTTTGAGGGGAAGCTTCCATCGTGGTGGGGAAAACAGGGCAGGAGCAGAACGCTGGAGCCACACGTTCACACGGGCAAGGAGGAAGTTGTATGAGCATGTGAAGCTGGCACAACACCTTAAGGCCCACCCCAAGTGACATACTTCCTCCACAAAGGCTCCACCTCTTTTCCCCAAACAGTGCTACTGGTGGGGGGGTTAAGTCTTCAAACGCATGAGGCAATGGGGGGACATTTATGTGCAAGTCACCACACAGTTTATCACAGAAGTGTCTGTCAAACATTTTGTATTGTTAACATTGTTGTTCCTATTTCATTTCCTAAGCTTTTCTGCATTTAGATGGGGAAATCTGGAAAAGAAAAATTTCAAATTAAAAAAAAATTCTATTTGATCCGGCATTAGATACAATTAGAAGAAAGAATAACAAATGATCTTTATGTCTTCTGCTCTTCTGCATTGTGGAGTTGTAACTAAGAATGAAGATCTCTAAACTGCTTCCTTCAGTTTTCTTCCCTCTGTAAACACATCCATCCTTAGAAATACAGTCTGTTCTGAAGTCTCATTATGTGTCTTTCATGAGTATTTACTTTTAAGGCAATTATAGTAAATAGACACGGGATAGCAATATGCTATTTTCACTCGACTCTCCCCTTATTTTGGTAACACCATTGTAGGTCCATTCTCTCACTGCTGAAAAAAAATTTTCTCATTCTGTTCTCAGGCTTATTATTTTTATATATTTGCCGGGTTGCCTACAAACACTGCAACACCAGTGAAAGGTTTGTGAGCCATTCGGTAAGTGGTTCCTGCTTGAATGAATGACCCAGCTTGCTTGAACAGCCACGCAGAATCAAAGCGGGCAGAGGAATAATGAAGACATCTGTAGCACAGCTCTCTCTCCAGCTATGAGCTTCTCACAACCATACAATTTCCCCATGAGGGAAGAGAAGATTGCACTGTCATTAGAATCGGTAATGATTAGATTTATCTTTTATATAATTCGTAGCATCTTAGACTATTCTATGTAGCCTCATTACTGACAAGAGTCCTCTTTAACTGAGATGATAAGTAAATAAAGTAGAAATTACACACCAACAAGAATGTGGACTATGTTGTTTAGTGTATGTCTGAGAGCTCCCTTCAGCAAGCCCAATCTGCACAGCAGTTACCATTATTTCTACCTCAATGAGCATCCCCTAATTGCTGTGTTATTGCTTGTGAAGAAAATATATTATTAAAGTCCACAACTCATGACTTGTTGCACATCTACCCACAAAATTCCTTTCATTTCACCAGCCTTAATCAGTTCTGAGCTGAATGACCAGCTAAAGCATCCCACACCCACCATCACCTTGAAATAGCTGCTCACTGCTGTTTCCTAATCTCCTCCTAACAGTCAACAGGCATTCATAATTTATTCAGAGACCTGAAGATTTTATTAAACCAAATCTATTTAATTCTCCATGAATCTGCTCAAGATGATTTTGGTGGCTTTTTGTAATGAACAACAATTAGAAACTCCAAGGACTCAGAACCTGCTCTTAGTGGTTAATGTTTTGTGCTCTGCTCTTGGTCGGGTGCCAGTTAATAATCTACAGAGCATTAAAAATGCGTATTAATATTACCTTTACAAATGCAGCTCTACTCAGTAGAAGAAGAGCTTTTCCACAGGCTTCCTTCTGAATGTACTAGTGGTTGTTAAAATGTCTTATATAAGTCACATTTTGAGGCTGAAATACTGGTCTTTTCACACTGGATACTCTACAGTAGGGCAGTCATATCAGCTGACTTCTAGTCAATATGAAACCAAGCCAGTCGTGTGGTATCTGAATTCATTTAATAAGAGTAATAAACTTCAAATATAAAATAGCTTTTATCCTTCAATAATCATGTCATGCCTTCCTTAGAGACTAAAAACAATATGGAGTAAGGGCCATACTTAAGTGTCAGTCAACAATATGGACAGATAGATTCTTCTACAAGTAGAAAATTAGTACATTTATACATGGAAAGGTGATCAACAGTCAGTAATTTTCTCACAATTTCCCTTATTCCAGTGAATACAGTCATGAAGCATAAAATGATACTTTGTCAATGATGGACCACTACTTACATGAAGGCATCTCATAAGATTATGTCACCAAGTTTGTCATAGCAGTCAGATTGTACAAATCCATCTGAGATGTTTTCACAGTGATGAGATCAACTATCAATGGGTTTCTCAGAACTTATCTCTGTTGATAAGTGACACAGTATAGTTGATATTTCTAGGATCTCTGACATCATCACAGTGATATATTCAAATGCAAATAAATGTCAAAGATTTACAAGACATGAAAACATTCTCAACCAAAGTCGTCTTGGACCAAATATTTTCATCTAGTTTTGGGAAAGGTACACATGCATTGATAGAAGCTTAGGCTTTACTGACTTGGGTAAGAATACTGGCTATGCCTAGGTGACACAATTATTTCTATTGGCTAAATCAGCCAGCACAGTTATCCTACCAATGACTCGACCTTGTCCCAGACATCTGGAAAGGATAGGTCCACCCTAAAATTCATGAGCTTCCAGATGATTCTGGTATGAGAATGGATGCTTCCATACCTGATTAACTCTAAAGCTATTAAACTGAACTGACTTATTCTGAAATGCTGGGTTCTTTAAAAATAACACTGTTGGAACCACATCATCTCAGTCCAGAAAAACAAGGGTACAAACTGTATAGAACTTCCTATGTTAACATTTGCTCAACTGTTTGACCTCCAGCATTTCCCAAATGCCAAGAAACACTTGTAAGAACTCTGGGTTAGATTTTCCACAAAGAGAATATTAAATACATCATTTAAATCAGTATGTTACTAATGTGTTACTATCCTTAAAGTATAGGGTTAAGAACAAGATCTGTAATCTGGTCACTCAGATTCCAAATGTGGTTCAGTCAGGTACAATTGTATGGTCTTGTATTTGGTTTTAATTTTCTTATCTGTAGTGTATCTCCTAGACTTCTTGAGGGAAGCAATTGTGTTATTAAAAATAAGGCTTTTAAGACAGTACCTAGCAAGTAAGTGCTTAATAAGTAGGGGATATTATTCATTCACTGTGCTTGCACTTATTAATGGTACACTATGACTTGTTTCTTTATTTAGGCTTTTTAAGACAGAGCCTCATACTGTAGTCCCAGGTGGCCTAGAACGCACTATGTAGCCCATGCTGGCCTCAGGTTCATGGTAATTCTCCTGCCTCAGTTTCCCAAGTACTGGGATTGTAGACATGACCCCTCACACCCTATTTATCCACTACGTTTTATACAGTAGTTGGAGCCTAGAGATTTAGAAAAACTAACAAAACTGCCTTCTTGAAGTCCATTTAATACAACAGACAAATAAATGTAATGTGTAAAACTAGATAGGTATATGCATGCGCACATGCACGCACATACACACACACACATCTTGAGTCCTATGAAAAAAATTAAAATGGTATGACTACTAGAAATGCTGAAGTTGTGGTCCTAAATAGCAATAGGATGCCTCACTAAGGAGGGGGCATTTTGGTACAGGCATGATGGGGGTGAAGACACAAGCCAAGCACTCTGTCTAGAGGAAGAAAGATTTGTGCAGAGGAAACAGCAACTGTGGGAGCCCTGGGGCAGAGAATGCTGATGAGATCTAGAAATAGTACAATAAACATTTATCTTTACGTTGCGTCCCTAAGCCTTTCAAAGAGAAGAGAACAGAGCTATCACATCTTCTCTCAGTCCTGTGTGGTAGAACACTATCACATGTTACAGAACTTTTGAGATTGGCTCCCTAGAACATTCACTGTGACAGGAGATGCTGGCATTACTGCTAAATACATGCCACTCTGACTGGGTTCTTTCTGCTTCTACACAGAGACTTTCACCCACACTACTCCAGTCCAGCCTTGCAGCTAGCTGCCCTATGGACCGATGAATTGGGAACCTACTTGGGAGAGAGCTGTAGTGTTTGATCAAAGCCAGAAAGCATGCTGGCATGCATTTACATTGGATGAAATACTAATTCCATTCAGCTACAGTATGAAATGCTTCTTTTATTTGCATGGCAGATCAACCATATAAGGCATAATAACTTCTTTCAAAAGTTCATTGCTACTCCCAGACCAGCTTCTCCCAGCAGGGATGGCTGGCAGCTCTCCGTGCAGCAAGTAGAAAGCTGTCGTCTGTCAAAGCATCAAGCGCTAATGAAATAAACAAAAACTTCCCCTACCTGAGGCAGGTGCCAGAGCCTGAGATTCTAAGTGCCCCCACTGGACACAATTTAGACTTGCTTTCAAATGTTAAAAAACAAATAGGTTCTCCTTAGTGCAATTAAATCTAAGCCACACATGCAGTCTATTGATACTGATGGAAGTATCTTGCCTCCAAAACTCTTAAGGGTTGTTCCTGAGAATATCACATCATTGGGTAATTATTGTTTTATGCTAATATAGGACAAGGAATTTCAAAAGTAGTTGTGAGCATCCTAGACTTTTTGTTGTAATAATCTTCAATCAGTAGTATTTCTCCAAAGAACAAAGTAGTTACCATGCCATTATAGCACAGTATAATTCAATTTAAATGATTAAATATACTGTTTTAATAAGATGTATATCTAGATTAAAAATATTTTATATTCCCTTCTGTTCCACAATTCCCTCTCCCTATGCAGGAATGAAAACCTATTTCCCAGCCATGGTAATTACTTTACTATTTCTACTGATTTAAGGGCTGTTTTGGAGTTTAGAGTCATTTACTTATTCAGGCCTTTCCCCGCCCTCTCACAAATATCTTTAGTTCTTACCATACAAAAATGTATATTATGAGCATATTTCTACAGCTTAAATTAACAAACACAATTATTACATATCTCGGGCTTAGAGTAGGACCCATGAGTAAGGTAAACAATTCAAGGTTAGCGCTCTGGCTAGGAGAAAAGAGTCAGTGATTTGGGACAACGCAGAAACTCTGACAAGCAAAGCAATAAAACTATTAGGCTCCTGGGCCTTATGAAACATATAGAAAAAGAATGCTTAGGGGGCTGGAGAGATGGCTTGCCAGTTAAGGCGCTTGCTTGCAAAACCTAAGGACCCAGGTTTGATTCTCCAGTACCCACATAAGCCAGATGTACATGGTGGTGCATGTATCTGGAGTTTGTTTGCAGTGGCTAGAAGTCCTGGTGTGCCCATTCTCTCCCTCTCTCTCTCTCTCTCTCCCTCTCTCTCTCTCTCTCTCTCTCTCTCTCTCTCTCTCTCTCTCTCTTTCTCATTAATAAACAAATAAATAGAGAGAGGTTTGTTTTTTTTTTTTAAAAAAAGAATGTTTAGGGACAATGGTCCATGGAAAGAAGAGAAGATATTAACATTTTGTCTACTTTCTACTTCCCCAACCTGACAAATTCAAGCCAAAAGTCTTCATCAAATGTCTTCCTCAACTGCTCTCTACAAAGGCCCTAGGGCAGTCCCCAAGACTGTCCTCTCTCTATTTCTTCATTCCTCCTACTCTCCTTCTCCTGAGGTTGTCAGCTCCCAAGTGATCATTAGGGATCTGTCTCTTAAGCCTGAATATGACAAGTCCCTTTGATCCCAAACCCACAATAGGCCATTAAACAGAACCATTATCACCCTTAACACACTCTCCAAGCAGCCTCTAATGATATACTTTATTATTGACTGGTGAGATGAAAATTATTCACTCATGACTTTAAACTTGGCCAGCACCAATGTCCTCATAGCTTCTGCTAGCCAACCTACCCAGTTACAGAGACTAAAAATGGCATTGTGTTAGAAGAGTGAAACATAACAAATTCTCCAGGAAACACACAGTTGCTTCTAACTTTCCTAAACTTTACAGTGAGCATATTACTAAAATATGCAGGAATATAAGCCATATAAGATGAGCTAGTGAGACTGTACTGCTCACAGCAAATAGCCTGGCAGGTAGTACATGCTTAACCATGGATGTGATGATTCACTAGCTGAAAGAGAACACGCCCTCAAGAAACAAAGCCCTCTGAAGAGTCAGTAAGTATGGGGGACACAGAACAGAAGTCAATGTTGCTTATGAGAAATCAGAAAATGATAGATAACCAAGTAGAAGAGAAGGACTAATATGTAAGCTGTGCCTTGGAGGAAAGTTATAGATTTCACAAAACACGAAAATGTGTAGTCAAGCACCTTAAATAGAAAAAAAAAAAAAAAAAAAAAAAAACAGAGAAATAAGTAGAAAGATGTAGAAGTCGATTAGGTTTTGAAGAAAAAAAATGTGAATACTATAATGAATATTTTCAAGGTGGTGATGTAATCTAGAAAAATGTTGTGTTAAGATGAGGTTTTAAAAGATCTTCTCGTTGCTAAGAAACTTAGACTTAATCTTTCAATAAAGGGAGCTAGGTATAAGTCAAGGGCCCCATAGAGGAAATGTGATTACAATTTCAACATCTCTTCTTAACATTCAGCAGAAAAGACTGTTAAGACATTTACTTGGAATGTTTATAACAAAAGTTAGTATGGTATTAAAAAATCTCAGTAATATAAACAACCACTAGTGGGGCAAAGTTAGATGAATTATGGTCCATTTAAAACATAAACAGTAAAATGATGATGAAGATCTTTATTTATTGATTTGGAAAAATATCCACACTATATTAAGTTAGTAAAGAAGGTTACAAAATATGCAGATCACGATTTCTGTCTTGTTTTAGGTGATATACGGACCAAAATGACTGGAAGGAAATGTACCAAATTGTTATCAATGGTTTTTTCCGGATAGTGTGATCTTCATAGAAAGATTTAGAAAATCTTTATACTACCCTAAGGTTTTATATGTGTGTGTGCATACATATACATGTATTCATCTACTCTATTTACTTTTCCACAAAAGTATATGTATTATTTTTATAATGAGAAAAACCAGTCATGCATTCTAAGTAATTTTATTGGAATGTTTACTTACCAAGTAAGATCAACTTTCTCTTTGTCCTTGGGTCTCCAATTCAACTTTCTCTTTGTTTCTGGATCTCTAGCGTGCTCTCGCTCCTCTCTTCCTCTCGCTCTTTCTCTCTCTCTCTCTCTCTCTCTCTCTCTCTCTCTCTCTGCTCTCTCTCTCTCTCTCTCTGTCTTTGTGAGGACATCAATATATTGTTCTGCCTTCATGGCCATCTTCACCCTGGTGAAGAGAGCATAAGCTCCATTTATTTAATTATTCTTAAATGTTTGTACATTGCTGCAAGGAGCTTGGAAAGAAAACAGAACCAAAGATGTTAAATAATAATAATAATTATTATTATTAAAAAATAGAGTTCCAGTCCAACTGAAACTCAGCAAGACCATTAAGTGAGAATAAGAACCCTGGAAGGCTAGAAGGCATTGTGGAGACACAGGAAGAAATGCAAAGCTGGGGCAGTCTGAATCAAGGAATGATAGGACTGAGCAGCATGGTGTACAGACAGCCATGTCACCCACGAAGATGGCACAAAACTGCCCCAGCTACAGAATGTGGCTAGACAATGAGGTTGGATCCATCAGTGAGCATTTGATGTCAACCCTACAAGGACCAGTTGCTAAACAGAGATAAAAGCAAATGCAAGCTATGAATGAGGTACATGTACAATAAACAAGATCCAGAAACCTTTCAAGATGCATCTGACACAAAAATTGTGAGGAAAGAAAATAAAATTTTTAAAATGTGATAACCAACAAAGTGAATGCATACAGTTCTTAAACAGAAAGAAATAGGAAAGAAAACAAGATCCTTTAGGAATGTGTACAGGTCTTCATTGTCATTGTAAAGTGTGATAGATACACTCTATTATTATATGATATGATTTTTTCAATTTTTAATGTTTATTACTATTATTATTACTAACAAGATGTTTCATATGGATATATCATGTGTCAGTACCCATTTTTCCCTTGTCCCTGCCCCCATTCCACTGGGGACACTCCTCAGTGGGGTTGCAGGTATTTTCTTTTCTTTTGATCTTTTTCAAATTTTTATTAGCAACTTCCATGATTATAAAAAACATCCCATGGTAATACCCTCCCTCTCCCCGCCCACTTTCCCCTTTGAAATTCCATTCTCCACCATATCCCCTCCCCATCTCAATCAGTCTCTCTTTTATTGTGATGTCATGATCTTTTCCTCCTATTATGATGGTCTTATATAGGTAGTGTCAGGCACTGTAAGGTCATGGATATCCAGGCCATTTTGTGTCTGGGGGAGCACGTTGTAAGGAGTCCTACCCTTCCTTTGGTTCTTACATTCTTTCCGCCACCTCTTCCAGGTATTTTACATGGGGTTGTAGTCTAGGAATCGTGGGAGCCATAGTCAATTATTCTTTGCGGTGGGGGTTGGATGGTTCTGGGCATGATGTCTCAACCTGTGGCTCTTACAGTCTTTCTACCCCCTCTTCAGCAAAATTCCCTGAGCCATGGTTGGGTGAGTGTTAAGTCTTCTTCATTGATGAGCTCTTAGGAGCTTCTGGATCTCTACTTTGGTAGCTGTTGAATACCCTCAGGATCTGTCTCCTATCCCTGGTGCTGATTTTCATAAATACTTTTGTTCATTTCTATTTTTACAATGAACGGAAAGGTGTTTGAAGTAGAATATATGTAATTAATGTTTACATCATGAGTGGTGTTAATGAATTTTAGAAGGAAATTATTTTGTTTACACAAGTAATAGATCAGAGAACTCAAAAATGATCCTAAAGAAAGAAATACATTAAACTCTTAGGGATGGAAAGAGGTCTCAGCGGTTAAAGGCATTTTCATGCAAAATCTGCTGGCCCAAGGTTCAATTCCCCAGTACCCACATAAAGTCACATTCACAAAGTGGCACATGCATGTGGAATTCATTTGCAGTGACAAGGGAACTAGGTGTGCTAACATGCTCCTCTTTTTTCTAATAAATAAGTACAAATTAAAAATTAAACATAGGGAGATGGCTCGGTGATTAAGCCAATTGCTTGCAAAGACAAATGGCTGGGCTAATACCCTGGTAAGTGTTTGTGAGGGTGAATTAAGCAGGAGAAGGCCCAAAAGAGGTAATCAGAAAGATGCAACACCTGCCTGCTCCAGCAGAACAGGACTTCAGCTTCTTCTGATCCAGTCTCATCCCATCCGTTCTCTCTCCCCTGGTGCCTGCCCCTTCTTGAGGTCAGACCAATCAGCTCCCTCTCAGAGTCTCCTGAGCCTGAAGGTAGGGCACACCACAATAAGATTATAAATTGATCCTTACCAGGTGTACAAGGCCACAGTTTGGCTTTTCACATATCCTAAACTTGCAGCTCCCTGCTCTGGTAAGACCGCTCACCTCAGCCCACAGTCACGTGCACCCACTGCCTCCTACTGTTTGCCACATGGCAGATGTCTGTGATTTCTTTTCTTCTCTTAATCTAATAAGGTCTCTTTAAGTCTGACCCTCTGGTCTATGGATTTAAATCCATAGGAAAAGAATCTAAATTTGGTGTTGTACTGGCTGTTGGTATGTTGGCAAGGAGTAAACCCCTATTATATTTGCTTGAAGTGGGAAGAGGCCCTGGTGTGCTCTCTGTCTTCCTCTCTCTCTCTCTCTCTCTCTCTCTCTCTCTCTCTCTCTCTCTCTCTCTCTCTCTCCCTGTCTTTCTATTTCTCTACTCTATCTCTGTTTCACTCTTTCTGCTTGTAAATAAATAACTAAAATATTAAAACAATAATAAAGTCTTGGTCAAGTAGATAAAGTTTGAATGATGGATAGGTCATTTATATTTGGTAGTAAAATGGTAACAATCTTGATGCAACTTCCATCTGGCATCACCCTATGATATTGAAAAGATCTCCAATGTAAAGGACTCTAATGCTGAAGAGACTTCCTTCTTGAAGCTCTGTGTGATACTGAAGAGATCTCTTGCTTGGGACACTCTGAGACATCGATAAGCTCTCCTTGAAGCACTTTGTGGAAACGAACAGATCTCCTTCTTGAAGCATGCTGTGATATTGAAGACATCTCTTGCTTCACTCTGTGATGCTGAAGAGATCTCTTGCTTGGATCATTCTGTGATACTGAAGACATCTCCTTCTTGAAGCACTTTGTGGGAATGAAGAAATCTGCTTGAAGTGCCCTGTGATGTTGGGTAGAATAGTGACAGAAAACATGTCTGGGATAGTAAGCATTGGTCTTCCACATGTCTTTCTATGAAGACGTAAGTTAATCCATAACAAAGGAGTGCTTTCAAAGATTCAGATTTTCAAAAGTTGGCCAAATGAATCCCCAAGGTCTAAAACTAAAAGTAATTTTATAAATAAATCCCAAGTAACAACCAAACAAAACAACCAAAGTAAGAGGATACAATTTATAAGGGCAAGGTTAAGAAGAAAATTTTAAAATGAAAATAGCGCTTGTAACAGATTCTAATTGTATGTACTCTACAACATTAAAAAAAAAAAAAGGTCTTGTACAAAATACGTAGTAAAAGTTACTAGGTGTTTGTTTGCAAAGAGTCCATTTAATTATCAGAGAAAACAGGGATCTAACCCCATACATCTAGCCCCACCCATAGCATCTCAAGCATTACTTTCTGGAGAATTGAAATCTGGAGGAGAGAAACCCGTCATTTGTTGCAGTGTCTGCTGGTTCCAGGGAGGCTGAAAGGCACCCAAGCAGAGGAAGGCAGGAGTGGGAGGAGAAGGCTTGTCGTTACTGAGCCTTACAGATTGTGTTATTGTGTCTGACCCTGAGTTCTGCATGGTCACCCAACTCCGCACTGCGAACTCTGGGGATAATTCATCACAAATGAAAATGCTCTTGGAAAAGGTGGGGGAGGAGTCAGTGATCATGGCTGGAGCTGGGATTTATGGTGTTATAATAAGTTAATTAACTGCTGCACTCACTGCGTTTTTAAGAATGAAGATAGCATCTAAACGCACACACACGCTTATTAAGAGGAATATCTTTGGGCATATTGAATGCTTGTTAGGGAAGGTGTCTTAAGATGAATTAAAATAGAGAGCTTTATGAGGTCTAGGCCTACACATTAATCATAAGAACTAGAGCATTATAGGCTAATGGTGCCATAAAGTTCTGACTGGGTTACCTCAGTGGGCATGCACTGAGACTGCCAGTTCAGAAATATCCAGGCAGTGCTGATAGGAAGAAATCAATTTCATTCTAAAATAGCCAGTACCCCTGGGTTTTTGAGAAGATTTTAAAACTAATTAAGTTCAATAAACAGAGGTAAAAACTCCTGGTGCATTGTTTTCTTAATGATTTCAATACAGCCATATGAAAATGTTCCAAACATTTAATAAAAATAATTTTATAAAAGCTATGATACATACAAAGAAGAGTGAAAATGCCCACAGAATACATACAAATTTAAATCTAATCAGAAGTGTTGAGGAGGGGCAGGAGAGATGGCTTATTGGTTAAGCACTTTCCTGTGAAGGCTAAGGACACTGGTTCGAGACTCGATTCCCCAGGACCCACGTTAGCCAGATGCACAAGGGGGAGCAAGTGTCTGGAGGCCCCGATGCTCCCATTCTCTATCTATCTATCTATCTATCTATCTATCTATCTATCTATCTATCTATCTATCTATCTATCTGCCTCTTTCTCTCTGTGTCTGTCTCTCTCAAATAAGTTAATAAAAATAAAAAATAAAAATTAAAGTGTTGAGGATGGCTAGACAGATGGCTTAGAGGTCAAGGCACTTACCTGCAAAGCCCTAACAACTGGAGTTTGATTCTTCAATACCCAGATGAAGCCAGACTGACAAGGTGGTGCATGCATCTGGAGTCCATTAACAATGGCTAGTGGCCCTGTCACACCCATTCTCTCTCTCTCATAAATAAATAAGTGTGCGTTGGGGAGATGGCCCAGTGGATAAGATGCTTGCCATGCAAGCATGCAGAGCTGAGCTCAGACACCCAGCACCCACGTAAAATTCGAGGCATGCTGGCATTCACCTGAAATCCCAGCACTGGGGAGTCAGTGCTTGCTGGAGTCCCTGGGGATTCCTGGCTACCTAATCTAGCTGAATCCATGACTTCCAGGCTCAGCCAGAAAGCCTGTCTCAAAGAAGAAGGTGGAGCATGATAGAGGAAGACACCCGACCTCAACCCCTGCCCTCCACACGCATGTGCACGTACACACACGCGCAGACACCAGTACACATATGCACAGACATACAAAAACGCATAAGTAAACACACACAGTGCACAAGTCTAATCAAGAAAAGAGGTGAAAGCCCTCCATCAAGTTTCGAAGTGAGAAGAATAGCAAAGATGACATGGTTCAGCAGGAGCACAGACTAGCAAACGCCAGGACACCGGTGGGATGGACGCCATAAGTGAGCTAAAGTACAGCAAAGCAGTAGAAGAGGTGAACAGCTAAAACCAGGCTAGAGGGATGGCTCAGCAGTTAGGGTGCTTGCCTGCAGAGCCTACAGATCCACGTTCAACTCCCCAGATTCCACACAAGCCAGATGCACAAGGTGACGCACGTGCAAGGCCACGCATGCACACGAGGAGACACAGGCATCTGGAATTTGGTTGCAGTGGTCGGAGGCCCTGGCATTCCAATTCTCTCTCAATCACACACACACACACTCGCACACACACTCTCTCTCTCTCTCTCATAAAGGTGCATCCCACCACTCCCAGAAAATAAAAATTAAAATTAAAAAGTGTAAAACATTTGAGGATGTGGTCCAAAGCTACAACCCTAGGCCGTCAAATTCCTTCAAAAGTTTAGGGACACTTTCCTATTTATACAGTCTAGTTCAGAAAATAGCTGGAAAGTCACTCAATAAAGGAGCACTTAAATAAGATGCTGTCACATAACCCAGTCTTGTAGCTAAACTTAATCTTCTGTGAGTCGTCAAACATTTCATAGTCATGCAGATGTAGTCTAAAATTAGATGATCCTCTAGTATGTCGTATTAATACATTTTAATTCTAATCAAATAAGTTTCAAAGGTAATTATTTCAACAGTAGGATATTTTGTTTTAAATATACCTTACTCAAACCACCAAGGATTTTATTTAAAAGTATCAAAATTAAATGATTCTCAAAAACACTACACTACAAGTATATTAAATTATGATTTTGGGGCTGGAGAGATGGCTTAGTGGTTAAGCGCTTGCCTGTGAAGTCTAAGGACCCCAGTTCGAGGCTTGACTCCCCAGGACCCACGTTAGCCAGATGCAAAAGGGGCACATGCGTCTGGAGTTCATTTGCAGTGACTGGAGGCCCTGGTGTGACCATTCTCTATCTCTATCTGCCTCTTTCTCTGTCTGTCACTCTCAAAGAAATAAATAAATAAAATTTTTTTTAAATTACGATTTTTGTTTGATATTGATACTGTGAGTAACATTATCTGGCGTATACTTTGCTCTTCAAATACTCACTCCAGACATTGCCCAACAGGTATACATGTGATTTATGAAATATCATTTCAAGAATCCTTAAAGCACCAGACAAAAAATTATAAATGTTTGAAAAGGAGAGATAGAAAGTGTTTGTTTGTTTGTTTGTTTGTTTGTTTTAAGAGAAACCTGGTTTTAGAAAATAGGAAAGAGCATATCACATGAAAAGCCATTAGACTGGATTAGAACTGGCCCAACAAACAAAAAACCTTAAAACCCAAATAACAACATTAAAAATTAAACCATAAAGAGAACAAGGAAAAACTTTTTTATATCTCTCAGTAAGTTACTAAGAGATGTAAAAGAAAACACGAATAAAGAAATATATGAACATATATATGTGAACAGACCTGTGGGACAGGACAGAGAAAAGGCAGGTTTTTAACCCAAAGTAATCATTGTCTACCTCCAAGAAAAATAGATAGGTTGGTTTAGACCTGTAAAGGACTTTCTAAATCAAAACTGAAAGAAACAAGAAAGAGAGGGAAAAGTAGAGGATGATACTTATAAATTAGAAGAATTTTTTTTTTTTTAAAGAGGATGGATGGTTGATGGGAAGAAAACCAAAACTATAGCAAAGTAAAAGTACTCATTTAGCTAAATAAACACTAAAAAGGAAAATAAAGATCAGGTTAAAATACACCAGATTTAGGGGGGAAATATTAGTTGCAAATGCTTCAGACCCAAAGGTTAATGTCTATATTTTACAGCATTTTTATATGGGCTGACATCTGAAGTGTGTTAGGAATTTATTCCTCTTATTTGGGACATGAGGAATACTTGTGGCTGGGACAAAATACCAGGCCAGACACATTTTATGAAAGGGAATGGGCTTATTTCAGATTACAGTTCCAGCGGGTAGAGTCTATCATGGTAAGAAAATCCCAGCAGGACCAGGAAGCTGGTGTCACATTATCACATCACCAGGGAGAAATGCTAGCATTCAGCTATCTTTCTCCTCTTTATATAGTTCAGGATCTCAGCCTTTGCAATGGCACCACCCACATTTACTGCAGGTCTTTCCACCTCAATTAATCTGATCTAGAAAATCCCTCACAGAAGTGCCCAGAGATTTGTTTTCATGGTGATTCTGAGTCCTACAACCATGATTAACTATCACGGAGAGTTAGTCACTTTCTCTTTATCTACATCAGGAAATCTTTGGGATATAGAAATTAAGCAAGAGGCAATAAAGGCAGTCGTGGCTGTCCATTTTAAGACCCTCAGGCTCAGACCCTCACCATGTCATGAACATCCCTATGCGGTAGCTTCCCTCACGTTCCTGCGGACACACAAACACTCACAAGCTTTTGCTCCTGTGTTGTTGCTGTCTGGATTGCTCTCTATTTTTGACAAAAACAATCTTACTCTTTAAAGCTTAGTTCAAATGTTACTCAACTGGAAAACTCCAAGGAAATCTAGCTATCAAATCAACACATCTGTTGGGTGACCAGCCTGTGTCAGACCGTGGGGATTATAGTAGCAAATAAAAGAGATCCATTTCTGCCTTTGTGGGTATTTAACCTCTGCTCCTCCACCATGCTTGTTTCCTATACCATGGCCCTTCATGATAGCATTTATGACAGGTACAGTTACTAGACACTGCGAGACAATGAATGTCCCAGCCCATCAAACAACACCTACCTTACCTTCTGTACAAGTTTAGCATCTATAAATTATTGTGCATATACTAGACATCCAAAATATGCTGGCTAATGTGTGAAGTACAAAATCCTGAACTTTCCTATTAAAATAAAACTCAAAGTAGCATGTGTTTGTAAAGGCAATTTAGAAGGAAGAACTATTCCCCATCAATTTCCGGTGCTCAGCACTATCCTGCAACATTCTGCTTTTCCTGAAGAAGTGACAGAAACACTGAAACATTAATCAACTCAGATACCTGCTAATCACTCTTACAGTGAATCTGAGCAACAGAGAAGGGAGTCGGAGTTCTCAAATTAACTCTGCAGAGACATATTAGCATAGCAGCATAAAACAGATCCGTTTTGACATCTGGAGTCCACAACTACACCCCAAACGCAAGCAGACTGGGCGTGTCCTCTTGAAGCAACTACCAAACCATTTCTTTGGCTGTTGCACTACAACTGATTTTTATTACAGGAATTGTCCCAGGTTATCAATGGCTAAGAGCTGCAGTTTGGGATAGGAAAAAGAAAAGGCTAATTAACAAAAGAGAAGAAGAAGAAGCAAGAGTGTAAGATTTGCAACTAAGTTCAGTGTCACTCTGGTTACAGAACCCAGTGCGCCCCTTAAGGACTGTAACTTACCTAGTTCCGTGTGTATCTAGAGATCCAGCTTCCTCGGTGGACAGAAAGTTCTCTGGTGGTGAGAGGTTCCTTTGTAGTACCTTGAGCAATTACTTGTTTGTTCTAGGTATGTACTCTAGACTTGCTTTGACTACTAGGCTGTGTATTATTTTGTCATACAAGGCAGAATGGGAACACTTTACATTTGAGAGTGTACCCTACTGATGCTACACATCTCTTCAGCCAACTGCATCTATTATAACCCCCAATATAAAAGGTGAAGGTGGAAAAGAAGAAGGAGGTTGGAGAATTTAACCAGTGAGGAAGCCAGGAAATGGTTCTTTCCTGAAACTAGAATCTTAGTTGAACTAAAAACTAATATGCCATAATATATCTAATGTTGAATACTATGATAGTTAGGAACAAAAAAAAATTCTTATATGTTGACTGACTATGGTAAGTTATTCTTAAATATATTAGAGCTATGAAGTGACTTATTGTAGGGATCCTTAATTTATAATGGACATTATTCAGTCGTTTAAAGTGTTTTGTGTAAGGATGTGCATGTGTATGGATGTGTGTGCCTGCACGTGAGTGTGTGTGTGCTTGTGCATAGAGGCTAAAGGACAACCTTGGGTATCATCCTCAGGTTTCTGATAGAGGATTTCAAAATTGTCCTGGAGCTTGCCAGTAAGCCTTAACTGCCTCTGCCTCCCAAGTACTGAGATTACAAGCATGTGCCACACTCCTGGCATTGTTCCAAGGATTCTGGAGATAGAACTCAGGTAGCCATGTTGTCAAGCAAGCACTTTAAAGCCTGGGCTCTATCTTCCTAGCCTGCCTTTCTAAGCTATGTTTGAGAGTTTATATTGTAAGAAGGTGAAGAGCTATTTTGAGGATTTTGAACTTATATAAAATGTTATTCCTGTTTTGAAAAAAATGGTGTCTTTAAAAAGACACAGGATGGGGCTGGAGAGATGGCTTACTGGCTAAGGCACTTGCCTGCAAAGCCAAAAGACCTAAGTTCATTTCCCCAGGACCCACAAAAGCCAGCTGCATAAAGCGGCACATGCATCTGGAGTTCATTTGCTGTGGCTGGAGGCCCTAGCGTGCCTATTCTCTACCTGCATCTCTCCCTCTCTCTCTCTCTCTCTCTCTTTCTAATAAATAAATAAAAATAAAATATTCTTTTAAAAAGACCCAAGATTGACACAGCTTTTGTTATTCAGAGTTTGATGTGATGCTCATGCCTCAACTATCTTAAAAGGGAATCACCCACATTTATTTTATGCTTCTTTAGGTCATTTCAGAGAAGGGACTGACTGGCATTATTATGCATTAGCTTTAAGAATCTTTAGACATCATTTTGTTCTTTTACATGTTGAAAAAGTTTCACAAACACGTGCCTTGTTCAAAACTATACCCAACTTAGCAAGAAAGATGAGAGAAGAACATACATTTCCAGCCCTTCTTTTCTAGGAACACTTTACTACCAATCTTTTATAGAAATCAGATATTACAAACACTTGTACGGAAAATACAAATCGCATCTTATATTAATATGCCAAACTCTGTTATTTTCTTGCCTTTCAATCGACTTTCAGCAATAGTCCTGATAGAGTTTAATGGTCTTCCACAACAAAACACACTCTCTATGCATATTTGATACTTTGTTTTAAGTTGCACTTTACAAGGTTCCTAAGTTTTCCTCCAGTATCTCTGGTATCCTGATTTTAGTTAATAGCAATAAAACAACAGGAGCAAAAAAGTGCAAAAACAGTCCTTGATCTAGGCCTGTTTAGTGTGCCAAAAAAAAATGCATGAGGGCTGGAGGCACATAAAAACATGTCAATCAGACGTAATTGCTCTCATAGAGAAACACTTTCCAGGCAAGTAAAAAAGAACTCATCCTGAACACAAGGCTTTGTAGCAGCGACTAATCTACTAATGACAAGCTCGGTTTGTTACTCTTGTACTTGTTCACGATGAACATTTGAATTTGATTCGACATGACAGAAAAGGACAAGCTGACCAAATCATGGCTCTTAAACAATAACACAGAGGCCATATATGTATAGCATCTATACCCATATGTAGTAATGATATCATTAACAGCTGCAGATAATCCAAATGCCATTTAAATGCTCATAATTACTCACATGGCGCAGATAAATAGGAAGACCCTAACACATTTTTTAAAGCCTCTACGCTTTTGTACAATAATTCTTTCAAAACTTTCTGTAGGCTGGATTTGACCAGCAGACATGAAACCAACAGCCCAGGGGATGGTGTTTGAAGGCTATATTTGGCTAGATGTATATAAAGACAGCTTTAAAATATTTTCAATGTGACTCCCCCATTATTGCAGAGTCTACTTAAATGGAAACTTAATAATCCCTGCACAAAAGGCAAAGGGCAACAGCCAGCTCCAAATAGAAGACCACAGAAACTGTTATCCCTGCTTACATCCCGTCACCCTAAAACTAAAGAGCTATGTTTTTAATAGCTCTGGGCTTAGAGCACTCACAAGCTAGAAAGCATTAGTCCTTCCCTTCCTGGGAAGCAAAACAACTGCAGTAATGAAACTCTATCAGAAGATTTAGTCAAAACTGTGTTGCAATCTCTCCTTCAATTTATTTAAGGTTGAAAAAAAAAAAAAAAAAAACATTAAGAACCAAACATTCTCCAAGATACCACACTAGGGGAAACCTATAAACTATTCGTGAGAAAACTCATTTTAAATTTCAAAATCACTGATTTGCAGATTTAATAAGGCCGCTTAAATGGAAAGAGTACATAAAGTTGGAAAATAATGGAGACCAGGCCAAAATTTACTAGGACCCTTTCTTTTTTTCTGTTTTCATCCTATTGTCTCGGTTTATAGGAGAAAGCACACGCGAGACTAAATATTTGGGCCAAGGGGAGCTGGTCACACTGTTTACACACTGGGTTCAGACCCAGCAACATATGACCAGCGGTCATGCCAACAACAGTGCCCACGGGCTCCAGCCTCTGCCCCGCCCTCCCTCCGGCCGGTCCCGTCTGCGTCTGAGATCCAGGCTTCAAGAACAAACCAGCGCTGCGGCCCGACGTGTTCGTGCGGCGTCTGCGGCAGGAGTCATGTGTGCTCCGCCTGCTTGGACCGCCACCAGCGCATCTGGGAACTTGCTCAGTTAGACAGAGCCACCTCTAATTCCTGCCTTTGCGGGACATCTCACGCTCAGTTATTGATGGACACAGGAGTGTGAAATGCCAGCAATATCACCCCGACTTGGGAAGACTCTGAAGGTCTATTCCGGGCACAGACGTCCCCGTGGAACCAGCCCTGGGTTTTAAGTGGGCCTGCATCATAACTTCACCCCTGCTTCTGCTGGCTAGCTTCCTTTTTTCTTTACTTTCCCTTCCATGGGTATTCATCAATAAGTGTTCTTTACACTGTGCTTTGACTAGCTAGAGTCTGCTTCCCAGAGGACTCCACTTGGGACAGCTAACTTTGGACACCCATTTGCAGTATTCTAGGTTCTGGAGCGGGGAAGCTTGGTTTCAGCTGCTAGGTCTGAATCCACCTGAAGATAGCTCTGTCAGAGCAGGCCTGAACTTGGATGTAATGAGCACCTTCTAGCTATTAATAAAAATTATATTTCACTTTCCTTTTGCTTATTGTCACCAAGCCATGGCCCACATGTCGCTGGGGGCAGATCTGGAGTGGGTGATAGAATTTAAACATCAAAATCCCACCCCGTGCTCCTAATAAGGTCTAATCCTCAGCTCACCTGGAAAGATAGCAATGAGTCCCTAGAAATGTCAAGACTTCTTCAAATCATTTAAACTTTCCCTCTTGAGAGCCTTTATTTCCATGACAACTGTAAGAATTAAGGGTATGTGAACAGTCTCCAAATTCAGAAAAGGGCTGGAGACTGAAGAACTTGATGAATTAAATTTAATTAAATTAAGTGGGTTTATTGTTGTTTAATAAATGGAAATAATATGAATCTGAAAGGGTATCTCTTCTACCCTTTCCTATCAACGTGGGGGCAATAGGTTTATAGAGTTTTCCAAAGAATAGTACTTGAGTAAATCTTCATTTAATTAGTTGGGACATTATGAGAGCCTTCACATGATAATACAAGCTACATAGTTCAGAATTTGTGGGCAGAGAAGAATGAGAGGAAATTAATGCATACTCCAAGTGAGCAGTGCCACAATATGACATCTAGTTAAGTAAACTGTTCAATTTGTTCTACTAGAGAAAGTTTAATACTAATTTTGAATTTTCTCTTCATGAAACCATGAAGATTATATTCCTTTTTCTAATATTATGAATCTATAAATACACTATGTATAGAAAAGAAAGGGGACTGGAAAGATGTCTTAGAGGTTAAAGCACTTGTCTGAGAAGCCTAAGGACCCAAGTTTGATTCCACAGTAACCATGTAAAGTCAGATGCACAAGGTAGCACATGTGTCTGGAGCTTTTTTGCAGTGACTAGAGGCCCTGGCATCCCATTCTCTCTGTCTCTCTATCTGCCTATTTCTTTTCTCTGTCTCTCTCTCTCTCTCTCTCTCTCTCTCTCATAAATAAATAAGTAAATGGAGAAAGTATAGAGGGATAGTAGGACTCATAACATTTTAATATAGACATTGAATGTAGTCACTAGAACACTGCCCTCCATCATTGCATGAATGCACTGGTCTTTTTTGGGGGCAGCTCAGTAGTTTCAGTAAATTTTACACAGGAGAAAGACAAAATTGTATTATCTTATTTGCCCAATGAATGGCCAGCAAGATTACAGTCTTGAAATCACACACACACCCCCATCAGCTTGACTCCTCCCCATTCAAAGTTATAGTAAAGAAAAATATCCTCAGTACAAAAAATATATTGGCCCAGTTCAAAATCCAGCTGGCACCTCTGTTCCTTAAGAAAGAATTGATGATTTGAGGAAATGCTAGAGAGGCATTTTGATATTCCTGGCATCTCTTTGCAGGTTTCTGACAACCACCATGTCAGTGGCCCTCAAACAGGTGTGGGTAATTGTCCAATCTCAGAATGTTGTAGTTTGACTGTGTAATGTTTTCCATAGGTGTATATCTTTGACCACTTGGTCCGAAGCTGCTGGTGCTCTTTGGGAAGGCTATGGAACCTTTAGGATGTAGAACATCCCTGAAGGAAATGGGTCACTGGGCATGGGCCTTAAGGTTTTAGAGCCTCTTGGCCCCACTTCACGCTTTTTTCCCTCTCTTTATCATCTATCTATCATCTACCTGTCAGTCAATCTCTCTATCTCAATCTCTCCTTCCCAACTCTGGGTTCCATGTGACCAACTGCCTTATGCTTTTGCCACTGTGACTACCACACAATGATGGACTGTAAGCCAAAATAAATTCTTCCCCTTTTTTAAAACAGCTTTTGCCAGGTACTTGGTGATCTCTTAGTAACTCTTGGTCAAACTGCCTAAAGTAATGCTAGATTAAATGTCAATCGTAATTTACATAGCAGTTTTACAAACAATGACTTTCACCAGTACGGTATTGAACCTCTCCTTTTCATTGATCTAATGTCTTCAACAACAAGACATACATACACATTTCTTAAATGTGCAATGGATAGCAATAAAAAAAAAAACAATTTAAAATAAAACCAACACCCCAAACCTTGGAGCCACCTGTGCTTGCCAGATAACAGTTGGAGAAGGTCCTTTCCTATGCCCACATCTTTGAGATTCAGCCACTAGGGTGGAAGATCCATTGCCACTCATGCTCAATACTTACAGAAGGTCTCCCAGGCCATGGGCTTGAGACCACAACTGTTGGTGGTAAAGCCTTAACATGACTTAACATCAAAGACTAAACATGGGACACACAGCTCCAGGAAGACAGTTATCAAGATTACAAGTCCAAGAACACCTACAATATCTGCTGCCCCAAACAACAACGGAAGGTCTCCTTGGTATCTCCCAAGTCCGAGTCAATGGCTTCTAGTACAAGAGCCCAGCATCACCAGTGCTCATTCCACAGGTCCTGGGGAGGAAGGTCTTATCCCAAAAGTCTTATCCCATCCTGTGGTACAGTAGCTGGTACCACAGGCCCAGGCATCACCAACGGTCACCCTGTGAAGTCCTAGGAAAGTCTTTTTCACACCCTTTGGCTCAGGGATGATAGCTGCTGTTGCCACAACCTTCATGTCACCTGTGCTTTTCATTATGGCCATTGAGGCGGTCCACTCCACAATCCACACCAAAGAACCTGGATTCTGCTGCTACAAAGCCAGGCCCCTGTGCTCGACTCTGAAGACTGAGGCCAAGAATCTTTGGAAATAAGCATGCTCTAAAGAGTCTTCAACTACTGTCAAAAACCACTGCACTTGGGCTCAAAAGATGACTTAGTGGCCAAGGCACATGCCTGCAAAGCCCAAGGGCCCAAGTTCGAATCTCCAGGTTCCACTTAAGCCAGATGAACATGGTGGCACATGTATCTAGAATCTGTTTGCAGTGGCTAGAGGCCTTGGTATGCCCATTCTCTCCCTTCCTCCCTCCCTCCCTCCCTCCCTCTCTCTCTCTCTCTCTCTCCCTGTCTCTAATAAATAATAAAAATAAAATCTTTTTTAAAAACAGTGCACTGTAAACAAATGAATCACTTAGTACTGCTGGCATCAATCCAGGGGAAAATATTACACAAATACTACATACTTTATGTTCCCTATAACCCAAACCAAAGAAGCCACTCAAATGACATATCAGTGAATAAAAACATTTCTAACCAGGTGAATAAACAATAGTTTCCTATGAAAGCTACTCCTTAAAACTTGAAGAGACAAGCATGACTTCTTATGTCCAGATATCAAGGTAGGAACACAAGGACGCAAAAGGAAACATGGAAATCCCAAAGGAAAAGAGTAATTCTCCTGAAACACATCCCAACTTGAATAAAAATCCATGGAGCACATGCAAAGGGTCCAAAATAGTGATCCTAAGGGTATTTGGAGGAGAGAAGTCTAATGTGAGGAAACACAAATAAACAATACGCAGAAATGAGCAAACAAGTAAGGATGAGAATTGACACTTTCCAAAACAGAAAAGGTGAAAATGAGCCCATCAGAAATCATGGCACTAAATAGTTCAATAAAATGAAGTAAAAAATACAATGGAGAACTTCCACAATAGCCTGAAACAAGCACAAGAAAGCATTTTGAACAGGAGAAACACAAGCCAGTATAGATCAAAGAGGAAAAGGGAAGAAAGAAGGAAGGAAGGAAGGAAGGAAGGAAGGGAAAAACATCAACGAAAGGAAATTTATAAATAAAGAGAGTCCTACAGGACCTATGGGACATGATTAAATGAACAAGTATTTCCATTATGGGAATTTCAGAAGGTGAAGAAAAGAGCAAATGTGTTGAAAACTTGTTTCTTGTAACATTACTAGAAAATTTTCCAAATCCTCAAAGAGCTATGAACATACAGCTACAATAAATCCAAAGGACGTCAAGTACAAACACCTAAAAAGCCTTTACAAAGAAACATTACAGTCAAAATGTCAAAGTACAAGATGAACAGAACGTGAAGAGCAGCAAGAGAGGTTCATCAAGTCACACATACGGACATACGGAATACTCATTTAGACCCATAGCAGATGTTTCGATGACACTTTTTCAGCCTAAAAGAAAATAGGATTACATATCTGAAGACTTGTAAGAGTAAAGACTGCCAACTAATAGTACTACACCAAGATAAACTATCCTTCTGAAATGAAGGAAAAATGAAGGTTTTTTTTTTTTTTTTTTTTTAGCAAATAAGCAAAAACTGAGGGAATTGAAAAAGTTATGGGAAAATAACCCACAAGAGAGTCTTATACTGCATGCATAAGAATGGTCACCACCATTATGAATGAATTCTCATGGATGCACAAATCTCATAGAAGAACAGAGATATACAAAATGGCAATCAAATATTTTCATGTCATAAAACCAGTAGGTCATAAAAATAAATATAAATAGATGCAGAAAAGAACAGAAAAAGCACAAAGCAAGGAGAAAACAGAATTATAGGATGATGTTTAGATCTATTAATAATAACTTTGAATGTCAATGGATAACAATCACCAATCAAAAGACATAGCATAGAAAAAGGATAAGAAAATAAGGGCCAACTAGATGTTGTGTACCAGAAACTCACTTCATTGGTAAGGATGAGCAGACTGAAAACACAGGACTCTAAATATATAAATATATATGTAACACACAAAAGGAAACCAAGAGCTAGCAGGAATGAATATACTTCTGTGAGATAAAGTAAACTAAATAAAAAACTGCTAGAAAAGAAACAGGATCTTGGGAGGCAGAGGTAGGGGGATCGTCATGAGTTCGAGGCCACCCTGAGTCTACACAGTGGATTCCAGGTCTGCCTGGGCTAGAATGAGACCCTACCTCAAAAAAAAAAAAAAAAAACAGGAACAATTCTTCTAGAAGACACAATATATAGACACGTATGCATCAAGCACAGAATGACTCACATACATGAAGGGAATATCATTAGATATAAACAAGAAAAAAACTTAAATTCACTAGTATTTGTAGACTTTTTAACATTCCCCATTATCTTCTAGAGGCTGATGATCCAGAGAGAAAAACAACAGCGAAACATTTGAGCTGAGCCATCTTATTAGCAAATTGGACATAACAGACATTTTCAGGGCATCTTATCCAATAGCATCAGAATATACATTCTCCTTATAAGTATAATATGCATGAAACATTCTATAGGATAGATAATACATTAGGACACAAATGAAGTCTAAAACACTGGTTGAATTTAATTTTTTTATTTTTAAAAGTTTTTAAAATTTATTTGAGAGAGAGAATGAATGAATGAGAATGGGCACACCAGGGCCTCTTGACACTGCAGACAAACTCCAGATGCATGAGCCATTTTGTGCTTCTGGCTTCATGTGGGTACTAGAGAATTGAACCCAGGCCATCAGGCTTTGCAAGCAAGTACTTTTAACTGTGGAGTCATCTCCCAGCCACAAATTTTAAATCATATCATGTATCTTCTCAGACCAGAATGAAATTGTCAACAAGAAGAGTGGAAAGTATGAAAAGATTTTCATATAGAATAAAAGACCCATAACTTACTAGTGGATAATTGAGGAAGTTAAGAGGGAAATAAAATATTTATAGAAAAAATAAAAATGACAGCAGTATATATCTAAGTCTGTGTGATACAGCAAAAGAAGTAGTGAGAGGCATACATCAGTAAGTAGAAAGCTCTCAAATAAGCAACCCAACACACTGGAAATGATAACACATGCATGTAGTCCCAGCACTCAGGAGACAAAAACAAGAGGATTGCTGCAAGTTCAAGCCAGCCTGGTCTACACAATAAATTCCAGACCAGACAGAGATACATAGAGATACCAGATCACCAATCAATCAATTTATGGAATTAAAAAATAAACAACCTAATAATAGTATGCTACAAAAACATTAAATTGGCATTAAATGCTTCCAAAATTAGTAGAAGATAATATTGAAAAAGAAATAAATAAAATTGAAAGTAGTATAAAATACAAAAGATGCATGAAGCAAAGAGATGGTGCATGAAGAGGAAACATTAAATTGGTAAACCTCTAGCTAAAATAATCAAGAAAAAAAGTAGAAAAGATACAGATGACATCAAAGATGGAAAAGCAGGTACTACAACTAATACCACAGAACTACAAGCATTATAGGAAACTTCTCTAAACAGTTACACACCAGAAAATTGGAACGTGTAAGAAAAATCCACATATATACAATATGTATATACAACCTACAAGAATTCAATACAAAATCTAAACACACCAATAATAGTAAGTAAGAATAAGCCAGTTACAATTATTTTCCTATACAAATACGTCAGGATCTTATAACTTTAATGCTAAATTCTATATAAATAGTGAAGAAGAATTAATACCAATTCAATAACTCAAAAGCTGACAAACTCTTTTTATGAGGTCAGCATTACCCTTGTACCAAAGCCAGAAAAAAAATAGAAACAACAAAAACAAATCTCTGAATGAACATGGGTGCAAAAATTCTCAATAAAATAGTAGCATACTGAATTCCTTAGACCATCAAAAAGACCTTACATCATGATCAAGGTGGGCTTATTCCAGGGATGGTTCAACATATGCAATACCAAAAATATAATCTAAAACACCAACATAAGACAAAAATCATGAAGAACTGCAGCAAAAAGCAACCCTGAAGATTAAATAATATGTCCTTAAGGTAAAAAATTTAAACCATCTAAGTATAGAAGGAATATACCTCAATATGTTAAAGGCTGCATATTAAAAGAAATTCTTAATATCTTACAGGACTGGAAAACCTGGACATTTGTCTCTGTACTTGTCAATGAGACATGGATGCCATTTTTTTTCATCACCCATTTAATGTAGTAGTGAAAATGTCAGTAATAGAAACTAAATGGTAGAAAAAATCAAGGTATCTAAATTAGAAATCAACTTATTCATTTTGCAGATTACATAGCTTTATGCATTAAAAACCCCAAATAGTTCATCTAAAAAGGCTGTTAAAGATGATAAATTCAGTAAGGTTAGCTGCAGAATATAAAATAAATATACAAATAGCATCATTGAAAGCATTTTATTTATTTATTTGCAAGGAGAAAGAGAATACGCAAATGAAGATGGGCATGCCAGATGCATGTACTTTGTGCATCTGCCTTTACATGGATACTGGGGAATTAACTTGGGTTGTTAGTCATTGTAGGCAAGTGCCTTAACTGCTGAGCCATCGCTCCAGCCCACAAACAGTAGCATTTTTATATAAAAAGAAAGAACATGCCAGGCATGGCTGTGCACACCTTTTAATCCCAGCACTTGGGAGGCAGAGACAGGAGAATCTCTGTGAGTTTGAGGACAATGGGGGACTACAGAGTAAGTGAACTGAGACCCTACCTCAGAAAAATGAAAGAAAGAAATAAGGAGAGAGAAAGAAAGAAAAAGAAAATTGTGGAAAAGAAATTTCAACAATAATTCCATTCACAATGGCTACAAAAAGTAAAGTACTTAGGAGTAAATTCAACCAAGCAAAAGATCCTTACAACTTTAAAATTATAAAGCCATTATTGAAGAAAGTATAGAGGACACAAAATGCAGAAAGATCTCCTACTCTCATGTATCAGAAAACTATTATGAAAGTACATACACTATTAAAAGTAAACTATAGATTAAATAAAATTTCCATCAACATGCCAATGACTTTATTCACATAGATAGAAAGAATCCTAATATTGATATGGAAGTCTCAGAATAGTGAAAGCAGTCTGAAAGGGAGGAAAATCTGGAAGTATTATAATATCTGACTTCAGAACATACTATAAAACTATAGTGACCCAAACAGCATGACACTGGCACAAAAATTCAACCATATATCAATGAATAAAATAGAGAACTAGGAAACTTATCTACTTGCAAACAGTCAAGTAACTTTTGACAAAGGCAAAAAGAACAAACAGTGGGGGGGGGGGATGATCTCTTAGATTAATAGTACTGACAAGTTGGGCACACATACCAACAAGAATGAAACTACATGATTTTCTCTCACCATACAGAAATTGTAATTGCAAATAGATCAAAGAGCTAACTGTAGATCTTGAAGCTGCTGTGTAATAACCATAAGAAAACATGGAGTAAACACTTCAAAACATTGACTGATCTAGGCAATGGTATTTTCAGGTAAAACCCCAAACACACAAGCAACAAAAGAAAAAAATGAAAAGTGGGACTGTGTCAGGCTGAGGGTCTTTTATTGTATTGAGAACAAAACAACAGTTAGGAGATGATCTACAGAATTGGTGAAAACATTTGTGAACTATTAGTCCACCAAAGGGTTAATAGCCAGACTACACAGGGGCACCAAAAATAGCAAACAAGATTACGTCAGGCTAAGAAGCTTCTACAGCGTCCAAGAAGAAAATGATGTCTCCGTTCAAATGGGTAGGCAAGAGAAACTTTGCCTTTCCTCCACCTGTTTCTACCATCCACCTCCTTAGTGGGTAGGAAAAGACTTGCTGACACTGATGGGGATCCTTTACTCCGTGTACTCAAATGCTAACTTCTTTTGGAAAAATCTTCACAAACATATTCAATGACAAGCTATTTGAGCATTCCTTATGGAGGTAAACTGACCTATGAAATTAACCATGACAACCGATCTGCTGGATTTGATCTGCAGTTTGACCTGGGCTCTATACTAAGCAAATATACATCTATCCATCACCTGTATCACCACTTCCTTTTAAAAACTCAGTGTAATTATGTTAATGTCACAGTCTCACTTAAGAACTTTTACTGATCAATGCCAGTTCTGATCAAGACATATTACATCATCTCCTCTGCTAAGAATGCCTATAAAGATCAAGCAGAGGGATGTTTAAGGTTAACAGACAGGAGCTGACATGACCGGATTGGGAGCTGCAAAGATCCCACCATGAAGGAATGTACGCAGAGGTGATCTGCACCTGCTCTGCAGTTTTTCCAAGTCACAGAGACTGGAGTGGGGCTTGATAGTCCAGCACCCCTGGATGTTCATGGCCCGCTTTCTCTCTCTGCTTTCTCCCAAGTGCTGACGTGAAGATGGGACGTGACACCAGCTGTCTTCTCTGCCGTGCTTTCCCACCACGAGGCAACTTCTCCTTGGAACAAATAAGCCCCTCCCTTCCACAAGCCACTTCTGGTAAGGCGTTTTGCCTGAGGAATGAGACAATATGGTCTATCTTTGACATACATACTATGTCACTAGAAATACCTGGCATTGGCACACAAAGTGGTATGAAAAAAAGCCAGACACAGGACTGGGGAGCCGGCAAAGTGCTTGCCTAACAAGCATGAGGATCTGAGTTTGATCCCCAGTACCAACACAACACTGCCAAGTGTGGTGGCACATTCCTATAGTCGCAGTGCTGGGGAGGTGCAGACAGAGAGAAACTGGGACTCACTGGCCAGCCTGCCCAGTACGTGGAGAGCTCCAGGCCACTGGAGACCCTGTCTCAAGAAAGAAGGGAGACATTTCTTCCTGAGGACTGACAATTGAGGTTCTCCTCTGGTTCCATGCACACACATGTGTAAGTACACTTGCACACTCATGTGCACCCCACATACATGCATAAAACATCACGAAGAAACAGACACAGAATGAACACTCAGTATGGATCAAATGTCACAGACTCTTTCATAGCTTCCCAGTGTGATCTTCTTTAAACTGTTGCTAATTCCTGCATGCATCTGGTTTATTTTATTAGAGACCAAGTAATTATCCTACAGATCAAGAAAGTTCAAATTCAGATGGCTTAGCGGTTAAGCGCTTGCCTGTGAAGCCTAAGGATCCCAGTTCAAGGCTCGATTCCCCAGGTCCCACGTTAGCCAGATGCACAAGAGAGCGCAAGCGTCTGGAATTCATTTGCAGTGGCTGGTGGCCCTGGCGCGCCCATTCTCTCTCTTCTCTCCCTATCTGCCTCTTTCTCTCTCTGTCACTATCAAATAAATAAAAATAAACAAAAAAAATTAAAAAAAAAGAAAGTTCAAATTCATTGCATATTTACAAAAAAAATTAGTCTCATTTTTAAACACAAGACTATGGTAGCCAGGGTGGAGAGATTGCTCAGTGGTTAACATCCTTGCCTGTAAAGCTTAATGACCTGGGTTTGAATCCCCAGTGCCAACATAAAGCCAGATGCATAAACGTATGCGTGCATCTGGAGTTCATTGCAGAGGCTGTAGGCCCTGATGTGCCAAGTCTCTCTGCCTGCCTCTCTTCTCTCCCCGCTTGCAAATAAATAAAAAAACATTTTTTAAACTATGATAGGACTGAAGAGATGGCTTAGTAGTTAAGCTGTTTGCCCACAAAGCCTAAGGACCCCAGTTCAATTCCCCAGTACCTATGTAAGACAGATGTACAAGGTGGCGCATGCATCTGGAGTTTGTTTGTGCAGCTAGAGATCACACAATGCCCATTCTCTCTAGCTGCCTTTCTCTCTCTCAAATATATATAATATTAAAAAAAACTATGATAGCCATCTGAAAGCCTAGGTAATATGTGGTACACATACACTGTTTGCATCTTGTTTGTAAGCTCACATTTAAAAAGAAAATCAAGATTCTTTTTTGGCCTTGTAGCTATCAAGGCTTTAAAAATTGTTAGTCCACTGTTTTCTTTGTTAATATGAGGTAAGCTTCGTCTCAGATAATATATGTAAAAAAATAACTAACATCCTGTTTGTGAAGAAATAATAGACTCATTATACAAAATACCACTTAAAACAACATGGAAATTTAAATTATTCAAAGGTCCCTTGATACCCATCATTCAGTAATAATTATCTTTAAAATACTTGAGAGTAGTACAATGGATAAATTGATAGCATGATAGACAGAATGATGACAACCCCAAAGATGCCCATATTCCATCCTTGTTGCTATGTTACTCGAGCTGCCAAAGTGGAGAAAGTATTGTGGTTATGGCCGTGGAGACGAGCCTGGGTTATGTGGAGAGCCTGGTCCAGTCAAATGTCCCTTCTCCGAGAATGAAGAGACATGCCCACTGCTGCCAGGGCTGTAACAATAGAGGGACAGTTGGAGGGAAAACATGAGTATACCAATTGCCTGCTCTGCAGCCAAAGATGAGGCGAGGAGCCCGTGAGCCAAAGAAAGCAGGTGACTACCTCAGAAGCTAGAAATGGCCTAGAGTTTCTAGCCAGCAATAAAAGGAGAGCTCAGACCTACAAGTGTAAGGAACTGGATTCTAGCAGCAGCACAAGAGAGATACCATGCCCAAAGAACACAGTTCTGCAAGGAGTTTGATGTAATCCTAATGAGATGCATATCAGATTTGGGACCTACAGATAGACTGATACAGGCAATCACTTTCTGTGGCCTGCTTTTATATAAACTTAACAGAGGCTAAGAAATTAAAATTTAACTTGTTCTTTTTTTAATATTTTATTTTTATTTATTTAACAGAGGGAGAGAGAGAATGGGCGTGCCAGGGCCCCCAGCCACTGCAAACAAACTCCCAACGCGTATGCCCCCATGTGCATCTGGCTAACATGGGTCCTGGGGAATCAAACCTGGGTCCTTTGGCTTTGCAGGCAAATGTCTTAACCACTAAACCATCCCTCCAGCCCCCTAACTAGTTCTTTATAAGAGGTACATTTCAAAAATAACTCATCCAAAGGCTGAAGGTAGACCCTAGTGAAAGGGTACTACCCTAGCATGTACAAGGCATGTTCAATATAGTACCACAAATAATTGTAAGAAAGCTAATAATAATTCAGCTAATACTTTTAAAAGATTATGAAAAAAGTTGATTGGTTATCACCAAGAAAACAAATAAAAGGTGACAAGGATGCAGAAAAAGAAGAACCTTTCTACACTGTTGGTGGGAATGTGAGCTGATACAGTGATTATGGAAATCAGTCTGGAGGTTCCTGAGACAGCTCAAAGTAGATCTGCCCTATGACCCAGCTTACACCATACCTTGGCATATATCCTAAGGACTCTACTCACTACAGACACTTATAGATACTTGCTTATCCATATTTATGGCTGCTCTATTCACAATAGCTGGGAAATAGAACCAGCCTAGACGTCCCTCACCTCATGAATAAATAATGAAGACGTGGTACATTTACACAATGGAATTCTATTTAGCAGTAAAGAAAAATAAAATTATGAAATTTCTAGGGAAGTGAACAGATCTGGAAAGGATTATGCTAAGTGAGGGACCCAGGCCCGGAAAGCTAAATAGCGCATGTTCGCTCTCACATGTGGATCCTAGGCATAAATTTTTAGATTTATATGTGAGTTGGGGTAAAAATCAGTAGTAGAGGCCAGGAAGCTAAAAAGGGGCAATAAGGTAGGAGAGGGGAGGGCTTAAGAGGACGGTGTTGTATAGATGTAAGTAGATGAACCGACTACAGTGGGCGCGACGGCCTAAGTGAGGTCAGGGGAAGGCACTGAGTAAAGCAAGGGTGGGAAGAGAGTTAGTCAAAAAAAATATTGTTAATTTTTTTAATTTTTATTTTTTGTTTTTTCAGGGTAGGGTTTCACTCCAGCTCAGGCTGACCTGGAATTCACTATGTAGTCTCAGGATGGCCTCAAACTCATGGTGCTCCTCCTATCTCTGCCTCCTAAGTGCTGGGATGAAAGGTGTGCGCCACCACGCCTGGCTTTTCTTTTAAGTCAAAATTTTAGATGGAATGAATAAGCTATATGGAAACCTACTTTGAGCAATGGTACAAGCAGAAGTCATAGTTTGTTACTAAAAATTTTCAGTGCCAGAGTTGGGATACCTTCCAGTGAGTTGTTGGCCAGGGAGGTCCTGATGCTCCCAAAACATCACAGGCCATTGCCGAGGCTCTTAGTTTCCCACCAGAAATAGATCCCAAGACCCTGTTGCCGAAGACTCCACATGTCAGGGCTACAGGTCACTGAGAAATCAAGCTGGAGCTAGAGCTGAAAACTTCCTCCTTGTAGACCAGTTGACAGAAAACTGGAAAAAGCTATGCTTCATGCTGCTCTATGAGAGACAGAAGTTATCAACAGTGAGAAACAGCAGTGGACACTTAAGATTGGCCATCCATACCAAATGTACCAACCGGTGCAATGGTGGCATGTCTGTTGGGGGGGGAACCAACTGCTCTATAGTTGGACTGGTGGCCTACTCCACAGGAGGGAATACATGCCTGGTACTGAAAACCTAGTCAAAAGCCTATGGCTGGAGAGGTCATGAACCCTAGGGAGTAAAACCTCGTGTTCTGTATAAATGCATATATTATGCCCTCCAAACTTCCCTGAAATCACTTTTTGATGTTTATGCCCATATAGTAACGCTACTCTTAGTTTTGGTTTGAGAAGCTTCTCTTTTCAGGTGGCAGTGACCATTAGGATGACTGAAAAGTCACCACACTGGTGAGAAGAAGAGACGGCAGAATGTTCAGCACTGAAATATCTCTATCACAGCCTCCGAGGCTCAGGGTCCGTTGTGGAAGAGGCGGCAAAAGGAATGTAAGAGCTTAAGAGTCAAAGGAAGGGTGGGGCCGCTTGGAATCTTACAGATTATATATATTGATATTCATGATCACACCATGCCTGACATTACCTACACAAGATCTTCATAATAGGAGGAAAAGATGATGACATCAAAGTAAAAGAGAGACTAATTGAGGGTTGGGTTATGGTGAAAGGTAGATCTGAGAGGGGGAAGGGGGATGAGGAGGGAATTATCATTGTTTATTGTTCATAATTATGGAATCTGTCAATAAAATTTTTAAAGATTATGAAGATATTTGAAGCATATTTATTTTAATTTTGCTTCTGATTTAGATGGAACCCATTTTTGTTAATATTATGAATAAATTAGCATATTTCCACTTACTCCCATTCCCTTCCTCCATCTCAAGATTTCATTTGTTATATTAATAACTTCACCACATCAGAGTCTTAACATTTATAGTCTGCTCTCTAAGCAGTATACCAGCAAGTTATTCAGTTATCATTTATATGTCTCAATCATCAAAATCATTCCTTTTTTCTATCATAACTTCTTTATTCATGGATATTTTTTAAAATTTTTGATATGTCACTTGGTTCACTGGGTTATCTAAGATTTTTTTCAGTAAGGATTCTTGAGTAGTGAGTTTCCTTAATCCCTCCCCATGATGAATACTTGTTACTGTAAGCTTGCAAGATGAGACATTTCAGTACAATATTTCCTTAGCTATCTTTCATTACCTTGATAATTTTGCAGATACTGTACCAAACCTTTCTGATAGCAAAGTTGCTATGAAGATACCAAGGTTATTCTAATACTTTTATGTTTGCACATTTAATACCTTTTAAGATTTATTTTCTGAAACAAAAGGATTCCTTATCTGTGTCATTCTTTAGAGTCTTTGTGGGGATAGCTTTATAATGGTACTGTTTTAAGATGACTTAGGGGCTAGAGAGATGGCTTAGTAGTGAAGGCCCTTGCCTGCTAAGCCAAAGGTCCCAGGTTCAATTCCCTATTACTCACATAAAGATAGCTGCACAAGGTGGTGCATGCAACTGGAATTTATTTGCAGTGGCTAGAGGCCCTGGCATACCCATGCTCCCCTTCTTTTTGCTAATTCATCTATTCCCTTGAGACAGTCTCCCACTGCTTCTGGAGATTGCCCATTTCACAAGCCTCAGTGATTCGTGTCTCTACTCCCCTCATGCCAAGGTTACAGATGTGAGTACTCACGTCCAGCTGTTTACATGGACCCTTCGGAATCAAATCCAGGCAGCCTCAGGCCCTCGGAGGTTGTACAGGATGTCCCTTCTACCCACTAAGCCATCCAGCCAGCCCCTTTTGCTTTTCATAGTGTTTCTCTCACTGGCTTATAGTTTACATTTTAATAGATTTTATTGGTGGGTTAGGAGGGAAAGAATTATAAAATGCTTCTACTTAGGTTACTTCAAACCATTGGTCTCAGGTAGTCTTTCTGAAACCAAAAATAAATGAAAACCTATTCCATTGGTTTGTGCAATTAAGGGAGAGTTGAGACATAAGGCAAATAACGTGGACATTAGCATGTGGTCACTAAAGGACAAAGGCTGGGGGAAGCAAGCAATGGCCTTGGCAATTGTCAAGGCACAGAACTTTTTAAACAACAGTATCCTCAGGTAACAATGCTTGAATCTCGGCAGTGGTATAGAAAAGCATTCTTTAAAAATGATGACTATAATTGAGATCCTTTCTAAATGGTAAGTAGAGCTTTGGCAATATTTGGAAGGGGTCTTATACTTTTTATTTCCAACGCTACGGTTTCAGATCATTTCTTTCACATAGAAGAGTGAGCTGGCCCATCATAGCTTTAAGCCTTGTTTATAACATGTTTTCTGGCATCCTTTTCCAAGATAGATCAATTCCTCCTCTGATGAAGATCCATTAAAACAAATAACCCTTTTCATGATAATCACAGCAAGAGAATTCCTCAACAGCCGCGGTTACCCCTTAGCATTTTGACCACTCACCTTGACACTCTGCAGATGGGAGTTGAGTTCCCTCTGGGATGCAATGATAGATTCATCAGTAGGGCACCATGCTTAGTTTTTAGGTTCTCAAGTTCTTAACCTTAAACTGGATGTGCCTTAAGATAATATACACTTGGAATTTATTTTGATCCTCTAGCCACACACTGAGATGTTCCATGGAGCTGCGAAGATGGCTCAGTGGGTTATGGCACTCACTGTGTAAGATGGGGACCTGAGTGAGCTCGTGGCGTAATAAAAACACGTGTGACCGCACATGCCTGTAACCCCCTTTCTGAGTGGGATGGAAGCATGAAAACCGGTGTGGTTAGCCACTCTGACAAGACAGCAGCACCAGGTTCAGTGAGAGATTCCACCTCGAGGAAACATCTTGGAAGAGTGAGAAGGACATGTTCTGCTCTGGCCTCTGTACCCATGTGCAAGATCTGCTCACACACACGCATCCACTATTCATGTGATGCCACACCACGTGCACACATAAAGGTTTTCTGCCCATCACACTTTTTAAAACTCATTTATTTATTTCAAAAAATTGCATGCTTATTTAGAGCTTACATTACCCTGACAGAGCATTCCCAATGTTATGTTCTATTCTCAGCCATGACGTCCTACAATAATAAATCCAAGCTTTTACAGTGTGATTTCAATACAGAACTAATGCCTTTTACAGATATTTGAAGGGAGTTTAGTTATCAAGGTGCTTATTTTCAACAAAAATGCCCTGTCAATCAGAGGGTGCGTGCTTATACTGAAGGTCGGACTCATTTACTCATGCCACAAATTTATATTCTCGCCTTCCCTCTGCCACCTCCAAAATTAACACAGAACTATTTACAATTGAGGAAATAGGGTCAAGTGACACCCCCCCAAAAAAAGACTGACTCATTTCCAAGTGAATGAGAACCCTTGTGTTCAGCCAAACACTGACTGACCTCGGCTGGAGGCTGGCAGGGACAGGATAGAAGGCTCAGGGGCATGCTACCTGGCCTTGGACCTGAAGCCTTGGTGTCTATATAACCCAGGCTCCATACAACACTCAGGGCACTGCCCATGACTTAACCCACCCTGCCAGCCCCCAGCCCTAAAGTCACTGGTTCCTTTCATAACACGATCCACGGGACACTCACCCACCCCACATACCTCAGACCTACCCTTAGTCATAGGTAGCCAGGCCAGATAGGATGAAGACTGAAACATTTGGCCACCACATGTGCCAAATAAGGTTTGGTTCCATTTTAAAAGTCACAGCTGTCATTATTTTTATGACAGAGAGAGAGAGAGAGATTGAGAGAGAGAGAGATAACTGGCACGCCAGGGCCTCCGGCTACTGCAATCAAGCTCCAGGTCCATGCGCCAGCTTATGAGCATGTGCGGCTTTTGGGCTTGCATCACCTTGTGCTTCTGACTTACTTGGAACCTGGAGAGTTGAACCTGGGTCCTTAGGCTTCCCAGGCAAGTGCCTTAACCGCTAAGCCAGCTCCCCAGGCCTTGATCACATGTATTTTTTTTTAAAATCTCTTATTGATTACAATGGAATACACAGGTGCTCTCCTTTTCATATCACAACTGAGTCATTCCATATTTCAGAATTTTCACACCATCCAATGATGAACAGCATGTTAAAGTACTGTTTCACCCTTCCCAGTGTTTTGTGGGGTGTGGTAAGAGTGGGGGATATGGGGGTGTGGTAAGAGTGGGGGATATGCACTGGTGTGTGCTGATGCCGTGCTTCATGCTCCCTCCCCAGCACCCTGTGAGCTCACTTGCAGGGATGGAGGAAAACATTGGGTTACCCCCTTCATCAACACCTGCCAGCTTTTTCCTTGCATTGCAGTCTCCCGCTGATTCCAGAGCTTGTCCTTGGTGACCTCGCTCTTCCCCAGTCTCTGCCGCACCCCCCAGGGTTCCAGACATGCGTGGCCAACCCCAGCTGTTTACCTAGGTTCTGGAGAATCCAGCTCCGACATGCTCAGGCTCCCTAAGGCTCTCATGCTGGTGCAGGAAGTGTGTGTAACCCCTGAGCCCTCTCGCCTGCCTTCTTCCCAGTTTTTAATTGTCTCAACTCCACTTTCATCAGAACCTGTATTTCTTACTAGAATTTTCAACATTACTATTATTCATGTATTGTGATTGATAATATTTCTAACATTTCCTAGAACTCAACAGGAATACCACAACCTAAGAAACAATATAAGAATAATCAGAGAGAGTAAATGGATTGTTTGCTGCCAATACTACCACTGCTGGTTTAGGGCAGTGTGTTTGCCACAAAGCTTTATGTGTTCAAGAGCCTTTTGGGTTTGGTTTGGTTTTGTTTTGTTTTGTTTTGTTTTGTTTGTTGTTTGTTGTTTGTTGTTTGCTGAGGTAGGACCTCACTCTAGTCTAGGCTGACCTGGAATTCACTACGTAGTCTCAGGGTGGCTTCAAACTTACAGCGATCCTTCTACCACCACCTCTGGAGTACTAGGATCAAAGGTGTGCACCACTATACCCCAACGACACTCTTTGAGGGCTGTTGTTGTTTTTCATTATCTCTTTGAGGCTTTAAAGACAACTTTGATAATATTGTCAAGTTATTAGCTAATTAAGTGCTGCTGCTTTTCTGGGCCAATGATCTCAGTCAATAATATGAGCAAATATTGCTGAACGTGTCCCTAAATGCAGAATATTTGGTTAAAAAGGAAAAAAAAGAACTTTACAATTATCCTCATTGTATCCTAGCTTCCATATAAGGAAACTTTACTATACTACATGGAGGAGATGGACTGTGTTGGACTAATTACATCATTGTCTTCCACATGGTAGTGTGTTACCCTTTAAAAGGTAGGAAGGGCTGGAGAGATGCCTCAGCAACTAAGGTGCCTACCTGCCTTCGGAGCCTAAGGACCTGAGTTTGGCTCCCCAGTGCCCATGTAAAGCCAGATACACAAGGCTGTGCATGCATCTGGAATCCGTTTGCAGCGGCTGGACATCCTGGTGCACACATTCTTTCTGTCTCTCTGTCTCTCGTCCTCTGTGTGTGTGTGTGTGTGTGTGTGTGTGTGTGTGTGCGTGCGTGTGCGTGTGCGTGTGCATGCACGCGTGCGCGCGCATGTGTGTGTCTGCTTGCAAAATTTTTTTTAAAAAAATCTAAAACCAAGAAGTTAGGAGGTCAGCCTGTTCATGTCAACTCTTTAAGTCAGGCAAGGACTTGTCACATGTTTTCCGTGTATGTGATAGTAGCCATGGGAAAGTCCCCTTCTCAACACTTACATACAGACAGAAAATTTACATATCCATTCACATCCAAAACCCTAACTATTAAGTTCATATTTAACTAAATGCTTCCCCATTCTTCCTTTCTCAACCAGCATCTTATATTAGGAAACAAAGGTACATAAGAATATGTTTATGCTAATAAAAGGGCCATTATTTGATACTTTAGCTATCATGGCATAAAATATCATTAAGATCTCATTATCTGATTGGGCCAAAATCATTTTTCAGGGAAGGTCACACTCTAGCCCAGGCTGACCTGGAATTCACTATGTAGTTTCAGGCTGGCCTTGAACTCATGGTGATCCTCCTACCTCTGCCTTCCAAATGCTAGGATTAATGGAGTGCGCCACCAGAAATCTTAAACCCAAATTGATGGCCTTTGAGTCTGTATCCCACCATTGAAGGCCTTTGAGTCCACATGTCACTGATATGTATCCACAAGGTATTTATAAATTTCACTCATGTGTGTCGGATCCATAGAGTCCTAAAAGATGGAAGTACACATTCATTCCTTGCTTCCCCAACACCTGCTTTTCCAAATGGAAGTCTATGATTCTTACAGAAGGAGAAGAAAAGTGACCCAGAGTATGATTGCTGTAATCCAGGCTATCATTGAGGTACATTTAACTAGGCATCTACTGTTCTGGGAATTCACACTGATTGAGTTCCAGTTCATTACTTTTCGGGCTGTGCTGCTCTTGTCAGAGAGATGGCCTAAGCCCAGGTCAGAGAGGCTATGCCAGCACAAAGGCAATTATGCGGCAAGAAAAATGTTGTCCACTAATCAGCTGGCAATCAATTACTAAGACGAGAAGATAACCCTCTCCCTGTTCAGGCTCTTCAGTATTAATAGTGCCATCGTGTAATGACTTAGGCTTGCGCAGGTGCAAGAAAGGACAGACTCTATAGCACGCCTGCATTGAAGATTAATGAGTTCTGTCAATTTGCCCAGCAGACATCTGATTCTCCAGCCTTCTGTAGGCACTAGTTTTACACTTGCCTCAGGGTTTTTTTCCCCCTTGAAAAAATTAGCTAGTAATTTAAATATACTCAATATGCGTACATCTTTAAGGCAAGAAAAAAAATGTACCCTAATTTTGCAATGAAGTATGAGCCAAAAGGGCTGTTCATCTGGATATTAGCACAGCAAGTGGTTCCTGGTGACAGACCCTTCCAGTCACACTTCATGTTTAGTTGTCTCAATTAGTGACATGCGGGATTCAGAGGCTATATAAACCCCTCAATGTGGAATAATATAAACCCAACACCCTGATAATCTCCCTTTCTTTCCCTGGACCAGAAGTAGAAGAGCAAAGAACTATGTGAGCCATAACAATTAATGGAAGACTGTTAGAGCCGCCTACAGGACAAATGCTTTGAGGAAGGAGGAGACTTCAGCCCACTGATTCCCTGGCTAAAAGCTATTGAGCTTCCCCCCCTCCCAAACACACACACATGCATACACACCCCAAAGGCGAATGCAGGATTGGCCCAGGGTACCTGGCCACCAGGGCCTATACATTTATGTTAGAACAGGAATTGCCTATAAACTGAAATGAATATCAGGAAATTTGCTGTTACTCCAAATTGATATTTTATAACCCAACTACTGTAAAATCTCATAATCTTTAAATACACGAGGTCAATGTACTAAATAGCTATTTTATGATGCTACCTAAAGCCTCCAATTTGTTTCTCCTGGGGACCGGAGTCTTCCCAGCTCATGGCTCTCCCTCGATTGCTCTTCAATGAGGGCATGAATAAAGGGAGAAAGGCGTCTGACTCAGATCCATTATGAGCGTCTTTGCCTCTCTGCCTCCATCCAATGCCACAAGCAACCAGCCATGAAATCTTTCCCAGACTACAATTATTGGATACCAGATCTCGCTAATTAATTTTTGTATTATTGTCTTCTGATGCAATGTTATCAATTGCGGTTATCATTTCCAGTTTTTTTAAGATAAAGAAAGAAATAAGGAAAAATGGAAAAAGGGGAAAAAAAGACAGCTAAGATAATTATGTGATCTACACATAAATGGATTTAAGCCTACTCTAATTTCCCAGTTTAGTTTATCATTGATCAAAGTTCATTGGTAGAGGCTGTTTAAATTATTTTCTAAAGTAGAAACAATAGAGCAGAAAATACGTTTGATCTGGAGAAATAGTTTCTTCATTGAAATCAGTACCTGTGCTTCCTTGGCAGGGTAAGAGAGGAGATATATATATATGTGTGTGTGTGTGTGTGTGAGAGAGAGAGAGAGAGAGAGAGAGAGAGAGAGAGATCTGTAAAGCCAATAATTGGCAAAAAAAAAAAGATGTCAATATGTTGTAGCCAATATCAGGCACAGGCTCTTTGCCCAAAAGAGATGAGAGACATCTCCCTGAAGCCATAACCTCATATGAGTTATGAAGAACTTAATGTCGCTTTACCTCCTCTATACAAAGGTGGCTTGAATTTTACCCTTTATAATATATTTCTACACATGTTGATGTAATTTCATCTGTACTATGGTTACAAATGAGATTTTCCTCAAATACTTGCTACCTTTGCATGAGCCTGAACCAGTGCATGAGAACCTTGGCCACTGCCCGTGGTGCCATGTTGGTGTCCGAGCCAGAGCTGTTCTCCATCACATTCAATGTCATATGAAAGTCTGCCCACATTTGTTTTTAATGAGGTACTTAAAAACCATGTATTGAAAGAAATAATGGGAAATATTTTTACCAAAATAGTTTCTGGATGTGAGGGTGATCTGGAAACAAGCTCTCAAAAGCTTCTGTACATGTATGAAAATTGTCAATAAAAAGTTTTTAAAAAGCAGTTACTATCCATTGATTAACATTAACTGAACACTTTAAAGATCAATATTAAAAATCTACTTGGGTATTTTGATCATCAAAATAAAACACGGGGCTGGAGAAATAGCTTAGTGGCTAAGGGGCTTGCTTGCAAAGACAAAGTACCCAGATTCAATTCCTTAGTACCCCTATAAAGCCAGATGCACAAGGTCATGCATGCATATGGAGTGCTTTTTTTTTTTTTTTTTTTTTTTTTTTTTTGGTTTTTCAAGGCAGGGTCTCACTCTAGCGCAGGCTGACCTGGAATTTACAGGATGGCTTCGAACACACAGCAGCAATCCTCCTACCCCTGCCTCCCGAGTGCTGGGATTAAAGACATCTGGAGTTCTTTTGCAGTGGCTAGAGGCCCTGGCATGCTCATTCTCTCTCGCTCATGAATAAATTAATCAAATATAAAATGAGATGTAAAAAATAAAACAGAGAGAAAATCCAAATGGAAACTGAATAGATAAGCAAAGCAACTGAGCAGTCCTTGAGGCAGCACTAGGCTGTGATCCGAAGGAACTCTGTGTGATGGCTCCACCACCTGCCAACTTGACAGCGCCTCGAATCAACTGCAATGACGTCAGCCTCTGGATGTGACTACCAGGGATTGTCCTGATCAAGTCAGTTGAGGAGGGAATACCTACCTCAGCTGTGGGCATCACCATTCTGTGAGCTGGGGTTCTGGATGGTACGAATGGCCGAGTGCCAGCAGTCACTGCTCTCTGCATCCTTAATGAGGACTGAATGCCAACAGATCTGCTCTAGGCTTCCGCCATCCTGCCTTGTCCACCACGAGCTCCAGTCAAAGTTGATTCTCACAGATGCCCTGGCGAGGAAAAACAAAAAAAGCCAAATAATTATATGTCTTGTGGATAAAATCCAATGAGGTCTAGTGCTGGTCCACCAGAAAAATAAGTTGGATGGAAAATAGATATGCAGGATGAACACTGAAGACACACGGAGCCAATGTCATTTCCCGAATTCACCAGTGTGGGTTGGAGCTCATTTCTTTTCGTTGAGGAGTTGCTTAGGACTGCGGGTCATCATTAGCACCGCCCAGCATCTCAACACCATCTTCAGGTACTCTTTATCATGCTCTGGGTGCAGGAGGCTCTGATGCACTTAGTAATAGTAAGCAGTTGAATTGATGGTGAATTAATCAAATAGAGGTTATCCTTTTATTTGATTTTATTTTATTTTTCCTGAGGTAGGATTTCACTCTAGACCGGGCTGACCTGGAATTCACTATGTAGTCTCAGGGTGGCCTTGAACTCATGGTGATCCTCCTACCTCTGCCTCCCGAGTGCTAGGATTAAAGGCGTGCGCCACCACGCCCGGCTCTTTTTTTTTTTTTTTTTTTTGACATACAATAAGACATTGGAGGTAGCATAAAGTCACAACTCTGATAGTCTTCTGATTCACTATATGCTTTGGGTTTAGTGCACCCCACAATCTTAAAAACTAACACTAGCACAGAAAGGGAGAGAGAAAAGCATATGGCAACCAAGGCAGGCTCTTACTGAGGAGCTTCCTCACAGTGGTTCTCCAAGATGCCCATGTGTTATCTTGTGGTTCAAAATGGCATCACATTGCCATTCTTGATTAACAAGGGTGTCTAGGAAGTATGATTTTAGCTGGGCACCTTGTCACCTGGAAGAGTCATTAGGATGATGATGGCAAGGAGGAAGGAGGGAACGTTGACCTCACACCTGGCCACATTCATACTGCTTGTGGAAGAGAGCATTCTCACACTGCGACATCTTTTTAAAGAAAGAAAGGAAGGGAGGAGGGTACTTTATAGGTTGGTATTATATATATGTAAGTAGAATGATTGAGGTGGGGAGGGGATATGATGGAGAATGGAATTTCAAAGGGGAAAGTGGGGGGAGGGTATTACCATGAGATATTTTTTATAATCATGGAGAATGTTAAGAAAAATTGAGAAAAAAATTATTTATTTATGAGAGAGCGTGAAAGAGCACAAGTGTATATGGCATACCAGGGCTTCTGGCCACTGCAAACAATCTCCACATTCATGCACCATTTTCTGCATATTGCTTTACATGCTGCATGGTACTGAGAAATCAAACTCTGGGCCTTTGCAAGCAAGCACCTTTCACCGCTGAGCCATCTCCCCAGGCTCTACATTGCTATGTCTTGCATCAACTTTACTTAACCAGTTCCACAACTGAGAATCTGTCAACTATAATTTTGCTGTATTTGGTGACAATTATAAAAACACCTCAAAGTAACTTACATGAAAGAGGAAATGAAAGAACTTTACCTAATTTGGGGCCGAACAGCTTCAGGCAAAGCTAAATTCAGGAGCTTACATTGTCCGAGTCTCCTCACCTTCCTCCTCTTGCTTGTCTTAGGTGAGTTTTCACTACTTAGCCCAGAAAGAAAAGGCCTCACCATGCATATCCAATAAACAGCAATCTCCACGAAAAGTGCTATATTGAGGTTCTAGAGATGAACAACACAGTGTCCTACATTTTAAAAGTTCACACATCTAGTATATTTTTAATTTTCTTGGTTGAATAAATCTGTGGGAAAATGAAGCATTATATTCCAACTTACTTGAAATATTGCTTTAATTCATTATTATCTCCAGTCTATACCAGCAACTTCACTGTTAGATATCTTTTCAATTCTCAAGCCAAACACTGAGCATCATGCCCCAAGCTTACTCAAAAATTCAGTACTGGTATTTAAATCTAAAAATGTACCATACCACCTCAGTGTCAAGAACCATGCAGGTTACATCTTATTCTTAAATATTTAAACCACCATCAACATATTAAAGATATCTGAAGAGGGCTGGAGAGATGACTTAGTGGTTAAGTCATTTGCCTGCAAAGCCAAAGGATCCCAGTTCAGTTCTCCAGGATCCACATACGCCAGATGCACAAGGGGGCACATGCATCTGGAGTTTGCTTATAGCGGCTGGAGGCCCTGGCACACTCATTCTCTCTGTCTTTCTCTCTCTCAAATAAATAAATAAATAGATAAAATATTTTTAAAAAGATATCAGAACCTAAAAATATCTGTGTAATTACATATCAAATGTACTCTAGTATTTTTCAAATAGTGATATTCAATAGATTTTTCTTTCTTTAGTTGAGTGACAGAATCTCAACTTTACCAAGCCAGTCCTGGAATTTGAGAGAAATTTTAAAAGGCGAGACGAAGACGAGGATTATCATTTACAGTGTCTTTCTTATGCATTGCATTGCACACTCCTTCATGAAGGTGTGAGTCCACGTGTGAGCCACAAGGCATGCCACAACCACAGGACAGGCAAGCAGTGATCAGAACAGGGAAAAGATGAGAGGACAGTTGATTCTGGAATATCCCGGGATCAAGTTATTTCTCCCAGAAACAGCTCTGTTTTGTTTTTTTTTTAAAGGCACCTAAATGCATTTTGACGTGAGAGCCCTGAAAGACTCAGGTTGCTTACTACACAGTGTTCTCAGCTCCTTAATTATGCCTGGAAATGAAGTCTCTCTTTTTCTGCCCAGCACACCTAACACGACGTTGTCTAGGGTGGAAACGCGCAGTTCTCTCTGCGTTCAAGCACGTGGCTCTCTGGCTTAGACATTAATAGGCTCCGTGTTCACTTCTTGTTAACAATATCCATGAATCTTGAGCAGCAGCTAAACTGCTCCAGTCACCCTCCGTGGATGCACTACCTTCACACCCACGTGCAAGCCACTTCTGCTATGCAAATGCTCTGTGCGGAGGCTGAGGAAATGCCACCCACCTCAAATCCCACTGTCTCTGTGAAGCCACCCTGACAATAATATGAGCTCATATTTGCTGGGCACTTAGCATATGCTAGGCTCTAAGGGACTTGTGCACATAATTTACTTAATCCTTAGAGACCTTAAAGAAGTCCCATATAGTTAGTTTGATCATTTGTCACCATCTTTTTTTTTTTTTTGTCAGTCCCAGCCATGACATTATGGTTGTTCCCCTTTTATTTGATTGAAAAATTAAAGGATTATTTTAGAAAATTTTCTATTGATGTGCATTTCTATGGACAGCACAGGAACTGTGACCTGTTCCTGTCACCTGGCTGTTTGTTGTACACAGCGCTAGTTGCAGGTGATTTGTGGGGGATTGCAACTATGAAAGGGTACACAGGGTGTATTCAACTAAGGACGATTCGGTTGAGAGACATGGTAGGTTGTTAAAAATCAAGTAAATAGGAGCGTACCAGGGCACTTGGGCCTTAAACAACATGGTACTCTAAGCACACTCTAAAACAGCCCAAAACCTGGATCAGATGCTCTCTATACAAAGTCCGTTACATAAAAAGAGGCAGGAATCCTTTCACTGAATTTGATATTGTGCCTTTAAAAAGAGTCTGGTTTGAGCACTTAAAATACAGTTCTCTGTCGCTGCTTCAATTTTTATAAATGGTCTCTCATTTATAGATCTTCTCAACAGCTACGTCACAGTCGAGAGGGAAGCAAGAATGAACTCCTCATTCCGGTGCACAGTCACTCCCGCTTGATTGGAATGGATATTGTACATAATACGTCCCTACAGATGTCTCCTCCAGTGGGGCACATTGAATTTCATTTAAATGCCAAGACACAAAATCTAAAACAATGTGACTTTAACAAAAAAATCTGATGAGGAATTTGATGAGAAAATGGCAAGAATTCCTGTGGCATTTGGGTAACAATTTCAAGCCTTCGCTTTAATAGAATAAACAGGATCATATTTCATTCAAATCTGGCAATGAGATGAGCTTTGGGTATTACATTGATATAAACCAATAAAGAATTTGCAAATTTGAAGCACTAATTAACAGACACAATATAAAATGAAAAAAGTTTGCTCCAGGGGCAAATATATTTTGAAGACTTTAAACTTTTATTAAAAGACATTTTTGAATCACTTCTTTTGTAGTTTACTCTTTTGCTAGTTTTCTTTTTAAAAAATATGGGTATAATATGACATTTTCAAATGGATACCTTTAACACAACATCTGATATTCCTTTTTTACCTTTTTGAAGCAATTCATCAATGTCAAAATGTTTTGAAATATAGAGAAGAATAAGCTTATAAATGAGTCCAAGTATAACAGAATGACCAAAACAGACTTTATTAAAGATATTATATCAGTGTTTAGAGTCTAACAAGCAAAGTATTCCAGTTGACTCCACTGAGTATATACCATAACAAATTCCATATCCTTTTCCAAAGAGTAACAGATTATGCCAACAACCCCAAAGGCAGAGCAGCATGCAAAATGTTGGTCAAAAGGGGAGAAAGATGTGGTCGCACTACCTTAGCCCAGAAGAGACTTAGGGATTTTATTCATATAATCAACTGATAGCTCAATTCCACCAGGATCTCCATGTGTCAGGAGTATCCCTCCTGAATATGAATGTCTTTGTACCTTCCTGTCTCCTAGAAGTCTCTGGGGTGCTAAGTAGCACCTAATTTCTTGCAGTTGAACTGTGACAGGAGGTAAAGGGATGGGTGTGGAAAGACCCTGTGGGATTTAGCTCAGCTCTGACAAGCAGATGTACTGCTTAAATGAATGATATGTTAATATTTAGCTGTATGTGAAAACCATTTCATGATGGCTGAGGAGGCTGAGCTCCCTGCAGCTTTGGATTGCTGGTCACAGGCACACTGCAGGGAGAGAGCTCTCTCTACCTCATTGCAATGCTGCACAGCAGCCTTCTTGAGACAACAATATCTAAGACTTATGTATCCAAAGGCTCACACTTCAGAAAATAGGAGTGTCAGGTAGAATGTTAAAGAATCAAATATATGAGACCAACCCTCATGTAAGATATATTGTGAACTAGTTGCGTGTGCATGTGTGTGTGTGTGGTGTGTGTGTGTGTGTGTAGGTATGTATATGTGAACACATACATATCTGATTGTTTGCAATTTTAATTGTGGAGTTATTTTATCATTATCCTACATTAATTATTTAGCAGAAGCAGGATAGTATTAATGTTACCTGTACCAATTCTGTGTCCTATTTACAGGTTTTCAGAGAATTAATTTGATTGCATTATGTCTGAATAACACACTTTCCTTCTGAAAAGCAAGGAGAGAGGAATTGTGTATAGTACAAAGAGCTTTATGCATGTTTCATTGTCACAGACACCTCGTGAGTGGCTCATTACTGCATCTATATTACAGATAAGGAAGATAAGTCATAGAAATGTTAAGTGAATGGGCCTAAAAATCACCAAATCAACAAATTAAAGAGCTGGAATGTCAAACCACAGTCCCAGAGCCGAGGCTTTTCCTTCTGACTAGAGCACTAGTAAAATTGTTTGAAAACTGAAAGATCTAATCAAATTAGTGAAATCATTGTAAAGCTAATTTAGCTTTTTATCACTTAGAATTAATTTATATCTGACTTTAATACAAAGGACATCTGTTTTTCATGGAAACTCTGGCCAGTTTTTGTGATAGAAAGTCTTATCAACAAATCTATGCGACCTTCCCCTCCTTCTAGTGCCAACTCCTGAATTAGATGGTTTTCCCTAGCTCCATTTCCCCATACCCTCCTTAGTACTTAGCTAATTTATTTATTTATTTATTTATTTATTTATTTATTTATTTATTACTTATTTATTTGAGAGTGACAGAGAGAGAGACAGAATGGGCACGCCAGGGCCTCCAGCAACTGCAAATGAACTCCAGACGCTGCACCCCCTTATGCATCGGGCTAACGTGGGTCCTGGGGAATCGAGCCTTGAACCGGGGTCCTTAGGCTTCACAGGCAAGTGCTTAACCGCTAAACCATCTCTCCAGCCAGCGAATTGATTTTTAATGTGTGTGTATGATATACATGGCTATACGCATACACATGACAGAGCGCACATGTGGATATCAAGGACACCTTTGGGTGCCAGCCCTGGCCTTTCGCCTTGTTTGGGGCAGGATGTCTCGTGGTTCACTCGTTGGTGATCTTCCAGGAGGAGAGTCTTCTGTCACCACTTCCTGCCTCACCATAGGTGAGCTAGGATTTCAGAAATGAGTCACAGGGTCTGGCTGTTTGTGGATTCTGCAAAATTGCTCAATTACTTCCTGATTTACCTAAGTAGGAAAGTTCTAAGACTTGTGAACAGGACCCAAAACAAAAAGTCACAGTTCCTGAAGTCATCTCTGCCTGGAGCCAGTTTGCAGACCCAGACCTAACAAATGAAGGGCCCAGACTTCATACTGCGAGCCTCTCACAGCCTTTCCCCAGAGGACCCAGGGCTGTACTGTGTTTTACCGGGATTGCTGTGCTTAGAAAAGAAAGAAGTTAGTCACACATTTATGGTAGCTGTTGGACATTGGCTTTGAACTGACACTAATTTCAAGAGACCCAATGCGTCACAGAGGCCCATCAGTGCAAACCACGTGCAGGTGAGCTGATCAACGGTGTTTCACAATGGGACTGGGAGGCCCCGAGCCCCCTCTGCGGCTATTTCTCCAGCGCGATCGTGCATAACGTGAATATGGAAAGTTCAACAAGTGGCATAATTCAGCTTGGCCTTTAAATTGTTTTTTATCAAGAACTATACAGACATACCAATGAGCTATCCTTTATACACACACATGTAAGATTTCGATTGTGATTGAGGTGACATCACAAATCAATGGAGAAACAAATGGATTACTTTGATGTGGAAAGTTAAAGATGGATCCCTGCTCTGCATAAAGATCTGAACCAAAGAAATGAAAGTTCTGTAAGTAAAAGATAAACCATAAAGCTCACAAAAGAAAACACTGAAATCTTTATTTTTTTCTTTGTAACCCTAGAGTAGAAAATATCTCAGAATAGGTCACACAAGAGAGCACCCATTCTATGTCTCTCTCTATCTGCCACTTTCTCTCCCTGTCTGTTACTCTCAAATAAATAAATGAAAAAAAGTTATCTAATGAAATTAAGACAACAGGACCAGTAGGATATTTATATACACACATATAGGAAACACACACACAACCACCACCACCACCCTGACGATGGTTGTCAGGCTCACCATTGAAACAGCACTCTTGCTCATCTTACTAACTCCTCTGTAGTTTCACCTGGGCCCTGGCTGCTGCAGGGTGTTTTATCTCCTTGGTTCTCACTGCCTTGCCACATGCACCCAGGGTTCCAGTTGCCCCATGCCAGCAGCAAGAGAGCTGGAAACCTGGGAACAGGGAGGTGGGGAACCAGGTGCCAAAGCCTCTAGCTAATATTTTTAATGGGATATTTGTACATATTAAGGGGGGTTAATAGCTTTCCATCTTTTGCTATATTCTGACTTCACTTAAGATAGAGACTGTGTTCTTAGAAGGAGTTTGGTAGGATTTCTTCCTTTTCTATTTTATGGAGAAGTTTGAGAAGCATTGGTGTTAGTTCTTCCATGAAGGTCTGGTAAAATTCACCAGTGAATCCATCTGGGCCTAGACTTTTTGTAGTTAGGAGGTTTCTGATAAACTGCTTGGATCTCCATACTTACTATAGGTCTATTTAAGTGGTTAATTGTATCTTGATTTAATTTAGGTAGGTCATATAAATCAAGGAAATTATCCATTTCTTTCAGATTTTCAAGCTTAGTATAGTATATGTTCATACAGTATATCCCTATGAATCTTTGAGTTTCTCTGGTATCTGTTGTAATGGTGCCTTTTTCATCTCTATTTTATTAATTTTGTCACTTCTCTCATTCTTTTGCTAAGTGTTTATCAATCTTGTTTATCCTTTCAAAGAACCAACTCTTTGTTTCTATTTCATTAATTTCTGCCCTAATCTTTATTATTTCTTCCCATCTACTGATTTTGGGTTTGCCTTTTCTTCTTTTTCCAAGAATTTAAGGTGAAGCATTAAGCTGTTTACTTGCAACCTACCTAACTTCTTAATATAGGCACGTAAAGCTATAAATTTCCCACTTGAGACTGCCTTCATTATGTCCCAAAGGTATGTTGTGTTCTCATTATCATTTGAGTCTATGAATTTTTTTGATTTCCTTCTTGATTTCTCCATTGGCCCATTCATCATTTAGTAGTGTATTGTTTAGTTTCCATAATTTTGTGTATGCTCTACAGTTTTTCTTCCTATTTGTTTGTAGTATGATCCCATTGTGATCAGATAGAGTGAAAGGAATTATTTCAACTTTCCTGTATTTGTAAAAACCTACAATGGGAAGTCATGAGCCCTAGGGGTCTAACAGCTGCTGGTGTCTGGCTAAATGTATATATTATGCTCACCAAACTGCCCAGTAAACACTTCTCTTAATGTTCATGACCATATGTTAATGCCACTCTCACTTTTGTTTATTTTTATTTATTTATTTGGCTTTTCGAGGTAGGGTCTTACTCCAGCCCAGGCTGACCTGGAGTTCACTATGGAGTCTCAGGGTGGCCTCGAACTCATGGCAATCCTCCTACCTCTGCCTCCCAAGTGCTGGGATTAAAGGTATGCACCACCACGCCCAGCTCACTCTCACTTTTGGTTGGAGAAGCTTCTCTTTTCAGATGATGGTGACCACTGCAATGACTCAGAAGTCACCATGGCGCTGAGAAGAAGTGACAGAGGAGTGTTCAGCACTGAAATATCTCTATCATATCTTCTAAGGTTCCAGGCCCATTGCAGAAGAGGTGGCAGAAAGAATGTAGGAGCCAAAGGAAGGGTAGAACTCCTTACAATGTGCTCCTCCAAACACAAAATGGCCTGGATATCTATGACCTCACAGTGCCTGACACTACCTACATAAGAACATCATAATAGGAGGAAAAGATGATGACATCAAAATAAAAGAGAGACTGATTGAGAAGAGGAGGGGATATGATGGAGAGTGGAGTTTCAAAGGGGAAAGTGGGGAGGAGGGAATTACAATGGGTTGTTGTCTATAATTATGGAAGTTGTCAATAAAAATAATAAATTTTTTCAAAGATAGAGTTTGTGGCAAAGGTTTTATTTTAACTGTGATGAGAAGACATTGGAAGGGTTTGACTAGAAGAATAATCAAATCTGATTTATCATTAAGAGAAAATGAATTAGAAAAGGCCTCTGCAGAATCCATATGGGGATGTTGGTGCAATGGACCAGAGTGAGTGTACTAAAAACTGAAGAAAGAAGACAGAATATATGTTATAAAATCTAGCCAGATGCGGTGGTGCATGCCTTTAACCCCAGCACTCAGGAGGCAGAGGCAGGGGGATCGATCACCTTGAGTTCATGGCTACCCTGAGACTACATGGTGAGTTCCAGGTCAGCCTGAGTCAGAATGAGACCCAACCCCCCCAAAAAAAGAATATATGTTTTAAAATCTGATGTGACTTCCTAGAATTTAAGGTAATCATGTAAAAGTAGGATAACAGCCAACCAAATACATGACGTCTTTATCTATTTCTACTGGAATCATTAATCAGATGGACAAATTATATTAAAATTGGTATTGACATAAGGAGGATTAATCATAAATCTCCCAATATGGTTCATTCACATGAGATGATACTTCAAGTGCATTTGCATTATAACCAAGCAAACAACAATCTCCAAAAATAACTCTCCACTGGGATTTTTTTCAAATTTTTAATTAAAAATATTTTTTAAAAAGTAGATATTTTTGTCAGTCATGAAGATCCAGCTAACCAATGCCAGACTAAGGATTCCTAACCTTGTGAATGAGGGCAGAGTATAATGGTATAAACCACTGGAGTAAGATCCCATATACCTCAGCTATGGGCACAATGTCTTCAAGAAGGACTGAACACACAGTACCTGGTTGGAACAAAGTTTTCCTCAGCTAGAAAAGACACAGAAAGAGCAGAAACCATGTAGTATGTGTTGGCCTCTCATGGCTAATCAGTGGCTCCACAGGAAGATAGAGTTATGGGTGTCCCCCTCCTTTACTACTGAGGAAAACCCTCTGTAGGAGGGGGGCTTCAGGGAGGGCTGACAGTGTACATTTTGAAGATTTCAACAAAGTTCACTTTGTACACAGAGAAAGGAAAGATTTATCTGAATGAGGAAAAATTATTTTCATGTGAGTGTCCATGCCACCCTTGGCCTTTATATAGGAGAGTGTTCCAGGGCCCCTGGACTGACTGACAATCCACAGGAGGGATGGCAGTTGATACAATGGGTAATTCCTGGAGTATTTTTACAGGAACTATCCACTTACTCTAACTCTTCCCTTCTCAAATATTTGTTGACATGTGAACCAAAAGACCACCAATATAAAAAAAAAAATCACAAAACACTATGTAGAAGTTACCCAAGTGTGAATTAGGATGAGTATAGACTTTCTAATCCATCATTCTCCTATGATTTCATGCTACTTAAGACATATTGATTTGAAGAAATAAAAAAATGATAATAATAATCCTTGTGCTGATTTGTAAGGCATCAAAAATAAATGCATCACAGAGAGTCAAAGATAGGAAATGTTCAAAAACTTCACTGGAAATAAATATATCTAAAAAAGAAAAGTGTTTTCAACCTTTCAAAAGCAGTGGGTGGGTTATGGAATTTTCGCATTTCAAGTAATTTCAGTCACTGTTTGGAGATGAAATTGTGTAAATCTTTGCCACTATAGTGCATATCTATAAGACATATTTAAATCAGGATCTTCCCTCAAACTTCCAGGCTTACTGTCACTCATCGCCAGGGAATGATGCAATTTTATGAGCCTGCATATATCAATTACACCTTATCTAACAGGCTTTGTCTACTTAAGACAATCAACAAAACTAGATTAAAATGCAGAGAGGCAAACAATTTAACATGCTACCAGTGCAAGATTCCACAAAAAAAATAGATTGAAAAGGTCCAAAGGAATTTACTGCAGGCATTTTTGAAGCATACTACTTGTTGAATGAAAAAGCAGTCTGTGTATTCATGAAGGAAAAAATGAGAAATCTATTTCTCAAGGATATAAAGCTAGCACTCCTTGGTTGCTGAAAACACACTGATAAACATAACAGCAGAGTTCTACCCGGTAAACTACACCGCTCTTAGAGTACAAAAGCCACCCAATGTATTGCCCAGTTTAGGGCTGAAATCCAGAACTGGCCAGTCTAAAATTGGGGAAGAGGTATGCCACTTTGGTGACATTTTGTTTTTCAGTCATATTCTAGCTTCATTGAGGATGGGTATGTTTCTTTCCCTGGAATGTACAAGGTTCTCTAGTGCAAAGAAGCTGATGTAACAGAAACTCCCAAGTCTGGCACCTTTGTATTCTAAGTCACTTGGGTCACCTGGGCCTCCATTTTCTCCGCTTTACACGAGGACAATCATAATGGATGCTTCTGGAGGCTTCAGTGAGAGGGCTGAGAAATTCTTAAGTACTCTACAAATATTAACAACTTTTGTTCATTTTCTTGAGTCCTCCACAGTACATCCTGCTGCTCTGGATGTTAAAGCTCTGAATACCTGCTTGTGGAAAAGACATACTTGAGGAAAATAGTGAATGTATCACAGATGGCCGGAACAGAGAGGTTTATTCTTCATGAAACTGCAGAGCAAGGGGAAAATGAAATTGTTAAATAAGCCTGGTTCTCCCTTACACTCACAGTATGCTTTATGGCCAAAAGTTGTTCCTCTGTCACCCAAGAGCTTCTATAACTCCCCTGGTTTAGTCCAATCATCAGTTCTCAAGAAGCTTATTGCCCTAAACTCAAAATGCTCATTGCCCAACTGTATAAGCTTAGCTATCTATGCAAATAGAAGAAAAATAGAGGGGATAACATCACCTCCATTCCTTATCTTTGAATTCAACATTTAATTTCTCACAAATTGGGTTGCAAGCAGGCATGATGGCATCATCCTGGCACTCAGGAAGAGGTTGATGCAGAATAATCAATCACAAGTTCAAGGATCGCCTGTGCTACACAGCAACTTTATCTCAGAAAACCAATCTTTCTCTATTTAATTAATATCACTCTACCCCTTCAAATGTCCAAAATTATTATGAAAATCCAAAATTATCATGAAAATCCAAAGTTCTATCTAGTCAGATTTGGAGTCCCACAGTAGAGTACTGACCACCAGCTGAGAATCGCTAACCTGAAAAATCAGCAGAGATCCTTCACACTTACTTGTGCTAAAGAGATCCTTCATTGGCATTTTCTACAGGAATTTCTTTAGAATTCTTGACTGAGGGATTTTCAAATCTCTTGCACATACAATACAATTCTATCATGTGGTATTTCTTTCTTAAATTCAGAGTTCCTCCCAGAGGCATTGCCCCCCCCACCCCCAATAGCTGACTGCTGCTCCCACAGTGCATAACCTACAACCACACAGGGCAGACCAGCAACCCTACTGAGGATGGTCCCCTGTAGAATGGAGGCAGGGAGGGGGCAAAATATGGTACCATTACAAAGTATATTCCAAAGAAAGAAGAAAGAAAGAAAGAAAGAAAGAAAGAAAGAAAGAAAGAAAGAAAGAAAGAAAGAAAGAAAGAAAGAAAGAAGGAAGGAAGGAAGGAAGGAAGGAAGGAAGGAAGGAAGGAAGGAAGGAAGGAAGGAAAAGAGGAAAGGAAAAGATTTCATGATTAAGCATGGGGCATACAGAGCCAAGGAAAATGTGAATACTACTTATTTATTATGTGATCTTGGACAAGTTCCTCAGATTCTCTAGGCTAGAAAGGAGACAATAACAACATCTATCTCTAGCCCTATTCCAATTCCATTGGGGAAAATTAGAAAAACCCTTCTCTTTCCACAAATTCTTTATTGTATGCCAGGAAGAAATGTCTATGAAGCTCCCTGAAATTTATGCGACTCATATGCCACAAAACACCATGCAGTAACCACCCTCTCCTCATAAGTAAATGGGGTCAAGTTTGCCACTTGAAATAATTTCAGGGAGCTGGGGAGACAGCTCAGTCAGCGAAGCGCTTGAGGTACATGCATGAGGACCTCAGTTCAGCTCCTCAGAACCCATATCAAAGCCTAGTTCAAGAGCTCATGTTTAATCCCAACAATGGGGAATTGGAAACAGGAGGATTTCTGGGGCTTTCTGACCAGCTAATCTAGCAAAATTGACAGGTTTACTAATGGATCCTGTCTCAAATAATAAAGAGAATAGTAATTGATGAAAGCATTCAACATCATCCTCTGGCCTCCACCTACATGTAAACACATCCATGCATGCATAAACATGTATGCACACACAAAACACAAAATAAATAAACAAAAGAATTTCATCAGAGGTAGTTTACTATTATCATTATGCATACTAATGCTCAGACTACATGTCTTTTTTTTGTGGTTTTTCATGGTTGGGTCTAACCCAGGTTGACCTGGAATTCATTACGTAGTATCAGGGTGGCCTCAAACTCATGGTGATCCTCCTACCTCTGCCTCCTGAGTGCTAGGATTAAAGGTGTGAGACACCACACCCGCTAGCCTGTATGTCTTTTAGCATTGATATTGTCATTACCAGATAACATATTATAATTCAAGTTCTACTCTACCATTGCTTTACATTTTATTCATAGGAAGTTGAACAGTTAAGACATTAAAAATGTTTTCCAAAATACTTTCACATATTTTGGAGATTATAGAAATTTCTAGGTGGTCTGAAGTTCTTATGTTGGGCTGTACACACTGACTCTTAGGACTCCAATTTTCCTTTTTCAAATTAGTCTTCTTGTATTATTTACATTAGCAAAAGGCCAGCGCACAGCTACAGTAAAGAATAGTTGTGGTTCAAATCTGTAGCTAGTTTTCCAGGAAAAGCAATCACAATAGAAATATCAAAGGGAGACAAAATTTATTTAAATTACATTAGGTGCTCCTATTGAATTGAAATTAAAATTTTCTCAGAAATTTAAAATCTACTTTCTGCTCCTTTTGACTTGGTTTGGTTTATTTGATTTGCCTGTGGGTAGTAGAGGATAGTATGGATTTGGGGCAGGGCACAAGAACATTTGATTTTTAGATAGGTTGGGTTTATAGATCAATACTCATTCACATATAGATATGGCAAAGAAACCTTTGTTTAGCCTTTACAGTCTAACTGCATTGCTATGGAATGCACCTGTAGAAGCACCTTGGCCCACATAGATGCAGAGAAAAGAGCATCTTTATAAATGGGAAAAGATGTCGCTTATAATTAAGAAGTGAATGCTCTGTCAGACAGTATGCAAGGAATAAGAATGAAAACCATCCTGAGCCTTCTTGTGCTTTCTGGGTCTAACACATCTTTGCCTGATGAGCTGATCTGACCACAGCTGGGCTTCACATTTCTGTAATTAGGACGGCAGAAGCCCGAGCGAGGGCTCAGCTTTTCTTCCTCTATTGTTTGCATGTGGGGGGCGCAGGATTCTAAATGTCAGGATTCAAACAGCTTCTTCCTCTTACAAAGTGACCCACAAGCTCCACAAAACCTTTCAAAAATCACTGCATCAAGGCTGGAGAGATGGCTTGGTGGTTAAAGGTGCTTACTTGCAAAACTGGGCACCCAGAGTTCAAATTCCCCATTACCCACATGAATCCAAATGCACAAGCTAGCATCTGCAGTACATTTTCAGTGGCAAGAGGTGCCCATTCTCTCTCCCTCTCTCTCTCAAATAATAGACATTTTTAAAAAATCATCACATTGGACCACAGTAGACAGAGTTATTCTATTCAGAGGGAGCCCACAAAGCGTTTGTCCGTGTTCTTCTCTGGGGGAAACAAGAATGAAAATCAACAAGATTTGCTGGTTGTCCTGCAGAACACACTGGTGTGACCCTATTTGTGCTGAGCCTTCCTGCTGGAGCCCCTTTCATCACCGTTTCATTGAAGGAGGGATGCCTCCTTGCAATTCAACAGAAAACTGGAGTAAAGTCCAAAAAGTGTGGCTTGAGGGAGTTTCCTAATGTCTTGGTGCTAATTGTCTACCTGTTCACTGGTAGCTAGACCTTTAAGTCAGTCAATAAGTTCAGAAGAGTTCAGGTTCTCAGTTTAGCGACACTAATGCAGTATGAACATGAACTGAAACACTGGGCACTGCTGTTATCTCCCTAGAAAGTTATCGGCTATTCTGACATCTGAAAGTTTTATACAGTCCTAAATTCTGCAGTGCAGGGTAGCAAGGAACTAAATCAGCTGTGCCATTTTCTTCCCGACTATGACTTTGCATCACCTGAACATAAAATGAGGATTAGCTCAAATAAGAAGGGAACCGAATGTTGCTTAGGCTACCTGAAAATTTATGTAACTTAAGACATTTCACACATTCATCTACAGGTTCTCTTTTATTTACGTTGGAACAAATGGTAAAGACCATGATGAAACCAGAAGAGATCACTGCTCTGTGAGCGGTTCAAGACAGCCTTGTCCAAGACTCCATTGCCCAGTGGCAATGTAAATGATGTAAAACTCAACCAAGGGGAGCCAAGAACAAGATTACAGGTTAGCAGCAGGAAGGACAAAAATTGGGGTGATGAAAAGAGGGGTAGGGGTAATCTATCAGAATCATGACAGACCTGACTTTTCTCTTGTAATGGAAACTCTCCTAGCTCCAAATTAAGAACCTTCACATGAGATAAGATTTCCCATTCCTTTTCCTGAGAGCTTTACCCTCATGACCTACTCACTTTTCCAATGCCACACATATTATGACTATCACCTAGCCACCTAAAATTCATGTTCTTCTCACATACAAAAGTCACTCATTCCATTCTTATGTCCCTTAAAGTCTAATTCATTCCAGTATCAACTCAAATGTTTAAAAGTGCAGAGTCTCATCTTAATAGCATCAACATCAGATATGGGTGAGACTCAAGGTTGTATTCATTCTGAACCAAATTACTCTCTCACTGTGAGCTTGTGAAGCCAGACAAGGTAAGAGAGGCATGGGATAGATATTCTCATTCTCAAAGGGAAAATAGGAAAGAAGATAGGGATGACTTTTGAAAATGAGCTAAAACCTAAAGCCCAAGAGTAATATTTGACAGGAGGCTCTGCTGTCTGTTACCCACGGGGAAGAGGTCCTCTCAAAGCAGTGTGCAGGGGCTGGACCCCATGACCTTGAGCACCTCCAGCCTCTAAATTTTGAGCAGTCTCCTGCCCTGCCTACCACAGTGGCTTGGGCTGGAAACACACACACCAGTGGCTCCACAAGTTTCAGGTGACTCCACCCCTATAAGCATTGCCCTAGTGGGAACGGGATGTGGCATCCGTTAGGCAGGCTCTTGCCTAGGTCTTGCATCCATGGTTCCCAACAACTCCATCCTTTGAAATCTGGGTGGTACTTCTCATGCCTCCTGTTCATGTGTACACTGGGAGCCAGGAGACAGAGCTCCCTGCTGACCTGTCCAGGGTTTGCCCTCTGCAATCCCTAGAGAGGCAGCTGCCGCAGCATGGCCTGTGCCCACCAAAGCCTTTGGGAGCCAAATATCCCATGCATGAGGAGCACCAGACTGAGGAATGGAGCCTTCAGACAGCCAGGGTCAACAAGCAAGGTCCTTTCAAACGGCTCTGCCACCCATAGCCCTTGCCCTCTAGGCCTAACATAGTTGAATGTCTGCCTCCTCCCAAACTCAAGATTGAAGAGGTGATTAGGCTAGACTCAGGTAGGTAGGTAAAATGCTTGTTCCAAGCATAAGGACTTGAGTTTGATGCCCAGCACCTATGTAAAAAAATGCCATGTGTGGCGGCCATCCCTGTAATACCAGCACTGGGAGGCAGAGACAGGCAGATCCATGGCGCTCACCGTCCTACCCCTATAGCCTAATTGGTGAGCTCCAGGCCAGTGAGAACCCCTGACTCAAAAAGAGGTGGATGGTATTCTTGAGAAATGACATCTGAGGCTGTCCTCTGGCCTCCATACGCATGCAACCACTCATGTGCCTGAATAGATACAAATGTGCATATGCACATGAACACATGCTACACACACACACACACACACACACACACACACACACAAACTCATTAGGTCCTGACAGATCATCCTTCATGAATGGATTAGGAAGGGAAGAATTCTCTCCCTCTCTTCTTCTCCCTCTTCTTCTTCTCCCTTTCCTTTCACCCTTTGTCATGGGATGATGCAGCAAGAAAACTTGCATCTTGGTCTTCATGAATAACTTGATACCGTACTCCCAAGCTACAGAACTGCAAGGAAATAAATTCCTATTCTTGATTAATTACCCAGTCTGTGGCATTTTGTTATAACACAAAATGAACTATACCAGGGCCTGTGGTAGGGAGGGCAGCACCAAGGACCTTCAACCCCCTTCCAGTCATTCTTTCACAGTCTCGATGAGTAGCATCTGGCTGACCCTTACTGATGCGCTTAGCTGAAGGTCATTTGGCTGTACTTTCAGGCTCTTTTCCTAAGCTGCTTTCTCATACATGATAACATAGATGTGGCCTGAAATTTTCCAAATCTTTAAGTCATGCATCCTCTTTGATTAAAAACATTATTTAAATACTGGAGAGATGGCTTAACGATTAAGGTGCTTGCCTGCAAAGCCTAAAGACCCAGGTTTGATTCCCTGGTACCTACATAGCTAGATGTACAAGGTGGTGCATGTGTGTCTGGAATTCATTTGCAGTGGCTGGAAGTCCTGGTGCACCCATTCTATCTGTCTCTCTCTGTCTCTCGTAAATAAAAATAGAAAATTAAAAGTCATTTAAATTGTTTCTCTCTTCTTATATTCACTGTAAGCTATCCAACTAAAGCCATATCATATCCTTCACAACTTACATAGAAATTTGCTCTAGCAAATACTCTATTTGATGGTGCCCAAGCTCTAGACGTTTCACAGTACACTAACACAAATGCAGTTCAGTCATTTCCTTTTGACTTTATGACATGGACTCCTTTACCTCCAGTTTCTAATAAGATGCTCCTCATTTCTGCCTGAAACCTCATCAGAAAGGTCCATATTGTCCTATTTATTTATTTATTTATTTATTTGTTTATTTATTTATTTATTTTCACTATCATTCTGTTCAAGATCTCCAGAGAACCTTCATGAAGACCGTGGCTTCCTCTGCACCTTCCTCTGAGCACAGACAAGCCACCCTTGATGCTCTGTTTGCACTACCAGCTTTTTTAAAAAGTTTTGATTGGAATTTTAATATGTGCACATACTTTAAATTGGCCATATTCCTATTAGGTTATCCCCTTTTGACCCTTCTCCCCCAACTCCATTCCACTGAGGGCCCTCCTCAGTGATGGTATTAATTATCACAGCAGGTTCATGAATGTATTAGTAGAGCAGACATTGGCCCATAGTATTCACTTCTACCCTGAGGCTCTTTTACATTCTTTCTGCTCCCTCTTCTACACTGTTTCCTGAGTCTTGGAGGGCATGTAAGAAATTACCACAATAGTAAATGTCAGCCCCTTAAGCCATGCACCTAAAAATTCTTCCAGCAATACCTACATCCAAGATCTCTGGCACATTTTAGGTATTGATTACAGGAGCACACCGCCTTCAGGACCAATTTTCTATCCTTTAGTCTGTTCAAGCTACTAGAACAAAGCTTATATAGGTAACTTATTTTTAAAAAATTGTTTCTGCTAGTTCTGAAGTCAAGAAATCCAAGGTTTAATGGTATTCTTGGACAACAGGGAAGCTCTCTAGAGCCTCTTTTATACAAGCTCTAGTCCCATTCGTGGGAGCTCCGCCTCCTAATCAAATCACCCCCCAAATGCCCCGTCTTCCAATATCAGAACATTAGGAGATACAATTCTAATATATGAGTGGATTTGGGGCAAAGGATACAACAGTAATTTTTGGAACATAGTAGTAATATATGATATTTTGTATATATGACATGTGGATATCTATGTCTCACAAATGGATGAGTATTATATTTTAGAAACAAGGTATGCAGTCATGTTGGAGCTCAGGGTTCCAGTGACTTCAAGCTGTTCTAGTGATTGCCATTCTACTGAATTGACATGACATAGCATACAAGAAGCTGCTTCCAAGATTCCTTTATTTTATTTTATTTTATTTTATTTTATTTTTTTTTTTTTTATTTTGAGATAGGATTTCACTCTAGCTCAGGATGACCTGGAATTCACTACGTAGTCTCAGGGTGGCCTTGAACTCGTGGCGATCCTCCTACCTCTGCCTCTTGAGTGCTGGGATTTAAGGCATGCGCCACCACGCCCGGCTGTATCCAAGATTTCTGTAGGCCAGGCAGGGACACTTCCATCTATATCGCACTGACTAGAACTGAGTCCTGTGCTGTTTCACCAAAGAAGGTACAAAATGCAGCAACACATTTGGGAAGAAGAAGGAAAACGATGTTGCCAACCAGCTCGTCATGCTGCCACGGAAGTCCTTTTTCCTTTCTATATTTCTGGATTTTGCACATTTCTATAAAAGCCTGTATATGTACCTCAAAACCACAGAGAAAGAATTTTTTTTTTTAGTTTTGAGAACAATATCAATCATCCTTCCATAAGAGTGTCATTAAATTTTAAGGCATATAATTATATAATTGTACATTTTTTGGGCTCTTGAAAAGAATTATCCCAAGAACAAAAGCTTTATTTCTAGAGGATGGAGGCAATCAACATTGAAGAGACTTTAGGCACCATCTACTTGTCAGACAAGGCAGTGTTTCTCAACAGTGTTTTCTATTATTGTCCCCATAAAGAAAGAACCTCTTTTGTTTTACTTTTTAACTTCTTTTGTTTGTTTTTTGAGGGGTTTTTGTTTGTTTGTTTGTTTCTCAAGGTAGGGTCTCACTCTGGCCCAGGCTAACCTGGCACTCACTCTGTAGCCCCGGGCTAGCCTCAAACTCACAGCCATGCTTCTACCTCTGCCTCCTGAGTGCTGGGATTAAAGGTGAGTGCCACCATACCTGGCTTTTAAAAATATTTTTATTTATTTATTTGCAAGGGATGAAAGAAAGAGAGAGAGAAAGAAAGAAAGAAAGAAAGAAAGAAAGAAAGAAAGAAAGAAAGAAAGAAAGAAAGAAAGAACGGAAGGAAGGAGGAAAGAAGCTATGGATGAAAGAGAAAATGTGCTAGGGTCTCTTGCCACTGCAAACAAATTCGAGATTCATAAGCCATTTCGTGCATGTGGCTTTACATGGGTACTGGGAAATTATACCCTGGCCATTAAACTTTGCTAACAAGGACGTTTACTCCCTGAGACATCTTTCTAGCCCAAGAAAGAACCTCTTTGAAACATTTGATTCCCAGTGAAATTTCAATGGCACAGCTATAACATACCCATTTTTGCACCATATATTTATACATTGAAAGCACAAGATTCATTTACTCTCTCACTTCAAGAGCCGTATTGCCATCTCAGTAATTCGCGACTTCCGTAAGGCAAATTTCCTCTGCATTGAAACGTGTAGACAGCTCCTGCCAACTTCAGCAAAAGCAGCTGGGCCAACTCACAAGAGAAGGTGTGCGGAGTTTCATCAGACGCCCACCTGAGATTTAAGTGCCCCCCATGCCAGCTGTATGCAATAAAGCAGGAGGTCTCATGACCTCAGGGAGAGGAAATGGAGTCTCCAGAGAGTAAAACAAACAAGGAACAAGGAGCTCCATGTAGGAGGTTTTCTTTGGAGTCTCCATGTGAGTAAGCCCTCACCTCCAGGCTGAGGGAGGAGCATCTGCGAGGGTAACCCCTACATAGTGAGCCCCCGCTGAAGGGCTGCTCAGTAGTCTCACACTCCCCGACAGGGACAAGGAGATTCTAGAAGCATCCACAGGGAAGTCGTCATTCAACATGGAACTAGACTGTCTGTGGTGCATCCACTCTGGTCTAATGCTCTGTAAGGAAGCGTGCATCCAAGGAGTAATTATGACACAGGAATCTCCATCAAAGTGGCTGCTTTGGGGACCCCATGCTCCTATAAGTAACCCCTCTTTATGCTCTGTAAGTGACTCCCCAATAAGAAACAAACAATAAACCAGTAAACCTAACTGGTACTGGTGTAATTGCATGTTGGTCTGCCATCTGAACCCTATTTGGGGTGAAGATGTGTGTCTGCATCTCCCCTGAGGAAAAGTTTCTCATGACAGCAACATAGAAAGGAAAAGAATATTCATATTTTTAAATTGGTTTTAAATTATTTATTTATTTTTCTGTTTTTTGTTTGAAAGAGAGAGAGAGAATTGGCCTGCTAAGGGCTCAACCACTAAAATTGAACTCCAGACGCTTGCCCCACCTAGTGGACATGTGCGACCTTGAGCTTGCCTCACCTTTGTGCTTCTGGCTTATGTGGGATCTGAAGAGTCCAACATGAGTCCTTAGGCTTCACAGGCAAGCGCCTTAGCCACTAAGCAATGTACTTGCTGGCTGAAGTTGTCTCTGCTTGCTTTTGGGCTTTATTGCCAAATTGATCTTAGGTTTAGGCTTTACTGCCTTTCTCTTTTGATTATTTTTCTTTCTTTCTTTCACATTTTCCTACTTTATTTCTGGAATAACAGTTTCTTCCATACACTGCAAGAGGACAACAGGCTGGGCAGCAGCTAGAGTGCTGCCTGCAGCCTCGGTTTCTCCTGTAAGGTAAACATATTCGCAAGATCAACAGTAGCCGTTACTCTAATGTTGCTAGGACAACAAACACCAGAAGCAGCTTATGGAAGGAAAGGGTTTATTTCAGCTGAAGCCTTTGAGGGGGGATGCCCATGGTGTCAGAGAAGGCATGGCAGGAGCAGACAGTCAGCTGTCATATCTTCACACCAGCCAGAAAGAAGCAGCGACAGCACAGCCAGTTGGGCTGGGCTGTAACTCTTCCAGGCTCCTGCAGCTGGCGCACTCCCCTCCAGCCCTGGTAAGACCCTACCTCCTACAGTCCTACAAACTTCTCAACCACCCACTGGAGACACATTATTTAGACACACGGAGGGTCATTTACACTCAAATCACCAAACCATCATTTGTAAAACTGCCATGAGAGTGCAAATAAAATCACGTGCACCCAAGCACGTAGCTAATGACTTACTGGACTACTCTGAGCACATGGGTAAGTCCCTCACTGACAAAGAATGGTGAGCATCTTCTCCTATACTAACCCAACACATTTTTTAATTAAAAAATACATATGTGTGTGTGTGTGTGTGTGTGTGTGTGTGTGTGTGTGTGTATTTGGGCTGGAGAAATGGCTTAGTGGTTAAGGCATTTGCATGCAAAGCCAAAGGACCCAAGTTCAATTCCCCAGAACCCACACAAGACAGATGCACAATGTGGCACATGTGTCTGGACTTTGTTTGCACCCATTCTCTCTATATATACATACAAATAAAAACAAAATATTAAATAAAATGATGATTGCTGAAAAGCAAAAGGCAAGGCAGAATATATATATATATATATATACATATATATATATATATATGTATGTATGTATAATGTATTTATTTTAGAGAGAAAGTGTTAGAGAGTGAGAGAGAGAATGGGTGTGCCAGGGCCTCCAGCCACTGCAAACGAAATCCAGATGCGTGCGCCCCCTTGTGCATCTGCTTATGTGGTTCCTAGAGAATCGAACTACTTTGCAGGCAATCGCCTGAACCGTGAAGCCATCTCTCCAGCCCCAATGCATTTTTTAATGTCTCAATATGGCCAGGATCAAAGGCATCAGAATTGCCAAATTTTCTTTAAAATAGTATGGCCATTGTTTCCAACCAACTACTGGCTAATGGAAAAAATAAAAGAACATACACATCTCACAAGCACCTGTCTGTCTGAAACAAGCCCTGTGTTCATAGCAAGTGACAAGGGGACAGATGCACGCCACACTTTCACTGATTTTGCTTCACTTCACATAGAAAAGTTATTTTTTTTAGAGCTACTTAGAAATATGATATTCAGGGAAGCTGACAGCACTGCTTTGCTTTATACTCTAGAACCATTTTTCAAGAACAATGCTGACAGCCATCATTATCAAGTTGATCATAATGATAGGCTTCTGGGTTTCGTTATAAGCTATATTGTAACTGTATTAGTTCTTGAGAAGAAATTGTCAAGTTACAGAATTATATTAAAGTCTGTGAGGGCTGGGAAGTTGGCTCAGTGGCTAAAGGTGCTTGTTTCCACAGTGTACCGGCCCAGGCTCAACTCCCCAGCGCTCATATAAGCATGTAAAGCCAAGTTAAAAGGAGTGTGTGTATCTGTGATCCAAATACACTATGTCAAGGGGAAGTACAGCACAAAGGATCCAAAGTTTGGATCCAGCTACTCTGACATTCATTTGCATCCTGGCAATTGGTTTGCAAGGGCAAGAGACCCTGTCTCATAGAAGGTGGGGCACTGATCTCCACATACATGCCTTGGCATGCAACACACACACCCACACCCATATCCACACACACCCCACACCACACACACATGACACACACCCTATTACACACACACCACACACAAACATACAAATAAAATTTGTAAAACTTTCTTTCAGCCGGGCATAGTGGTGCAAGCCTTTAATCCTAGCATTTGGGAGGCAGAGGTAGGAGGATCACCATGAGTTCAAGGCCACCCTGAGACTACATAGTGAATTCCAGGTCAGCCTGAGCTAGAATGAGACCCTACCTTGGAAAAAAATATTATATTCTACCCTTGCAGAAGGACAGGTAAAATTGAACTATTAAATTTGTTTTTTAAAGGGATCATCTATAAAAACCCATAATATAGCATTTTAGATTATTTTCTACCATCTTCTCAATAAAAAACATACATGGATAAAACTGCACTATCTGACTTTTGGGTTAATATTCTTGCCTCTAACAAAGAGTTTCGGGGCTGGTTGAGACTCATCTGGAAACGATAGGATCTCTGCCTATGTCTTTCTTCCCTGGACACTAATGGCTTTTTGTCGGGCCTCCGTGTGTGACACATGAAGCCATCCCAGTTTAGTTGTCCATTAACTTCAAGCATTATGTTAAGAACAAAGCAAACCCCTTTAAGAAGCTGAACTCAAACACTCATATTAAATTTCTCCAGTTCCTCAGATTATAAGGTGCTGTTTTCAATTGTCAATAGTGCTCATAAGAGTAAGCAATATCCATTACTAATTAAAACAAGCTGTTTAAACAAACACAAAAGGTCACCAAGCCTGTAGATCAACATATTCATGTTATTGTTTGGTTTCCTGGTGCATTAGCATCTGATGATTTATTTCTATCTAGTCACCTGTTTTTCTAAGTAACAAATAAAGAGAATAAACACAGGGAATGCAACCTTCCACAACAGGTGCCAAGAGGCCCAGAGGGGGTGTGCTGGGGGATACTGTTTCCTTACCATCCATAATGGGCCTGGTATCACTGCAAATGAAAGTAAAGATATGTTCGCTCACTTTTCCTCAGGTTTTAGGGATCAAATGCAGTTTTTATTAGGAAAAAAAAATAACACCTATGGTTGACTGCAAGATTTTTAAACAAACTTTTATCTGTTTTGGATGTGCTATTAAGGCAGAAATAAAATGTAATACTTTTTCTGCTGTTCCGAACAATGGCTTACCTTTGAAGCTTTCTTTATTTTGATGCCATTATGTCCCTTTAAAATATTTTGGAGCTCGCTATTTGTTCAGTGTTTGCTTGAGCTCTGACATTTGAAGCTGACTTTTCTTTTAAAATTGTAATCCCTGACAGTATATTAATTACATAGAAGATATAATCTCTGAATTAATATCAAACCCATTCGGTAAGCCAGCATAAAAGTCAGACAGACTTTGAAAGCAACTTAATATTAAGTTGTGTGATTCAGTTATTATAATCCATCACCAGAAGAGTTATTGACAGAAGTGGCAGGTTGGGGTGATTTAACTTAACAAAAGCCAGCAATGACCCCCAATTCTCACATTAGCCAACCTCACCAGCATTCCCCTACAAAGCTTGTAACCGAAATGCTTGAGCATAACAGATTTTAGAACCAACTCCCTTATGTTTTTTTTTTTTCTGACCCAAACTAGAAGAGCTGTATGAATTTTGGAAGAAAAGTAGGAAATCATATTTAAGGCTCATCTACTCCGTCTGTCTACATCTTGAACTCTTCACATACGTCACCTCACCGAAGTCCAGTGCCAATCCTGGGAGGCTGGGAAACATGATCCACAATTTGCAAATAAGGTTACTAAAGCTCAGAGAGTTTACACGACTTACCCAAAGCCCTCCAAGCCGGCGAGGAATAGAATCCACGCCAAGACTCCACTTCTATAATCACGTCCAGCAGCCCTGGAAATTGACTCTAAATTCAATGTGATACTTTTATTTGAGGCAAACAGAAGACAGACTGAGTTTGAAAGTTTTAAATGGTGTTTAGTTGCAGCCCGTAATGGAGTTGCCTTATTCCATTTTGACCCTGTGATTATACACATTGTGACTTCTTCTAACTTTACAACTGAGCCTCTTTGGTGCCTGGAAGCACTTCATTAGCTTCCATACAATAAACACAATACAACCGCCTGTGGCAATGTTGACTTTGACATTCAGTGCATAATTTTTTTTTCAGATGTTTGTATCTTGAGAGCTATAAAATTTAGACACTGGAAATTTGTGAGTCTTTGTCATATTCTGACATTCTGCAAAGTTGTCACCATCACTTAAACTCCTTTCAGACATAATTCTCATGTCACTGTCTACAAAATTAAGATCAGGCATTTCTCTTTGGTGCTTACAAAGCTGGGAAAGCGAGCAGCCTGGGCAGAGGCCGAAGCCAGCGGGCAGTGTGCTGGAAGCTAACCGCCGCTGGTCACACCCAGACAAGTAGTTTCCAGTCAAAAAGCAATGGGGCAAGCAGGCCACGACGAACATGTTTGTCAACTTTCAGCCCCACTTTTAAGTTTCCATTTTACTTTGGAAAATGGGGTTTAAAACATCTGGAATTATTGGCCATGCAAGAGATTCTATTAAATATGTCTATGCTTTTGAGCAAAGCTTTAGTGTAATAGACATTCAGAATAGGAGAAGTAGAATGTGTGACTTAAGTATGAGTAAATAAAATTAGAGTTAAATGTCCTTACTAGTCTTAGTTTCTAAAATATAATTTAAAAGGCATTTCTGTTCCTTTAACTTTTTTTTTTTTAATCCTCACAAAGGGAACTTAAAGCGCTTTCAAAAACAAGCAAACAAAAGTTAGTATCCAGATTACTATGTCCATATGAATTGTGCATGGGTTTTCATTTTTCATCTTCCTTCCTACTTCACTGGGTATTAGCATCCTTACCAGAGCTTTATTAGGAAAAAAAAAATCAAAGAGAAATTTAAACTCATCTGTTCATGCTATATCTTTACTACTCTGGTAAAAGGTTTAAAGGAGAAAAGAGGTTTAACTACAGAATAAAGTGCCCATTTGATGACTTGCAGGATTGGGTTTCTTCAGGTAATTGAAAGCCCATGATAGACCACTTTACCCATAAGTCTATTAGAAAGAAATAACTCCCGTGTGACATTAAACATGTTTTGTGAATTGTATGGTCCTTCATTAAACTATGAAAATGAAGGGACTTCATAACATATTCACCTCTGAATGTCACTCTTCTTAAAGAACTTATTAAAGAACATAGGATTTCAAAGAAGGCTTGGATTAAAATCCCAGCTTGGCCACTTATTATAAGACCTTAGACCTTAGAATAGTCATTTAACATTTCCAGAACTCAATTTCTCCTGACATAAAGTTGAGATAATAATACACTAATACGGTGTAAGAACAAAACAAGGTAACTTACTCAAAGCACCTAGCATAGTAGTCGGCAACCGAAAGGTAGCCAGTAAACTCTCAGGGGAATTCTGATAATGCAATACTTCCAAGAAAGTGTGTGAGTGAACATGATCCAAAGACCCCATTCTTATGCATTTTCACTCCCCATAAAAAAAGACTTCAACCAAAATCCCAGCAGATCACAGGAAGGCAGACTGAGGAAAAGAACAGGATTCAGACAAGCAGCAGTAATAGCTTTTTTTCAATCACAACATGTGCACAACATTCATGGCTTAATGGTCAAAGCAAAGAGAAACTAAGGATGAAAAATTCTTGACTGACTCTGTCATTAGTGAAAAAAAAGAGAAATCAGTTGGCCATGTTCTCCTGAAGACCACCACTGGCTAGGATTACAAACTTAGCTGTTTGTTACTGACTTACTGTCGTGTCGTAGGGACATCTGTGACTGTCTTCCAAGCCTTCCCCATGGCCACACATTGTGCATGTGTGATGAAGAAACATGATAAAAAGCTACCGGATCTTACGATTTGGAGGGCAGATTGGAAAAACAGTATTAACTGACTACAGAATATAGGTAATTTTAATGGTGTTAAGGGGGAAAAGTTCAAATATAACAATGAAGATTTTATAGCAAGGGAGGGTGCAGTAAGAAAGAAAACACAAAGACTTTATGACTGGTGATTTTAAGACAGTAAAAATTTATAAGTGTGTTCTGCAATGCCATTTTATTTCTGCTGCAAAATATAATATGGGACTTTAATAAGACATTGTATTTCAATGTTCAACAACAAAAAAAAAGAAAGTGGAGCTAATTACTCTGCACAAGGCATTACTAGAGCACTTACTGTGGAATTTTATGGCACAAATAGTCTAAATACAGCAGTTGTCCTTGGGGTAAAGTTTTCTCACCCTTCCTCTTTTTCATGGTCATTAGAAGGTCCAAAACCTTTTCTTTTAATTATTATTATTTTTTGTTTATTATTTTTTTTCTTTATTTGAGAGCGACAGACAGAGGAAGAGGAAGAGAGAGAGAGAGGAAGAGAGAGAGAGAGAGAGAATGGGCACGCCGGGGCTTCCAGCCACTGCAAATTCGAACTCCAGAAGCGTGCGCCCCCTTGTGCATCTGACTAATGTGGGTCCTGGGGAATCGAGCCTTGAACCGGGTCCTTAGGCTTCATAGGCAAGCACTTAACCACTAAGCTCCAGTCCCCAAAACCTTTTTTTAAAAAAAAAAATTCTTTTTTTGATCTGTCCCTGACTCTCTGAGATTCAAGCTGGTAGTGTTCACTCATGCTGACTCTGATGACTTCACTACAGTGTTGGTTCTGGCGATACAACAGTCACACTTGCATCATGCATGCTGCCGTACCGTGCAATGTCAATGCTGTAGTCTCTCAGTGCAATCTCAAAAAAGAAAAAAAGAAAAGAAATCCTTTGGAGATGTCCTTATTAGGCCTCACACTATTTAACCAAAGTCACACCCACAAGCCTTGTTGAAATAACTCCTTCTCCATGTGCAGCCTCCTATGCTGCCACAGACATTCTCCCGTGTTCAACTGAGTAAGGCAGGTTTTCCCCAGAATGCCCTTAACAACTTCAAGAGGCTGCTGGGAGTGGTGGCACACGCCTTTAATGCCAGCACTCGAGAGGCAGTGGTAGGAGGATCACTGTGAGTTCAAGGCCAGCCTGTGACTACAAACAACTACATATTGAATTCCAGGTCAGTCTGGGTTATAGAGAGACCCTACATTGAAAAACCAAAAAATAAGTAAATAAATAAATAAAAACTTTTTTTTTTTTTTTTTTTTTTTTTTGCTAAAGGTTCTCTAAGTGTCCCTGAGTGTCTTTCCAGTGGGCTATAATCAGACACTCTTGGCTTCATCTTTAGATGACAGCTGTCCTCACAATACCTGGATATGACGTTTCCCAGAAGTCTTTTCTGATTTTGAACATTATTTACCATGTGGAGACCCAAGGAATGAGAAACATTTTCTTCTTTTAAACCCAACTCTTTATCATGTAACTGAACTTCTTAAGAGCTTTTCTCACTGTTCTTGTGTTTCACTGTGAGAGTGAGAAATGACCCGTGCTGGGTAATCTCCTCATTCGCGTTGCTCTGGTCCACGTGAGTAGGCTTGCTTTCCACCTTCCATGTTGCCAAAAGTGGCAGTGCTGCCAAACTGCCCCTTGCCATGGAATAATAATTCTATGTACTCTAGTCTCTCACCTCCAAGCCCCAGCTTTTCAATTGATGGGGCATGACTGCATAATTAAATGATATGTGGGGCTGGCAAAATAAGTGAGGATAGTAAAAAGTAATTCAAAATCAAATGCATTATAAGTCGGAGGCACTTCTGGAAGAACTCACTCATGTCACACGGTGTGACTTCGCTGCAGACCTGGTTCTGAGCACACAACACGTGTGCATTGCACTGCGCTTGTAATCACACCACACAGCAGCCACAGAGGCTGCCCGAAGCACCTCAGCTCACAGCCAGGACGACTGCATGCTATGAACTGTAAGCTGTGGTCACATCTCTAAAGTTGTTGTCTATTACTCCTACAGAAACAAAGTTTTAACAACATAAAACAAACTTTCAACATGTTTTCCATTTTCAGAATGCATCAAACTAGTATACCTTGGACTGTATTAAGTTTCAGTTCTTAATTGCTGGATGAGTTACTAACCTGAGTTCCATAAAAGATCATTAAATGAATCTTGGCTTGGAACTGGGGCAGAATTTCAACAACTCATGATACGGCCCTAAACATGCTTCAGCCGTTTTGTCCTACACATGAATGTGGGGTAGCATTCTCAGCATCAGTAATTACACACTCAGTCAATGGGTCAAGCAGTGTGTGGTGCTACACCCCGTTAGTCCTGGCACTCTTGAGGCTGAGGTAGGAGGACAGCTGTAAGTTCAAGCAAGTTCAAGGCTTGCTTGGACTACAGAGTGAATTCTAGATCAGGCAAGGCTAGATTGAGACCCTGCCTCAAAAAAAAAAAAAAAGAAAAGAAAAAGATAAAACAAAGAATCAAAATAATGATTAACTGTGAAAATTGCTGAACATGTTCTGTGTTCTGAACTTTAATTCCGTATTCAAAAATAAACAGGGCTGGAGGGATGGCTTAGCGGTTAAGATATTTGCCTGCAAAGCCAAAGGACCCAGGTTCGATTCCCCAGGACCCATGTAAGCCAGATGCACAAGGGGGCGCACACATCTGGAGTTTGTTTGCAGTGGCTGGAGGCCCTGGCGCGCCCATTCTCTCTCTCTCTCTCTCTCTTTCTCTCTCTCTATCTCTCTCTTTCTCTTTCTCTGTCAAAAAATAAATAAAGTATAAAAAAATAAAAATCCATCTCATTAGTATGCAAATTTATTTCCCTCTTTAATAGATTATGTGGATACCAAAGAAGTGTTTAAAAACAAAATTTTGTGATTTACTAACAGTAAATTCTTGTTTGGAATACCTATCTTATATGCATATAAAATAGACAAGATAATAACCGCATCTAGGCTTTCACTGAGTCTCTTCAAGGCTTTTCCAACAAACTTCTCCTCAGTCCCAAGAAACTAAGACATTATAAGTTTTTTTCTTTCTTTCAGTTATACCTCACTTCTGGTACTAGATTCATACGACTAACTCAAATGTTCAACAAATCTCTTCAAAACTTAGTGACTTACTACCTCTCTCATTCATAATCTCAGAATTTCTGTGGTCATGAATTCAGAAAGGTCTCATCCAGACAGTGAGCATTTGCCATCTCTCCCGTGAGCTCACTCAGATGTTTGATGAGGATTCAGTCAGCTGCAGATCAGCTTTTACTGAAGAGAAAAGACAACTCAAGAAGCAGAAGGAAAAGCCCAGAGGCCAAAGCAAATCACACTACACAGAACTGAACCCTAACCCAGCTGCCAACACGTGCCTGTGGGGTTTCAAGACACCTGACCTCGTTGACACTGGAGACTTCTCCTCTCCCAAGTTTAGAAGAGTCCAACTGGCCATTCTTGCCTGGGATGCCATTGTAACTTGGTTAATGGCAAGTCCAGATAATATCCTGAGTTAATCCACAGGTCTTCAGCAAAAAGAACTAGATTCAAATTTAGAAGGCAAGATCTTGGACCTCAGGTTTGAGATTCTGTTGAAAGACGTAAGACTTTTGGGGACCCAAGAGGATTCTTTTTACACTTAGTAGGGATGTGCATAGTTACAGGCCAGAGAGGAAACCATGTATTTCCCTTCCACACTGAGTTAGGATTGGCCTAGACCACCAAGCCAACCAGACAGCACTGAGGGTGTGTGCCTTCTTGGGCTTCCTCAGACGGAACTCAGCTTCTGCATTAGCCTCCTGGATCTCTCATTCCAGAAGACAGCCATCACTGCATGCTCTCTGGAAAGGGCCACCTGCAGAGAAGCCAAGGCCAGCCATCACCCCCAGTGAGTGAGCTACCTCAAAAGCGCAGCTCCTGGCTCCAGTCGGTCCTTCAGGTGATGCAACACTGGCAAATGTCTGTCTACATTGCCTAAGAGATCCCAAGAGAGCGTGACTCATGGAAGTCCTCTGACACCCAGAAAATGTGAGCAATAATAAATATTACTGCTTTGAGGGCATTTGTTGCATAGTAATATTAACATAGAAATAGAAAGTCATTAAATATTGAAAGTATAACAAAATAAAATAGCTTATAGAGGAATTATATTGATAATAAAAAGAAAATATGTCAAGAGATATTGTAGCAAGACAGGAAAATCTACACATATTTACAATACATTCCAGTGACAGGATATGTGACATTTATAAAACTAAACATATGTAATCATCAAAAAGTAGAATGATAATTGTGTATCAAGCATTACAACGTCCAGTTCACCCAGACGTTCATACTATAAACATATAAATATTTTAACACCATGTCTCCTAATAAGTGAAGAGAATTGGTTGAAAAAAATTAAAAGTGTGAAAAAATACATATTCACAAATAGAAAAACCAATTTTGGGATGAAAGCAAAGTTAACCTGATTGATCACTTCAGCAAGAATTTGAAATATTGTCAGAATTTCTTTGAAATGAGCTGGCATGCACTATAAAACATGGCGCCCAATGTCTGTTTACTCTTATTTTGCCTGCAACAGGCGATATGTATTAACCTATCCAGCTTTACATATAAACTAATTGTAATTATTACAATCCATATAATTTAGCAGATTTAAAAAAAAAATTACACCCCAGCAACACCTTTCCATATGGCCAATTAGTAGAGTCGTAAAATGCAGCAAATATATGGTGCTGTATTGAACATCTGTGTTGGTTATCCTATGGGAATTTTTAATAAAGGACCAAACAGCATATTGATGTTAATTCTACGTTACCGGGACTTTAAATAAAAAACTAAAATAAATAGCATCCATTAAACTGATCATACTGTTGTAACTCAAATTGTGTTTATTATGCTAATGGAACATGAAATTAAGAAAAAGACCTTTATGCCAGTGGAATTAATTAATGAGCTTTATGAAGGCATTGGGATGTAATTTATTTCTAGATAAGTAAGTCTAATTTGCAGTTCCATGGGTCTCCGCAATGCTGATTGTAATAGTTATCCGTGCAGATGTGCTACTCACAGCATGCCTTTCCATTAGAACTGAGCACCTCATTATATAAACTGTACCTAATTAAACATAATACAGTGGTGACTTGTTAAACTGGCCTTTTTAAGTCAGCAGCTGCCTAAGCTAATAATACTGTACACAAGATTTATATCATCTTCCCTAGAATACCGATATTAAAATATACTGCCCAAGGGATTGATAACTAATTTACCAGTATGTAACAGGTACATTTCTGATTCTGTGATAAGAGATTAAAGACCAGCAGCCCATAAAAATAAAATGAACTCAGGATCATTCAAAACTAAAAAGTACTTGGGAAACTGTTAAAACTACATAACTTTTAAGAAATCAGTAAAATAATAATGAAAAGGGAATACTGAAAGTAAAAAATGAACAAACTGAATAAATAAACAGTAAGGATCTAGAGCTCCTTCAAGTATTTTCCCAAGTGCAACAAAAATTTTTCAGATCTGAAATGCTTGAGTTATACATGCCACTGTTTGTCACTTCTGGATATGAAATATGGCATTTCTCACTACAGATAAGGGAAATACTTATAATACCAGAACTTGCTCTGCTTAAGATGAGGTTTTGAACTATTATCATTTATAAAGTGAAATATAATATTCTTTCTTTTTAATTGCAAGTTAATTTGAAAATGTTCTCATGAAGCCTAACCTTAGTAATATAAAGCCTGGTTTATAAAGAAATATCCATCCTAAGTCAGGCTCTCCTTCTCCACGTTGACATGCTTATGCCAATGTATCTTTCGACACACAGATGTCTCCTATGCCTTGAAAAGCTGTCCCTGACCAAACTACTTTTGGTGACATTGTTACATCTCCTACGTGTCCAGTGCTTTTCTTTGACTATTACTCATATAATGCTGGAATATCTATAATACATTTCTGTCTCTTCATACATAATCACCAGTAGACAACAAGATAAATGTTACCTATAATGTATACTGAAGCCCAAGTCATAAGTGCAACATTATGCTAATTAATAAATATTTTTTGATTCATTGATTTAAATAATTCTTAACATATAACTTTGCTATTAACCCTTTTGGTACATAATTGCCATAAATTTCTAGGTTTAGAGTGGTTCACCTGATAAATATTTGTCAGCTTAATTAACTGATGGACACTATTATAGCCAAAGTCTATCTAACTTGTGAGCCAAATATTAATTTAACATAAAATGTGGATTTCTACACTTTATTCAACTTGATAATTCCAGGTTGTCTTTTTCTAATCCACAACAGGCATCTCCACTTGAAATTCATATTATTTGAGTTTCAAAGGCATCTTGTTTTAGCACTATAAAATACCACCTACTTGAAATCGGACTGTATTTCCTGGTATATCATAAATAAATTTGATTTTGTGAGTGAGAGTGTGTATGTGCATATTTGTGTGTATGTATGTGTATGCATCTGTGTGTGGAGACCAGAAGGAAACCTTGGACGTCATTCCTCAGGTGCCATCAACTACTTTTTAAGGCAGGATTTCTCATCAGACTAGAGTTCACCAATTAGGCTAGACTATCTGGCCAGTAAGCCTTAGGGATCTGCCCACGCCCACAGCCCTAATGTTGAGACTACAAGCATGTACCACCACTCCTGGCTGGTTGGTTGGTTTGTTTTTTAACCTGAGTTCTGGGTATTGAAATCAGGGCCTCATACTTACAATCCAAGAAGTTTTTTAATGCTATTGTCACTCCAGGCCCAATTTGATGATTTCGTCCATATATAATAATACTATATTAGATAGTTACTCCTCAAAAGGTTACCTTTAGGAGTCCTTGAGAATACTGTGTAAGTACCCTTAAGTGGTAAGAACATAAAACAGCATAGTTGAAAACACAGGATAGACAATTCCAATAACACAGCACATTAGAAAGCAGAAGAAATATGCCTCCCACCTACACAACAATTGAGCTGTCAGAACTTAACTGACAGAACCACATTGGAACTCTGGAACTGACTGAAAACTTTGCCTCTTCCAGGGAGGGTAATCAATGGCAAAGTGTGCCCAATTCCGATGGATTTCAGCTCAACAGGGTAGAAGCTACCTGTGCAAGCCCTCTGCTCCAGGGCGGGCAGCTATGAGTGTGTTCTCCGAGCACTTTGCACGCGGCTTGGGGAGCCAGGAGGGCGGACAGCACCTCTTCCTTCGATGGGGGTCTGTCAGCAGCTTGTTGATTAACACGGGGGATTACAGGTTATAGATGCAAAGACTCGTGGCAACAGTGTTGAAGACTGGGTTTTTGTTTAATATCTGATTTATTCATTTATTTTGAGAGAGAAAGAGAGAGGGAGGGAGAGAAAGGCAGACATAGAGAGGGAATGGGCACACCAGGGCCTCTTGCCACTGCAAATAAACTCCAGACCCAGGCGGCACCTTGTGCATCTGATTTACATGGGTACTGGGGAATTGAACCTGGGTCCTTAGGTTTCGCAAGCAAATACCTTAACCACTAAGACATCTCTCCAGCCTACGTTTGCATTTTTGAAAAGGATGAGTGAGAGAATGAAGACTCAATTTACTAAAGTCAAAAGTGAAGGTAGCAATATAACTAATGATTTTATAGAAATTAAAAAGATTACAAGGGAATGTGATGAAAAAAATTGTAAACCAGCAAATTGGATAATCTACAAAAATGGACAACTCCCTAAAATAACAAAACCTGCCAGTATTAAATCACAAAGAAACAAAAAAGGTGAACACTTCTATAAATAGTAAGTATGGTTAGTAATCAGACAGCTCTACCACTTCACTAATAAAACAAAGAAAACACCCTGGATATGCTAGCCTCTTTGGTAAATTCCACCAAACACTCAAGGAAAACTAACACCAACACTTCTCAAGCCATTCTGATAAACTGAAATAAAAGCTTCCTAACTCTTTCTATGAGAACAAATTACTCATACCAGAATTACTCAAGTACCAAATCCAGATAAGAAAAATATATACAAACATCTTTTAGGAACACTGGTAGAAATAATCTCAACAGAACCAAGATTAGGTAGGATTTATTCCTGGAATGTGAAAACTGATCACAATAATGTACCACATAGACATAGTGAAAAAAATCAATATGATTAACTCAATTGAGAAAGAAAAAGCTTCGGGCAAAGTTTACCAACCTTCATGATAAAATTACTCCAAATACTAAAATTTCTATCAACCAAATAAAAAAAATGATATAAGAAAACTCACATTGAACAATATACTCGATAATAAATTACTAAAAACATCTCATCTTAAATTAGAAACAAGGAAAGAGTGACTTCTTTTACCACTTTTATAGGGAAATTAGGTAAGAGAAATAAAAGAAATTATACAATCTTAAAAGCAGAAAAATCCTAAAGATTGCACAAAGGAACTGTTAGAACGAGTAAATGATTTAAGCCAAGTGCCAGGACACAAAGATAATAACCAACAACCAGTATATCCCTATTCACTAATAATGAGTAATCTAAAACAATGCAAGTGACCTAAGAAAGTCATTCTATTTGCATGAGTGAAAGTCAAAGTGATAAAATACTTAGGAAATACTTTAACTGAAGACATGAAAGACTATACAATAAACCCTAAAAGTCATAGGTGAAAAAAAATTAAAGGCATAAGTAAATGGAAACACATCCCATGCTCATAAATTAGAAGACTTAATATTGTTAAGATTATAACACTACCCAAAATAATCCACAGAGTCAGCATAATCCCTGTCAAAAGGCAAATAATGCTTTTTCAAAAACAGAAAAACTGTTCTAAAGTTTATTTGGTATCTCAGGGTGAGAGGGAGTGAGGTAGCCTTTTTAGGCAGTTAGGGTGTCTGGGCCTCTGAAAGGAAAAAGCAGGAATGTTTTGGGGCCTCTAATTGCAGTCTCCACTTTGCTAAAAATCAAAGTATGATGTGACTTCTTATCTCTCCCCTATATCTGTCTTTTCACCACCAACCTGAGCCTGGCCTAGGAAGGAGGTTACCTTTCCTAGAATTCAAATCTAACCCTGGCATTGTGATTGGTCAAGTTCAGCCCCTGGAACTTGGAGTCATGGTTAGCCCCTGTCTGAGCCAGCCTCTAGCCCAGACCAATCAGGTGTCTCTCTGGCTCACTTGAGCCTGAAGGTAGGGCCCACCGACCATAAGGTTATAAACCTGTTGAAGAGGGGAGGACAAGCTCTCTCTTGCTGTGGGTTCATCACTTCTGAACCTCCAGGTTCTGGTGCGTCTCCCCTCAGCTCAGCTCAGTTAAGGCTGAGATGAGGGGAGAACCCCCAAACCCTTATTCCCACATGGGTTCTCTATGCCCTCCTGACCTCCGCATGGCAGGAGCGCTTAGTACTTTCTTTTCTGTCTTCTCTCTCTTTTTATGTTTCTTCCAGGCCCGCCACTTGGGCTCTCAGACCAAATGAGTGCATCGATCTTCCTTCTCTTGAGTTTGTACTTCCTAAGTAAATACAGTAATTTAATAATTATCCTTCTCAGTCTTGTTTTATCCAAGTCTTTGGTTAAAACCAGACACGAACTAAGTGTTTGAGGTTCCAGTGCTCTGTTCTTGAACCCCTAACCCTGTATCAAAGGAACCCTGATTATCACCAAAAACAAACCAGGAAATATATGAACAAAATTAGAAGATTCATAAAGATATACTTCCTGATATTAGAAGTTACAAAGTTCCAGCAACCTTTCTGTGGTATTTCCACATAATGACATTAAAACAGAGACAAGGGGCTGGAGAAATGACTCAGCGAGTAAGAGCGCTTGCTGGGCTTATGAAGACCTGGGAGGGCCTAAGAGAACCTGAGTTTGATTCCTGGCATCCAAGTAGAAACCTAGGTGGGGCCACAGACTTCTATAACGGGTGGGGGGGCCTGTAAGGGATGGACAATGGCAAATTGCCGGGGCCCCCAGGTCAGCCAGCCTGACAGGGAACGGGAGAGGCAAGAGTGGGAAGGCAGGCGTGGACCAGCGCCTCAGTGTTCAGTGAGAGAATCGTTCCAGAAAACAGAAACAGAAAAGCACTGGAAAAGAATGCCCTCCTCCCAAGCATGCAGAGAGGGCCTACCCCTGCATACACGCCGCCCCTCACAGCACACGAGCTGCTCATGTGCTGAGACAGAGAGACAGAGATGCGGGAAAGAGAGAGAAACAAACTCTCACTAATATTGTCAATTTTTTTTAATTCCAAGACAATTTCATGAAGAAAAGATAGTATTTTCAATAAACGGTGCTAGAAAAGTTGTTATTAACATTTAAAATAATGACATTGAACCCTAAGTCAACACCAAGAAATAACTCAAAATAAAAAAACCTCAGGTGAAACCTAAAACTATAAAACCTTTGGTGACAATATAAGCAAAAGTCTCATGGTATTGGATTTAGCAATGACTTCTTGGCTGTGGTCTCAGAAGGCCTAAGCAACAACCAAAGAAAATGAAACTTTGGACTTCATGAAAAGAAAAAGAAAAAAAAAAAATGTGGGCTGGAGAGATGGCTAAGCGGTTAAGGCACTTGCCTGCAAAGCCAAGGGGCCTCGGTTCGATTCCCCAGGACACACGCTAGCCATATGCACAAGAGGGCGCATGCATCTGGAGTTCGTTTGCAGGGTTGGAGGCCCTGGCACACCCATTCTCTCTCTTTCTCTCTACCTGCCTACTTCTGTATCTCTCTCTCTCTCTCTCAAATAAATAAATAAAAATAAAATATTTTTTAAAAAGAAAGAAAAAATGTGCATTCAAAGATACTCTCAGCAGTGTAAAATGGAAACCCACAGGATGGAAAAAAAAATACTTGCAAACCATATACCTGAAAAGGGAATAGCACCAAGCATATTTAGAGAATGCCTAAAACTCAAGAATAAAAATTAAACAGTACAATTCAAAAGTGGGTGAAGGACTTGAGTAGAATTCGTCCCAAGAATTTCCATAAATGGCCAGACCTCACACTCCTCCTTATCGCTAATCCTTAGAGGACCGCAAATCAGCCCCACAATGAACGCGGGGTTACATGGGTGATGCCTGCGCAGGCCTGAGCCCAGCGACAGCCTGCCATGGGCCGGGTGGGCTCATGCGGTCTCTGCCTCTTGCTGAGAAGCTACTGGAAGTTCATGGCTGCTGGAGTAGGGGAGAGACAATTTGTTCAGTAGCGTATTCACCGGTAATAACACCCCACCCATGTTCATGCAAGCAACTCTACTTAAACGCATTGGGTCGCTCAAAAAAGGCATGAAAGTAGGAAGGAGACTAGTTGGGAAGTTAGCAAAAAGGTTAGATTCAAGGGTACAGAAGAGGGGACAAGAGAGGGAAATGGGAAGATAAACACAATCAAAATACATCATATACAGGTATAAAATCATCATTAAAAGTAAAAGCTTAAGGGCTGGAGAGATGGCTTAGCAGTTAAGCTCTTGACTGTGAAGGCTAAAGACCCTGGTTCGAGGCTCGATTCCCCAGACCCACGTTAGCCAGATGCACAAGGGGGCACATGCATCTGGAGCTGGAGTTCGTTTGCAGTGGCTGGAAGCCCTGGCGTGCCCATTCTCTCTCTCTCTCTCTCTTCCTCTCTGTCAAATAAATAAATAATGAAATATTTAAAAATAAAAATATAAATAAAGTGCTTGTCTTGCAAGCATGAGGATGTGAGTTCAGACCCCAGAACCCACATATAAATGCAGGGAGTGCGGCTGGGTAGATAACAAGTATTAAAGGCTCTCTCTCTCTCTCTCTCTCTCTCTCTCTGTCGCTCTCAAATAAATAAATAAAAATAAACAAAAATTTTAGAATAAAAATAAATAAATAAAAGCTTTAAAAAGAAGAAAACAAGAAGCTGGGCGTGGTGGTGCCGGCGTTGAGTCCCAGCACTCGGGAGGCAGAGGTAGGAGGATCACCATGAGTTAGAAGCCACCCTGAGACTCCATAGTGAATTCCAGGTCAGCCTGGGCCAGAGTGAGACCCTACCTCAGAAAATTAAAAAAAAAAAAAAAAAAAAAAAACAAGAAAGAAAGAAGAAAACACAAAGAAACAAAACTATGAGGGCTGGAGAGATGGCTTAGTGGTTAAATGCTTGCCTGTGAAGCCTAAGGACCCCGGTTCGAGGCTCGGTTCCCCAGGTCCCACGTTAGCCAGATGCACAAGGGGGCGCATGCGTCTGGAGTTCGTTTGCAGTGGCTGGAAGCCCTGGCGCACCCATTCTCTCTCTCTCCCTCTATCTGTCTTTCTCTCTGTGTCTGTCACTCTCAAATAAATTAAAAAAAAAAAAAACTATAATGAGGCTAAAGTGTCCTCATACCTATTAGGACAGCACTATAAAAATACACAAAATAGGGCTGGAGAGATGGCTTAGCGGTTAAGGGCTTGCCTGTGAAGCCTATGGACCCCGGTTCGAGGCTCGGTTCCCCAGGTCCCACGTTAGCCAGATGCACAAGGGGGCGCATGCGTCTGGAGTTCGTTTGCAGAGGCTGGAAGCCCTGGCGCGCCCATTCTCTCTCTCTCCCTCTATCTGTCTTTCTCTCTGTGTCTGTCGCTCTCAAATAAATAAATAAATAAAATGTTTAAAAAAAAAAAAAACATGCTTCTTAAAAAAAAAAAAATACACAAAATAAACATGTTGGCAAAAATGTGAAACTCTTATCTATTGTTAACAAAAGGGAAGAATTTCTAACATACTGTACAGACATGTGCGTGAGGCCATCATGTCAAGTGAAATAAAACAAAAAGACAAATACTGGATGATTTCACTTATGTGAAGTAGCTAGAGTGATCAAGTTCATGGAACAGAGTGTAGCGTGTGCTTGCCAAGGGTTGCAGAAAAGGGAGAATGAGAGTTTGTTTAATGAACACTGAGCGTAGAGTTTCATTTTTTTTTAAATATTTATTTATTTATTTATTTATTTGAGAGTGACAGACATAGAGAGAAAGACAGATAGAGGGAGAGAGAGAGAGAATGGGCACGCCAGGGCTTCCAGCCTCTGCAAACGAACTCCAGACGCGTGCGCCCCCTTGTGCATCTGGCTAACGTGGGACCTGGGGAACTGAGCCTCAAACTGGGGTCCTTAGGCTTCACAGGCAAGCATTTAACTGCTAAACCATCTCTCCAGCCCTAGAGTTTCATTTTTAAAGGATGACAACTGCTCTGAAGACGGAAGGTGCTGCTACTGATTCAACATTATGAATGCATTGAAAGTATTGAATGGTACATTTAAAAATGGTTACAAGGGATCGGAGAGGTTCAACAATTAAAGTTGTTTTCTTGCAAAGCCTGTTGGTGCAGGTTCAACTCCCCAGTACCCATGTAAATCCAGATGTACAAAGTGGTACATGGTTCTGGAGTTTGTTTGCAGCAGCATGAGGCCCTTGTGTGTCCCTTGTTTTTTCTTTCTCTCTCTGCTCATAAATAAATATTTTTCAAAAAATGTTAAAAGGGGCTGGAGATGTGGCTTAGTGGTTCGTTTTGCTTCCTTGAGCAAGCAGAAGGCCCTAGGGAGGTCTGACAGTGCCCCGGGTGTGAATCTTCAGAACCCAGGTAAACAGCTGGGGATGGCCACACACCCTGAACCCCAGTCCTGCAAAGGGAGACAGAGAGACAGAGACCAGGGAACTGCCCAAACTCTGGAAAGCTGCAAGCTCTCAGACCAGTAGGAGTCTCCAGCTCAAGTACGAACTGGCGGTGGAGTGATGGAACAGGACCCCTGACAGTCTGCTTTGGCCACGCAGGCTAGCGCCCCTCCACCCCTGCCTCGTGAGGCATCTCAAGCACACATACGTGTACATATACCACACACCATAAGAAAAATGGTGACAACAGTAAAATTCGTTATATGTATTTGATGCACTTAATAAAAATGGAAAATAAATAAAAGCAGAACTAATAGGTGAGACTTACGTCAGTGCTTGGAAGTGAATCAATGGTGTCCCGAGTCCCTGCATCTCCTCTAACGCCGCTCCACCTCCACCATTTTGGTCTTGGCCACCTGACCTGCTGTCCCAACCTCCAGCTTGGGGTCCTGTCTCTTTCTGTGTGTTCCTATTTTCTCTTCATCCAACTCCCTTCCATGCATTTTTCAGACTTCAGTAGAAATATTAATTTCTGGGCTGGAAAGATGGCTTAGCAGTTGAGGCACTTGTCTGTGAAGCCTAAGGACCTAGGTCCTATTCTCCCAGCGCCCACATAAGCCAGATACACAAGGCAGCACATGTGTCTGGAGTTTGCAGTGTCTAGAGGCCCTGGCATGCTCGTCCAATCTCTCTCTCTCTCTCCCTCTTTCTCTCTCTCTCAAATAAATAAATATTATTTTTAAGAAATGTCAATTTCTGTAAAATAAAAACAAAGAAACACTTCTAATCCACAGTGACCCTTGTGGGAGGTAAAACTATGATTTCCCACTCCACAACATCTTGATTACTAGAAATTGGGACTGCACTACATTATATGCCAAAGGAGGAATTAATATCATGGATGAAATGAGGTTTTCTAACTAGTTGATATTAAAACCAACCACTCTGGATTATCCAAAGGGTCCAGTGTCATCAGAAAGATAGTTAACTGTATGTGGGGCAGTGGAAGAAATCAGTGTGAAAGAGGACAGGGCTGAAACCAACAGTGCTGCTTTTCAAGGCATGAGACTCCACAAGGCAAGATATGTTGGGGGCATCCAGAAGCTAAAATGAGCAAATACTCTCCTAGGTACTCCAGGCACCCTGATTTTGACCTAGTAACCCACTTCATATTGCTGATATCCAGTACATTGAGGTATTGAAGATATGATTAATTGAGCCTTGAAGTTTGTGGCCCTTTGTTCTAGCTATAATTGAAAATTCCTATATCCTTTAATAAATTTTCATGGGGTAAATTTATGTGAAATTGTCAAAACTATAATTATGTTAATCATTGGTTAATATCAGCCTGCTTCCTTATAGAGAACACATTTTCAGTCTACCATGTTCATAACTGGTTATCAGTTAATATCTGAAAACATATTGTCAGTCTGTCATGTTCATAACTGGCTCAGCACATGACACATAGTAGGCTTTCTATAAATATTTGTTTGATATATTGTTTCAAGGTAAAAAGAAAACTTCAAAGCCTGGCGCGGTGGCGCATGCCTTTAATCCCAGCACTCAGGAGGCAGAGGTAGGAGGATCGCCGTGAGTTCGAGGGCACCCTGAGACTCCATAGTGAATTCCAGGTCAGCCTGGGCTAGAGTGAGACCCTACCTCGAAAACAAAACAAAACAAAAAAAAATTCAAATCTCACAAAAGATTGTGTTTCAAGTAAAACCTAACAGATCCCAGTAGCTGAAACAATCCAGAACTTACTAGCTCTTTTCCCATAAACCTTTGTGATTCTCTTGTCTCTCCTTCCTATGGGACTGGGGATATAGGTATGTGTTTTTCTATGTGGATCCTTGAGCTCCAACTTGAATGATTTCTCAGGTCCTCGTGTTTGCACAGGAAGTGCTTTTAACTGATGAACCATCTCTCCAGCCCAATATCTTCGGTCTGGTGTTTGCATATGTGTGTGAATACGGGTGCATATTTGTATATAGAAACTAGGGGACGACCTTGGATACCATTCCACCTTTTCTTTTAAGATGAGTGCTCTCATTGACCCAAACTCAAGAATAAAGCTGAACTAGCTAGCCAGCAATCCTCAGTCCTCAAAGAATCTCCTGTCTCCATCTCCTCAGCACTAGGATTACAAGTGCAAACCATCACTCCCTGCATTTAAAAGAAAATATTCATTTCTTTGAGAGAGAGTGAGAGACAGAGAAAGTATAGGTGCACCAGGGCCTCCTGCCACTGTAATGAGCTCTAGATGCATGCACCACCTTGTGCATCTGGCTTTATATGGTACTGGGGACTCCAGCCTGTCAGGCTTTGCAATCAAGAGCCTTTAATAGCTGACTCATCTCCCTAGCCCCACTCTCTGCATTTATTTATTTATTTATTTATTTATTTATTTATTTATTTATTTGAGAGTGACAGACACAGAGAGAAAGACAGATAGAGGGAGAGAGAGGGGATGGGCGCGCCAGGGCTTCCAGCCTCTGCAAACGAACTCCAGATGCGTGTGCCCTCTTGTGCATCTGGCTAATGTGGGACCTGGGGAATCGAGCCTCGAACCGGGGTCCTTAGGCTTCACAGACAAGCACTTAACCGCTAAGCCATCTCTCCAGCCCCACTCTCTGCATTTATATGTGGGTTCTGGGGTCTGAAATCATGTCCTCATGCTTGCAAGACAAGTACTTTATTTATATTTTTTAAATATTTTATTATTTATTTATTTGACAGAGAGAAAGAGAGAGAGAGAATGGGCACGCCAGGGCCTCCGGCCACTGCAAACGAACTCCAGACGCACGTGCCCCCTTGTGCATCTGGCTAACGTGGGTCCTGGGGAATCAAACCTGGCTCCTTTGGCTTTGTAGGCAAATGCCTCAACTGCTAAGCCATCCCTCCAGCCAGACAAGCACTTTATTGACTGAGCTATCTCTTTAGTCCCCAGTAAGCTCCCCAGTGTGATATTTGAGAGCCTAACTATTGTTTCCCCATAACTTTTGGAATAGTAAAAGGAAAATACTAATCTGAGGTTGACAGAGTCCTATAACAGCTACAGGTTTCCATGAACGTTTGAAAGCACCCCACAAAATATAAATATGAGAACTTGGACCCTTTCTTATTCCCTTAGTCTCCTCATGTCTTGAGTTTAGCTGAAACTAGAGATAAAATTAATAAATCAGGTGCTTGAACTTTAACTTTTATCCCTTAATTAAATAAAGTAACAACCGGGTTGACCATTTTCAACCTAGTTATTTAAGAGGTCTATACATAGGTTGGGAAGATAGCTCAATTGGTAAGGACTTGCTTCCTTGAAAGCAGGAGGACCTGAGTTCAACCCGCAGCACCCACATAAATGCGGAGCTGGTGACATGTGCCTGTATTTTAGCTCCAGAGATGAGGTACCCCTGAATCTCAGGGGCCATCCATTCTAGCCTGATTTATGTGCATTGGGTCAGCGAGAGGCCCTGACTGAAAAATAGATAAAGAGTGTCCCTGAAGATGCTGTCTAAGGTTGTTCCCTGGCCTACACACACACACACACACACACACACACACACACACACACACACGTCATGTGCACCCATGTATGTACATACATCTGTACATAGATGAACATATACACACAACATCCACACAAACAAAAATTACCCACTTTCTTGAAATCATCTTAGTTTCATATGCATCAAAAGGTTGGGATTCAACTGAGAACTAAATTCCCAAGACACACATGCAATAATATAATCAGTCTATAAGCATAATCCATAAACAATTTAGGTCCAAAAGCTATGAAGTGAAATAAAATTGGATATTCTCCCACAAATATACTAGAATTAATCAGACAGAAAGTAAATTAGTTGTTGCCAGTATCTGGAAAGAGGGTGAAAGAGAATGATTGCTAATAGGTCTGTGATTAAAAAAAAAAAAAAAAGTTGTAAGAGGGCTAGAGTATGGGTTAGTGGTTAAGGCACTTGCCTGCAAAGCCAAAGGACCCAGGTTTGATTCCCCAGGACCCGCATAAACCAGATGCACAAGGAGGTGCTTGTATCTAGAGTTCATTTTGCAGTGGCTAGAGGCCCTGACACACCCATTCTCTCCCTCTCTCTCTTCCTATTTCTCTCTCAAATAAATAAATATAAATAAAATATATTTTTTAAATGTCATAAGATTTAATAGTGGTGATGGTGGCACAACTTTGTGTATAAACTAAAAGCCATTGAATTGTATAGTTTAAAGTGGTCATTTTTTACAGCATGCGAATTATATCTTAATAGTACTGTTACAAATACACACAAAAACTAGAATGAGTGTGATATCTCTTTCTCCCTTGTCCTTCTCCCTTGCTCTCAGCCATTCTTGTTCTAGTTTTATTCACTTGTCTCTGGACTTACCAAGTAACCAAATAAATTCCTTAAAATGTCACTTCTGTGTGATTTCTCTAAATACCAGAGCATCCATAGTTAAAGGAAGTGCATCCTTTTATTTTACTTATTTCAAATTAGAGCTCTGGGAATTTCTCATGCAAATATATGCAAAATAAGAACATGAGCCTGTTACTATTTCAAATCAGAGGCAAGAAAACAGTAGCTTAAAAAATTGAACCAATCCACCTCACTGTTATTCTGATTTCCAAAAAACTGCAATTATTTTTGATTAAAGTGCATTTTTACTATTATATGCATTTCTAATAGGCATTAATAGCACATTACACATATTAGATCCATTAAGTGAAACACACATCAGCAAATCTGTGTGCTGTGTGCATAAACTGGCGCAGCCATGACAGTACCCTTGATTAAAATACTGGGGGGAAAAGTATGTCTATGCAAGAAGTCTGTAGTATAGCTGTGGTTTCATTTATGCTTATATAAATTATATTAACTGCTTCGGTTTCTGAGTGTTTAAGGGTAATGCCGCAGTGATTTTCAGCACCCACCACTACATCTCTCATGGCCCTGCAGATTAGATATGTCTTTAAAACATAAGCATGGCACGGGAATTTTATCTTATCTTTTCACGACTGCTATCTATAATGCAAATGCTTCAATAATATTTACCAAATTCAAGCAAAAGCGGCACGGCTTTTGCATTGGAAATTTTAAAGACAAAAGTCAGCTTTGATTGAATTCTATCTGCCTTCTCCCTGATTATTTGAAAAGCATTTCACTTATAGCTAGTGCCTAATGCTTAAACATTTTATTTGCACTTGCTTCAAGGCCAGAAATTTATTGAAACAATATCAAAAAACATTTTTTAAACTTTAGTAAATACACTGTCTCATTTTATAAAGCAAAATACTCAACACGTGCCAGTTTCCCTGTGGTTTGTAAAATCTGGTGTACAGTATGTTTGGTGACTGAAGCCAAATCGCTGGGATGGAAAATACAGTCCCAAGCTAATACATCCCTCACCACCCAGCATTTATTGAACTCAAAGGGACAGTAGGGGAAGAGTGTACATTTGAAGTTTTACATTTGAAGAGAGCACATATTTTGGAACATTCCCTGAAAGTGACTATTTTGTCTCCCAAGTGAAGTCATTTTCATTCTAAAAAACTGAAAGGGAAATATTGTGAAATGGCAAGAAAACAAATTATAAGAGAGATCTTGCTGTCTGTGATTTTTTTTTTTGTTGTTGTTGTTGTTGTTTTTCCCACACAGAGAAGACAAAGGAACATTCACATTGTCACCATCTTATTTAGTAATGTGACTGCAGTCTCGGGGAATTTAAAAAAGCAAAGTTGAGAAACATCTAGTTAGGCCTACAGTGTGAGCGAGCCGACGACGCCCCGTGGGTTCGCACAGTGGATTCCCCACGGCGTTCCGCGCTCTCTGACGCCGCTAGAGAGGAAAGCGCCATGAGACTCCAGCTGGCGACTTGGTAACTGCATGAAACGGCAGCGCCGAGGCAGAGCCCAGCGGCACCATCCTTAGCCATGGTGCCTTCTTCCTGCCCCGGAGCGCCGCCGTTATGAAAGCTGGCAATCTGGTCTCTGAACGCCTGGCTCATCCGCTGCCCATTCGGAAAGGCCCATCTCCGCGCTGGCGGCTGGCAGCTCGTCTGAAGGTCCGGGCGCACTGCTGCGCTGGTGCTGGCCCTGCGCTGCCCCTAGCCCGGGTCATACCTCTCTTCCTTGGCATCCTCTTGGGCAAGCTGTAGGTCACAGGAACATTGTACCTCCTGAACGTCTGTGTGCCGCTCAACGCCTTGCAGCTTCGTGTGCCAGTGGACTTTGTCCTGGGCTCGGGGAGATGGTACAGCTTGCGTGGGACCACGGCGCGACCTAGCAGACAGTTTCTGTGCCTGGGATCTTACGGGATTGAATCCAAGTTCTTAACTTTCACTCCAAAAACTTCTGCACTAAGCATTTCATGCATACATTGTCCGTTCGGGGACTGGAGAGATGGCTCAGAGGTTACGGCGTTTGCCTGCAAAGCTAAAGGATCCCGGTTCTTCGACTCTCCAGGACCCACGTTAGCCAGATGCACAAGGGCGCGCACGCGTCTGGAGTTCGTTTGCAGTGGCTGGAGGCCTTAGCGTGCCCATATTCTCATTCTCTCTCTCTCTCTCTCTCTCTCTCTCTCTCTCTCTCTCTCTCGTAAATTAGCAAATAAATAAAATATAAATACATTGTCCATTCAACACAGCTATTCGTGGTTGATATTTCTGTAATTTCTGCGCTAGAATGCGCCCTCCTCCACGAAATTCTTTACTGGAAAGACCTTTGCTGCGCGGTGTCGTCCCCTCCACTATACTGGTAAATCCATTGCTGAACTTTCCAAGTGAGGGAGGTATGGTCAATCCATGCGATTCAGATGCGCGACACTCAGCCCAGTCAGGAGCAGACACTTCCAAAAATGGTCTCCAGGCCCAGGATAATGATGCCCTTTGTAAGCAACCATTAGTCCTGGGTTAACGCCGGTAATCACAATATCCAGATTGAAGGTCAAAATATCAGGGAGAGTCTCGGTCAAAAGTTCAGCTTCAGGGCTGGAGAGATGGCTTAGCGGTTAAGCGCTTGCCTGTGAAGCCTAAGGACCCCGGTTCGAGGCTCGGTTCCCCAGGTCCCACGTTAGCCAGATGCACAAGGGGGCGCACGCGTCTGGAGTTCGTTTGCAGAGGCTGGAAGCCCTGGCGCGCCCATTCTCTCTCTCTCTCCGTCTATCTGTCTTTCTCTCTGTGTCTGTCTCTCTCAAATAAATAAATAAATAAAAATTAAAAAAAAAAAAAAGGTCAGCTTCAGAAACGCCATGGAATGCATCTACTTTTCTTTTCGTATGTCTGTAATTTTTTTCCGTGTTTTCTTTTCTTTTGACTTCGTGGACTTGCGAGATTTTTTTATGATGCAGCCGGTTTGGGGGGGCACACTAGAGTTTGGGGTTCCGTGGTTCTGGCTTTTCTTTTCCTTATTTTTTGGAGCCTCTGGTACCAGTTCCTGGGCTGGGGCTGGGCTAGGAACCGCTGGCACTTGCAGTTCAGTCACTGTGGCCGTGTCAGGAGCTTCAACCACCATTTGCTGAAATGAAAACGAATAAAAAGCCTGAGCTTGCTCAAGGGAATAGGTGCGCGCGCCCTCCGCTTCCATTGCCCGAGCCCTCGACTCTACCACACCGGAGCCTCGAACCCGTGGCCGGCAGGACCTGGACGGCAGCTGGCCTCACCTCTTCCCCACACCGCCCGCGCCTGCGAGAGTCCCCTAGCGCACACCACTTCCACCTGACGCATACCATTCTTGTACTTCTTTTTTTTTTCAAGGCAGCGTCTCACTCTGGCCCAGGCTGACCTGGAATTCACTGTGTAGTCTCAGGGTAACCTCGAACTCATGGCGATCCTCCCACCTCTGTCTCCCAGGTGCTGGGATTGAAGGCATGCGCCACCACGCCCGGCCGCATACTGTTCTTACACCGCAGGTTTTTCTCAGCTTGGGACACTATTTGTAACCAATACTTTGGGTGGGACAACTCTGGGAGGTTGGAAAGTCCATTGATGCTTTCTCTTTTATTTTTCCTAAGACATTTAGTGTTCATTTCCTGTTGGTTCCCCAAAGTCACCTTTTTACTTTTTTTTAAAATTTTGCATGTTTCACTAAATAGACTTGGACATTTAATCTTCTAAATAATGTAGAACATTGAAAAACCATGTTGTGAAGCCCCTAAAATACATTAAACCTATTCCTAAGTGAATTATGATTCCATAATAACCTGATAATTAAACTCAAAGTATAATTCAATTATTACTCTGGTTGATAAATTTATATAGACTAAATTTTGGTATGACTCTCTAGGCTTAGCAAGTCCTCCATTTAAAAAGATATTGTATATGACCAAAAGAGTACTGTCTTGTATTACCAGCAGCGACAATTCCCCATATCAGCAAAGCCTACCAGAAGTTACCGGCCAGGAGGCCAGCACCTTTGTTTCCCTCAGCTGTCCACCCCCAGCATGTAGGCCCATCCACTGAGTCTTTACATAAGCACTAAACAAATAGTTTACCCCGTGAGTTGATAAGTACAGAAGATTTGGGATGGTTGATAACTATATTGACAGATCTTCGTGTAAATACCTGAAATTTGATTGCATACAGCAGCAGCATAGAATAGCCAGGAGTTTAAAAACAGAAACTCTAAGTAACCAATGATAATAAGAAGGTGAAAACCTGACCACTGGAGAGATGGCTCAGTGGTTAAGGCGCTTGCCTGCAAAGTCTAACCACCCTGGCTTGATTCCCCCAGGACCCAAGTAAATCCAGATGCACAAAGTGGCACATGCATCTAGACTTTGTTTGTCAAGGTTGGAGGCCCTGATGTATTCAGTCCCCCCACCCCCCTCTCTCTCTTTCTCTCTCCTTACAAATTAAAATAAAATAAAATAAAATAAAATAAAATAAAAAGATGAAAAGCCAAAATAGACATTATCATCTCCTGCCAGCACAAACATAAGCTAATACGTCTCTATAGAGGGTGACTTAAATATCCATTATAAGCCTTATATTCAAATACTCTACTTTCAGAAGTTTTGATTTCAAAGTATGGAAAATCTAATACATTTTGAAACCAGACAGCTCCAAAATTGAAATTAAACTCAGACACAACTTTTCCTGCCTCGTTCACCTTGGTCCTTCGTTGTTCCCCGTCATCCACAATGCAGGGGTTAACACCTGATGCTGACCACTGACTACATCTGGCTTAGGCCACACACAGGTATCTCATCATGAAAACCCAAACTGCATGCGTGAGGGCCTGGGTCCAATTGGCCTCAAAAGATGTTTTTAAAATTTCCCTTTTAACATCCATCTATCCTCACCAAAAAGCAATGTATTTCACGCTTATTGCCTGGATCAATTCAAAAACCACTAATTACACATGGAAGAACCATACAAAATACAAGGTAATCACTAATGCAATTCACCAATAAATTTTTGAGCATATTGCTCAAATGCTTAAAATGTGATTTTAGAAAAAAAAAAAAGTCTATCTAAAACATTTTATAACTAGCCAGCTTTTATGACAATTTCAATTTTTCCATATGGCCAACAGCTGACAGTATTATGCCAGCTTTAATGTGCCTCTCCTTTTTTTACATAAATATGCATTTTCAAAATCAGATTTAAATTATTGAGAAAAGTACCATGAATTTTTATAGAGTTCGTGTTGACATGGGGCTTTGTGGTGCTTAAACTAGACCTTTACGGTGCTTCGTATGCCATTTTTCTACATGGCACACAGAAAGTTTTAACTCTATAAGAGTCCTGAGGAAATGGGCATAAAATCTCTTTACCACTATGGATTTTTCTATAACAGATGGATGCTAACTGCCGAGCTCAGCTTGGGCTTTGACCATCAAGGTAGACCCACACTGGGTCAGACCTCCATTTGAGTTTTCACCTTATCACTTCTAACTTAGTTTCCTTTTCATAAATGTGGAACAGAGATAGTAAGAGGATCAAAACAAAAATCCCAGTTACACATATAAATTTTGTTGATGATGAAACTATGCCTATGCTACCTCCCACACCTACTCTGCGTACAATCAGGGCTCTACACTCACATAAGCTTGGGCCTGAGCTAAAGTATCTGATGTATATGAACACACTGAATTTAGCTACTTAACATGGGAAGAGGAGATAGATGGAGAGGGAAGGAACATCCCAAAATTGCCTGAAGAATTTCTTCAGAATAATCCTACTCTCCCTCTCCCCTGTACTCAAATTCTCAAATCACCTGAGCTGGACTTGCTTCCAAAGTGAAGATATCATGTGGGGATGAGAAAAATAAACCTGTCTTCAAAGTATCTGAAGGCA